>NC_060126.1:236243985-236868985 GCF_021461395.2 Schistocerca americana
TTCTGTTCAGGTGTGATTTCCTTGTCTGACAACTTAGGTAATGGTTCTATCCACTGATCGTTCTGTTTGCAATTGAACATGATCTCGTTAGGTGTGTAATTCGTATCGTAAATATTTAAGTTACTGTGTACGTCTTCGAAAAGACTTAGGTAGGACACCCAATTAGTATGTTTTGATGAAATATAGGTCTTCATGAATCGATTTAATTCTCGGAAAAGTCTCTCAGTCGCGTTACATTGTGGACTAAACCTCGAAATAAATATACTTTTAATGTTATTGTCCTTCAAGAAATTTCTCCATTTGTACCCAGAGTAGTATGCTGCATTATCTGATAGAATTGCTTTAGGTTTTCCCACGTGCGTCAGGTAATCACTTGAGAATCTTCGTATTATAGCATTTGCAGTGGCGGATTTTAAAGCATAAAGTTTTACATGTTTAGAAAATATATCGTAAAAAGCTAAGATATATTTGACGCCTCCAGAGCTTGCTGGATGCGGTCCACTGATGTCAGTACACAGAATTTCCAGGGGTTTACTAGGTAAAATAGAACGTAAATCTGTTTTTGTGGATAAATTCTGAGGTTTTGATTTTTGACATATGACACATGTTTTCAGTTCCCACATAGTGTGTGACTGTCTCAACTAAATCGTCGCCAAGCACGGTATCCAGGGCTGTAATGAATACCCCAGAGCTGACATTCAGTCCGAAGGGTAGAACACAAAACTGATAGGTTCGCCCCCCGAACATAAATGCAGTATATTTCCGAGAATCAGGAGTGATACCCACCTGCCAAAACGAATTAGCGAGATCTATTGTGGAAAACTATTTTGCATCTAGAAATTTCTGTAATTGCTCTTCTAAATTTTCAGGTTTTGTGTGAACCGGTAAAATTATTTCATTAATAGCTCGTGCGTCTAACACTAACCTAATGCTTCCATTTGATTTTTTGACAACAAGTAGAGGACTACAATAAGGTGAGGTGGATGGTTCAATGACCTTCCAGTCTAACATTTGTTTTAATTCTTGCCACACAGCAGGTCGTTGAGATAACGGTACGTTATATGTCTTATGGTAGAAGATCTTGTGAGGCTTAACTTCAATCTTGTACACATACGTGTTGATAACACCTAATCGTTTGGTAAAAACTTGTAAATATTTGGATAACACTTCCTGTAGTTTTATACGTTCATGTACACTGAGAGCTGTAGCTTCACTTATCTTATGATCAAGCAATGTTTTCAAGTCCATTAGCTCTGTGTCAGATGAGTGTGTTTGCATGTCTTGAATGTCATTGTCAAGTACTAACTGAACCTTGTACCCTGTACAGTGTTTGTCATGCTTTAGAGTTCTCCTGTCCAAATCAATAATAATTACACTGCCTTTATCATTTAAAATACATTTACCTTTGGAGAAGTCTATAATGCAGTCCTTCTCGCTCATAATATCTATTCCTAATATGCAATGTGTCACAAGGTTTTGTACAACCAGGAATGGCCATTGTACGGTTCCATTACCTATTTTAACGTTTACAAAAACTTGCTTCGTAACCCTACATGACTTATTACCTAGTGCAGTAGTTATTTTACAGTTTTGGGCAGGAAACTCAGGCACAGGTTCCAATTCACACATCTTTTTATAGAAATTAAAAGACAAAACGCTCACAGCTGCACCTGTATCTAGGATAATAGTAGTTGGAATCCCACCTACTACACCAGTAGTAGATGCTAAAACAATTTCATTTGTGTTTAAACGACATTGTGTACTGTCTTGTAAAAGTTCATCTGATATATTGTTATTGTGGTTGTATCTTATAAATAAAACAGGTAGTTTTTGTTTAGAATTACTCGGCATATCATTATTCTGTTGTTCAAGTGTGGTGTCAAATAACTGATTAACATTGAAGTCGCCCCCCAAGAAATCTTCAGCCACGACCTGGGGCAAAGTAGTGACTGTTTCTAGTTTGTTGGATTATCATTTGTACTAGGTACTGACACAGATTGAGGTTGTGCATCAGGTGTCATTTCTATTATATTCACATTCGGATATTGCCTATTATGATCTCCAAACTTTTGCGGTTGTTGTTGCTGTTGCGCATTATAACTTACCTGTCGGTCGTAAGGTATGCTCCAATTTTGACCTGGTGGCTGCTGTGGTAAAGCAGAGTTTGAATGAAAGTACTGATCGTTACGAGTCCAACCTTGATGCTGTCTTGGCTCGTAGTTATTATTATTTCTATTTCTGTTTGTGTTTTTGTTATTACCTTTGTATCCGTTGTTACCGTTGCAGTTATTACCGCGGTGCCTTTTGTATTGATTGCCGCATGAAATGTTATTACTGTTGTAACTATTGTTTGTATTGGAATACGCGTGTTGATTTTGATTTCCGTACTGAGACGGCATGTGAGTTTGCTGTTTTTGTTGTGCCGCGTATCCAACTGTGGGCGCGCCAGAATTGTGTTGGCAAGCCTGCATGTTTTGCATACCACTAGTGTAAACATTGTGGCTGCTGTTTTGCCGCGCGAAGCGCTGATCTTCAAGTAACATGTCAACCGAATCTAAAGCTGTTAAAAAATAATCTGAATCGTCATCCGGGATATGTAGAAGTTTTTCCTTAATGTTGAAAGGCAATTTGGCCTTCAACGCTCGGAGTATATCACGCGTTGCGACTGGTTCGTCTAAAAAATGTCCCATGTTCAAGTATTTTTCAAAATATCTGCGTAAGTTACCATTTTTACTGTTAAAAGTTTCAGGTTCTAAAATTTGTCTTCTGAGTAGCTCCTGGACGGATTGCGACCAGAATTTGTTCAGAAAAGCACGCTCAAACTCACTGTACGTGGTACATACGTCAGCTTGACTGTATGCCCAGACAGCTGCATCGCCTTGGATGTAACCGACAATATATGAAATCTTTTTCCGGTCACTCCAAGTGCGTGGAAATGCGTTACTAAAAGATTTAAGAAAAATCACCGGATGAATGGTTCGTTTTTCTGGGATAAAAATCTGAAATTGCCTGTGTTTCATTAAGCTTTCATCTTCCTTCGCATTGTGATATGGATTTATTCCACTGTAATTACTGGTATGTTCAGCTGGCGAGTAATTACGATAATGTTGCTGTGGTTTACCATGATAATAGCTTGTGTTTGTGTTTCCACATCGTCGTATGTGTTGTAGTCGTGGTGTGTTTTGTTCTTGTGTATTTGTCGTGTGCGGAATGTGTGTATCATACTCGAATGTATATTGGTTTCTGAACTGTACATTTTGACTGATATTTTCGTTACATTCAGACTGTAGTTGATCGGTGAATTGTCTCATGGGTGCAGTGACGGATTGTACTGCGTCACTGATCAGCTGTTTGTTATTAGTAATGTATTGTGCTACGGAGTCGTGCACAATTGTTGGTAAATTTTCACGTAAGCATCTATCAAAATGTTTGTCTTTGTTCTCAACCCAGTCATGAAATTCTTTATTAATATTTTGAAAATGAGCTGTGGCATCAGATTGTAAGATGTCAGTCAGGTGTTGTTCAACATTGTCAAATTTATTCTGTACGTCAGTAATTCGTTTTTCAAGGTTGTCATGTACTGAAGGATATGTTTGAATTTGTTCAGTAAGAACTTCACACGTGACATTAAGGTTTTTTACTTGTGTCTGTAAAAGTGCTACGTCAGTTGTAGCCTTTTCTTGTCTCGTATTGAGCTGGGAAAATTTAGTACTGAGTTCGGTCATCTGTTTGGTCAGTGTGGCGTCTATAAGTTCCACACGCTTACACAATGTGTCACTACCTATCTTGATTGCTATGAGATCAGATTTGATTTCGTCATTTTGTGTTTTTAACTGTTCATTTTGTGTCTCTAATTGTGCCTTTAAGGTTGCCATGTTTTCGGCGTTCTCTTTCCTTATGGTTGCCATATTTTCTGCGTTTTGTTTCATTAGCATTTGTAACATGTCGGCAATGTTTACCGTTTGCAAGGTCTCCGCCCCCGCCGCGTCATTAGACGTGACGTCATGCATTAACATGGGCTCTGATTGAGATTTTGAAATTTTTGTAGTGGACGGCCTATCGTCAAAATTTTCGTCAACACTTGCGTCAATGTTTGATGAATCGTCACTACCGGTTGCTGTCGTAAAGTCATTTTCTAACACTTGTCTCACGCCCGAGTCGGATTGCGTCTGAATAGTACGTCCTTGCTGTTCCATTTTTGCGTATTGTTTTCTAGTTATTACCATGCCACACGTGATATATGTTTCAAGAAAATTTTTGACACTGATTTTAAAATAAAATGTAGTTGAGCATGAATCGCTCGTAGCAACAATGGCTGACTGTTAATTTAAAAATATAAACTGAATTTGAGATTATTGGTAATGGCTGCTGGCCATGTTACATGATATCGTACAGAAGTCGGCCATATTGTACACTCGTGTATTGGTATTGTTGCATACGTTATTTAGGAAAAAGTACTGAGAATGAAATTTATCACTGAAACTGTTATGCAGAAAAGAAACACTACAGAATTTACTGAAAAGCTAATACACTGAATTATACGTCTGGTCAAGCCTACCAATGCAAAGATGCTGCGTCTTACCTTATTTTGCTGGAAGTTTCATTGCGTCTTCCCGCAAAATTTCAGAATTGGAAAATATCTTCAGATTTTGTTATCTCTCATACATTGACGTCCAGGTCCAGAAAGTTGATTTTTTACATGAAACAAAGAGAACAATGTAACAAATGACAAAATAACAAGTCCGACACGCAGTCGCCAATACAAAATAAATAAATAAAAATATGTTGTTATTTAGATATTGATTATTCTATCTGTATGATGGTGATTGTGATTGCAATTGTATTTGCTTATCTGGAACGTGGACGTTTAATTATTCGGTATCAGACGCTTGACAATGGCTTTTTCGTAAAGGCAATGTTACTCGTAGTTGACCGTGAAATAAAACTGAATAATCGGACTTCGTAATTAAATCGTTTCCAAAGACTGCTGCGGTAGGTGCGGACTCATAATCTAAATCTCAATATTACAATAATTTGCCAGCCATGCCAATACGTCGTACAGAGGTGATTGTCTACTAAACATAAAAAAGTTACACAGTTAGTTAAATCAGATATATTCAATGAATAAGCCTACAGTTCATAATCCTACTTACTTTTATAAATATAATTCTTTACAGAATCGAGTGCCTAGTGTGGTTGCAACTCGCAGTATTCTTCTATAACATGAAATATGGCGGTGTGCCAGACAATAAAATAAATACGTGCTTCTCGCACCACTTCAACCTGAGCTCTCTCTTTCTTAATCAAACATAAGAGTAACGTAATTGTGCTTTTGTTTTATCAGCGACACAGCGCTGCAGTTGTGTGCCATAGGCTTTATTTATTTGTCACTGATTATTTATTTAATTAATATTTCGCGTTTCCGCGGAAACTCACGCTCGGCATGCAAATGTGCCTTTATAAGGCACCTGCTGGGGTGAGGGGTATTCGCTGAGGCACACATACCTTCTGTTGGCGAGGGTGATCAGTGTGAGCTGGAGTAGGAAGAGGCGGCGATGTTAAGGCCCAGTAGGAGCATCCAGGATGATGATTCTGCTGCTGCATGCTGGAGCCTTCACCACAGTCAGCCTGAGGGGTGAGACATCGTTTCTCTTCTTCTTCCTCCTACACAACCATCCACGGACGTCGTAGTGTATACGGTGGTTCGGTTGCGGTAGTGGTTTGTTGAGGGCAGGCCGCAGCTGCCACGTTCACCTCCCTCGCAGGCACGAACGGTGCCTTGCATGGCAGTGCACTCCGCTCGGACGCATGTTTGATTTCTGTCCCGCAACCACCGCTCTAGGAAGCCATTCCGCTGCTAGCTGTTCTTGTGGCAGTGTTGGTGACCACCCTCTAACAGTCGAATTACGAAAAAAATTAAGTACAACGCTAAAGATTTTCTAGAACTATATGCCATAAACAAGTAATAACAATTAAGTACACCAGCACTCCAGAATAATAATTATATGCTGTAATGATGACGGTTGCATTATAATCACTTTTTACACTCTGGGTCCAAGGACTGAGCAGTTCAGTCACGTCTTTTGCTAGCTCTCGCACCCAATCCCGTATTTCCTCCTCCTCCTCCAAAAGGGCGAGATGGCGATGCCTTTCAGCATGCTCAGCAGCTGCCATCTCGTGTACCCACTCGGGTATTTCATCCTCTCCTTGAAGCCATCTATATAGCTCACTGACACTGCCTACAACAATAAGGTACGGAGCGTAATTATGTTTTGAAAATGTTAGAGACATACACAGCAAATCGTACTGAAATACAAACATAAAAATCGTATTCTTTAGTTCACTGAAATAGAAAGAGGAATTAGTATTCTCTAATCCACTGAACTTACTTACGTATGGGGCACACATATTGAATTTGATACTCGCACTCTAGTACTTACAGCACTCAATCAATAGATCCTGACCTTCTGCCTCGACGCATATCCCTTCTTCTTCTTCTTCTTCGTCCACAGAAACACCTAGAAAAAAAAGAATATGTCACAGAAAACTAAATGTAACATTTTAAGAGAAATAGATGTATATACATTCCCCATCTCAACATTAGAACGACAGTACATTGCGTGAATAAAGGAAAGCAATTTATTGTATAATAGCTACATGTTACAGAAGAAAAATGTGTTTACGTTCTTGCTGATCCAGATCGATTATTATTGCTAGAGGCTGCTGTAGTGCTCTGTGGGGGAGTGAAGGGGTGGGGTTGTCCGGAAGTGAGTGAGTGAGGTCGTGGGGGAGTGGGGTGCCCAACAGCATCCTCTGGTGGTGGTGCTGTGAACTAGGTCACTTGGTCTCCAAACTTCAAGGTCTCAAGCAAAATGAGATATTTTTACCAATAAATTTGAACTACCAGCCAGTTTTCTATTTAACGCCATTTTGATAATTACCCGCCAAAATTTCAATTTCCCGCCATTTTAATGGGAGGGTGGATGTGAGAGGAACGTGTGGTCCTCCCTATGGAGCAGCTCTACACATATTGATTCAATTGCTCGCCATTTTTTCCGGGCCTCCATGTTGAATTATATCACGGGAGGGGAAGAGGGAGGAGAGGGTACTGGGAGATCCCTGAGAAGACTCAAGCGCCGGCTGCGAAAAATCCATAACGCCATCGGGATGTGGGAGGCAAAAAATTGATCAATTTAATAGAATTGCGTGAATAATTTGATATCAGTATGATATCGAAATTGCACTTGGAGTCCCTTTGTTCCATTACTTTTGTGGTGGCTTCATAAAACAAGTCACAAGCTGTTTTTGAGCAATGAGAAAGTATCGAAGTCCGCGTGAAACACGTTACAGCTGTGATACACTAGTCCGCTGATGCATCCATACCAAATAGAGATCAGGAACAGCCTGTCCCTTGGTGGAATGATGCTTATAATTCCAGAACCAGGTACAGGTGGGTTGCTATGCAGTGGTTGATGCAGTGCCCCGCGGATGAGGACGTTACTGTCTTTCGTGTGGTTAGGACACAAGTGAGGAGAGTAATGAGACGGAGTAAGAGGAGATCATGGCAAGTGTTCCTGACGTCCGTAAATAGACGTCATTTTATAAGAAAATTGTAGTCGTTTAGCGACAGGTTCCAGTTTTTCGGTGCTGTCTGATGAAACAGGAGGGGCATGGTTGAGATCTACGTTCCACCAGCATCGAAGAATGCAGCAGACTTCAAAGTTGTCCCCAGGTCGGGTTCAGAAGACATCACCTTACAGTAAGCTGCGTGTTAATTCAGTTGAATAAAATCCCGGCAAGGGAAAGTATTATGAACCTTGTGGGTTAAAAAGCAATCATACAAGGAACTAGCAATCTTCTCTGATTGTGCCTCAATCATAAGCAAGCAGTTCAGATGTATAATATGATACATTTGATCTTGAGTGCGATAGAAACAGTGTAAACCACGTCGAATAGTATAAAGGACGTTTATTGTATACGAAAATAAAAAGGCAAGAACATGAATTCTATCAACGAGACACACTCACTTAAACAGCCGCATCATCAGTTTCTTAGGCAGTAGGTAATATATCATACAAGTAACAAAAAGGTGCGCGCTCCAGACGCGTATGGAAAAGTTGAGATACAAAAACATAAGGACACTCTTAATTACACTACGTCGCTCGGAGGAATGGCTCACTAAGGTAATATATGGAAAGAAAAATGGCAAAGCTACTGTACACTCAATTGCTTCACTAGTTCAACGCAGGAAGAGGTAACCCAGTGGTGGATTCGAATTAAAATGTTGTAGACTCCAGACTGGATTCTTCCAAGATACAGATCACGTGCATTTCCGGACAAAGAAAACGCCCCAACGCCGATCAGTTAAAACCACAGATTACACAGTAGTATCAAGTAAAACATATTCTCCACCATGTGAAGAAAAAGAAAGCCCTACGAAAGCATTTGTTTAATACAGAGCGCCACTAGCTCTTGGTTATTACACAAAGAAAATATCATGAAGTCAATCTATTAAACCAGCAACATGTACTGTAATATCAATCAAAAGACATTCTGCATCGTACTGGAGGAGAAGGAACCTTGTGAAATCATCCATTTAAGGTAGGTCTCATCTGACTATAGCTTCAACACTTGGATTATCACAAAGGAAACGTCACGATGTTAATGAGTTAATCAGCGCTTGTGTGAGAATAGTAAGCAAAATACATTCTGCACCGTATGGGTGGAAAAAGGACCCTGTAAAAGCATTTATTTGATGTGGAGCTTATCTAAACTTTCCTGTAACAAATAGCTCATCACACACAGAACGTATCACGACATTAATCAGTTTGGTCTAGAAGGAGTTCTAAATTAAACGAGAAACTATACTGCATTCGTAAACATTGCTACTATCGGCAGTACATTTTTCTTCTATCGGTAGATTGTCAAATTTAGATGTGAGCGTGTGAACCTAATATATAACTGTTATTACTTTCTTTTGTGCTTTCAACACATTTTGCCTAAGTGAAATGTCACCTTAGTAAATAACTCTGCAGAACATGAATGCACTAAAATAAGCAGACTATTTTAAATGACCGAGTTCTATATCCCAAAAATTGGCGATTATTAGTATCTAAAAGGCAATTTAACTTAAAAACTTTATCAGGTCTACTACATCTTTCGTCTAACATTAATGTTCATCAGTAAGCATGCCCAAGAATTTCTGCCATTTTCACATTTTTTTATTGGTGATTCAGTACATGCGTTACGACAAAATAATTTAAGCAGTAGACAATACGTCGACGACCAGCGAAGTGTTTTCTGCAGTTTCCCAGCGTCTGAATTTTTCGCGTTTGTGTGTCAGGAGACTATAGCGACGTGAGATGCTACGGAGGCGTGAGATCTGTCCGTCGAACTATCTGTAGTATGCTCGACGCAGGAGATCGAAGTATTCGTCTGCTGAGGAGGCTTAGCACGTCGCACTGGAATTGTTCGGAGGAGCCACACTTTGAATGCCAGCACGAGACTTCCTTCCGCTATTTCAGCTGTTCCATTCTTCAACACAATTTACCGCTGTGTCTTTTGAATAGCTAATGAAGGTCTTATCCTCCCCGATCCAGCGACACGTACTGCTGGTTCACACTTTCCCGATTGTCCTTCTTTAATCAGATGCAATTAGTGTTCGTCTACGCCAGCTATATATCTTCCTTTACGTCAGACGGACTGACATATTGCTCATAAAACCCAATGATATAATTTATTTTGGTATATGAGAGTTTGCATCAAAGCAAGTGAGGAGCGTCGCTGTGTGTGATTCATTAGCAGCTTAAAATCCTATTGCATCACTCTTCTTCGGTATAAAGGACCTCATAAAGTTGCTAACTATAATTACTTCAATTTTAAAATCTTTCAGCAAAATAATATTGCATTATCCAGTCTCACGTTTTGATATAAGCAGTGGTGTTTTACTTACGGATATGTCAGTAACCGTCGTATTACATCTGCTTTAATCTTATGACGGACAGTTGGACAATTAAACAAAGCATTATTCGTCTGTCACTTCGGGTGTCGTGGGGTAGTTACAGTTCCCACCTGTAAACAGTATCACAGGTTTGCCTGTTCCATATCTCACACAATTATGCTACCCCCTTTGAGTGCTACTACTGCACTGAACGAGGATGGCTTTGCCAATCCAATTCACGTTCTTCACATTGAATAGATAAATAAATATGAAGAAACTTAAAGGTCTGTTGTAAGCAGCACAAATCAGGCAAAGGTGACTTCTTCAAAATCAAAGGAGTTAAAACAGCCACAATGTTACTTCCGATCACGAACAGCTAAATAGAATTGTAGCCTCGCACAGATTACATGCCATGCCTCACACAGAAAGCCTGCGTACGCTGCTTCGGACGTCTTGAGTTGTGTTCTCGAATGCGGACGCCGGAGGAAACGCACTGCTTTCTTACAGACTTTAATCCACTAGAGGCTAAAAAATACTTGTTGCTTATCTCAAAATTATGAATAACTTTTCCAACTAGTACTGAAAGGAGTACACTTTTATGTGGCACCCGAATACGATAATAATACTATAAACGATGCAAGTCTGTTATAGGTTTTATAAAATGGATCATTGACTGTGCACGATCGCAGAGCCAAAGATACTGCTTCTGGTCTGAGATTGTACTGTTGGAGTATGAGAGCCCTTGGAGCACAGTAGTGGGTAGCTGTCTGCGAGAGAAAGAGGATGGTGTAGGCAGTTTTTGTGGTGTTCTCTGTAAAGCTACCAAGTGTTAGACGAAAACGTAGGAATTAAGAGTTCAGGAACGTGGAAACAGAAGTCTTCTCACATGCAAGGTAAATATGTTAAATATTTATGACTTTCGTTTTTACAGGGCATTAGCACAGATAAGTTGGCTGATAATTTGTAATTTTTGCGTAATCTCAGAATGTACGTAAACTGATTTGACGTAAAGGATAGTTAGATATTTCCCATTTGTAATGTTTTTAGGATTTGTTATCACAGGTATATGTAATTTGATGATTTGTATGTATGGTTTTTTAGTGAGGTTTGATAATACTTGGGGTACAAATCTCATTGTTTGTGAATCAATTACTTTATCTTTTTTATGAGAGACTAAGATATATCGCGTTCCACCATTGTTGCTTTAGAGGTAAGACAATTGCATTTACTTGTTACGTGCACAGGGTCCAAAGTTATCAGTTTTGAACAGAGCCAGAGGATTCATTGTCTAAGGGGCTGAATGTATTTTGTAGGGACTATATTTCTTTATTGGTATTGGGAGTTGCATTGCCCAATCAAGTCGTATATTGTATTGTATTGTATTCAACTGGGGACCTAGAAACGAGGGAGAGGCTTTATCTCCGCCGTAGCCTCAGTGGTACACAACCCCACAACAGGCTACAGCAGTCCACTCACCCCTCCACCTCCCCACACTAAACGCAGAGTTATTATGTGGTTCGGCCCCAAATTCTATTCAATATCTCCTCATTAGTTATGTGATCTACCCATCTAATATTCACTCCTGTAGCACCACATTTCGAAAGCTTCAGCTTCCTTCTTGTCTAAACTATTTATCGTGAACTTTTCACTTCCGTACATGGATACATCCCACACAAATACTTTCAGAAATGACTTGCTGACACGTAAATATATACTCAATGTTAACAAATTTCTCTTCTTCAGAAACGCTTTCCTTGCTATTGCCACTCTACATTTTATATCCTCTCAACTTCGACCATCATAAGTTACTTTGCTCCTCAAATATAAAAACACATTTACTACTTTAAGAGTCTCATTTACTAATCCGGTTACCTCAGCATCACCCGATTTAATTCGACTACATTGCACTATCCTCGTTTTTATTTTGTTGATGTTCATCTTATATCCTCCTTTCAAGACACTTCCAGGTCCTTTGCCGTCTCTCACAAAATTACAATGTCATCGGCGAACCTAAGAGTTTTTGTTTCTTCTCCATGGATTTTAATTCGTACTCCGAATTTTTCTTTTGTTTCCTTTACTGCTTGCTCAATATACGGATTGAACAATATCGGGGATAGGCTACAACCCCGTCTCACTCCGTTCACAACCTCTGTTTCCCTTTCATGTCCCTCGACTCTTATAACTGACATCTGATTTCTGTACAAATTGTAAATAGCCTTTCGCTCCCTGTATTTTAGCCTTGCCACCTTCATTCAGAGTTTGAAAGAGAGTATTCCAGTCAACATTGACAAAAGCTTTCTCTAAGTCTACAAATGCTAGAAACGTAGGTTTGTCTTTCCTTAATCTACTTTATAAGATAAGTCGTAGGGTCAGTATTGCCTCACGTGAGCCAATATTTCTACGGAATCCAAACTGATCTTCCCCGAGGTCGGCTTCTACCAGTTTTTCCATTCGTCTGTAAAGAATTCGTGTTAGTATTTTGCAGCCATTGCTTATTAAACTGATAGTTCGGTAATATTCACATCTGTTGTCACCTGCTTTCTTTGGGATTGGAATTATTATATTCTTCTTGAATTCTGAGGGTATTTCGCCTGTCTCATACATCTTGCTCACCAGATGGTTGAGTTTTGTCAGGGCTGGCTCTCCCGAGGCTATCAGTAGTTCTAACGGAATGTTGTCTACTCCCGGGGCTTTGTTTCGACTTAGGTCTTTCAGTGCTCTGTCAAACACTTCACGCAGTATCATATCTCCCATTTCATCTTCATCTACATCCTCTTCCATTTCCATAATATTGTCCTCAAGAAAATCGACCTTGTATAGATCCTCTATATACTTCTTCCGCCTTTCTGCTTTACCTTCTTTGCTTAGAACTGGGTTTACATCTGAGCTCTTGATATTCTTGATATTCATGCAAGTGGTTTTCTTTTCTCCAAAGGTCTCTTTAATTATTCTGTAGGTATTATTTATCTTACACCTAAATCCTTACATTTCTCCTATAGCCTTCACTGCTTAGCCAATTTGCACTTCCTGTCGATCTCATTTTTAGACGTTTGTTTTCATTTTTGCCTGCTTCATTTACTGCCTTTTTGTATTTTCTCCTTTCATCAATTAAATTCTATATCTGTTCTGTTACCCAAGGATTTCTTTTAGCTCTCGTCTCTCTACCTACTTGATCCTCTGCTGCCTTCACTATTTCATCTCTCAAAGCTACCCATTCTTCTTCTACTGTATTTCTTTCCCCCATTCTTGTCAATCATTCCCTACTGCTCTCCCTGAAACTCTCTCCAACCTCTGGTTCTGTAAGTTTATGCAAATCCCATCTCTTTAAATTCCCAACTTTTTGCTGTTTCTTCAGTTTTAATCTACAGTTCATAACCAATAGATTGTGGTCAGAGTCCACATCGGTCCCTGGAAATGTCTTACAATTTAAATCCTGATTCCTAAATCTCTGTCTTACCATTTTATAATCTGTCTGAAACCTTCCAGTATCTCCAGGCTTCTTCCATGTATACAACCTCCTTTCATGATTCTTGAACCAAGTGTTAGCTATGATTAAGTTATGCTCTGTGCAAAATTCTACCAAGCAGCTTCCTCTTTCATTCCTTACCCCCATTCCATATTCACGTTCTACGATTCCTTCTCTTCCTCTTCCTACTATAGAATTCCAGTCACCCTTGACTATTAAATTTTGGTCTCCCTTATCTATCTGAATAATTTCTTTTATCTCATCATGCATTTCATCAATCTCTTCGTCATCTGCAGAGCTAGTTGGCATATAAACTTGGACTTCAGTGGTAGGCGTGGGCTCCGTATCTATCTTGGCCACAATAATGCGTTCACTATGCTGTTTGTAGTAACTTACCCCCACTCCTATTTTTTATTCATTATTAAACCTACTCCTGCATTACCCCTATTTGATTTTGTATTTATATCCCTGTATTCACCTGACCAGAAGACTTGTTCCTCTTGCCACCGAAGTTCACTAATTCCCACGATATCTAACTTTAACCTATCCATTTCCATCTTTAATTTTCTGACCTACCTGCCCGATTAAGGGATATGACATTCCATGCTCCGATGCGTAGAACGCCAGTTTTCTTTCTCCTGATAACGACGTCCTCCTGAGTAGTCCCCACCCGGAGATCCGAATGTCTGCTGCCTCTCTTCAGGAATCACACGTTTGTCTGTCCTCTCAGCAGATACCCCTCCGTTGTGGTTGCACCTACTGTACAGCTATCTGTATCGCTGAGGCACACAAGCCTCCCCGCCAACGGCAAGGTCCATAGTCCATGGGGGATGGTCCATTGCATATGCTCATCCATTTCGTATATTTTGCAACACCGATGTACCGATATCTCATTGTATCAAAACGAGTCATTATGCTCATAAATAGAACAACAAGAAAGTGTTAAACGTGCCTCCCGTAAAGGCGTGCAGGAAACACATTACATAGGAAGCACGACATAAGCGACTTATATGGAATACTAAACACCACTGATACTTCTCACATTGTTTCCTGGCAGGCCTTTGTAAACATTTTCCTGTTAGTGTACTACGTAAATAAGGCAGACTGCCTATAAAGATTTAGGATTAAGGATATTTTTAATCTGCACTTTGTGTTAGGTATAAGAGTATTGTTAGAATATTTAGTGTGTGTTTATGCCCTGAGAGGCACCATTTTTTTTGATAATAGTAGAATGTTGATGTTTAATGAGTGTTCATGCCCTGAGCTGCACTCCAGCGATGAGGACTATATTGATATATTGGTATATTCTACGATATTAATACGTATTTTTTGTATGTTGTGACCTTTGTAGGAAAATCTGTTTCACCTTGTGCCATATGGCTGGAGGTGTTTGTGGAGGACTGTCGCAGAAGCTTTGCACCTAAAAAAATTTTTTCATCATTCCTTATGAGATTGCATATGATACTGCCTTCTTATGTTAGCATGCATGACTCTTTGTTTTTTCCAGGTTAATAATCACATTTCCAGGTTCCACTATTTCTGCAATTCACCCTCATGTTTGCATATTTATCTCATGATTTACTATTATACGTTACATTTGCCTAGTTAGAAAGCTATATTGCTTGTACGTACTATAATCTTGTCGGGAAGACTACCGAGCGAGGTGGCGCAGTGGTTAGCACACCGAACTCGCATTCGGGAGGACGACGGTTCAATCCCGTCTCCGGCCATCCTGATTTAGGTTTTCCGTGATTTCCCTAAATCGTTTCAGGCAAATGCTGGGATGGTTCCTTTGAAAGGGCACGGCCGATTTCCTTCCCAATCCTTTCCTAACCCGAGCTTGCGCTCCGTCTCTAATGACCTCGTTGTCGACGGGACGTTAAACACTAACCCCACCACCATCGGGAAGACTCAGCACAACCAGGGGCACTTCCGAAGATGTCCAACGTAGCTTTGGACGAAACGTCAGGGATAGAAGAGTTCCATGGACCACGGCCATACAACCCGGAAGAATTCTCGGCAGCTGAAACATCCGGTCGTGAAAGCCTTCATTACATAAGTTGAAATCGCATAAATTAATAGGGCCCTTGGTTCCGTAGCTGAGGCAGGCCACACACATTACTGCAGTAATTCTCAGTCTACAAGCAGTCGTTTACAGCTCTTGTCGTGGAAAAAGAATTATTTTAGGGGTTTGTGTCGTAGACGGCTCAACTGATGGCTACACATATGACCCACACATTTATCCCAGCCAAACCACGGGCACTGCTGTGATTCATAACGTAGTCTCGTGCCGTTCATGTTGCGAGATTCGAAATTAAATAATTGGGTGTTGTGGCATGGTATTGTCACAGTTCCTGCATTCCTTCAAGGTTTCTCAGCTCAGCTAGATATAGAACAGGGACCTGCTACTCTGTGTGACATAGAACTTCAGCATAGACTGATCAGACAAAGCCCGATGTCCACTGATCATTAGCGTGTTAGTGCATCTTTTAGAGGCAGTACAGCAACTATTCTCCGTGTACAGCTGTAACTAGATTGGAGCAACAGGAGCATTGTCTTTGAGCCCCCGAGGATGAGGGGCTCCCCCAGTCTCCCGAAAGAAAAAAATGAAAAACACAAGTAAAAATTAAAGTGTACATATCAGTTTCATTAAGTCTTACCGTATATTAAAGTAATCAAAAGTTTCTGCCGTAAAGATATACGAATCTCTTAAGTCAATATAGCGCAGCGGATGCTGAGTTCAGCTCATAAAAGAAAGCAGACGTAGCAGAGCTAAAGATTATAGAAATATTAAGTTTAAGTGTCTAAACTTTTTGATACGTTCAATAAAGATACCCTTTGCACACATTATTGGAAGTTGAAATTGGCAACGACCGGAAACAAGTGAACACCAGACCGAAGTCACAAACAGTCTTTCGGCTTCTATCGGAACTGCTACTCCCATCAGCCACTCCTCAGAGTTTCCTCTCAGTGTGAACGATAAATACTTACGTCACATCAAGGACGAATACATTGGCGTGAAAGCTCATATATAAATTAGTTGTCTCCAAAATGAACCTGAGCAGTGAACAATGACGACTGAAGTGTCAAGCCTGTAGCGCTCAATCTCTTTTGATCACCAAAGTTCGCAAAGAAAGAGTCAACATATTATCATTCCTGTGATCCCTACTGATCAAGCTCTGTATTGGGACTGCGAACTGAACTAGCAAAAAGAAGAGGGTTGACTCACCTTCTTCAACTATGCCTAAAACAGTTTCAAATGTTATTTCATCTGTAAAATTTCAGTGATTTAAAAGAAAAATTCGTTCCCTGACAAAAATACAGTTTAATGCTTTAAATTTGTCAGTAATCGTTAGAAATTGTTATAAAAAGGTATTTCGGATCAGATGTGCTTGGAAAACGTGTATTTCGGAACAGCACAACGGTGATACATTATTTGACGAACAATGTCTATAGGAGTTAATAAATAAATTATTTGCGATGGAGACATCGTAGAAGAATATACACTTGTGTACAAGTAGTAAGCAACTTTCACATTCTGTGTTACGACCACGAACACAGCTTTATGAAACGTGGATCACACATAGAAAGAAGTGCTACATTGTAGTATAGAAAGTATCTTAGATAAATACGCAATGAGACGAACACAAATGTCACTTTTATTCAAAGAAAATAATTATACTGAAGCCACTGAGATTCGTAATCATAACCTGGGCATTACAAGAGGGTGAGTTTGATTCTTAGTAGGCTTTGCTAGCACTACTGACGGCAATGCATGATTTACAACTTGCTCCCGTGCCCGTCGCAAGGTTGGGGTTGGGTTCTTTTGTGGAGGGGGGGGGGGGAGGGGGGAAGAGACCAAACAGCGAGGTCACCGGTCTCATCAGATGAGTATGGGGAAGGAAGTCGGCCGTGCCCTTTCAAATGAACCATCCCGGCATTTGCCTGGAGGGGTTTAGAGAATTCACGGAAAACCTAAATCTTGATGGGGGAGTCGGAATTGAACCGTCGTCCTCCCGAATGTGAGTCCAGTGTGCTAACCACTGGGCCACCTCGCTCGGTCACAAGGTTGGATGGGACTTTTTGTGGAAGAGCGTTGTGTTTATCCACCAATGCGGTTGACAGTTGCTGGATGGTCGTTGATGCAATACGTCTTCCCTAGTCATCCCACTCCATGGGGTTTAAGTCGGGAATGGGCAGCCCCGTCCATTCGCCGAATAACCTAGAACTCCTCCGCTTACTCTGTTCGATACGGCCACGCATTTGTCATCCATACGAATGCAGTCAGGACTGAACATACACTTCAAAAGACGTACATAGGGAGGTAGTACAGGCACAATAACGTTGACCAGTATCATGTTCAAAGATTTACAGGTCAGTACGCAGGTGCAATACTACACTGAAGCACCAAAGAAACTGATACAGGCATGGGTATACAAATACAGAGATGTGTGAACAATTTATATAAAACAAAAATCTTCTGGCACAGTTGTTAGGTCGCTTACTCCTGCTACAATGGCAGGTTACCAAGATTTACGTGAGTTTGAACGTGGTGTTATAGCCGGCGCACGAGCGATAGGACACAGCATCTCCAAGGCGGCGATGAAGTTGGGATTTCCCCGTATGACCATTTCACGAGCGTACCGTGAATATCAGGAATCCGGTAAAACATCGAATCTCCGACATCGCTGCGACCGGTAAAAGATCCTGCAACAACGGGACCAACGACGACTGAAGAGAATCGTTCAACGTGACAGACGTGCAACCTTTCCGCAAATTGCTGCAGATTTCAATGATGGGCAATCAACAAGTGTCAGCGTGCAAAACATTCAACGAAACATCATCGATATGGGCTTTCGGAGCAGAAGACCCACTCGTTTATCCTTGATGAGTGCGCGACACAAAGCTTTGCGCCTCGCCTGTCCCGTCAACACTGGCATTGCACTGTTGATGCCTGGAATTATGTTGCTTAGTCGGACGAGTCTCGTTTCAGATTATATGAAACGGATGGACGTGTACGGGTATGGAGACAACCTCATCAATCTATTTACCCTGCATGTCAGCATGGAATGTTCAAGCTGGTGGATGCTCTGTAATGGCGTGGGGCGTGTGCAGTTGGAGTGCCTTGGGACCCCTGATACGTCTAGATACGACCCTGACAGATGACACATACGTAAGTATCCTCTCTGATCACCTGCACACCTGCATCCATTCGTGTCCATTGTGCATTTCGACGGACTTAGTAGATTCCAGCAGAACAATGCGTCACCCCACAGGTCCAGAATTGCTGCAGAGTGGCTCCAGGAACATCTTCTGAGTTTAAACACTTCCGTTTGCCACCAAATTCCCGAGACATGAACATCGTTGAGCGTATCTGGGATGCCTCGCAACGAGCAGTTCGGAAGAGATCTCCACCCCCTCCCACTCTTACGGACTTATGGAGAACCCTGCAGGATTCATGGTGTCAGTTCCCTTCTGCACTACTTCTGACATTAGTCGAGTGCGTGCCATGTCGTCTTGCGCCACTTCTGTGCGCTCACAGGAGCCCCATCCGATATTAGGCAGGTGTACCAGTTCCTTTGGCTCATCAGTAAATGTTCCTCCACATCATAATACCGGGAGCACCAAAACTATCATGTTCGACAAAGCTGGACACACCTTCACATGGTGAATGTACTCAGGAACATTGTCGAACATGATCGTTTTTGTGATCCAGGTGTTATAGTGTGACATGTCGTAATGTTGCACGGGTGTACTGACCCCAAATCTTTGAACACGGTACACTCATCAGTGAACGTTATTGCGACATAGTAATTTTTCCCCATGTGTGTCTTTTCAGGAGTGCATTCAGCCCTGACTTAATTTTTATGGGCAGCTTCATCTCATAAAAATGGTTCAAATGGCTCTAAGCACTATGGGAATTAACATCTGAGGTCATCAGTCCCCTACACTTAGAACTACTCAAACCTAACTAACCTAACGACATCATACACATCCACGCACGAGGCAGGATTGGAACCTGCGACCGTAGCAGCAGCGCCTAGAACCACTGGGCCGCAGCGGCCGGCCAGCGTAGCTCAAGCAGCGATGGAATATCCGGCGGATGTGTAAGGTGCCTATAACTTCGCACCTTACAAGCACTCATTTACATACTTTGCTGTGATTTACAACAGGATTTAGGTATCATTTGATATGTCTTACATTGTATATGTAAATATTTAAAGGAGACTGACATTGCCAAGTACACATTGTTAATAGTTGTTAACGCTTATTGCATGAAAGGTGATGGAGTGTCTTTATTATCAAAACGGCGTAATGAATGATTGCATACTAGTAGAAGTTGAAACGCCAGTGGAAAAGTCCACACAGGTGTGTTGGTCCCGCTTAACAGAGAAAGTAGCGCTTGCCGGACGTTCGGGGCACCTGAGCGCTGAAGCATAATACAGCGACGGCCGGCCGGTTTTGTAACAGGGCCGGAAGGATAACCCGATAATACTTCGGAAACTCTCAAATCTTGGACGCAGCAGAGAAGAACGAGGAAGTGTTACCTCGGAAATCACGCAGGCTGGGTTATTTTCGAGGATTTTTACTCTGAGAAGCGTACCATTCCGAATAAACGAGGATAGGTATTGCCTCGCAGGCTTTCCGCACCGGACGAGAAATTACTAAAATATGGTTGGTCGGGGTTCGGAAGAATCTGTAGAGAGGGAGAATATTCCGTGGGTCCAGAATATGATTCGCCTTCTGCAGTTACCAGGGAGGGAAGCCGAGCTTTGCAGGGAAGCCAGCGGTGGAGAGAAAGAGGTTTTCCGTTTAGAGTGCCCGTGTTTGACAGTTGCTCGGTATCAGCCTTTGTTGGTACAGACGGACTTGCTGTCTTTGCTCTCACGACATTTTATAGTTAGAACCTTTAGGCGCTGTACTGTTGCCAACTTATACGATTTTGGACTTCGCCTCCGGGTAGGGAGTCGTCGTTGAGTAAGCAGCGTTCAGTGATTGAGAGCACTGCTTCTGTCTACTTATGTTGAGACATTATCTGAATTCCGTGCTTGCGGCTGGGAGTTCGCGTTTCTTGTCTGTAGAACACAGAGGAGAAGGCAGTATTAGAATATACTAGTCAGAGGACCGACTTCTACCGTCCTAGTGTTTGAGAGAGATTATTCTGTGGCTGGAGCTCTTCCATCGTCGCAGACGAGTACAAGAACCATCACTCCGTCGCATCGGACGCAGTACATACGTTGATATTGCTAATTGCTTTGGCTTATTGGGGCTATAAGGCTAAACAGCTGTGATCATGTATGTTTTACTTCTACTGAGGTTGCACACCACTGTAGATCATCTTTGAAAGTAGTGTCTTCTAGTGTTTGGTACATAGATGATGTCAGTCATCTTGCGTTATTTATATTAGGTCGTGTAGCCATAAAAAAGGCAGATTTGGGCAACAGATCAGTAATATTAGTTAGGAAATATAAAAATTTGTAATATAAAGGGGTTTTTAATCCACAATAAATGTATAAGCAGAAACAACATTTATCATTTAGTAGTTACTACTTCCCTTAATCATTCATTTATGTTTAAGTTGTAATTTATATGTTAAAGAGCAACGAGGAGGTTATAATAACACAATTAAGAGACCCTCAGATCTGCTTCAGTGGGTAGTCAGACAGGGCCAAATCTTCATTTTCGCGTTCAGTATTTTCTGTTGTGCTCATTCATTTTACACCCGCCTGGAGTAGCATCTTGGAAATGATCTGATCTGTCCGTTCCCTCGACTTAAATCACATCGAGCACTTCTGCATTGAGTTGGGGGGAAATAATGGAGCGTGTCCACATGCACCAACAACCGTCCAACAGTTATTAATACCGCGCTGGTCTAGGAATAGAACGCCCTGTCACAAGAACTCCTTACCGTCCTTGTGGTCGGCGTGGGAACACGATGCTGAACACGCATTGCCCTCCTTGGTGATCACATACCGCATTGAGAACCATGTTCCGCTTTTTGTAATGCCAAGGGTATCAATGCGAATCATGGTAAATTCAGTGTAATTATTGTCTTTCAATTAAACGGTCATTTCTGTTCGTCACTCTGCGTTAATTTCTTTCAGTTACCTTGTAAACTGTATTGCAGCAGTTGTCTCTAGGTACAGTCCCAGCTTCATAGAGCTACATTAATTGGCAGTGACACATGATACGAAACTTGTTTTGGTACGTAAGTTTCGCTGGGCAGTGTATATGGCGTAAATGTTTGATTACGTCCATGTATGTTGTGTGTAATACATTGTATCCTTCCGTTTCAATTTTTTCGTTTGTAAGTTGCCCGTGTAAACTTCATGTTGTTTATCTGCAGTGTCTGTTATTTCTTGTACTTCCGTCACGAATAAAGAAGAAGAAAGAGTGTAAAATACAGGATGGTTAACTAAACTTTCTGTACTTGAGGTTGCCCCCATGAAAAACGAGTGATTGTACTACTATGAAATTTCGTGGCAACATCAGTAAGGACATGCCAAGGAAAATAACGAATAAACAATTGAAAGAAACACATTTTAATTTTCACACGAGTCAGTAACATTTGTTAATTGCGTACCATGTCTACGTTCCAGATTACAAATGTTGCTCAATGTGACGACCATCTGCATCTACAACCGCCTGGAACCGCACTAAATATTGTTCTACTGCTGCTGACAACATCTGAGATGCGATGTGGGCTACATCTGTCTCTATGCTCAACTTCAACTTCCAAACTGTGTTAGCGTTACACTGATGTTCCTCGCGTAACCTCACAATCAGAAATCACAAGAGTTCATATCTGTTGATCTTTGTGGCCACAAAGTCTGGTACGACAGGTAACTCGAACTTCAGGGACACCTTCTTTAACACCAATACAGGAGATGTCTCCGCGCTTCTTTAATGCGTCCATACTCGCGAGCAGCATCAGCCCTCTTGCTGTTGTTTTGATAAAACAGCTTTATCAGTAAGGCCCTACTCATCTTGTCCAGGCTGCAGCCTGTGGTCTAGTGGGTAGGGTTGCAATCTCTGGATTACGGGATCCTGGGTTCGATTTCCGGCCAGGTCGGGCATTTTCGCCGCCCAGCGACGGGGTGTTTGTGTTGTCCTCATCATCCCAACATGATTGAGGAAAGTGGCGGGACTGGACAGTGAAAATATTGGGAATTTGTATGGGCGCTCATAACCATGCATTTGAGCACCCCACAAACCAATTACCATCATCATCTAATCCCGTCCCGATAGACTGTCTGCAGCTGTAATTCAAAGTGATGTGTTTCAAAACTACATCACCATAGCAGTACCATTACCTATCGACAAGTCATGACACCAACACCACTAACAAGGCAAATCTTCCAGCTCACCGTCTCAATATCGTGTAGGGCCCCAGCAAGCACGCAGAAGAGCCGCCACACGACGTCGCATGGACTCCATATTCGCAGCAGGTGATCAGACAGGATGCCTACGTAGGAGTGACCTGTCAGAGTCGTATCTAGACGTATCACGAGTCCCATGTCACTCCAAGTGCACACGCCTCACACCATTACAGAGCATCTACCAGCTTGAACAATCCCCTGCCGACATGCAGAGTCCATGGATTCATGAGATTGTACCCATACAGGTCCATCCGCTCGTTAAGATTTGAAACGAGACTCGTCCGACCAGCAACATGTTTCCAGCCATCAAGAGTCCGATGTCGGTGTAGTCGGTTCCAGGCGAGGCGTAAAGCTTTGTGTCGTCCAGTCATCAAGGGTACACGAGTGGGTCTTCGGCTCCGTAAGCCTACAATCGATGATGTTTCGATGAATGGTTCGCGCGCTGACCCTTGTTGAATGACCACAATTGAAATCTGCTGCAATTTGCTGAAAGGTCGTGGGTCCCGTTGTTTCAGGACCTTTTTCTGGCCGCAGCGATGCTTTAGATTTGATGCTTTACCGTATTCCTGATATTCGCGGTACACTCGCGAAATGGTCGTACTGGAAAATCCCCAATTCTTCGATACCTCGGAGATACTGTGTCCCATCGTCCGTGCTCCAACTATAACATCACGTTCAAACTCAGTATACTCCGATAATCTGTCATTGTAGCAGGAGTAACCGAACAACTGCGCCAGACACTAATCTCATACAGGCGTTGCCGACCGTAGCACCGTATTCTGCCTGTTTACATATGTTTTGAATACGCATGTCTATACTAGTTTGTTTTGCGCTTCAGTATGTGTGTGTGTGTGTGTGTGTGTGTGTGTGTGTGTGCGTGTGTGTGTGTGTGTGTGTGTGTGTGTGTGTGTGTGTTTTATATCTCCTGCTAAACCAGTTCGCAGATTGCGATCAATCTTGGCACACGTGTACCTTACCGTCAGGCGACAGTCTGTTTGCGGGTAAGAACCACCTACCTATCCAAAGGGTGGGGATGGGGGAGGAAAAGGAAGCATACCCCACCACGCGTGAATTCCTGTCTTCATTCAGCCAGTATTTGAGAACGAGAGCATTTACCGAAGTGAAACAAACTTTAGACATCATTTGAAACCCTTTGTGTCGTTAAAACTCCTACAAAATGACAAAAGTACCACATGGGATATGACGTTATAATTTATTTCTTCTTTTTAATAACGTTATTCGCGACTCATTTTAGAGGCAACATGCACATGCACCACAAAATGTAAGTGCAAAATTATATCATTGTACGAAACATAATTCGGAAGGTATAACGTCATTAACAATCAGCTGTATGAAAAACTGCAGCATCATGGAAGACATTTAAATTTGTTACTTCTGTGCTACATTCGCAGTAAATATCGCAGGAAATATCGACATAAGGACGAGACACTGGGTTCAATGTCTGTTCCACTTCCCCCCTTATGACCTCTTGAAGCGTCTCGGTTTTCAGCTCGCCGTGCAATCCAAGTGCCTTCTGAACTTCCTTTCTCACTATCTGACGAAGAACACCTGCGAAATCAGTTTCTTCCTCCATCACAGACATCAATACGACTTTTGGAAACCGTTAAAACTTCTTGCGTGTAATTCTTTTTTGATGCATCGTCTCGATATACTGGCACCATTTTATGAAGTCGTCTGCTGTCGCAACCTCCTTCAGGAGTAGGGCTTGATACATGTCCTCAGCAACAACCTTCATGAGATGTGCAACCTTATCTTCCTCCTTCGTTCTAGGATCCACTATTTTACACAGCTCCAAGACGTCTTGAATGTAGGATGCTGTAGTTTCTCCTAGACGCTGTGCCCTGCACTTTAATTTATCTTCAGCCTTGCACTTCTGTCATTGTGTGTCGCCGAAATACTAGCGCAGTTCCGCCTGGAATACTTCCCAGCTTGTGAACTTCTCCTCTTTGTTCTCATACCATTGCTTGGCAGTGCCCTCCAAATAGAAAAATACGTTAGTCAAACATACGGTGTCACATTTGTTAAATTTGGCTATACGCTCATATACCTTCAGCCACTTTTTTGGATCTTGGCCATCGTCACCAGAGAACCCGGAAGGATGTCTCATGTAGTGGCACACAACTGATGTCATCGTAACGTCCTCTTCTCCTTCTGTCTCCGATAGATTGCGATCTGCCGAATATGGCTCGAACTCGGGTTTCTCGGCACGTAAACGGGGGCTCTGTCGTGGCCTGATGGAAGTCACTGTATCGCCGATGATGTGCGCTATCACAAGTCCCAATACCCAGCACCTCCACCAGAATAATGTCACGCAGAAGAAGGTGTAATTAGTTGAATGACGTACACTAACTTCACTTAACGAAGGTTTATTCAGCAATTGCACATAGAAGAGCGCGGAGCTAACTGCTTCCGGGCAGAACACATACGGTATATATACTGCTACAGAACATTCCAGTACAATGATTCTGGACATTTGTGGATACTTGTAGAATGTATGCGA
The DNA here is from genome assembly GCF_021461395.2 of Schistocerca americana. Lineage (NCBI taxonomy): Eukaryota > Metazoa > Arthropoda > Insecta > Orthoptera > Acrididae > Schistocerca > Schistocerca americana. The sequence goes on from NC_060126.1 coordinate 236,269,293, forward strand.
ACCGCATACAGAAATTAAAATTTTATAATTCAGTTGAGTTGAATTCGCGACCCTCTATGCCACAGTCTAGTACCATAACCACTATCCACAGTGACTGTACTGGCTCTGAGCACTATGGGACTTCGAAGGTCATCAGTCCCCTAGAACTTAGAACTACTTAAACCTAAGGACATCACACACATCCATGCCCGAGGCAGGATTCGAACCTGCGACCGTGGCGGACGCGCGGTTCCAGACTGTATCGCCTAGAACCGCTCGGCCACCCCGTCCGGCGGTGACTGTGCTACTCAGCTTCTTCTGCGACAATATTTTATCATTACACGACATATGGTTCAGACGATATTACGTCATAAACATTAAGCACGAGGCCAGACGCTGGGTAGTAAGGGCGTGAATGCACAGTTATAAATAAATACCTGGGCAACACCGGGCTTTTCAGCTAGTGATTCCTACCAAGTTGGGTACGCACAGGCTCAAGTAGCGGAAGCTTAATCACAACAATCCTGTACGAATTATCGTTACGGTTCTCTGTCTCCCTGCCCCCCGCACCGACTGACCGCTCCCCTGACTTGTCGAAAGCAGCACGAATCGCCAGTTACGTTCAGCCCAACTGCGCACAAGCAGGAAGCCCTCGAGTAATTGGACTCAGCCTGTCACGCAATCGACATTCAGCAGGTGATGAGCGCCGGCTATCGCTCCCTCCTGGGTGGTCTCGCAAGACGCGCCGCTCCTCGTTCCCCGCGGCTCGGCCGCTGCACCCGCGGTCCGCAATGACGCGCGCATTGCGGCTAATGTGGCCGGCGGTGGGGACGCTAAGCGACCAGAACCGGAGCCCAATCGGCCGCCGGCATCCGCGATTAAGAGGAACAAAGCCGCCCTCCAGCAGCGGTCATTACGCCGGCCGGTTGCTGCTCCTCCGGCTCCTTCTCTCTCCCACCGGCCTCTGCCCGCTCTCCCTCTCCGTCTGCGTCGCCGTCTTCTGCGAAATGCACACACTCCGTGCGTCGAGACCCGTCGGAGGAGAGGTCTCCTCCGAGGCTCCTACCTGCGAAAGAAATGGAACTTCTCCGGCGTCCCATTCTCGTCCGGCGTGCAGCGCGTATGAATAAAGCAAACGGAAACGGCGCAACTCGTCATTAAAATTTATCAGGCTATCTCTCGGGGCAAATACGCTCCGCAATCTCCGGACGAGCTCTAGAATGAGCAATGTATAGGTGAATGAAATTCTTCGGGTGCAAACCACATTTCTGCGTCGACTGAGTTTTGCTGTTCGTGCTCTTTCGCAGAGAGTGAGATTGCTACCTGTTTACTGGAGCGCGAACGCAGCCTATGTACGCAACCATTAAGACACATGCAGTCTTCGTTCTACCTTTTTCTGCCACTAATAAGGATCTGGCAGTAATCAGTCATCAACTGATATGTCCTGATAATTTACCGCTGAGTCAACTCCTTAAAGAAGAGGATAGAGGTAGACGATCGGAATGTTTCTGTTGAGCGTCGGCAAATCGCGGAATAATCGCGTTAATACTGTTTACGAGGTTTCGAGAGAAACAGAAGTGATTTCTGGCGTTCCTTATCTACGTAAACGATTTGGGAGACAATCTGAGCAGCCGTCTTAGGTTATTTGCAGATGATTCTGTCGCTTATCGACTAATAAAGTCATCAGAAGATAAAAATAAATTGCAAAACGATTTATAAAATATATGTGCATGGTGCGAAAATTGGCAGTTGACCCTAAATGCCGGCCGGGGTGGCCGAGCGGTTCTAGGCGCTACTGTCTGGAACCGCGCGACCGCTACGGTCGTAGGTTCGAATCCTGCCTCGGGCATGGAAGTGTGTGATGTCCTTAGGTTAGTTAGGTTTAAGTAGTTCTAAGTTCTAGAGGACTGATGACCTCAGAAGTTAAGTCTCATAGTGCTCAGAGCCATTTGAACCATTTGACCCTAAATAACGAAAAGTGTGAGGTTATCCACATGAGTGCTAAAAGGAATTAGTTAAACTTTGGTTACACGTTAAATCAGTCTAATCTAAAAGCCGTAAATTCGACTAAATACCTAGGTATTACAATTACGAACACCTTAAATTTGGAAGGAACACATTGTAAATGTTGTGGGGAATGCTATGCAAGGACTGCGTGTTATTGACAGGACGCCTAGAAAATGTAACAGATCTACTAAGGAGACTGCCCACACTACGCTTGTCCGACCTCTTTTAGAATACTGATGAGCGGTGTGTGATCCTTACCAGATAGGATTGATGGAGTGCATCGATAAGTTCAAAGCAGGGCAGCACGTTTTGTATTATCGAGAAATATGGGAGAGAGTGTCACAGAAATGATACAGGATTTGGTTGGACATCATTAAAAGAAAGGCGTTTTTCGTTGCGACGGGATCTTCTCACGAAATTCCAATCACCAACTTTCTCCTCCGAATGCGGAAATATTTTGTTGACACCGACCTACATGGGGAGAAACGATCATCACGATAAAATAAGGGAAATCACAGCTCGTACTAAAAGATATGGTTGTGCTCTTCAGTCCTGAGACTGGTTTGATGCAGCTCTCCATGCTACTCTATCCTGTGCAAGCTTCTTCATCTCCAAGTACCTACTGCAACCTTAAAATGTAGACTTTCACGGCCAGAAATGTCATGTCCATTATAATTATCCGGGCTGTTATGTCGTGGTCGGTTGATGAATTCTGTGTCAATTCCCAACGTTGCGTCCCCGTTTGCGGAGGACATCTTCAAGGGGGTCTGTAGCTCGATGGAAGGTCCATCACACCCACTGGCTCGCTAGCGTACTGTAGTATAGGAGGATTTATTAACTTCTCTTTCAGTGTTTCATACGCTTCTTGTTGTGGCCTTCCCCATTCATATATCTCATTATCTTTTAGACTCTCTGTTCCAATATTTTCTTTCATGTAACTCGTTCAGCTTACTGTTATCTATCTGACGGCCTTTCCGTGCTCCCGTCGGTACATTAAACTTTCGTATTTTCCTCTGTCTCTTTGGTAACTCGCCTTCAGATGCTGTGATCAACGGAATACTCCTCTCATTTATTTCTAGTCGGCTATCGCAATAATCTATGTTTTTGTAGGAAATCTCTACCCACCAAACCACTATACGGGACATCTGTGTCTTTTCTTAACACATGGAAAGTATGCTCGCCTAACACCCTTCCAGCTACTCGTAAATTCAACGTCATTGCACCGAACGTGTTCATCATATCCTGTGTTACTCCTTTTAACGCCCGTACCTCGTCCTTACTCACCAGCATTCCACTATCTATCACTTCTTCTTTGATTAAACTGCTGTGGGCTCCTGTGTCTATTAAAAGCATCAATTCTTTACCCAATTCATTGCAATAAGGCTTCATTACACCGTTTTCAGCTTCGCAGCCTGCTACCCTCACCTTGGACCATTTAACGGTGGCTACGAGTGACTGCTGCCCGTACCGCCTGTTTCGTTTCCCGTCCCTTTTCTTCGGAGCTTTTCTATTTTCTGTCTACACTGCGATGCTGAACGCCCATATTTATTACACTGATAACATGTAGGAGTTCGACAGTCTTTCTAAAAAAAAAAAAAATGGTTCAAATGGCTCTGAGCACTATGGGTCTTAACATCTGTGGTCATCAGTCCCCTAGAACTTAGAACTACTTAAACCTAACTAACCTAAGGACATCACACACATCCATGCCCGAGGCAGGATTCGAACCTGCGACCGTAGCAGTCGCGCGGTTCTGGACTGAAGCGCCTAGAACCGCTCGGCCACCGCGGCTGGAAGTCTTTCTCCCTATGCCCACGCCTCAGGCATTTTTCGCATATAATAATTTTATTACATTTCGCATCCATATTCCCTGGTTCATCACAATGGTAACAATAATTTTGAAATTTCCGTGCTTCTTCTGCCCTGCTGGGTGTCTGCATCTTACTTTGGTATTTCTGTTGCAGTGCTTGGATGGATATGTGCCCCACTTTACCACAATTGTAACACTTCATCTGCTTTGGTTGGTGTCTACGATAATTCTGACTGCTTATTTCCCTTGACTTTTTATTCTTTTCTCTCATTGACATGATTGCACTTTCTTATTGTTGCCCGAGTTCTACAGCCTTACTTAAATTAATGATTTCGCCCCGACTGCGTACAATCATCTGTATTGTATCATTCGCTAACCCTTGAATAAAACATGCACGGCCTAGACCATAAACCAGTTCTATTGCACCCTTTAACTGTTCCTTATTTGTTACACATGCTACAGCAACCTGGAACGATGTGGATAATTAGTCTATTCTATTTCCCCAGGAGGTAATTTATTCCCCCTGATGCTGTGTAGCTTGGAACATTTTACACGCGTAAAAGTCAATAGTTCTTTTGTCCGCATAATTTTCCTCTAAAATGCTTCTTACTTCAGGCCAATTGCTTGTGTTCTTCCCTATTAATAATTTTGATCTAGCATCCCCAGTTACTTTTGATTTGACATATTGAAAAAACTCGTTCAAATGGCTCTGAGCACTATGGGACTTAACATCTGTGGTCATCAGTCCCCTAGAACTTAGAACTACTTAAACCTAACTAACCTAAGGACATCACACACATCCATGCCCGAGGCAGGATTCGAACCTGCGACCGTAGCGGTCACGCGGTTCCGGACTGAAGCGCTTAGAACCGCCTGGCCACACCGGCCGGCTGACATATTGAAACAATAATTTTGCGTTCTCAGTTTTTACAACTTCAAATGCAGCATTCACGTTTTAATTGAACTCTTGCAATTCTCTTTTGTTACCTTCAAATTTTTCGGAACAAATACTAACGCATCTTTAGCACTTATACCTGTTCTGTCACTACTGGGGGACGTCATTGTATACAAGCACAAGGGACCTTATATTTAAGATGTCTAAGTGGCTTGCCTTTTTCAGATGTCTTGATGTTGCCTGGGATGTTCTGTGCTGCTCGGTGGTGCTCTGTCTCTGCTTGGCTCTGGTTGGCTCTGATTGGTTCTGCTTGGCTCTGCTCGGCTCTGCTCGGCTCTAATCGGCTCTGCTCGGCTCTGCTTGCGAATCTTGAGCGCTGCTACTCGTAATGGCTTCTTCTTTTTGCGGTGATACTTGGTGACACAACTGCTAATCTTTGTTCTCTTACTTTCCTTACAACCCCACCTAATCCGAAACTACCCCACACCTGACACCATTTATTTATGTCATGTCCCGGCACAGCCTCACTATACCAGAATGAAGTAAGTGCGAACTGCGTAGCGCAATCGGGACGTTAACGACAATGGGTTGGCTATAAATTGCTGTCAACGTTCATATCGGAGATGAGAGGGAGAGGATCTCCTTGGTTTCAAGCAAATAAGTTTCCTGAAAATAGGTTACAGAATTGCAATAGGCAGAAAAGATTGGTTAGTTTCTATCAAGTTTATTCTCACATATACTTATGTGAGGTGTTGGACCATAAACCCCTTAGTAAGATTCAGTCTATTTATTCAGACTTGCTGCTTCAAACCTAATTGCCGGTACATATAAGAAACAAGTACAAAGCAATCACTTGTTCTTGATTAGCACTGAACTCTCTCTAAGTAACTGAGACAAAGACTGACAGCCTCTGTTCAACATTATTCCAGTCAACCTCTAAAAATCCTACTTGACCTGCAGTTCCTGAGTGTCCACCAGAGTCTATCACCGTCTTCACGTAGTTGAAGTCTTTATTAGCTGTATCGGCTGCTATGGGCCCTGCTGGCGTCTCGCTGCGGAATCTCCAAACTGACGGTACTGGCTCTGAATCTGCATCTGAATCTCTGCCTCTAGTTATTCTGTTGCCTGACCTTTTATTTCGTTTCTCATGTACTTGGGTGCACACGAGTTAATTTGTTTCACACGACCCTTTCATTTCTAAGTGATCGGATTGCACAAGAATGCCTATGGCTCCACACGACACTCTCGTTTCTAATTTGTCGGCAAGAATGCCTTCGGTTCCACACGACACTTTCATTTCTAGCTGCACACGACTTAATTAGATTCCAAACTAGTCTTTTCCTCACGTGACTGACACTCTCTCTTGCTCTATTATGGCCCTGGTGTTTGCGTCTTCCATTGTTCAAGTTTGATTCATGCTGCTTCCTCCGGCAGGAAGTCAAACACTAAGTTATTTGATCAACAAGCCATACTTTGCAGCCTCCGCCACTTATCTTGTCCCTACATCCTGGTGGACTATTTCTTAATGTCGGCTGGCTGTTTGTCTATGGAGCCTGGACTCTTATTATGGTCACAAAAGCAAAAATAAAAACTAAAATTTTCTACAGTCAGAACAGGCCATAAAATGCAACACATGTACAAACAGGTAGATATTAAGATTCAAATAAAAACAGCATATGGTTAAAATGGGTATATCCAATCATTCATATTGTTGCTAAGAAAGAAAGTACTGCTGTGCCTTGGGGTCAGAGGTAATCTGTGTGTCATAGACGAATTATCCACATGCAATTACAGATGGTAATGAGACCCGTCTGGATAGCCGAGAGCACTAACGCGCTGCTTCCTGGACTTGGGTAGGCGTACCGGTCCCGGATCCAATCAGTCCAGCGGATTAACGACGAGGGCTGGTGTGCCGGCCAGCCTGGATGTGGCTTTTAGGCAGTTTTCCACATCCCCCTAGGTGAATACCGGGCTTGTCAGCACGTCCCACCTCAGTTACACGACTTGCTGACATTTGAATCACATCTGCACTGTTTCATGATTTACACTAGACACAGACAGTTTGGGTACACTAATTCCGTCCCGGGGGTATGGGGTGGCGGCAGGAAGGGCATCCAGCCACCCCTTAACATTAAGCGTGCCAAATTCGAACTTATCCCTGCCGACTCTGCGCACGATGTGGTACAATGCTGAAGCAAGAGAAAAAGAAGAAGAAGAACTACAGACAGTAGTGTATTTAAAGTGTAGCGGGACGAATTTGCCCCAGGGAGATTTCCATATTTTGGGATGTTGTCTGACCTGTCTCGCACCACGTCCTAGCAACGCTCCATTTCGTAGTCAATGGCTACTGAAGGAGGAAGAGTATGTGAACAATCTAGCCATCGAAAACAAGTGTACCGACAACGCACGATTTGTTTCGGGTCGCTTGAATCAAAATTTTAACTACATCTACTAAATATATACACCGATAGCGACTCTGCAGTACATGTTGTAGGCAATTTTATACTAATGTTAGCCATTCTGTTCTGTTCCATATCTCGCGTATGGAGCTTGTGAAAAATAACTGCATCTATCCGTGAACACTCTTGTTTCCTTCATTCTATTCTTGTAATCTGTATGCAAGATAATCGACAGAACATGAAGAATTGCTACACTTTCTATTTTGACTAAATGTTCGTTAAATTTACCCAAGAGAGTTTCGCAAGAATAGCGTCGTTTTTCTAACAAAAATTATTGTTCACGTTCTCTGGTTGTATCTGGTACCTTCTATTATCGACTATCCCAGCGCTTCCCTTACATGCTATGATATTTCTCGTCTACACTAACTGATAATAACACCAAACTCTGAAGCACTGTTCTAAGTGACGCAAGCGTCGTGCATATTTTTTTAATATAACCTCCGCAGTTTCCCAGAATGCTACGAACAAATTAAAATATTAACTAGAGTGTACTGCGGCACAGTAGTAAAACACTGGACGCGGAAAATCAGGTTTCAATTCCCCGTCTGGCCATTAAGATTTGGAGCGAGCTACTAATGATATCGTGTCAGACTTCCAAATAATTTGTAACCACCTACAAATTGGGAGACACCTCTTCATATATCTGTCTAAAAATCTCCAGTAAGGACTCACGTACCATTAGAGAAGATAATGCAGTTGTTCGTCACTTATGTTCGTTCTGTTTTAATTGACCATCACCGAACGTTTGCGTACTTAAACTTGAATGTGTTCAACTGCCTTTTGTCGACAAGAACGACAGCATAAGTCATCATGTTATCGAGACAGGTCTCATCTTATCAAACGTTTTAAGTTATCGTTTAGAATTTGTTCAGATATTTTAACATGGAGACTTTACTGTAGTTTCATACACTTTCTGAGAGAAGGAAGAGCAGTTTAAGTAAAAAATTCTTTCAGTCCGGAAAATGCTTTGTTTATTCCACAGATAGTCTCATGAAGAAATGTTGCTAGGGTATAATCTGCTGTAATTGATCGTGCTTCTAGTGCCAGTCCACAGTATGCTATTCAGTTATGCGACTGGTTTTATAAATTACTTTATTTACGAGTGAATCTCATTGTTATTTGTACTCTAACTTCAATGTTCCTTTTTTGCAGTATACGAGGTGCGACAATGAAGTAATGGGACTGATTTTCTTTGCAAGATTTGGCAACCCTACAGGCTTGCATTGGCATAATACCTTTGACTTTGGTCTATAAGTTGCTTCTAGTCCAAGTGGCACATCGATGCAACTGCTCAGTCGTGAATTGTACTGTAATAAGTTAACACGTGTTTGTGTCTCTCGTCACTGAAATGGAACCACATAATATTGCGCAATGGTATGCCATTTTTTTTGCGTTAAGTTGTGTGAAAACGCGACGACAACTTACGGTAACTTCAGAAGGCTTTTGCGGAGGAGGTTATGTCAAGAGCTCAAGTTTTTCGTTGGCATAAAATGTTTAGTGAAGGCAGAACAAATGTTAAAGATGAAGACGCAGTGGACGACCGTCAACCACACGGACGGATGTCAACTTGACCAGGGTGCGTGAACTCGTACGATCTGATCGAAGATTATCCGTGAAAATGATTGCAGAAGAACTGAACATCAATCGAGAAACGGTTCGTCTAGTAATAACTGAAGATCTTGGTATGAGAAAGATTTCAGCAAAAATGGTCCCTAAAAGTCTCACACCCCAACAGCGAGAAACACGGAAAAATGTGGCAGTCGATCTGTTAGAGCAAACGGAAATCAATCCAGAATAGTTGAGCCATGTTACTACTGGTGTTGAAAGTTGGTTTTTCAGTGCGAACCAGAGACAAAACGCCAAAGTTAGCAGTAGTGCTCAAAGGGATCACCCAGACCAGAAAAAGCTCGCATGTCAAAGTCAAAAGTGAAATACATGCTTGGGTGCTTCTTTGATTCCAAGGGAATTGTTCATAAAGAGTGGGTGCCTCCTGGACAGACAGTTAACCAATATTACTACAAAGAAATTTTAGAAAGACTTCATAAAAGAGTTCTTCGTGTCTGTGCCAACATTGCTGATAACTGGATTCCGCATCATGAAAATGCACCATCCCATACTTCTCTGTCATCACAGCGATTTTTAACCTCAAAACAAATTTCAGTACTACCACAGCCACCTTATTCGCCAGATATCGCTCCTTGCGACTTTTTCTATTTCCAAGAGTCAAAACGGCGGTCAAGGAACACCATTTTCTAACAACACAAGATGTCCAAAAATGTGTGACGAGGGTTTTGGAGGATATTACAGAAGATGAGTTCCAGGAATGTTACCATCAATGCCAGAAGCACTGGAAAAAGTGTGTGCAATCAGAAGGGAACTACTTTGAAGGAGACAACACTAAACCTGACTAAAATGGTAAGAAACTTTTTTTTCACATCAGTCTCACAACTTTATTGTCGCACCTCGTATACATATTACGACTTCGAGTGAATCTCACTGTTATTCGTACTCGAACTTTAATATTCCTTCTTTTGCGATATACACACATATTATGGCTTAGGACCTGAGCACAATTCTTGAGTGTTCATTTCGTTCTTAAAGTACACCATTAATGCCCGTAGGAACTTCCCTCTTTCTCAAATACTAGCGTCTCTACACTGTATCTTGCTGTACCGCGATGAATGATTCTTTATTTATTTGTATATTTACGTATTTATTTCAGTTGACCAGATTTAGCCTTCAGGTCCTCTCTTACATCGAAAAGACATGCTTAGTGAATCAAAAGTACATTTCGTGTAGTATACGATCAATATACGGGGTGAACCAGAACTCCGCCGATAAACTTTACGAGTCGGTATTATTGTACAAAAGTACTGTATAGTAAACATGGGTTCTACAGTGGATACTTTAAGAGCTATGAGCAATTGTTCAGTAGAAGAGATGTGTTTCACAGTAGCGAATCTGAACAAGTGCTCATAGCTCCTAAGGTATGCACAGTAGAGCTCATGTTTACTAGAACTTTTTTTCCTGTTTTGGTCCTTACTATACCTCTGAAAATTTTTCGGTGGGGTTCTGCTTCACCATGAATAATAAAAATGATAATAACGTATATATGTATAGTAATGAATATACAAAACTTAAGAAATGTCAGTTTCATTAATATCATATTAAGCAATTAACTCATTACGTTCTTGTCGAATGTGAAGAAAGACCTTAAACAAAGATATATGCCAGCAATACAGTAGAATTCAAAGCTGGAGAAGAAGTTGACAGGACAAAAGAAGAACGAGAAATAATAGGGTAAGATTAGCAAAAGGGATAGAAGGAAAAAAATCAGGAATGGAAAGGGATAATTCAAAGTGTGACAGAGATGTAAGCTACGCCTATGATAACTGGTCATTTGTTACACTTTTTTAATCATTTTAACGTAATCGTACAACAGTAACACACCCACTTCAACATCACATTATTTTCTCAATATTTTTCTTTATTTATACCGTAATCAATACCAGTGCTTACAAAGGAATATCGAAACGTTCACTATCACGATAACACTTTCGGTAACTAATTTCTTATCGTAATTTGTACAATGCTGCACTTACTGGTGTGAATCAGTATACACTGTTGACGTTTCCTATAATGTGTGGACCATGGAAACTTTCTTTTCATACATAAATCAATGAAAGTACAGGGTCAGAAGGTAAACGAGTGGGCATTAATTAAGCGATAGACTGCCACACGCTGAGACCCAAGTCACTACAGCGGCGCCTGGCCGGCTCTGAGAGTGCACCACATCGCGGCGGCGGCTGCAGCCGGGGGCATGGGGGTGGGGGGAGGAGGGGCTCTGAAATATGGCTGTCACTCGCGACTGATGGAACCTCGTTGTATATAGATTAGGTGGTTATGAATATTTACGCTCGCTTATGCATATTGTGTGAGCAGCGAAGAATGGGAAGAGTTAATGAATGCTGATGGCGACGAGTTTCGGGGTACCGGGCGACCGGTTGGGACAAAGTTGGGTGGGCAAGGGGGAGGGGGGAGATGTTGGGGGTGGGGGGAGGTTGTGGTTTTTCGTGAGGAGGTGGGAGGAGAAAGGAGGGTGCTACCGGAAGGAAGTGGCTGTCCCTGCTACGAGCGGCAGCAACCGTCGCTGCGTTGGGAGGGTGTCTGCCGTCTCAGGGAGAACGCACTGTGCGCTGCCGAGTTCACCGACCCGCTGCTCGCCCGGTTCATTGAACCTGTGAGGAGGCAGCGCTACCGTGGCGCATCAAGCTAACAGCCCAGCAGCGTTGGAGAACGCATTTGCTCACAATTATACTCAAAGGTGTGGAACCCGCAGAAATTTGTTTGCCGGCACATGTCTTCCGTCACGATACACATTAAAATTCCTGTACCTCAGCACTTTGTCACGTAGCTAGGGGAGCCAAAGAAAATTTAGGTAGTCCAGTGCTCAGTTTCTAAGATTTTATGTGCCGGAACGGACCTCTTCAACGATACAACCTACTCCCACCACCCTCACCGTCCCAGCCATAAAAATTACGACCATTCATAGTGAACAAAATACAGCAATACCAAACTGGATTTCAGCCAGATCGATCGACAATAGACTACATTTTTTCTCTAAGACAAATGTTTGAAAAATACTGGGAGTATGATAAAGATGTCTATAGATTGTTGACCGATTTTTAACTTGCGTACGACATCATCCACAAGAATAGCCCTTACATTGCACTGCGTGACTTCAGTATCCCCGAGAAGCTTCTGAGAATAGTGCAATCTTGTTAAAAGTGTCAAGAGTATTAGTGCGTTTCGGAGGGGTCACTTCAGAATGTTTGATATTGAGGCAAGTCTCAGACAAGGGGATGTTTTCTCGTGTTTTCTGTGCAACGTCATCCTAGAGAAATTGATAAGGGTATGTAGGCAACAGAAATGGGCTGGACTACAGGTGGGTGGTAATTTCAGCCGGCCGGGGTGGCCGAGCGGTTCTAGGCGCTACAGTCCGATACTGCGCGACCGCTACGGTCGTAGGTTCGAATCCTGCCTCGGGCATGGATGTGTGTGATGTCCTTAGGTTAGTTAGGTTTAAGTAGTTCTAAGTTCTAGGGGACTGATGACCTCAGAAGTCACATAGTGCTCAGAGCTATTTTTTGTGGTAATTTCAGTTGTCTCGCATATGCAGCTGATATAGCACTGCTAGATGAATGAAACCATGAACTGAAAAAATGTACCAGAAAATGAACAACCACTCCACAGAAAGTTAGGCTGAAGGTGCATCAACACAAAACATAGTCCATGCAGTTAGGAAGAAGACAAGAGCAGCAAGAGTTTCTGGGGATAGATGGCATGAGGTTCAGGAGAGTTCACCACTCCAGACACGTGGGGTCTTGGTTCACCAGCAACAACAGCATAGAAATGGACACCAAAAAAAGTTCAGCTGTGGGAATAAAATGCATGTATTCCCTCAGGGAGATGCTCAGCTCACAATCTATATCACCGAATACTAAGATAAGGATATATAACACAGTAATATGCCCAGCAGTCATGTACACTTCAGAAAACTGGAGCATGACTACACGTGAAAAGAGAAAACTATTAACATTTGAAAGAAGAGTAATGAGGAATATATGGGGACCGATCTTAGATAAAGGAGAATGGAGAAGGAGAAAGAAAGAGGAATTCTACCTCTTGATGCAACACTCAATATTGCTACAGAAGTTGAAGACCAATAGAACTCAGTAGGCTAGCCACGTAGCCCTCATGCCAGAGGAAAGCTGAAGGCAGCACTTGAGGGTAAACCAAACGCCAGACGCCGCATAGGTCGACACACTGGAAAGCAAAAAGCTGGCAGTAGAAGAGATATGTATGTTTTTCCTAACACGTTTGTTTCACAGTATCGAAGATAAAGAATTCTTCATGGCTCTTGAGGTAAGCGTTTTAGAGCCCATGTTTACTTGACTTTTTGGTTTCAAATGCTCATTCCTGTCACATCCCTGAATACTCACCATCACTTCTGAAACCCCTGTATATTTAAAACATCGACCAGCTGTTGTTACCTGCCTTCGAAGACATACAGTTCTCGACATTGTACATGACAATTCCGCTTGGAACTACAAGGCTAAAACGTTCTATGAGTGGACCGTTAAGTGCAGGGGTGTTCTGAAGAATCATCCACATTACTTCGTACGTTATACAGGACTGATAAATAGCTATTTTTAAAGGGATTTCCTGTCTATAAATGGGGCTCATTGTGACAATAAAATTAGAGAATCATGATGGTGAAGGTTTCAGATACTGTGTTTAGGTTCGTAATTAGTTATGCATTCCTGTAATCACCAGCGTAATGTTGACGTACGGGCTGTGCGTGCAGTGCGCTTAGCGCGTTAAGTGGTATGGTAGACTAGTCATATTTCAATAGGATGGGGCGAGAATATTTCGGAACGCGCATTTCAGACAACACTATCAAAAGCTTCCTCTTAACCTACAAATCCTATAAACGTTGTTTTTCCTTAACTGAACCTATCTTCTGTGGAAGTCTTAAAATCAGTATTGCCTCGCGTGTTCCTTCATTTCTCCTGAGTCCAAATTGACCTCTCCGGCGGTAGGCTTCTACCTGTTTTCTCCATTCTTTTGTAAATAATTTCTGCCAGCGTTTTGGAACCAGGACTTATTAAACTGACAGTTCGGTAATGATCCTTCACTGCAGTTGGAATTACTGGATGTAATAAAACTATACCCAGTGAAATTTGTACTCATATAAAAATCTGTGAACTTTGTGCCCGTTATTCGCGGAAACTAAGTCACGACCTACCTGCACCACGAGACTCTTCCTCCACCGGAAAGGCTCCCTATGAGCCATAGTCTACATATTTTGAAAATGTTCTCCGCGGCTGGGGACGCAACCTTAGGTTTTAATGGAGAATCCGTTTGACCACAGCATAAGAGCATGGTATATTTTATTAATTGTGACATTTCTGGCTTTGAAAGTTTACATTTTACAGTTTACACTCTACCTCCACTCCGAAAGTCCTCCTCCTGTGCAGTGGATGGCTGCTTAAACAATTACCCGTGGCATACTATGTTGCCGTGGCTGCAGACGGGAAACCCAAACGTTCTACGCACGGCGCCTGCACCACATAGGAAGTGCTGTATAACACTATTTGCGAATCTAGAGCACTGCCGCGCCAGCTCTCGGCTATGCCAGGCTCACTGACCACACCGTTGGCTTATGAATTCATACATTATCTCTGTTATAAAGTGCCTTTCCTCCCTTGTCCTTTGCGTTCTGTCAGTAACATATACAAATAAAGACTTCTGTATCCACGAACATGTTATAATACAGAAACGGATGTTCCATGTCCAGCCAACAAGGAAGTCAGCTTATAAAAGTTCGAAAAATCGAAAAACCTCACTCCTAAGATAGACTGAACTTTTATTTACATAACAACGAATATTAAAGAAAATAAATCTGTGTTTTTAAACTCCATCTTATGTGAAACACAATCTATAGGGTGACGCAAAAGGTCATTCACATTTGTAAATTAAGCACTTCACGGAACAACGGAGGCAGAGAGGTGAAAAGTGACACACATGCTCGAAATGTTATGGATGGAGTTTTATTGAAAGCAATAAAAAAAAAGGAAAGAAAGAAAGTATACAAAATGACCAGCAGAACGCGCTCCGTATGATACAAAAGCAATAATTAGTATAACATCTGATTTTAGCAAAGCGAAGTTCTGTTTACAAAATGCTTAACATGTCGGCCGTTATTCATCAACTATACCTGTAGTAGAAGTCTATTGTCTTATTGGAATATATTACAGTTTTTTTGTTAGCTAGTTTGTGTCTTTTGGAAGGAGAAATTATTATTGTTATGGACACAAAATATTTTTACAAGTGGTGCACGTTGTAAATGTTTAAAGGTTGTACAGTCTTTAAAATCAGAAACGTTAATACTTCGCCTATAAACATGAAAGTACTTGCATAGAGTTTTGTCAGTATACACACATACACAGACACATTACACATATGTCACAGAAATAACATCTATCCACTTATGTACTCAGTACGTTAAATATTTTGATAGGAATTGGATCTTTAGTCTTTTAAAAGTATTCTCATAGAAGTGAAAATAAACGGAAAACAGCAAAAAATGACAAAAAATAATTTGGTCTTTCTATGCAAGAAAAACAATCCCGTGACGTTTAAGTATCAGTACCTGCGAGCGCAGGAAGTATGAATGAGACACCACAAAAACAAAGTTTCAGTACTGCAAAATATCCTCCATAAATCACTAATGTTGTTAAGATTCAATATCTTCCACTTTTACACCGGCATAACCTGAGAATTAATTATTTGCCTTAAACCTTGAGCCAAGACCTTATCTATTCTAGACTTTTTACTTACATTAGGTCTATACCATTCGTAGAAAAATATTTGTGATAGCAAGATCTCAGGACTCCTGTGTAATGATAACATAACTGTCTGTGCGCTTTACATTGCTGTATTTCCTAAATAATTACTGAAAATTAAAATTTCCGTGTAATGGTGGATAACAGACCAGCAATGCTACGTTCGTCTCCGCAACAGCGTGTGCAAAAAATGCTGAAAACTCAAGAATGTGGCAAACGAGAATTTCATTTCTATAAACGGAAACAATCAAATTTAGCAGAATTACAGACTTGAGTACGGAAATTCGTTAATACTCACATCGAGTACATCAGATCAGTAGCCAGCGAACAGTTAATAGAAATAGAGAGCAAAACAAACAGAACCGAGAGCGATAATCTCACTGCACGCTTATGTATACTAAGTGACAGCAGCCAGCGATTACAGTCAATAGGAACAGAGAGCAAAACAAACAGAACCGAGAGCGATAATCTCACTGCACGCTTATATATACTAAGTGACAGCAGCCAGCGATTTCATGTTGGCTTCTTCTATATACATCCGTGTCAAAGTCTTAAGCAATCTTAAACGAAATATTTTATGAATGTACATAATTATAGATTTCATCATTGTTTCTAGTATCAGAATAATATTTTAGTTTTGACAAAAATCCATATAGTTTGTATCTTTTGTATTTAGCTGCCAAAAGTATCCATGGCGACGCTATAGAAGAACAATATTGTGAACAGCACTCTACAGCGTATGAGTAGGTACGTTGTCTTTTTGCATCCCTAATGAGGTCGGACGGTCGTGGTAGACTTCCGACTTCAGGTAATCCTAGAACCAATAATCACACAAATTGAGGTCTGGAGACGTGGGAGGCCAAGCATTATGGAAGTGGTGGCTCAACATGCGAATCTCACCAAACAATGCGCTCAAGACGTCTTCCATACGTGTAGCAATATGGCGTGGAGCGCCATCCTGCGTAGAAGTCGCACCTTCCAGCAGGTGTTTATCAGCCAGGCTAGGGATGGTGGGATTCTGTAACATATCGGCGTAGTTTACACCAGTCATGCTGACAGTTTGAAAAGCAGCACCCAGCATTTCCTTGAAGAGAAATGGTCCGATCACCATCGATGTGTCAAATGTTCACCAGAATGTGACTTTCTCGTCACGCAACAAGTTTTTCACAACATTTCCAGGATATTCGGTTGCCCAAATTCCCCATTTGTGGGTGTTGACATGTAGTGAAACAAGCGCTACATCATTTGGGAGGTACAGAGGCGTGCGAGTGTGCCGGGAGTTACCCCAGTTCACTGCTAGTAGCGTCTCGTCACCAAAAAAAATGGTTCAAATGGCTCTGAGCACTATGGCACTTAACATCTGAGGTCATCAGTCCCCTAGAACTTAGAACTACTAAAACCTAACTAACCTAAGGACATCACACACATCCATGCCCGAGGCAGGATTCGAACCTGCGACCGTAGCGGTCGCGCGGTTCCAGACTATAGCGCCTAGAACCGCTCGGCCACTCCGGCCGGCCCTCGTCACCATAACACGTCTGTACGTAGGACACAAGTGTTGCACCATAATTTAAGAATGGAAGTAAAAGTTAAAGTTGCTTTGCCAGACATTTTTAACATTTGCTTTAGTATATTAATTTGTAAACTGTCAAATCTCAGAGTGATCAGGTCAATATTTTCCCTAAATAAATCGCTTTAACAAAAAAAAATGAGTGGAGCTAAATAACAAAGCTAGGAACCCAAAAATTGGTCATAATGTGCAGATGTATGCCAAAACTAACTGGTACAAGTCTCAACGCGATTAAAGAAATATTTTGGTCAGAATCCGCGTTTTCAAGAAAAATTAGACCTAGAAATACGAAAATATGTATGAAGCTTCAGTTCAACAAGAAAATAATATGTAACCCTCTGAAGCACCTCTAATAGTTTTAGAGTAACTTGCTGGAAACTAGGTTTGGAACAAAGCGTCCTTAATTGTAGTAGATTAAGTATCTATTATATTAATATTAGAAAATTTTGATTACAGCATGTGATGAAGCCTATTAAATAATAGAGCTATAACAAGTTTCAAAGCTTGGATGTAAATAATAACAAATACATGGTCTCTTAAAGTGGTAGTTCAGAGATCATGTTCTACTGTCATTTACCTTCTATAAATTCTAGACGGCAAAGTTTATATGCAGGGGACCTAAAAATTTTTCTGTGATTTTAACCAACTTAACTACATGCATACAAGAATTACGAAGATTCTAAATTGATTCCTGACATAGTTTTAAAATATTATGTGTCCGAGAAAGCGACCGTTTAGAGGCTGCTACCGCGGGCATAGAGCGGATAACAGCAGATGTTCCCTTGGCCGTTGGCTGCGCCAGTATATACACTCCTGGAAATGGAAAAAAGAACTCATTGACACCGGTGTGTCAGACCCACCATACTTGCTCCTGACACTGCGAGAGGGCTGTACAAGCAATGATCACACGCACGGCACAGCGGACACACCAGGAACCGCGGTGTTGGCCGTCGAATGGCGCTAGCTGCGCAGCATTTGTACACCGCCGCCGTCAGTGTCAGCCAGTTTGCCGTGGCATACGGAGCTCCATCGCAGTCTTTAACACTGGTAGCATGCCGCGACAGCGTGGACGTGAACCGTATGTGCAGTTGACGGACTTTGAGCGAGGGCGTATAGTGGGCATGCGGGAGGCCGGGTGGACGTACCGCCGAATTGCTCAACACGTGGGGCGTGAGGTCTCCACAGTACATCGATGTTGTCGCCAGTGGTCGGCGGAAGGTGCACGTGCCCGTCGACCTGGGACCGGACCGCAGCGACGCACGGATGCACGCCAAGACCGTAGGATCCTACGCAGTGCCGTAGGGGACCGCACCGCCACTTCCCAGCAAATTAGGGACACTGTTGCTCCTGGTGTATCGGCGAGGACCATTCGCAACCGTCTCCATGAAGCTGGGCTACGGTCCCGCACACCGTTAGGCCGTCTTCTGCTCACGCCCCAACATCGTGCAGCCCGCCTCCAGTGGTGTCGCGACAGGCGTGAATGGAGGGACGAATGGAGACGTGTCGTCTTCAGCGATGAGAGTCGCTTCTGCCTTGGTGCCAATGATCGTCGTATGCGTGTTTGGCGCCGTGCAGGTGAGCGCCACAATCAGGACTGCATACGACCGAGGCACACAGGGCCAACACCCGGCATCATGGTGTGGGGAGCGATCTCCTACACTGGCCGTACACCACCGGTGATCGTCGAGGGGACACTGAATAGTGCACGGTACATCCAAACCGTCATCGAACCCATCGTTCTACCATTCCTAGACCGGCAAGGGAACTTGCTGTTCCAACAGGACAATGCACGTCCGCATGTATCCCGTTCCACCCAACGTGCTCTAGAAGGTGTAAGTCAACTACCCTGGCCAGCAAGATCTCCGGATCTGTCCCCCATTGAGCATGTTTGGGACTGGATGAAGCGTCGTCTCACGCGGTCTGCACGTCCAGCACGAACGCTGGTCCAACTGAGGCGCCAGGTGGAAATGGCATGGCAAGCCGTTCCACAGGACTACATCCAGCATCTCTACGATCGTCTCCATGGGAGAATAGCAGCCTGCATTGCTGCGAAAGGTGGATATACACTGTACTAGTGCCGACATTGTGCATGCTCTGTTGCCTGTGTCTATGTGCCTGTGGTTCTGTCAGTGTGATCATGTGATGTATCTGACCCCAGGAATGTGTCAATAAAGTTTCCCCTTCCTGGGACAATGAATTCACGGTGTTCTTATTTCAATTTCCAGGAGTGTAAATACAGCCCGACGGGCCGAGAGGGAAGACTAGGCTTCACTTCGCACCCAGCCACCGTCAGATCCGCGTAAGTCAAACGCCGGAATACGCGATGCCTCGGATGTCGTCAGAGACAGGCTGTTAATAAACGTATATTTTCAGCAATAATAGAAAGTGAACTCGCAAGGACTGTGTGGCGTCCTAGATCGGTTAGCTTTCACGGAAGTAACTGTAAATGTGCCGCCCGGAATGTTAACAAATCCGTGTGGCAAGCAGCGACAACTATTTTCCACTTTTGTGTCGAGCATTTATTTTGACTATCAGTAGTCAAGGCGAAGGACAATTTAGTAGAAACTTACGGTAGAAATCGCTTCTGAACTGCTCATAGTGCTGTTTAGGATAGAGAGCTCTACTGTCAGTATTAACATAATGAAGATTACGTTGTTGTGCTTGTGAAATCTTACCAAACATATCTATCAATTAGAACTCAAAATCTTCATCTATAATCATAGTCCTGATCCCGCGAGAGTAGAAACATTTCTTTCAGTGGGCTGGACAAGAATGTGGACTTACAGACTGGGAACTATGGGCAGTATGTTCTCCGTCGCTCTCTGGCTGACCACAGAAATAGTTTCCAGGCTCTCAAAAAAGACAGCGAACAGTATTCCAATATTTACAGCAATATTCAAATATTTTCAATTTCCTACTACATATGACATATTAATAACAATTATTATAATTGTGATAACCCGCCGCCCCACAGACAGACTCTGAGAGAGTGAAATGTGCTTCATCGGTCCACAACACGTTAGACAATCAATCATCTTCCTCCATTTATTTTAGTTCCCATATCGCAGATTTCTCCGTATCACAAAATAAACACCTGACAGTTCATGATGGCGCTGGATTTTGTGCGGATAGCAATGGAGGGTACACGTTTGTGCTCTCCTAACATTAATGCGCGGAATGTTGCTGCGATGTGCTACTTCACGAACGCTTATTGCACCATGCAGAGATGAATCCGCTGAAGTCTCAATTTCCTCCTGACCTTTCCGAGCAGCAGCAGCACTCGTGTCTGGTCGCCCACTACGGGGCGCATAGCCTAAACAACACGTGGCTTCGAACTTTGCGATAATTTTCTTCGCAGCGACCCTTATCCTGGGATCTTTAGGCGTTCGAACAGCCGTCTTATGGCGATACGATCGTAAAGCTGTATTCTGATACTAAAGCTTCCCTAACAGTGAATTTTCTGATAAAGTCAACATGCTGCGAATGCTGGCGCATCTTATTCCCACGCTTACTACACTATTCTCACGCGATGTCACCGACCTGTTGCTGTCCAACGACATATGCTGGCCTGTTTTATGCACTCGTTTTTGGTTTCAATAAAACCCCATATCATTTCAGCCATGTATGTCAAAGTCTGCCTCTCCACCTACATTATTCAGTAACTTATTGCGTTTTCAAATGTTAACGGACTTTTGTCTCACTTCATGTTTCGACACCCATTTGTCATCTTCTGTGGGTCACGACTGTTTTCTGTAAAGGTACGTCCACACTACTCGTGCTCGCCAGACATGTGCTCCTCATACACGTCTGTCAGGAGACTTGTCAAACTTGTCTGACTTCCGCTCGTGCTGCTTCTATCTTCGTCCACACTACTTCAGTTGCTTGCCAGGTTTAGGCTCATGATGATCCGCATTGTACTCGCAGTCGTACCAGTGCCAGCTTCCTAATTTAAAAGTGGACGAAGTAGTTACACCTAATGCCAGCTTCCTTGTGATGTGCCTTTAAGTTGAGGAAGAAGATAGAAGAAAACGCAGGTGGTGGATGATCACAGTTGTGCCTTTAAGTTGAGGAAGAAGATAGAAGAAAACGCAGGTGGTGGATGATCACAGTTTCCAGAAGCGGTAAAAGATATAGTGGGAGTGATTTGATGGTTGACTTGTATGTTGAAAATATACATTTCAAGACATTTTGCCCTATTTCCGCGTCAGATTTTGAATATCTGATAAATTTGGTTGGACCGAAAATATCAAAGGCTATCAACAAATTTCGAAAAGCTATACCAGTTACTGAGGGGTTGGCACACGTAGCAACTGGCGATTCCTACAACAGCATTAGTTTTTTGTTTAAAGTGTTCAAGCAAGTGATATCAAACATTGTTCCTGAGGTATGTGGAGCTCTTACTGGCAGCTTGAAGAAGTTTGTAAAGGTAAGTTAATAAATCATACAAATTTTGTTATTGATGCACTTTTATTCATCAGTTAATAAGCAAAAGAAATAAAAACATTTATGTTTAAAGAATGAGAAACAATTAAACGCAAAGAATATTACTTTTAATAATTATAAATCAAGCACATCCAGAAAATGGGGAGAACCTTGTTCGGTGTTGTCAGAAGTCGACGCAAAAGTAGATGTCTATTGGAAGTTGCTTCGCATCTGCTCATGGGCATGAACATGTTGAGTTGAAGGAATCGGTAAATGCGACGAGCAACTGTAGTCGCTGTCGGTTCAGCTTGGTCTAGAATGTTCTAAACAGCTGCTTTCTGCTCTGAAAATCGTGTCGAAAAATTCCTTTTTAATAAAAGCACGTGCTCATTTGTCCATGGACTGTAGAACGTTCGCTGTGGACTCTCCATAGGCGTCAACCTCGTCTCTAGTTTTACATAAATCAGTTTGTAGTGCATTATATGCCCCTCCTATACGAGGATCTTCGGCCCTTTTTCTCTCATTTTTTCTAGGTGAAGCAAATCCCTTCGTGTGTTTGTGTGTGTGTGTGTGTGTGTGTGTGTGTGTGTGTGTGTGTGTGTGTGTGTGGGTGGGTGGGTGGGTGAGTTCAAATGGCTCAAATGGCTCTGAGCACTATGGAACTCAACTGCTGAGGTCATTGGTCCCCTAGAACTTAGAACTAGTTAAACCTAACTAACCTAAGGACATCACAAACATCCATGCCCGAGGCAGGATTCGAACCTGCGACCGTAGCGGTCTTGCGGTTCCAGACTGCAGCGCCTTTAACCGCAAGGCCACTTCGGCCGGCGGTGGGTGAGTGGGTGGTAGTTTGTTGCCTTGCGTTGTTTGATGATCGACATCTTGACTACCAATTTCTTCGCAAGTGCTCGCTGTTCCTTCGTTTGTATCCATGCTAGCAACCCCCTGTTCTTCCAAATCCTCCTAAAATTCCTCAGAAAGCAAAGCGACGACAATAGATTGATATAAACAATATCAAAGGAAGCAAAATAAAAAATAAAAGAATGGATGTAGGAATAGGGGGATATACGATAAAGTGATAAAAAAATGGGAAAAATGTCAAGCTGATAAGTGAAACGCAGAAATTCTTTATAAAGTTCATAATTATTAGAATGTCCATTATTGTCAACGTTTTTAATAATTATTTATATTATCAGGAGTTATTAGTTTCTATTTACTCTTTTGCAGATGCCACAGACAAAACAAGAGTGGTTTCTTGTAGAAGAGGAATATGAGAGAAAATGGAACTTTCCTCACTGCCATGGTGCAATGGATGGCAAACATTGCTCAGTCCAACGCCCAGTTAATTCTGGAGGCAATTTTTTCAATTATAAGACGTTTTTCAGTGTTGTTCTTTTTGGTATAGCGGATGCTGACTATTGCTTTTTGTATGGTGATGTCGGCTGCCAAGGTCGAATTTCAGATGGTGGTGTTTTTCGAAACACATCTTTTTTTTTAAGAATATGAGTAGTGGTACCATCGTTTATCCGGACGATAGTACCGTCCCAGGTACACAGAAAAAAGTAGACTATGTTACTGTTGCAGACGACGCGTTAACCTAAACAACCTTGGAGGTCAATGTAAAGAATTTTCAACTATATACTTTCAAGAGCAAGGCGGATTGTGAAAAATGCGTTCGAAATACTTTCTGCCGTATTCCGGATACTGGCAAGGGAACCTCCCCATCGCACCCCCCTCAGATTTAGTTATAAGTTGGCACAGTGGGTAGGCCTTGAAAAACTGAACACGGATCAATCGAGAAAACAGGAAGAAGTTGTGTGGAACTACGAAAAAAATAAGCAAAATGTATTAGAGATAAACTCGCTGCTTATTTTATTTCCGAAGAGGGGAGATTGCCATGGCAAGATGATTACTAATAACTTATTACATAATTTTTTTCACCTACCAGCCACGTACGTACTAGTGACTGCTTCACTGCACACATTTCAACTACCTATGCATATGAAGTTTTACCTTCATTAATTCCTATTTTATTATTTTTATTTCCTCAAATAACATAATATACAAATAAAATACATATAAATGTATTTGCGCTTAAATATATTGTGTTTGAAAAACAAATGTTATTCATTATCATTTATTTGTTACTAGCTGAGTACCCAGCGTTGCCCCAGTATGTATTCTAATTCTATTAGTTCATTTCCTCCTTTTCCCTCTGTGACGTTCAGAGCTCATCTTGCCACGAGCCCTATAATTTATCACAATTACAACTTTTTTAATTTTTAAATTTGGAAACTATAAGCAGTTACCAGGTATATTCCTAATAGAAATGGTAGTAAGATAAAATAAATATGAAAAACCTATTTTAAAATAAGATATGATGTTGTTGTTGTGGTCTTCAGTCCTGAGACTGCTGAAAGGAGGATATAAGATGAAAATCAACAAAAGCAAAACGAGGATAATGGAATGTAGTCAAATTAAGTCGGGTGATGCTGAGGGAATTAGATTAGGAAATGAGACACTTAAAGTAGTAAAGGAGTTTTGCTATTTGGGAAGCAAAATAACCGATGATGGTCGAAGTAGAGAGGATATAAAATGTAGACTGGCAATGGCGAGTATAGATTTAAGTGTCAGGAAGTTTCTGAAAGTATTTGTATGGAGTTTGGACAAGATATGATATGGTTAATAATATATAAGGGAACAACACCAAAAAGTTTAAAAATAACACATGAGCAGGGACCGAAATTTAAGCTGAGAAAGACAAAAAGTAAAGAAGGTTTGGAGACAGAACCCAAAAAGCACCGAACCCCATTAAGTTCGTTAATAGATTTCTTACGCGTTTCCAAAAATAAATATTTTTTACTTACATCTGTGTTGATTGTCTTCTGCGGCTGATATTTGCACTGCAGAAATTCAAACGATCTGAAAGCGAACCAGTTTGGAGCGTTCACTTCCTCAACCCCAGCGCCAGACTTCCCAGGCTCATTTTTCTTCTGGTGGACTTTCCTGTAAGTGGCTAATAAGTTGGTCACCTTTTTTTTTTAATTCGACCGCATCCACGAGGAGTTCTGTCACGATGGAATCCCAAGCTTCACCTCATTTCATTTTGTAATGGGAGTTTGTTGCATCCCACAGCACAGGATATTGTTCATAAGTATTTATGAATTTAGTGGCAAAATCGTCGGTCTACTCCATTTTAAAAGAAAAACCGATGGCCACAACACAGGAAAGGAATAATGCCGAAACCAAACCGTACGAGTGCAGCGAGCAAACTGGTCAATGCTTGTTGCCGTCCACACCACTCGCGTAGCTCCTTGCGCATCCGTTTGATGTACCGACAACAACCGGAGCCAGAGTAACTAGCCATATGCTCGGGCGGCTCTTACGCCTGTTTCGCGGCGAGCCCTCTGAGTCTACCTCCGTACACATTATTCGTAAGACTCAAATCAAATGGCTCTGAGCACTATGGCACTTAACATCTGAGGTCGTCAGTCCCCTACACTTAGAACTACTTACACCTAACTAACCTAAGGACACCACACACATCCATGCCCGAGGCAGCATTCCAACCTGCAACCGTAGCAGCAGCGCGGTTCCTGACAGAAGCGCCTAGAACCGCTCGGCCACATCGACCCGCGACTCGTAAGACTGACAAGTCTCACAAGTACACCAGTTGTGTGGACACACCTTAAAACATCACACAATGTTCATGGTTGTTTTTCTTATTTTAGCCCTAAATAATACAAATCCTACATTTTGTTTCATTATTTCGAGTGTCCGCCGGAACTTGCATTGCTTGCAAAAATGGATTGCTACGACCAATTTGTTTTAACGTCTTTTTATGTTGTGACAGCATTTCACCTGCAAAGCAGTCGTAAAGCAATCTGCTTACTTTAGAAATATTGTTCTGTGGGCTGTGATTATGTGTGTCGCTGTACTTAACGCTTCCGTCCAGTTGTTTATATCTGGTGGGTTTTCTTTTTCCATAGCGTTTGCATTGACTGTTTTGCACACTTTTTTTATATTTCATTTTCACCTACTTTCACATTCCGAGATTTAAGCGAAACTCTTACGTCGCTATACGCACGGTCTCCAGTCACTTGCTTGGTTTCTGTTCTTTGTGGCGCTCATTTTGAAGATGCAAACAGACAATAGAGGATGAAGCTACTTATGGTGGTCTCTAGAGCGTATTTCTTCACTAGACTGAAGTACAGAAAAAAAACAACACTAGCCGCTCGGGGTAGCCGTGCGGTCATGGGCACCTTCTCACGGTTCGCGCGGCTCCCCCTGTCGGAGTTCCGAGTCCTCCCTCTGGCATGGGTGTGTGTGTTGTCCTTAGCGTAAGTTAGTTTAAGTTAGTTTAATTAATGCATAAGTCTAGGGACTGATGACCTCGGCTGTTCAGTCCCATAGAACCTTACCACAAATTTCAAATTTTTCAAGAAAACGGTACCGTATTTTACAGGCTATAAGACGCTACGGACTATAAGGTGCACCTTAATTTTAAGCATTTCTGCATTTCTTTTAAGTGACGTATTTACCGTTTTTATTATTAGACTGCGAAGCTAGACTAAAAAAAGTTCTTGGTTTATAAATTCGAACTGACCTTTAAAATCCCTCAAAATCGTCATCTGAACGTTGTCCTTCTTTTTCTTCTACTTCGTCATCGTTGTCCTCTTCATATATAATGCGGTCTTCACTGTCATCGAGAGCGTTACTTATGCCGCACTGCCGGCCGGTGTGGCCGTGCGGTTCTAGGCGCTTCAGTCTGGAACCGTGGGACCGCTACGGTCGCAGGTTCGAATCCTGCCCCTGGCATGGATGTGTGTGATGTCCTTTGGTTAATTAGGTTATGTAGTTCTAAGTTCTAGGGGACTCATGACCACAGATGTTAAGTCCCATAGTGCTCAGAGCCATTTGAGCCATTAATGCCGCACTTCTTGAAAGATGTAACAATAATGTCTTCTCTCACTCTAGTCCACGACTGTTTTATCCACTGACTCACATGTTTGATTGTGGGTCGTTTTAAAGCTCCCTTCGGCATGATTTCATGTTGGGTTTCACCCATCATCCACTTGTTCCATTCCTCTCTAGTACAAATATTAAATGGTTTATTTACCGAAACATCAAGAGGTTACAATTGTGACATAATTCCTCCCGAAATAACAGAAAGCTTTGTATTTCCGTGTCTCAATTTTTCTTTCATGTGGTTTTTCAAATGATTACTGAACTCTTCTTCAACAAAGCACCTTTCCTTCTCTCCCACATTCTGTTAATCCATAATTTGATACCACACGCGTCCATCCAACCCTCATCATATACGTGCACAACAACACCTGGCGGTATTACAAAAGGTTTTGGCATCGTTTTATGCTTCAAAATGATCATTTCATAAAGTTTAATACCATCCCCACAACGTGGATGGACAACAGTGTAACGCATTTTTTCATGTCCACTAGTTTTTATAGTTACAGTTTCAGCAATTTTCATGGCAACGAATCTATTGCTTTGCTGGTCAGATGTCAGAGGAATTTCGTCCATATTCGCTGTTTGGCTTAGTTCCACACTAGTTCTCTTTTGATGCCGAATAATAAAGCGACAGAAAGATAATACACACATCAATGTAAACAACCATGCATAAGTAGCTCCTATTAGAAAGATGGGGTTCGACAACCCATTAGTTCCAGTCATTCCACCAGGAAGGAGGCACATGGATCGTGTCGTCTGTAGTTCAACCTTGCCTCGACGGTCAACATCGCGGTTCGATCGCGTCCGCGTTGTTACTTTGTGCCAGGAAGGGCTTTTAACAAGGGAAATGTCCAATCGTTTCGGAGTGAACCAAAGCGATGTTGTTCTGACATGGAGGAGATACAGACAGACAGAAAGTGTCTATGACTTGCCTCGCTCAGGCCGCCCAAAGTATACCACTACAGTGGATGACCGCTACCTACGGATTATGGCTCGGAAGAACCCTGACCGAAAAGGGAACATGTTGACTAATGTTTTTCATGCAGCCACAGGGTGTCGTGTTATGACTCGAACTGTGCGCAATAGGCTGAATGATGCTCAACTTCACTCCTGACGTCCATGGTGAGGTCCATCATTGAAACCACGACACCATGTAGATGGGCTCAACAATGTGCCGAATGGACCGCTCAGGATTGGCATCACGTTCTCTTCAGCGAATAGTGTCGCATATGTCTTCCACCAGACAACTGACGGAGACGTGTATGGAGCAGCCCGCATCTCGTGGTCGTGCGGTAGCGTTCTCGCTTCCCACGCCCGGGTTCCCGGGTTCGATTCCCGGCGGGGTCAGGGATTTTCTCTGCCTCGTGATGGCTGGGTGTTGTGTGCTGTCCTTAGGTTGGTTAGGTTTAAGTAGTTCAAGTTCTAGGGGACTGATGACCGTAGCAGTTAAGTCCCATAGTGCTCAGAGCCATTTTGTATGGAGCAACCCGGTCAGGCTCAACGCCTTAGACACGCTGTCCAGCGAGTGCAGCAAGGTTCATTGCTGTTTTGGGGTGGCATTATGTGGGGCCGACGTACGCCGCTGGTGGTCACAGAAGGCGCCGTAACGGCTGTACGATACGTGAATGCCCTCCTCCGACCGATAGTGCAATCATATCGGCAGCATATTGGCAAGGTATTCGTCTTCATGGACAACAGTTCCCACCCCCATCGTGCACATCTTGTGAATGAATTCCTTCAGGATAACGATATCGCTCGACTACAGTGGCCAGCATGTTCTCCAGACACGAACCCTTTCGAACATGCCTGGGATAGACTGAAAACGGCTGCTTATGGACGACGTGACCCACCAACCACTCTGAGGGATCTACGCCGAATAGCCATTGAGTAGTGGAAAAATCTGGACCAACAGTGCCTTGATGAACTTGTGGATAGTATGCCACGACGAATACAGGCATGCGTCAATGCAAGAGGACGTGCTACAAGGTATTAGAGGTACCGGTGTGTACAGCAGTCTGGACCACCACCTCTGGAGGTCTCGCTACCGTATATGGTGGTACAACATGCAATGTGTGTTTTCCATGAGCAATAAAAAGGGCGGAAATCATGTTTATGTTGCTTTCTATTCCAATTTTCTGAACAGGTTCCGGAACTCTCGGAACCGAGGTGATGCAATCTTTTTTCATGTGTGTATTTTCTCTCCGTGCTCTTGTGGCATTTTCTGAAAAAAATTTGGTTTTGGTCAGCATGCTACGTCCATGATGCTTCATAAACCTGTGGCACCAATTAACTCTACCCTTAAAGTGCATGACGCTTCATAAACCTATACCACCAACCAACTCCAATTTCAAGGTCTATTAAATTCCAGTGTAGCGCTAGCTCCCGAGCGTATATTTGAATCACATTTGTATTAATTCCCGTGCCATTTTGACGGTGTCCATGAATCCATTTTAATGTGTCATATTCTAGTTTTGGCCATTCAGTCCTCTATTTACACATTTAGTCTTCCGTATTATTTTCAGTTCATCTTTACTAGCCCGCCAATCGCGAATTTTTTTTCTCTTTCTGTTGGTGGAGGGTCAAAATGCCACTCAGCTGCTTTATTTCCATGTGCTTCCTATATGCTGTTACTTTCAATTTATAGCCCACGTTATATGAATACCTATTTTTCCATTCCGAAACTAGCCACTAACAAAACTAATGTATTCTTACCGATAACACAATTCACTTTCAAGTTAAAGTTCACTGACACCGTTGTTTGCAATGACACTTCATATGCAAAGACAGTGTTCTCGGTTTGTGATGACAGGACGGGAGGGAGACACGTTAGCAAGCTTCTGAATCCCCGCAGCTCATGTTCGTCGCATCAGTGCTGTGATGATGCCAGTTGCATCCAGATAGAGGTAGTTCCCCGTTGCGTCGAATATATGACCATTTTTGAGACTGGTGTGAATTTTAAACCAACCTCTGGACATGTTTATATTAATGTTGAGTATAAGACGCACATGAAATGTGGGGGCAATTTTTCGAAGAAACAATAGCGTCTTACAGCCTATAAAATGCGTTGTGTGTTCCTCGGTACAGCATCCTCAGAGTACAAGACTCCTCCGATTGTTTCCGCTGAGACTGGCACACATGTTCCAAAGGACGAAGCACGGCCCGTGGGAGGGCTCTCCAGCAGTTGCTTTTACGGCGACGCGCCGGCGGCCAGCCTCTGAAGCTCTAAAACAAGCCGCCGGTCGTGTTTACTCCCCAACACCTCCCCCCCCCCCTGCTCCCCCCACCCAACTCTCCCTGACAACCAAACAGGGTACGACCACTACCCCAGCTCCCCCCTCCCCCTGTCCCCCCTCTGCCCTGTTACTGTGGACCGACAACAAGCCGCTGAAGGAAGCCGGAAACAAAAGCGGCAACCCTGACAACAACAACAGCAACACCGACAACAACAACACGGACAGCTCGGCTGTGCCAACCTGACGGCGGTAAATCCCGCACACAGACGCGAGCACAGTGGCTGCTCTGTGTGTGTGGGGTGGTGGGAGTACGTGCTGGCACACGCCCACGGCCATCCCTCGTGTATGCTAATGCGGGGCGGTCTTGATTAAAACCTGCCCCCCCCCCCCCCCCCCCGCCGCTCCCGCAGCCGCCGGCTCCGTCCTGCGCAGTGAGTGTCCCCGGTTCGCGTCCCGCCACGGTCGGCCTCCCGCGCAGCCCGAACTGACAACTCAATTACTGCCGGTCAAGAGGCGAGTCGCGGCGGCCGGCCTCGACGAAATTAATTTAGCGACACGCCGCCGGGCGCCGGCCGTCGCTCAAACACTCCGAGTGACGGCCGGCCGGCCAGTGCGCGCTCGGTGCGACCTTTGTTCCTCGACCCCTGACAGGCTGGTTTCACGGCAGCTAATGACGTACGTGGCAAACGCTGCTGGCAGCGTACAGCAAGTGACGTAGCAGTCCAGCTGCGCGTTTAGGACAGCTTCAGCCTGCACCCAGAGACTGTAACCAAACGGAGTTCATCAACAGTTGCACTGTCAAAATGCCGTGCTACACAAATTGAATGAGTTTATTGCTCGTAATACGAAGCGTTTCGGATTTGGCCATCTTCAGGTATCTAGAACGTTGATATGAAGGTTACGAGATGTGCACGTAACAATCACAAGCATTCACGACTCTGTTCGGAAACGAGCTTAAATGCACAGTGATTATGCGGTTTGTAATGCATTCCGTGTGTTAAGTTTCTGTTTATTATAATCCTTAGACATTTGTGTTGCACATGTATTCTCACTTACAGAAAGTGGGTGTGACCTGCAAAAGCGCCTATCGTTAATCACAAATTTTTGAGTCTGGTACTACCCCTGCTTTACCCTTTGTGCGTTACTGGAGTTGTGTGGTGGTAGTTGTTGTTGACAGGAGTAGTTGAAGTGGTCGTAATCACGAAGTGTTGTTCACAAGGCCACATCTGCCTCTTCCACATTAACTCTTTTTTTCTTTTTTGTGCAAAAAGAACGAGATGTTTCATCAATTTATTCGAAATTTAAGAATATTCTTTAATGTTAATGAACGTTTTCGAATGCCCTAGAATATTCTCGAACGCGTGGAAAAAGAGTATCCGCTTATAGAGAGCAACTACACATACTATAAACGGTCGTGCGAACGAAAAACTGTAACACCAAAATGCAATAAGGTTTAACATGCTGATTAGGGAACAAAGATTTTGATACCAAGGGAAGAAACAAATCATATTAACAGAAACTTTCGTCGGTTCTTGGTAGAACAACATTATAATAAATGAAAAACACCAGATGGCTTTTGTTCTACAATATTACTTTTATTGTTAACCGTTGATGGACTAGTAAGCCGAAAAGCCGGTTAACAATAAAAGTAATATTGTAGAACAAAAGCAAACTGGAAGAAAAACTATTTAAATCCACTGATACACTCATTCACCAAGAAGAAAGAGTAAATTTCCCAACGTAATTCCTAAATTCACTTAATGTTTCCGGTATGCCCTCGCAAAGAAGCTTCTAAATAATGTAGAGTTGTAAGACTGCCACAGGCTACCGTATATTGTCATAAACAAGCTTCCTAGTAGCTTTGGTCAGTTAAGGTCATACCCACGTTATCTGTATGTTGGGTGTGTTGCATATCTACTGGCGTTATCTTGTAATTCTCTTTCTACTTTTTGTATGCGATCAGTGTCTTACTAGAGTCCCCTAAAAACCAGAAATGGTGACCTGTCTAGACACTGAGTAATGATACATTATAAGGCGTTGGGTAACGTACCTTTGTGTTCAGTATACTTATATATTCCTCTCTGATACTTAAAAATTAATAGTATTTATGCCTAATTGAAATTGTCAATGTTTAATTCTCGTTTTAGTAGATCTGTAACGTGAAACATAGGGATGTTGCTGTAAAAACAAAGGAAACAACAGATTTATCGTATAGTACTAGAAAACGCAGTTTACTCAAAGTAAGGTAAATTTTTAAAAAAGTAAAAGAAACTAAAGTAACATTAAACGAAACATCCGTTTAACATTTTTCTTTCATAAACGAGTTACGCATGTATAAATAATAACAACGAATTCTTGCCTCTGATCGAGATGACGAATGTTCTACTGAGTGCAAAATAACAACAATAGCTACAGATATTTTTTTATGTTCGTGCATGTAAGCTGTACTAGCATCAGAAGTAATTTCTTTGGTTACGTACAATGACAGGATTTACGCGATCAGCTTATAAAATGCAGTTTATGTTTCGTAAGGTGTGAACTACACAATTAACTAAGACTGAACTATATGCGGCTCCAATTATGTGCAAACGAAATAAACAAACAAATAAATAACAAACAGAAGTCGTTGGTTCTCAGTTTTTCTCTCACACAATAATTTATGTTTCTTTCCCTAGCAGTGCTACCAATGCTACTGGCAATCCTACAATTCACTGCGACATTTATGCAGTGTAACAGAACTACTGAACTGTAGTTCAACAACGCTATAGAAGCGGAAGCATCAACTAGAAAACATATGTCACATCAGTATTCATACCACGAAATCCACCGAGTGAGGTGGCGCAGTGGTTAGACACTGGACTCGCATTCGGGAGGACGACGGTTCAATCCCGCGTCCGGCCATCCTGATTTAGGTTTTCCGTGATTTCCCTAAATCGCTCCAGGCAAATGCTGGGATGGTTCCTTTGAAAGGGCACGGCCGACTTCCTTCCCCATCCTTCCCTAATCCGATGAGACCGATGACCTCGCTGTCTGGTCTCCTTCCCCAAACAACTGGTACTGGTACCACGAAATCCACTCATTTCAGCAAATTTACCATTCAGCTCTAAACGGCTCGATTTTCGAGTTAATTTATCGTAGAGTATGACTGCCAGGAAACAACAAGGGCAAAGATTCGAATGATGTGGACTAAATTTAAATGAATCATGTTACTTAAACTGACAACTTTACGCAGCGCATTTGTGTGTTCGGCAAGTAAAAACTTATACATCTTTTCATCCGAAAGGGAGTCACAGAGCCTAATTTATAACAATAAGTTCCGAATAACTAAAATACTATACTAATAAGATGGTTAACTGCAAAATAGAAAAAAAAGACTCCCTAGCACACTTGATAAAATATCGAATTGTATGTACTGCTTGATTATATAAGAGGTGTTACGTCTTACAAACTGATTCTGCCTAGCATTCTCGACGTACAGTGTTACTTTCCGTATCAATAACCCTTGCGAGCCATTAACTAAATTGTTAACATGGATGAGCCACAATGCCGTCATCTGCTCGTAATTTCTCCCACGCAGAGGACACAATAAGAGATTTTGTTTAATTCCCCGCCTGAGCCGGCAAAATGTTACAGACATCCACCGATAGCACACAATGGAGCTTATTCTTTTGCTCTTGCTCATCCATCTCGGAAAGTGGTCTTTGTCTCACCGCAGGAGCGTCCGCTAGAAGAATCTCGCCCGCCATCTCCGCCGTGACAAATATTTACCCTCGGCGATAGCCAATTAGTTGGTGACTGGGGACGGCGAGTCTTGCGGGCGATCGCCAGATAAATCTATTCGTGCGTGGGTGGCAGTGTGTGGTAGTGGGTGGCAGGGTCCGGCTCGCCCTGGGACGGCGGCGGATGGCTTTACGGCCTCAGGGGGGCTCTTGCGTGCAGTTGCCGGGGCTGTCGACGACGAGAAGAACCAAGATACGGGTTGGGCCACTTAGCAGTGGCAAATTCCAAGGGGGAGACTAATAACATTTTAGTTAATGCTCCTACATGGGCTGGACAAAAATATGGAAGCACCGGGAGCATGCAAGCGTGCACATATGAGGGGCGTCTAAAAAGTAGTGCAACACTTTCGTTTTCGTGGGCTGTTTCGTTTGAAAACATGCAGAATTTGTTGTGCGACATTCCCTATAGTTTCGTGAAGTTCCGACTGGTGGCGGCTTTGCCGTAGCCTTCAAAATGACGTCTATAACAGAGATGCGTTCCAAGCAGAGAGCTGTCATTGAGCCTCTTCTGGCAAAAAACCAGAACATCGTAGGTATTTATACGTACTTGCAGAGTGTCTGCGACGACCAGGCAGCGAACAAAAGCACGGCAAGTACTTGGGCGAGGCGTCTGTCATTATCGTAATAACGTCGTGCAAACCTGCTATATCTCCCTCTCGTAGGTCGGCCGCAGACAGCTGTGCTATCCCCTTGAAACTGAAGAAACGACTTAAGCGTGTTCGCCGCTACAAGAACGACCTTCCTTTCCCCACGACATCGCAAGGCCTCATACAAGTCATCGCCCTCCAGAGGGGCTCAAAAAATTTCGTTGAACTTGTAAGTAGGCTGTTTATGTTTTTTTATTGGTAACGCCACCTCTGTATGAAAATCACTGGCTGTGCTGTGTGCAGTCTGTGGCTGCTTTGCATTGTTGTAATACTCGCCACTGTAGTGTTAGGCAGCTGGCTGTGAACAGCGCGTAGCGTTGCGCAGTTGGAGGTGAGCCGCCAGCAGTGGTGGATGTGAGGAGAGAGATGGCGGAGTTTTGTAATTTGTCATGAACTGCTACATATATTATGACTATTAAGGTAAATACATTGTTTGTTCTCTATTAATATCTTTCATTTGCTAACTATCCCTATCAGTAGTTAGTGCCTTCCGTAGTTTGAATCTTTTATTTAGCTGGCAGTAGTGGCGCTCGCTGTATTGCAGTAATTCGAGTAATGAAGATTTTTGTGAGGTAAGTGATTTCTGAAAGGTATAGTTTAATGTTAGTCAGGGCCATTCTTTTGTAGGGATTTTTGAAAGTCAGATTGCGTTGCGCTAAAAATATTGTATGTCAGTTTAAGCACAGTCTTGTATAATTGTTCAAAGGGGACGTTTCAAACTGTTCTTCCTCATCCACCACACAGCCTGGATCTCGCACTTTCCGACTTCCGTGTGTTTGGTACAACGAAGGATGCACTTCATGAGAAGCACTGACTGCATAGATGATGGGAAGGAATAATGATGCAGCAAGACGCTTGCTCCGTCATCGACCAGTAGAGAGGTACCTTGCGGGGATACTGCTGTTCGCAGGAAAGGGGGATAAGGCCGTCGCACTGAAAGAATATTATTGTAGTGGTATCAGACGCCAGATGTGTCGTATTGGCACCAAATGTAGTGGGAAGGTGCAAGGATGTGCCGTATTAAAACTCGTTCGAGCTTTCCAGATGATTTATTTTTTCCACTACAGAGCTTCGTTCACCTTGGTCCGCATCACAGGCCCTGCATTGCTGAGGCCACTGCCCCAGCAACCTGTGCAACGCAGTGCTGTGTCGTGCTGGCCTTGTTCGCCAGCTGTAGAGTTCCAATTATGTCAGGATGGCTGCCCCAGCAGCTGACTCAGCGGCTACCGTCCCCGTTGACTCCACGCTGCTCCACCGGGAGCCATAGGTCAGCCCCGCTGCTGCTTCATCCTCGGCTGGCGTAGCTGGGAATGCGGCGGCTGGTAGTGTGACACGCCCTGCCGTGCAGGAAAGCTGCCACTCTTGAATGAATCTCCTTAGAAAACAACACCTATTTATACTCTGCTTCGCGGCTCTGTTTCGCTAACGCATCGCTCTGAATCACGTACGCCTCACACCCCGGTTCCGCCAGTGGGCCCCTTCTGCCTATAGCTTGCGACATGCGAACCGCTGTGTTTACTCTTTTCAGTGGTTCGATGGCCCCTGTGGCCTCCATCCCACTTCGCAACCGCTGGTCAGCATAACTTACTGCAATCCAGCCCACAGCTGGCTGTAACTTGTGCTAAGAATATCGCACAAAACTAACTTTCCCCAACCTAAGCCATGGTGCCGCTACATTATGTTGAAAAGTAGAGTCTTGCTACCAAAAGAGTGGGGAATAATATGGTGTATTATAATCCTGAGTAAAACCAGAAAAAGATTTGTTGCATTACTTATTGAACGCCCCTCGTAAATACAGATGTTAGTCAAGCCTGCAGCTGGCGTCGTTGTATTTGACCACGAACGGAACCTTTGCGATGTCCTCAATACGTTCCAAGTGTCACTTGTGATCACAACTGTGTTCTGTGTAGCTGCGAATGCAATGTGTCGTAACTAAGTGAATTTCAACGTGGTCAGATTGTTCATGCTCCTACGGTGGGTCTTCCCGTAAGAAATGTAACCGAGGTGTTTGGTGTTTCAAGACATTTTTACCGCATACGGTGAAAGCGGAAAGGCATCATCTATCAAGTGTGAGTGGAATGATCGTAACAAATGGTTCAAATGGCTCTGAGCACTATGGGACTTAACATCTGAGGTCATCAGTCCCCTAGAACTTAGAACTACTTAAACCTAACTAACCTAAGGACATCACACACATCCGTGCCCGAGGCAGGATTCGAACCTGCGACCGTAGCGGTCGCGCGGTTCCAGACTGTAGCGCCTAGAACCGCTCGGCCACCCTGGCCGGCGGATCGTAAAATTTTTTAATGGAAGAGTATTGAGACGGATACTAAGAGAACGACAACTGCAAAATTCACTGCAGAACACAGTGTCGCACTAGCATACTCTGTCATCGCCAACACGAAGGGACATCCAGAGTCAGAAAATCCAAGGCACGTTGGAATTACAAAACCAGTCATGAGTAATTCAAATGCCCGTAACAGGAAAACATGGGGCCAAAGCCATAAAACATGCACTATGAAACTATGAATGAAAATCATTTGGTCGGCTGAGTCTCGTTTCACACTGTTTCCAGCTTCTGGCTAAAGCGTGAAACATGGAGGGCGTTCGGTTACGATTTGGGCAGCCACATGGTGGTACTCCCTGGACCCATTGCTACTCTGCAAGGTAACGTTACTGCCAAGGATTATGTGACTATTTTGGCTGATCAGGTCATCACATGTTACAATGTATGTTCACTAAATGTGGCGCTATGTTCCAAGACGTCAAGGCTCCTGCTCACAGAGCTCTCGTCGTCCAGAACTGGTTTCCTAAGCATGATGCTGAATTTTCGCATTATCCTTGGCCACCACTGTCAGCATAATCCAGTATTATTGAACCTTTCTGGTATACTTTGGAGAGAAGTGTGCACGGTCGCTATCCATCTCCATCATCGTTATCTCAACTTGCCTCTATTTTGTAGGATGCGTGATGTAAGATTCCCTTGAAAACCATACTGGATTTGTAGTTTTCCGTTCCGAGACGCTGATTGCTGGTTTGAATGCAAACGGCTTCTTTATACCATGAATTGTATGGTAATGTATTTTTTTTATTGTTTCTGTATTTTTGTCCAACCCTAGTATATTTTCCCATATAGCAGTTTCGAAATTTCACAGCTAAATTTCAGAGACTAAAGTAGCATAAAAACTAAAGTGTATGGAAAAAGGGAAAGAATCATGGAGATTATAAGTTAACATATACTTTCCAGCTGTTTTAGCGGAATCGTGCAAACGTGGATGGGATTTGGGGCCGACGGTTAAGTTTGAACTAGGTGAAGACGCACATTCACAGGCTCTCAACAAGAAATCCAACACGATACCTGACACAACAGGTGGAACTGGGAAAACACGAGATACTGAGTACCGGAAGACAGGAGGGAAAGAACCTTCACCGGGGAGAAAGAAACTGACTTCCAAATGTAGGCGCATGTGACTGAAAGAAACAGCATTCAACTTGTTTACATGCTCACACAGCCGTGATCTGCAGACCTGTGTTCATAGGCGTAGAGCTTTTTGAAATACTTATAACAGGAAGTCCACGCTTACAGCGTGAGCACAAAGTCTTTCCCTGACTGCAAAAATTTAATTGTACTAGACAGACGTATGTAAATCATTGCAAACTGTAGTTTCGCTCATAATGTTTTTTGTGGATGCACTTCCACATGTCTACACGATTTTTGTAGGGGAGCCTACCATTACGGCCACAGTTGCATAAACACGATGCAACTTCATGTTGCATACATGAATTTTAGCTGTAGATAGTGATCCAGAAAGACAGTGCACTGCTAGACTAAGGGTTATTTGTTCGTTAGTTCGTGGGTCAAACCCTTCCTCACAGATACATCGGTAGAAATAGCCCAACGTAATGGCCACCAGGTCCACCAAAGATAAACCTCTCACGGCATTTTTTCTAATCTTCCATTAAGAATAACGTGTTTAGTTGACCAGTCGCTGATGTCCAGACTCCCGTGGCACCAATAGGAGATGCTTTAGACGCAGTGATGGAAGACAGATTGGCGAAGACATGGAGAGACTGAGTGTCACCTAGGCGTTCTGCAGTCAACAAATGGATCACATATGGAAGTGTAACCATAAAAACCTCATAACATGGCTGGTACAGATCGTTTTAACCATTCTGTATTGTTTGAGTTACATATATTTCTCAAATGAAACCTGGCATTGCAGGCTGTTTGGTCGTGGCTGACAGGTTCTCATG
Organism: Schistocerca americana; assembly: GCF_021461395.2. NCBI lineage: Eukaryota > Metazoa > Arthropoda > Insecta > Orthoptera > Acrididae > Schistocerca > Schistocerca americana. The sequence continues at coordinate 236,307,724 of NC_060126.1, forward strand.
TAAGAAATTGGATTTCACGACTGCCTGTGTTCACTGTCCTGTATGACAAAAAGTTTTGCTCAAAAGTTGGGCGATACTTTGGGCTGGTTCCCAGAGCCTGCTCAGAGTACCCTGATGTTATGGTTTCTGAGTGTAGCAAGTATCTATTTAGCGTGACTATCAACAATAATCCTGTCTTACTGTTCCCAAGAAACATGAGAAATTATCACCTTCTCAACAGCATTTACTGTTCGAACAATCCTGTGTTTTGCCTCCACTTCTACACCCTGTCTATGCTTCATCAGCCAATAGTAAAGGATCGTTCAAGCTCGGTACCAAGCTTAGGAATTCTCCATGCGTGTTTGTACACCATTTTAGAGAAATTTTTGCAGCGTTACCCTCTATTTTCATGTTTCGAGGCACATTTACGTTTTTCACATTGCCTACAAGCTTGCTGCTGCTCCTGCAATGAGTGTGCAGAGAGCAGTTCCTCGGGATCGTCCAGTGTCAGCCATCAAGAGCTTCCTGGCTGTCACCCCCTACTGATTGTGCAGTTCGAAGAGGTAAGCGATGCTTTTTACTATATCGAGAGATGTTAGTTTCTTATGCCAGACTCAGTGCTCCGATCAGCTCCCATTTGTCTGGTTGTCTGTGCACCTTTTATGTGGAGTTAGTTGCGTTATTTATCTTCTTTATTTGAAAATTCGAGTTTCGCAGATAAGGAACTCTGATTTGTTCGTCTTCAATTCACCTAAGGATTAGCCTTAGTTTTTCATCTTAACTGTGTTTTTGTTGCCCAACAATTACGTTGGAGTAGGGTCCCATGTGTTTTTTGAATGTGAATGAAGGTTAGTTCTTTGTACAGTCTACCTCAATTTATGAAGCCTTCTTCCTATAACTTCTCCCATAATTAGGAGACCCTTATTTCACAGTTATTATCTGGAATACATTAAATTGTTTCAACGTGATGGTGTTTCCACCTATGTAAAGTGGTCACTTTATTAATGGACTGTGCCATAATGTGCAAAGCCGTTGATTGTGGTGGCGAGTGGCTAGCGCTCGTATGTTTATTGCAGAGCACAAAACATTTGCTAACGCAGGTTTGAGTGTCAGAGTATATAAATTAAGCTACCATTTGCAACAAACTGTCGTGCGTAAAATCTATGAACGCTACAAATAATTCAATACCTTCTCTTGCTGACAGTATGGGTAATGTAACTGATGATGATAAACAGAAGGCCGAAATTCTAAACCCAGTTCTCAAAAACTCGTTTACGATAGAGGACTGCAGCACCATTCCCCCTTTCAATTATCGAACAAACAAACGGATGCTTGACATAGTGTTTATTGTATCTGGGATTGTAAGACAGTTAAGATCGTTAGACGCCAGAAAGGCATCTGGAACAGACGGTATCCCCGTAAGATTTTATGTTGACTATGCTACAAATATAGGCAACGACCTTGCTGCAGTGGCTACTCCGGTTCCCGTCAGATCATCGAAGTTAAGTGCTGTCGGGCGTGGCCGGCACTTGGATGGGTGACCGTCCGGGCCGCCACGCACTGTTGCCGTTTTTCGGGCTGCACTCAGCCTCGTGATGCCAATTGAGGAGCTACTCGACCGAATAGTAGCGGCTCCGGTCACGGAAAACCATCATAACGACCGCGAGAGCAAAGTGTTGACCACACGCCCCTCCTATCTCTGGAAGAAGGCCCAGGTCATAGCAATCTATAAAAAGGGTAGAAAATCGGATGCACATAACTACCGGCCAATTTCACAGACATCGATTTGGTGTAGAATCATGGAACATATTTTCTGTTCAGATATAATGACCTTTCTAGACTCTGAGAAGCTCATCTGCAGAAACCAGCACGTTTTAAGGAAACAGCGGTCATGCGAGACACAGCTGGCCCTCTTTGTGCATGATTTACAACAGGCCCTAGATACCGGCTACCAGGTTGATGCCACATTTCTCGACTTTCGAAAGGCGTTCGACTCAGTTCCGCACTGTCGCTTGCTACAAAAAGTGCGCGCTTACGGTCTGTCCAATGACATATGCGGTTGGATAGAAAGTTTGCTAACAGACAGGGAGCAGAATGTCGCCCAGAACGGGGTAACTTCAACAGATACAAGAGTAACTTCAGGTGTGCCCCAGGGCAGCGTAATAGGTCCTCTGCTTTTTAAGATTTACGTAAACGATCTGGTTGATGGTATTGGCAGCGGCCTTAGACTGTTTACCGATGATGCTGTAGTCTACAGGAAAGTAGTATCACACGAAAGTTGTGAACAAATCAATGAGGATTTGCAGAAAATAAATGCGTATGTAATGACTGGCAGTTATATCTAAATATTAGTAAGTGAAACCTACTGCGTATAATGAGGCAAAAATCCCCATTAATGTATGAGTACAAAATAAATGATTAGTCTTTGGAAGCGGTAACATCAGTCAAGTATCTGGGTGTGACTATTCGAAATGATCTCAAATGGAATGGTCAGATTGCCGGCCGGAGTGGCCGTGCGGTTCTAGGCGCTACAGTCTGGAACCGAGCGACCGCTACGGTCGCAGATTCGAATCCTGTCTCGGGCATGGGTGTGTGTGATGTCCTTAGATTAGTTAGGATTAATTAGTTCTAAGTTCTAGGTGGCTAATGACCTCAGTTTATTTGTACAATCCTGAAGCGATGCAGTCCTTCAACAAAGGAAATAGCTTATAATACGCTAGATCGTCCAGTCTTAGAGTATTGTTCGTCTGTATGGGACCCTTACCAGTAGGGTCTGATTCAAGAGATTGAGAAGGTCCAAAGAAGAGCGGCAAGATTCGTGAGTTGTACATTTAGCCATCGCGAGAGCGTTACAAATCTCATAGAAAGTTTGATGTGGGACACACTTGCAGATAGACGACGCGCTAAACAGAAGGGGCTGCTCACTAAATTCCGAAATCCAATCTTCACCGGGGATGTAGAGCATATATTATTACCACCAACTTTCAAATCGCGTAATGATCATCTTTCAAAGATAAGGGAAATAAGAACTCGTACTGAGGCGTTCAGACAGTCGTTTTTCCATCGTGCGATCCACGAGTGGAACAGAGGGGGGGGGGAAATATGACTTTGGCGCGAATTGTGCCCTCCGCCAAACACCGCTTGGTGGCTAGCGGAGTATATATGTGGATATTTAGATGTAGATGTAGAATGCTGTAGGCAGCGTAGTTCCGGAGAAGTAATGTTTTGTAATCAGAAATATTTTGTTGTTGAACCCGTAGGCATCTGTTTCATGCTAAAAGTGAGCTTTACGAAACGTCACACTTTATATTAGAGTTTATGGTGGGAAGTGTGTTAAAGGGGCGAGGGCGAGGTACACTAATACACGTAAACTTTCGTCTCTCTCCCACCACCCAGAACCTAATCCTGGATCCATGCCTGGAACTAAGGCACACTACAGTGAATTTCTGTGAACTATCCGTTTCTTACGCTAGCTGGTAAAGTTCGCTTATGGGAGAGGTAGTGATGAAGTTCGAGTAGCTATAACTATCGCTTAGAAGAAATGTTTAACATTTAGGTTGAAGGCAGGTACAAGTCTGCAGCCCTAGTAAACACTGAAATCCTCGCGACACATGCCGCAAGAGGAGCCAAAATAAACAGGCGCACCTCGTTGACAAAGTTGAGTATCACGTGGCGATTCCTTTTATGTATATAAGGTGGAACAACACTGAAACCTTCAACCCTGTCTTAGTAAAAGTGTACAGCAGCAATGCTCCATCGTATGACAGATGTGGTACAGACGGTTTCATTGGGCTCAAACAAATCTGAATGACGAAAACTGAAGCGGCTCTGTGAAGAGCCAGGTGTCGCATGAGAAGTGGAGGTCATGTGCTAGAATAACATCCCGTCACGATCAAGGCTATAGTGGAAAATGTGAAAATAAAGCACCCTGTCGAGGGTAAAAACTGTAGAGGAACAAAGAGATTTGATTACATCGAGCAAATAATTGAGTATGTTAGTTGGACCTGCTACTCTGAGATGTAAATGTTGGCACAGGAGAGAAACTCGTAGAAGGCCTCACCAAACCAAAGACTGGTGGCTCTAAGGAAGAAAGGTATGGATAAATATTCTACATCTTGCACAATATTTTGAGGATGACAAACGTCACACCCAATGTTTTCCCTGACTTCTCACACCCATTCAGAAACCTTGTTGATTGAGACAAGAGGCAGCAGCGGAAATGTTGTAGATAAGTGAGACCAATGAAGACGAATTCTGTAGCTGCCTAATCACGTTGGATAAATGTTGTGCTTTGTTGCGCTTTCCCAGAATCAAAGAAGTAATGCACTCAGTGGAAACCTGGGTAGTCACCACCGCTGGAAAGGACGAATCTACCATTATCGGTCAAGGTGATGTTGAATGTTTGTTGGAGTGCCATGGTGTAGTGTTAACAGATTATGACAAACCCTCAGAGGAGCATGCTACCCAAATCTTTTGACAAGTTTACAAGGATTATCAAAGACAAATGTCACGGAAACTTGACCAAGGTGCGAGCTAATATCCCAAAGATGTTCGGGTTCACATGAGGTTCCTCTTCGTCGAAATGTCTTGGCTCAAACACGTGTAGGGGTTGAACCGCACGAGTCGCATTACACACTGTAAATTAGACACTCGTGATCCTCTTTTTAAATTGTCTGGCTGGTGGCAAGTTTGCGAAATTCAAAGTTAACGTAACATATAATAACAGTAACAATAATATCGGGAACTAAATTGACGACCCAAAAACGATGTAGGGCACACAGTTGCGATTGGGTTAGATTAACGTTTATTCAGAAAGCAAACTAATAGCAAAAGTGGTCGTATTTAGAGTTACTGTTACACTCGAGCGCATATCCATTTGACACAGTTCGATCATTCACAATCTCATCGCGAGTACAAGTTATCTACGCGAAAAGTTACAGTTCACACCAGGCGCGCGGCTGCTCACCGCTCAGAGACTAAGTCCCGCAAAACCACATAACGCGAAATTTTCTAAGTCGTTTCATTTCCTAGCTGCCTACAGACCGACCGTCCACTTTCACGCCTGCATCCAAACTGTACCCTTTGGTGTCTCCAGCCGAACTGTCCGTTTTCGTGTCTCGACCAGAACTGCCCCCTGGCCGTCTCCGATCGCGTTTTCCGCGCGCTAAACATCTTCGCTCAACTGACTGGTGCAGTTTTCTTTCCTGAAGCAGTCCATCTCATTGGCTACAGCTTATTCTACATTACTTTACATTTTAACATATTTAAATAATCAAAGCTTGACCACTTTCACGCTCTAAATAAAGTAACAATAAACCAATATAATTTACTTCTTAACTTCGAATGTCACGGCCAGTAGCCTTGCACCAATGTGCTTTCTGATAAATAAATAATGAACAAAAGTAAGTATTATGCACTAAACTTAACAACAATATTGTATTATCTAATAATTCAATAAGGTGTCATGCTGTCATCGTTCAATATGTTTTGTGTGGAGGAAATGATGATCTGATGCTTAGCTGAAGATACTGTTAATTTAACTTTAGTATATCTTTTAAACAAATGAAGTTACATAGTTGATATTTACAACATTTGTCATTTTAATGATGCGCTTCTATATGAAATGTCGATCGTTAAGATCGACTAAAGCGTTCAGATTTTAGCATTCAGGTCTTTGTTACATAGTTTGTGGATTTCGCTTTAACAGTAAATCCTAAAATATTTTAGCATTGAGGTCTTTGTTACAAAACTAGTGAATTTCTCTTTGACAGTAAATCCTAAACTATTATTGGTTTTACCATGAAAATTTATGAAGGATGATAGAGTAAAATAATTGCGTCTTAATTCCCTGCATTACTACAGAATTAAATAATTTCCATAAATGTTTCCCTTTATAGCCGATATTAGGTTCGCCGTATTTAACACTGCTACGTCAACCACAAATGCTTTCTACTGGGTTTCCCTATGAAGTAGGTTCTCGTCTGTCTCATTCGCATAATTCAGCGCTTAGGCCTCAATAGACAATAGACGCCTGTGTGTTTCCCCATCTTGTGGTGAATCTACGTCCTTTGTGGCACGCTGTTGTGGACGACAGGGTTCGTTTCACAGTTCCTGTAGGCTGACTCTTGCGGCCGCATATTTAAATGAGAGCGCAATGCTCGTTAACTCACAAAGGGAATGTTTTTGCTCCACGACGACATCACAGCTCATTCTACGCAGGGCACAGACAGGTATGCTGTTTCTTTCGGCGACCAAATTTTAACCCAGCTCCTGTATTCTCATGACGTGACTGCCAATGACTTCTTCTTGTTCTAACGTCCGATGAAGAAATCTTGCGTGGCAAACCTTTCCGTAACGACGAACAGGTGATTTTCTAGGTGGAGCGTACCGTGAACACCAAAACGAAGACTTCTATTATCAGTTTCCCCGCCAAGTCGTCCATCGCACTGACAAATGTCTCGAAATTAAGGGTGAATATGCAGAGGACTAACACCATCATTTATTGTCATACTCAGAGTTTGACTTTGTTTTAGACTTTGTAACGTTTTTGAATACGTCATACATGCTGACAGCTTGACATCGACTGATATGATTTCCGTTGCAAGATGTAATATCATGACACCACATATAAAAAACGTCGATATTAATAGATCATAATGTACCATTGTACCGTCTGCCATCGAGAGCGACTTAGCTGCACTCCACATGTCCAGCAATCTACCGACTTTACCTCATTATATTCACAAATAAGTAGAGTTTCGCTACACTATACTTTCACATTTTTCACTGAGACAGACACTAGCTGATCAAAAGTGTCAAGATGACCAGTGTTAGGCGGACTTGATCACTAGATGTCACGGTAGTCGGACTGCTAATATAAAAGGAGGCGGAGACTACTGTGTTGTCAGTAGTGAAGCACCACCAGCAGAATGGCTCTGTTAGGAGAACTCAGTCACTAGTCATTGTATGTCAGCTCCGTAACAGATCCACCAGAAACATTTCAACCCTTCTAAACCCGTCCAAGTTGATGGTGTGGTTCTGTTGCGGAAACGCGAAGGAACAAACACATCTAACACAAGACTAATGGGAAGTGACTGTCTAGCGTTGAGGAGTATGGCTGTAAAAAATCGCATGAAATCAGCGGAAGGAATCACTCGTGAGTTCCAAAGTGCTACCAGGGATCTAGCTAGCACAATGACCGTACGTTGGGAGTTGAAAAGTATGGGACACAATGGTCAAGTAGCTCATCATAAGCCACTCTTTTGTGTCATCAGTGATAACCTACGCTGGAGGAGGAGTAAAGCGCGATGCTACTGGACAATGGATGACTTTCAACGAGTGGTTTGGAATCATGAATCACGCTATACCCTGTGGTACGCCGGTGAAAGTGCATGGGCTACATTGCCTGCCATCATCACAGCTAGTGCCAATAGTAAAGTACGGAGGAGGTGGCATAACAGTTTGGAGCTGTTGTTCGTAATTAGGATGTGATCGCTTCATTGTGATTAAGAAAACGATACATGTGGAAGTATATGGACACATTTCATTGCATTGTGTACTGCGTTAGGTGGAGGAACAATGCGGAGGTGATTATTGCATTAGAGTCACAATGCACTCTGTCACAAAGCAGCATTATTGAGGCAATCAATTGTTTGCAGACAATAATAGTACTAAAATGGTCTACCATGCCCAGAATTCCGACCTGTACCCAGTGGAACACGCTTGAGATGAGTCAGAATGTTGACCTCCCTCCAGAAACCAGCGACCAACAACACTACCTAATCTGGTTTCGGGCCTTGAGGAAGAATAGCGTCCCATTCCTCCATAGACGTTCAGGTATCTCACTGAAACTGTACCCAGAAGAGTTCAAGTCGTAACAGAGGTGGAGGGTGGACACACCTTATACTTACGTCAACTCATAGGCGCCCGAATATTTGTAACTCACAAGGTGTTTTGCAAAAATATAAGAATGGTGTGGTTAAAATAATTTTCAATATAACATCTTTTTAAAAAGGATAAAAAGTAAAAAAAATTTCTACCAGCCCCAAGCAGATTCTAAACCCCATAGTTAACCCGAATATATCTGATTGTGAATTTTAATAATGATGACAATACTTGTAAAAATTCAAACAAAAAACATGGGCACTATGCAAATAGGCAATTGTTGCATGTACAGTGCACTTCAGTCACTAACGGTTTTATTGCACGGCAAATGATATGGATTTTGTGTTATTTTTCATAACAACAGCTACTTCCCTATTTGCACATACTGCAGGTGTCCAATTTATTTTGTTCAAAAATTTTCAGAATTGTTTACACACCCAAAAAAGATTTGCATCATCCCACTTTCCAGAACTCCTGAAGACAGACGTTGACTGTTGATATTGCATCACAGACGCAGTCTCTTTGACTGTTCAGAGATGTCACTGCACCCGCTCAAAGATGTAAACAACCTTGCATGAACAGCGCCTACGAGACGGAGGGGGTCCGACAACCAATCAGTCATTCCTTCAGGAAGGAGGTACGCGGCTCGTGTTGCCTCTAGTTCAACCATCCCTAGACGGTCAATACCGCGGTTCGATCACGTCCGCCTGTTTCTTTGCACTAGGAAGGCCTCTCAACAAGGGAAGTGTCCAGGCGCCTCGGAGTGAACCAAAGCGATGTTGGAGGAGATACAGATAGATAGGATCTGTCGATGACATGCCTCGCTCAGGTCGCCCAAGGGCTACTACTGCAGTGGATGACCGCTACCTACGGATTATGGCTCGGAGGAACACTGACAGCAACGCCACCATGTTGAATAATGATTTTCGTGAAGCCACAGGACGTCTTGTTACGACTCAAACTGTGCGCAATAGGCCGCATGATGTGCAACTTCACTCCTGACGTCCATGGCGAGGTCCATCTTTGCAACCACGAAACCATGCAGGGCGATACAGATGGGCTCAACAACGTGGTGAATGGACCGCTCAGGACTGGCATCACGTTCTCTTCACCAATGAGTGTCGCATATGCCTTCAACCAAACAATCGTCGGAGACGCGGTTGGAGCAACCCGGTCAGGCTGAACGTCTTAGACACACTGTCCATCGAGTGCAGCAAGGCGGAGTTTCCCTGCTGTTATGGGGTGACATTATGTGGGGCCGACATATGCCGCTGGTGGTGATGGAAAGTGCCGTAACGGCTGTACGATGCGTGAATACTATCCTTCGACCGACAGTGCAACCATATCGGCAGCATATTGGCGAGGCATTCGTCTTCATGGACAATTCGCGCTCCCATCGTGCACATCTTGTGAATGACTTCCTTCAGGATAACGACATCGCTCGGCTAGAATGGCCACCATGTTCTCCAGACGTGAGCCCTATCGAACATGCCTAGGATAGAATGAAAAGGGCTGTTTATGGACGACGTGACCCACCAACCACTCTGAGGGATCTACGCCGGATCGCCGTTGAGGAGTGGGACAATCTGGACCACCAATACCTTAATGAACGTGTGGAAAGTATGCCACGACGAATACAGTCATGCATCTATGCAAGAGAACGTGCTACTGGGTATTAGAGGTACCGGTGTGTACAGCAATCTGAACCACCACCTCGAGGGTCCCGCTGTGTGGCGTTACAACACGCAATATGTGGTTATCATGATCAAAAAAAATAGCGGAAATGATGTTTACGTTGATCTCTACTCCAATTTTCTGTACACGTTCCGGAACTCTAGGAACGGAGGTGATGTAAAACTTTTTGTGGTGTGTGTATGTGGGGTTAGCAATGTGTATGGGGTTACGCAAAATTACCTTCCACTTTTTACTATGTTTTAAAATCTTGTTAAATTAAACGGTTTCTTATTTAAATGATTGCTTTCGGATTTTTAGTCGTGAGTGTGTCTTAAATTTTTCAGTAGATTAGGAACATTTTGATGAAATTACGTTAGTGAGATGTGGTACATTACAAGTTTATTTCAGTTTTCCTTCGCCTGAGTCAACCAATATATAGGTTTTTCATATGTACATTTCACGAAGAAAGGCATGAAGGTAAAGTTAGAAAGAATCTATATCACACGGAGGCTGACAAGGAACTGTGAAACATTCGCAACTAGAACACAAAATGGGGGAAATACCAAACGTGCACGAAGTACCCTCCACCACAAGCCATATGTAAAAGCGAGTTAATATTGCATTGTCACTCATTTCTCAGCTATGCTGAAAGTTTCAATTCTATATCTCGTTGGGAAGTGAGTTTAAATTGAATTCGAAAATTTGTACCGAACAGGCAAACACACAATGAAGAAACTTAAAGAAACGGTTTAAAACTGTTCACAGTCTCCAATTGTGACGAAGAGTCTTATGAGAGTTTCCCGTTTATTGTAAGTCAAATGTTAAAACTGTAAAACTCCTCCTAAATATTCCCTACTGGAACTGCCTCCGCTTGGTATTTAGCTGAAAAGCCCTGATTCTACATTGGGTCAGGATTCGAAGAGAACTGAAGATATTAAAAACTGTGATCTAAGCACCGAGTCATCACCATGTCCCTTCATCTTTGTAGCCATTCACAATCAAAGCCAGTAGTAAATACAGCAATCAGCAATGGTAAACAAAGAAGGAATCACTCATTGCCAAGGCTTTGTTAGAGGTGGTCCGACATTGCATTACCAAGAGTGGTGTTAGAAGACGCTAGGCGTTTATAAACCAAACATTTGTAGATTACGTCCTCCAGAACGAGTATTAGACTATCATACACAAATCCGAAGTGAATCGGTCAAAAAATATTCGAGATTTTTAGTAACAACGTTAAACTAAAACTTGTCTTTATATAGTAGCACACAGAAATGAATTACGTAGTAGTTACAAGCATGTAAGTATTTTACATTTTTCATGTTTTTCTCTTGTTTTTCACGTTAGAAACAGCTTTAGCAGCACGAGTTTCGTGGGGCTAAATACCAGTTTTTTGTTGCTACGACTTCTCCCGCTCCTCAGGGCGTGGGTAATGTACGGCCAATAACGTTCAGAATGGCTCGCTAACGTCAGTAGTCGGTAGCCATACAATGTCGCTCTTTAGCCCAACAATACAACATAATAATGTCAACACCAAAGCTCCATATTAGCAGTGAGACATTAGCAAATAATTTAATAAGAGAGAAACCGAGGCTGGATCTGTTGGTCGAAACCCCAAGTGATAACGTCATTGCTCGAAACAGATTGATTTTAATTTTTATATAAATACCTTTTAATTATATTTTAGAGAAGCTCAACGTATGGCAGTGGTGGCCACAACCAAATAAATCATTGAATAACCGAACAATTTCTATCGCCATAAATCAGAACGTGCAAGTCCCGGTACACGAAATAACTTTCGTGGCACAGACATTGCCTGTAAAACTATCGGCTTCAGACAAAATAGCTCACCAACACTCCAGACGCAAGACGACAGCCGAAAGACCACGAACTCCGAGCTGCATACTTGTTTAAACGTTCGGGCACGTGACAACATCTCGATTCAGCGCATATACTTTCATCCTGACCACCATTAGTAGTTTTCATAGCAATTTCATGTTATTTCTTATAATAAAAATATGGAAAATCTTTGCAGTCATTTTCTAGTCTCCTAACAAGCTCGTTTATACATTCTTTTAACAATTTTAAACAAATCTCAGACACAAAAATCGCTGCATTCGGCACTCCAGCCAAAACACTAACTTGACTATTTTAGAAATCACAACTACAGTTTAATACACGTTGATAGTTATTGTAATATAAAGAACAGAAACTCATGTTAATGAAATCATTTGTGTCTTTGTGGAGCTATGGCACTATTTTTTATTTGTTTGATTACAAAATGATATGTTCATTACATTGCAGGCATTATCCTTTTTCACCTTGTGTATCACGGTGTGACGCTCGTGATGGATTCGTTTGTTACAATTTACGATAAACAATAATGGTTATAACGTCAATAACTCTTTAACTATAAAAGCTTCACACACATATTTATGTTCCACGAGCTCGTCCCACTGTCGCGGTTCCTAAAGTGTAATCAGCTTTTCTCTAGCATGCTTGTAACGAGTTTAATGTATTTTCATTAAAAACGTATTAGTGACAACGTTTCCATTCACAGGTCCCTACGTACGAGCTCATCCTGCGACTATGTCGACGGAACATACCCCTCTTTCCGCCTGGAAAAGAAACCTCTAACCACTGTGCCTCAGGGCTTCCTAACGGTCTTTTCTTCCACTCAGCTCGGCCTGCAACCGACCTGTCAGATTCAATCCGTCCTGCAGCACTCAAACCAGCAGTTTCTAACGTTGCATACTCCAGCTCCATACATCACTTACCTGCTAAGTGATGTATGAAGAGTCGCCATACCTCACCATTCACATGATGTCAAGAAACTCCAAATTTTCCATATATTTAACTATGTCAAAGCTCCTATAACACTTTTGTGACTCGCGATTCAGTCACTACAAACATTATCACCAGCAAAAATATACACACATTAAAGTAAACATGAGCCGCCTGTTGTGGCCGAGCGGTACTAGGCGCTTCAGTCCCGAACCGCGCTGTTGCTACGGTCGCAGGTTCGAATCCTGCTTCGGGCAGGTCTAGCGGACTGATGACCAAAGATGTTAAATCCCATAATCCTTAAAGCCATCCATCTAACTTAAACATACTTGACGTATAGTTACATAGCATGCTATTTTTAATTTGATAATCAAGTCTTTCAATGGGCTGACTACCAGAATGATTTCACATGAAATAAATGCCCATATTACTCTTTGTACACATAGCATTCACGTTTAGAATATGTTATTACTTTTATTTCTTTTTTTGGCACTCCCACAGTTGTTTCTGTACTTGCATCAGTTTGGTGCGACTAGATTCTAGTGTCCAAGGAACTTTTGACACAATTGTACACCTTCTGGACTCGTCAGTATACAGACAGCAGTGCTGTGCCACACATCGCCAGCCAAACCATATCCTATCAAAATGTTCAAACAAAAGTCTCAGAGAGTGAGTGCTCAATATTTTTTTACCCATGACTCCCCAGTGATTAGCCTCCAGAAACTGTTCCCTGATTTACCATATTCACTGTGTTTAGTTCTGAAGTGAGTCTTATCAAGGCAACAATTAAAATGCTTAAATATATGTTAAAAGAGGTAGATATTCCCATATATTAATTGATAATAAATATATCATCCTAAATTTTGAGAAAATTTCTCTGAATCCCACAAGTTACCCATGATACAAACTAAAATAAACAACTGATTTTGGCTTCACATCTGCACAAACACACACAAACTAGATTAATTCTAATCTCAGATCCATTGATATCCATGAACCTTATATTTACATACTGACGCAAGACAGAACAATCCATGTACTGTACATCTCCTTACTCATCTCACCCCAACATGCCAGACTTAGCTCCATGAATTATTTCCAAGCCATAGTAGCTTTAGCTAATATTTCCTCACATATATCCATTCATACATGTATGTTCACAAATATAAATAACTTGCACTCTTTCTTTACCTCTGACAGTAATATTATATAGACTTAAATTTTCCTATATGTTGACACATATATCAGAAACCACTAACATAATTTCCTTTCATGTGCAGTGCATCTATACACACCTTCTCATGAACAGTAATACCCCTGTAATCATCATATAAATGAAACTTCTGCCGTCAATTCCACCAGTACCAACTGTGCAAATCATGTTACACAACATGTCTAGTTGAAAGGTGAACTGAAGGAAATCATTATTCTCTGCTATCACATTATCGGGTTTTCTTCCTATCGTCACTTCATATAGAGAGAAACCAGTGGATCCACTTTTAACTCAATTCATAATGTCTTCAAATACAGTCACATTCCACACCAAAGTACTTTGCTTTCTGCTGCAATATTTCCTGTACAACCTATCCAGTTCCAATGTGTACCTCTGAGAAGGCTTGCTTGCTGGTTGGTCAACCGATATCTTTATTTCTCTAATGCCTGTCCTTTCTACAAACTTGCCCCCCAGAAGTAAATTGTGCTCCATTGTCTGACAGGATCTTTATGGGCGATTTCTCATTTACTATGTAATCCTTTTCTAACTTACTAACTACACTTTTATTTGATGCTCTTTTTAGAGGATATAATTTGACATGTTTAGATAATGTATCTACTGCTAAAAATATATATTTCAGTCCACCATGACCTGCTGGCAAGGGTCCAAGAAAATCGATAGCCAGTAATTCATCTTCTCTACTGGGGATAATATTCTGCATTTCTCCCTGCATAGCTACTCTGCTAAACATCACCCTTTGACATAACTAAGAAACAGTCAACTGTTGCTCTTGTTTTTTAAGATGACATATTTCAACATTATTTCTAAATGCTTCTCTGCTCTATAGTGTCCATAAATGTGATGAATATTATTAATTAATGTTTCTAACTGTTGACCTAGGAAACATAGCCTCCATTCTTTGCTGCTAAACTGTTTCACCTAAATAGTACACCATATAAATCTTATAATACTGTTTAACTTTTTCATATCCTTTAAAACCAAAATAAATTTTAATCAGTTTAAATATTTGGTCCCCTTTCTTGGAGACTATGCATATATTTTCATATTGCTTTCATCTACTTCTCTTCCTCTGCATCTTAGTTCAAACTCTTTCTTAGACTCCATTTCTTCCTCACACTGTTCCTCAACGATTGGTAGCCAGGACAAGGCATCTGTCACATCGTTGTTCATCCCTTTCACATACTCAATTGTACATCTACACTACTACAGAAACATGGTCCATATAATTAACTAATTCCTGAGCTGTTTATATTCTTGGAGTAAGCTCAAAGCTTTATGGTCAGTAAAGGCAACAAGCTCCCTGCCTCCATAAAAATCCTAAGTTTTTAGCAGCCAAATATCACAGCCAATAACTCCTTCACTAATCTTTCATACATTAGTACAAGCTTAGATAGCATCTGACTTGTGAATATTAAAGTTCTTTTCTCTAGCTTCCCTTCTATCATTTTCCCCTGGAACAAAACTGATCCTACACCATAATCTGAACTGTCAGATGCAATGCATAAACGCAGTGACCAGTTTGAATGTTATAATACTTTACTATTAACAAAGCTGCCCTTGAGAACTTCAAATTCTTTATCACACTCAGCAGACCAGTTCCAGGTAACATTATTTTTAAAACCCTACATAGATTTGTTAAATTCGTACTGTAGTCAACTATGAATTTCCGATAAAATCTACATATCTCAATAAATGACTTGAGTTCCTTCTAATCTGTTCGTCCATTGGGCTCAGCAGTACCCTTCATCTTCTCCTTGTTATGCAGTACACCCTCAGAAGTTTACAGATTACTTAAGAATGGCAACACTGACTGCACAAATTCACATTTATTCAGGTTAAGAGTCATCCCTCCCTTATGTATAGCTTTGTTCACCTCCCTCAATATCTGGTAATGTTCCTGCCATGAGCTGCTAGTTATCAGTTGAAACGTCCCCTTTGAACAATTATACACGACTGTCCTTAAACTGATACACAATATTTTTTTTTTAGCGCAACGCAATCTGACTTTCAAAAATCCCTACAAAAGAATGGCCCTGACTAACATTAAACTATACCTTTCACAAATCACTTACCTCACAAAAATCTTCGCTGCTCAAGCTACTGCAATACAGCGAGCGCCACTACCGCCAGCTAAATAAAAGGTTCAAACTATGGAAGGCACTAACTACTGATAGGGATAGTTAGCAAATGAAAGATATTAATAGAGAACAAACAATGTATTTACCTTGATATCATCATATATAAATATAGCAGTTCATGACAAATTTCAAAACTCCGCCATCTCTCTCCCCACATCCACACTGCTGGCGGCTCACCTCCAACTGCGCAACGCTACGCGCTGTTCACAGCCAGCTGCCTAACACTACAATGGCGAGTATTACAACAATGCAAAGCAGACACAGACTGCACACAGCACAGCCAGTGATTTTCATACAGAGGTGGCGTTACCAATATAAAAAACCTAAACAGCCTACTTACATAGCCCCCATGCTACCCAAAAAAATTTTACAAATTTTTTTTGGGCACTGGCCAATACATATTTGTTAAAATTTTTTTCACAATTACAATAACAAAGAAATCAAAGGCACACACTTATTGATACAATGTTGGTCAAAAGCTAAAATTTTCTCACAGTCCATAAAGACAGTCCTCATCATTCGTCACAGTAAAATTGCAGTGTTTTTCTCAAAGTCTGAGCAGTAAAAGACAATGCACACAGACGTAGTGGATTTCCATACAGTCTTGAAGAAGTAGTGTTGTCCTTCCAACGGAAAGACAGTGCTGACTCGACATGCAGACAGGTAATGGGCCACAACAGAGTAAACCCACAGCAGAGTCAGTCGACGTTTTGAAGAATATTGGTAGTTAGGTCATCACAGAGCAGACCCACTGTAGTCCTGGTAGAAATTACGGTACTGGTGGGCCACCAGAGGTGCAAACCGACTGCAGTCCTTGTAGCAATTGGTGGGCCATCAAAGATGCAGACCCACTGTAGTCCTGGTAGAGACGGCCAGCAGCCATCTGTTGCAAATGTGCAGGTGCACAATCACCATCGAAGAGTCTTGCGGACAATATAGCAAGTCCATAAACCACCACTTGTGCACTCACAAAGTTTCTGGAATTGTCCTTAGATCCAGCAATGCTGTTATCCAGTCCCTTGCTGAATTATTAACACACATGCAAACACTATCAGTCCCTACTTCTCACATATTGTCCATGTACTATGACCAACAGAAACGTGTGCAGTGAAATGTTACTTAATTTGAAGAACTGGTAACAATTACAATTTGGTAACATAAAAATACAATAACAAAGGTACACAATACATCATTAAAGAACATAATAATACACATAACATTTGTAGTACAGGCTTTACAAAAGAATCGAACTAACATATACATCAGTGGAATTATGACATGAGTACATACATAAAAGATCACAATAACTTTTGAAACATCAACTTCACACATGAGCACTAAACAGAACAGAATTAATAATGTCTAACATCTTTACAAAGTAAATAACACATTATTAATGCCAATTGTATTTGAGGATAACAGTATTCCTCATCATAGTGAATGTAACTTAGTATTAAAAGAAGAAAAAATTCTATGAAACTACACAGAGACAGGAAGAAAACAAATACACAAGGGTACACAAACATATAGTGGGATAACACAAAAGGGAAAGGACAGGGTTTGTTTTACTGCAGTATTTTGCATGGAGATCTCCCTTTGTTCATCATTATTCCCAAAAAGTCCTATTAAGCCTGCCTTCTGTATCTTGTTAACATCCTCTGTCAATAATAGTTTTTCTCCACTGTACAGTATCCTATTTCTTATAAATTTATAATAGTTAGTTTCTTATATAGTCTGCCCCCTCTTAAGCTAACTTACATCTACTGAGCTCAGATGCTAAACTAAGGGATGAGGCAATGCAGCAGCACATAAAACAATTAATATAAACAGCAATAAAAAAATGGAAAATCGCAAAGCAAGCTACAGTAAATCTAAATTAACAAGCAGTGCAACATTACAACTAACATGAGCCAATGTGCAGCAACAAGAAAAATAAATGAGTAGTAAAACTGGCTTAGCAGAGTAACACAAAGTCAAATTCAGTAACACTATGCCTGGCAAACAGCAGCTTATATCTAAACATGACATAGCTCAAGCAGAAAAAATAGTACACTAAAGATAACAATGCAGATAAGGGAAATGTATAATCACATCTTAATGTCTAAATAATTAAAGTGGTGCACCACAAATTATTCTACAAAAGAAATTACCAAGTACTTGAAAAGAAAATTACAGATGCAGTTACTGTTATTAGTCCCTTCTTATTGTTCTTTCCTTTCCAAGTGTTCCTTTTTTGAAGAATGTGGATCACAAAATTATTATTTAATACATCTGTTGACAGAAAGTGTTCACATTAGCAAATGCATCTAAGTTTATTTTATAAAACTAATGCTGTAACACAGCTGGAAAACAGGTATCAAATGAAATAAGCAATTACGCAAACCAAAGCATACAAATATCATTCAATAGTCATGTGACATTTCATAAGTCAGTAGCTCTCAACTCTCGTAGAAAGACACTTGTCATTATCAGGTTTGCAGATGTAAGAATAGATAATGGCCTCCCCTTTTTTTTTCTACCTGTGCCGCTGAAAGGCTAATGGCTTTTTTTTCGGGCGGCTGTCGCCCAGGTGGGTGCCCGCGACGCATTACGTGCAGGTGGTCACTTAACTTTCTTACGGAAATATTTACGACAGCAGTTTCCGCTACAGTGACAGTCTCACATAAAAATATTTCACAGGTCAAGAATTAGCGTTGCAAATCTGTAGAAACAAAATCTTATGAATAAAACAGTGTCCAAAAAAAATTTTCGCCGACGTTGTGATACATTCACGCATTTACACACATTTCATAACTCTTAAAGTACGATTCTTGGTTTCCAACATCCTGTTTCACAAGTCAAGAGTCCCTAACTTCTATTCATTATTCATATACATATAAACACGTAATCACATTCCTCATATATGGTAGCATCATCTTATTGACATAAACATACCTCAACAGCATAATACACATCGTCGTCGTAAAAATAACATCATAACACCTCAGTCAAATCTCAAAAAGGCCGTAGCTTTCTGCAATAATTTCAAACCATAAAAAATATTCTCTGCTCATTTCAATAGTGTCATCTGCCTCAGACGTACTTTAAAAATCATGATCCCATACCAAATATATCATTCAAAGCTCTCATAGTATCACAATGGTTCCGAAAAAATATGAGCATTTCACAAAGTACAGACAAAATACAATTTCATAAGTGTGAAGTTATCCAACTGTGTAATTACGTAAACATCTGTCACTGATGTAGTAAAAACGTTTGTCTGTCTCAGTTAAATGATCAGATAGCTGTGTAATTATGTGTTGGAGAAATATGGTACAATTGTGTAAAGTTGTATAAGCAAATACCATATTAGCTAGGGTTCCTTGTGGTTGCCACACACATGGTACACAAAGTAAGCATGTACCCCCCTGAGGATTAATGTAATTATACCCTCAGGTGTTACAGATTACAGCAATGAAATGAAATGTATCACTGAAAACCTTTGTATCATTGTACTTCAAATATCTTTAAAAATAAATGATTTAAGTGCAAAATTAATCACTAAAATACGTGTCCTGTAGTGCTAATGTGCGTCTTGCTGTAAGATAATCTCTGTGGAAGTGTCGTAGTTATTGTCCTCTGAAAGCTAAGTTCTGCAGAAGCCAATGTACTTACTTCATGATAAACAAAAGTGAAATGCTTTATGTATAGATATCGTAGTTAATGCGCTTATTGCCATGATGAAGAAAATACTGTGCTGTAACGTATTGTTGTGCTACGGAAAAGGCAGTCTCATTGTAGCTATACCACAAAAGTTACTACTAAAACATGTTTTACTTTCCAGAATAAAACAGAAAAACTGTGCAGATATAAAACAGAAACACCGCAGAAGCAACATTGTATATTGTCACTCATTAGTAGCGTCGTGATAAAATCGTGTAGCTGTCACATAAACTAACCACTGTGTCATCTGGTATCACACAGAAAGTACTTTAAATCCAGAATATATTTTCAAGTAAACCAAAATGTTGCATTAAAATCTCATTAGCAGTACCAGTATGTGTCCTAAGTATGTAAGCCTGATAGTCGTTACGTAATTGTGCAACTAACAAGCAAGAATGTACAAATACAACACTGTGTCGTCTGTTCACTATAACAATGCATTCGTAATTTCTGTTTAAAAATGTTCCCTAGGTTCTAGACTGGATATTTAACTTCAAACATTGTTGCATGTTAACAGATTCTACGTCTGACAAAGCATACTAGAAATGTGAAGTGAAAAGTTTTATACCAAAGACTAAGTTAAAAAGCAGATTATCTCTCAATAAATGGTTTTACATGTGAAATGTGGTGTAAACCTTTACTCTTCCTAGTACACAGAGTTTGAACTTGAATGCAATTGTCATATGGTATACGTCGGTAAAGAATACTGGAATTTTTCTCAAGGTTAGCGTCTATGTTATTTTTCTCTGAGCCAGCCGGCGCACATGGGTGCCTGCGGCGCGAGTCATTGTCTGTCTCTTTGTTGGCGCGTGTTGTTATTGGGATTTGGCGACCTAACTTCTACAAATTCACCTCCTCGAGAGGGCCCTGCTCTGTTAGAATCCCGCCAGTTCTGATGAAATTCACGTCTGTCGTTTTGTCGGTAGTTTACATAGTTTCTTGTTTGTCGGTCATGTGGTGGAGAATTTCTCCCTGAGTCGTAACTGCGCGCTGAACTGTTGCGTCTGAAGTTATTCTGCCTCCCTTGATAATAATTGTTTTGGTTCCCATATTGTCTGTTTCTCTGATTGTCTCTGTGATAGTCATTACTACGGAAATGCGATCTTTCTCTGTAACTATTATTACTCTGCCAGCGGTTGTCATATGGGTGGTGTCTGTTTTGGTCACGATTTGCGTTGTAAGAATAGCCTTTTCGTGTCCAGTTATTGTTTCTGTCATTACGGAATTGTGACGTATGTGACCTGTAATTGTTGTGTCCTTGTTTTCGTGTTCCGCGATTATCAGTGTCAATTTCTAGTTCTTGTAACAGTCCCTGAAAAGCTTCAATGTCGTCTTTGCAACGTCCTGCTAAAATAATATGCCGTAAATGTTCAGGTAATTTGATTAAGCAAATGCGGATGAGTTCTGAGGGGCTGTATGGGTTTGACAGGTACTGATTCTTGTGCAACATGTCTTCAAAATATTTCACAAGACTGGAGAATTCAGATTGTTCGAAATGTCTCATCATTATGATACCATGTTTTACTCGGTCTTGTGTGGCTTGAGACCAATATGCTGAGAGGAAGGCATGGTAAAACTCTCCTTCACTGTGGCAATCGTGAATGACCGATCGCATTCTTACAGCTGGTTCATTCTCTAAGTAGCCACACATAAATTCTAATCTGTGTTCCAACGACCAGTTGGGAGGAAAACAATGAGAGAATTGATGGAGCCATGCTTGTGGATGAATGTTGTTGCCAGAATTCTTAAATGTTTTGAATTTACGTGTAGTAATGAACAGCTTATAGTCAAAATCATCATGTCGGCGAGTCGCATATCGGTCATTGTTAGGTCGTGTCGGCCGTTCCATCTCAAAATTCGGTGCACATTGCCAATTTCTTTCATAACTTCCGAAATGCCCTGTGTTATTATTTTGCGGCTTTTCCGTGTTTCTAAGTCCCTCTTCCCGTGTTGGAGCGCGAGTGTCCTCTGAAATACGTAATTCTTGTATTACCTGTGTCAGCTGATCTTGTACTTCCCGGATTTCTCTTTGGTGTTGTGTATTAATTTGATTCTGATTTTGTTTGAATTTTCTTATTTGTTCATACTCTTCTGTGTCAGTGAAGGCTATGGGTCTTGTGTCATTCAGATCATCATCTACCTTTGTAGATAAGTTAGTGACCTGATTCGAAAGTTCGGCTACTTTCTCCGATAGTGTACTTATTTCTTCAGTGTGTTTTTCTGAACCAAGTTTCAGAGTATCTACTGTGTCCTTAAAGTTTTCATGAGTTTTTGCAAGTTGCGTAACCGAATCGGTAGATGCAACTGAGTCAAATTTAGCTTGCAAGGTCTTATGATTTTCATGAACAATAATTTGCAGTTCTTTTATGGCTGCTTCGTGATTCTGTAATGCATTTTCATGCCGCGAAAAAATAGGTTGAAAATGCTCACAAATTTGTGTTTTTACGTCATTACAGACTTTTTGACATTTCGATTCAATGTTATGTAACTCAGTAGTTAAATCTTCACGTGTTTGTTCAAGTGTTTGTTCCAATGAGTCTAACTTTTTAAGATTTTGTTCCACTGTGTCTAACTTTTGAAGCTTTTGCTGTGTTTGTCTCTGATTTTGTTCCATTGTGTCTAACTTTTCAAGCTTTTGTCCCATTTGTTGCATTAATTGTAATAACAATGCACTGGTGTCTGAAACATGTTCCTCAGCGCTTTTCGGCAGTGAAGTTGCACCGGCAACATTCACATTTTGACAAGTGGAAAATGTGTCTTGACTCATTTGAGAAAACGGTGGGAACCCAAAACCTGAGTCTGCAGTATTTGCAATATTGTGTTCTGTCATTCCTGATTCCTGAGGCGAGCTGTTGCCGACCAATCGATCGATAACGCTTCCCTGTTCACTACCTGTTTCACTGTCTACACCATTGTTTGCCGCCCGCTCCATTTCCCTATGCGCAATTACCAAATTACTACTTTGAACATTAGTTAATTCATTACTCTGCGGCGCTAACACACTGCTTTCGTCTTCACTGTCATTTCTCAGTTTACTTTGGAGCCTAGTATTACGTTTTTCACACGCCATTATTGTCACAGTATTTCACACGATAACACAGAAAAGCGCAATTTGAAGAGCAAAATAAAATAACATAGCAATGGAAATAATGTCTACTTAATTGTCAGCGCAGCTGCGAAATACTTGGTGCAAATCTACATGCATGCCACAACTGTTTTACTGTACAACAATGAAAAACTACAACTACAAAGGAAATTCTCTCTATAATTACGCGCTAGCAATAAACAATAGCTACACTAATTACACAAACTACAAGAAAAAAATCAGAAGATTCCAGTGAGGTATCCTAGGCTAAGGGTCGACATATGAAACGACCCCTTTGAACAATTTATACATGACTGTGCTTAAACTGATACACAATATTTTTTTTAGCGCAACGCAATCTGACTTTCAAAAATCCCTACAAAAGAATGGCCCTGACTAACATTAAACTATACCTTTCACAAATCACTTACCTCACAAAAATCTTCGCTGCTCAAGCTACTGCAATACAGCGATCGCCACTACTGCCAGCTAAATAAAAGATTCAAACTATGGAAGGCACTAACTACTGATAGGGATAGTTAGCAAATGAAAGATATTAATAGAGAACAAACAATGTATTTACCTTGATATCATCATATATAAATATAGCAGTTCATGACAAATTTCAAAACTCCGCCATCTCTCTCCCCACATCCACACTGCTGGCGGCTCACCTCCAACTGCGCAACGCTATGCGCTGTTCACAGCCAGCTGCCTAACACTACAATGGCGAGTATTACAACAATGCAAAGCAGACACAGACTGCACACAGCACAGCCAGTGATTTTCATACAGAGGTGGCGTTACCAATATAAAAAACCTAAACAGCCTACTTACACAGTATGTCATCAACATACACAGTATGTTCTCTCAATAACTAATATCCAAGAACATGGTTCAGTGCCATGACAACATAGCCAGTGATATATAAATCCACATGAAACCACCATAAACATAGATGTCCTCCCATCAAATAAGAAAGCAGTCTACTTTCCACTGTCTTCGGCTAGCCTCACCTGCCAGAAAGCAGAAGTTAAATTACCATTAGATATGAGCTGCATATTGTTAAAATTTTGCAAATTTCATCCATATTTTCTGGTTGGTCATTCTCTTTTATAATTATTTTGTTCAATATTCTCGCATCTGACACAGTCCTCAAAAGACCATCTTTCTTTTTGACTGCAATAATTGGGTTACTATATTCACTCGTGCCCAGCTCAACTACCTTCGAATCTAGAAACTTTTTTTATTCTTATCCTTACTGGTTCCTTGTCTGTCACAGCAATAGTGAAAGGTTTAACCCTGATTACTTCATGGGGCATTTTCCTTTTTGGGTTATTACCTTTAAGTGATACTTAAAATCAGTTACTTCCCCAGGTTTACCTGAAAACACATGTTTATATTTGCTCAATATTTTCTTAATATCTGAGTGTTGTCATTTGACAAATGCTTCATCTCTTTTATTATATCATTTATTTGCTCTAGAGAGCATGCCTCCCCACTATGCAAATTACTCCTTTTCAGTTGAGCCATCACTTTACGTTCAGTCAATTCTTTTCCTAATTTGCATTTCTTTCTGATCCTTCTATGATCAAATTGCAGAACTCTGCCTGTCCAGTAATACTGCAACCATACTTCCTAAGAAAATTCATCCTGAGAACAATGTTCATAGTAAGGCCAGGCAACACAACGCAACCTGTATCGAAATGTAGATTCACAATCTCAAAAGGTAATACAATCTGCATCTTTACTGGCTTGCTACATCTCCCAGTTGCAGTCTTTATTTTAACCCCAGTTACAGTCAGATCCACCAAATGTCTTCTTCTTATTTGTTGCTAGAATGATTCAGTTACATTTGACACACTAGACCCAGAATCTAATAATGCAATACATTTCCCACTTTGATAGGAATGACTGATTGAACTTTTTCAATAATTGACCTCTTTAATTCAGTCTCTTCCAAAAGATGTACTTCAGTGTCTTTCCTGCTCTCTCTGTCCACTATATGATGTCTTTTATTCATATTCCCACATTCTATATCTGCACCTTCCTCAAACAAGTCATTAACCACTTCTCTTATATCCTGTGCACCCCTTCATTCTTCAATTTCCTTTGCCACTTTAACCTTTAAATTATCCCATTTGTAAGGAATTAACATTTCATAGTTCTTACCACAAGGTGCCCAGTCATTAACATCATATTCATCTTGTTATCTTCCATAAAAATGTGTCTCAAATTCTCCCTCAGGACATAACAATATTTTCATTATCGGAATCAACCTCAACTTCACTCACCAATTCATTATTACCACAGACAACATTATCAGGTGTACCCACAAACCAGAGTCACAGCGTTTTCAAATACATCATTACCCACTACTTTACCATGTGCATCCACTGGTACAGGCACATGCTCCACTTTGAACAGGCTCACATACGTCACTATCTGAAGAACTTCCCTCATTACTCATCTCCATACTCAGAGTCATAACCTGATAACAAATAATTAAACTTACAGAAGCCCTCATTTCCACATCAGCACTTGTTTCTATTTCTGACAGAGTGACTGCCTCTGTTTCAAAATTCACTGTAATTTTTAATGAAGCTACACGCACTTTATTTCCTTCAGTTTCTTACAACTCAACCATTTTATTTCTGGCAAATAGTTCCCAAACAAAATAGCTAGAATCTTCATCGCCACATTTATTCAAATTGTATATATTATTAATATTGTTCTGCCAGTTCCATTTACTGTAGTTATTAAACTTACCACACATTTTCATTACCTATTGTTGGATCCATGTTGCATGTAGCCATCTCTCTTCTTTTTTTCTCACTATAGTTCTCTTCCCTACTGAACCTTATCTGGTCCTATTCTTTGTACTCCACTAGGCCCCCTGTCGACCTTGAGTAAGACTCCCATTAGTTTTCTGATCGTCTGATCTGAAACATTGCCCCTCTGTACTCTCATGTCTTCGCTCTTGCCTTACAACCTCTCCTCTCTGTTCAGAATTCTTCCTTCTTTCACTATAATTCCCATTAATTTTCTCTTGTCTGTCTCTCCTGCTATGATTAATATGTCCACTCCTATCATCTCTTCCCCCACTGATATGATTTCCATTAAAATTATTATTGTAATTACCATTGTTGTGGTTTATGTCACTCCTCATCTGGTCAACAAATTTTGGTGTGTAACACAGAGCCCTATCCTTGTTTTCTATGAAATCCAAAAACTCTTCTACAGAATCTGTAGGTATGTCGATGAATTCCGACTACACTGATTCTGGAAGTTTCCTTTTTAATGTACAGATTTCTGGAAGCGCCCTGAATGGCCTGTCCAGATCTATTAATTTATTTAATTCTATAATTCTCTTGCACAAAATTCTCTCATGCTTTCTTTACCACTCTTATGTTCTGGTCCATTAAAAAATTCTGTTTCTAATGTTACGTTTTTAGCTTGGACCCAGTATTTATTTAAGAACATCACTCCTAAACTCTTGAAATCAAGAAATTGCTCTGCATGCTGATAACCCTATGTCTTCACCCCTCTCAACTTGCCTATCTATAAATTTAATTTTAGCCATCTCACTCCAGCCAGCAACAAAATTATCTTTACTTGCAGCCAAAAAATCCACTCCATGATCCTTATCTTCCCACTCCTCGTCCCACAGGATGCACCATTATTAAATTCCCTTGCCCAACTGCTAATTACGTATTGATTCTTTCAATTCATTTATCGGTTTCTCTCTTGTGCTAACTTATCCTTCCAGCTTTTCACTTACACTTTTATAACAATCAGTAATGACTAAATTCACTGATTTAAACTCTGCAATTTTTTGTATTTCATAGTTTATACATTTCTTTTCTAGTCCCTCAATTCGTTACACAAGATGACCTTTCACAGTTTCCACTTTGACTACTGATGTCTTTTCTACCTCATCATCTCTGAGATTAATTCTCTGAACCATTTAAACTCTATTCTCAACTTCATTTGTAATCTCACTAAGTTTATTTTCTAGCTGAAAAATTTTCTCTCACTGAACTTGTCATCAAGCTCCTATTTCATTTCCTCCAATATTGAATCTATATTCCAACTATTTTAGTTTTTATACTCCCAGCTTTACTCTACATTTTTGAATCCTTACCTCCAACTATCTCGTATTTTATACTCCCCATCCGTAAATCTCTGTCTTTTCTAATAACTTGCTCAGTGTTTCATAAAACGCGTTTAGATCACTTTCTGGCACCCTGCCTATTTCGTCCCTCCCCCTTACATGCTATCGTTACTAATATCACTCCCTGCAACCTCCGAGCCACAATCACTTTGCGAATTATTAATTTCGTCGGAAACGACTGGCTGTGAGATATATTTACAATGCAGCTGCTGACTGTCTTGTGTTTCCCCGTCGACATGGACCGTAGTTTGCTCCGTGAGACGGTGTATGAAGCCACTACCTCTGATTCCTGGGGCCGATGCTATGTCTCCCAAGTGGACTGCTGTACCAGCAACGAAACATGGCCCCGTCGTCTCCCGCTGGAGTTATTAAAACGTGCTATTACGCTTATCGTCTGCGCTAAGTAGGTTACTACTACTGCTGCTGCTTTTCCCACTGCCGCAATGTGCACAACATCGCAAGCACCTCCTCTAACTGCTCACTACTACAGCTTCTATACTGGGACAACCAGTCTGAAATGTCTATAGAATGAAAGTGCAGTCCAATCCAGGAAGAGCCAACCCAATTACGACGTTTTTTCCCCTTCCTCGGGGTGTGAGCTATGTAGGGTCATTAACTAACGTCAATAGAGAGTGGCCATACACTGTCGCTCTTTGGCCCAACAACACAACATAATAATGTCATTACGAAAGCTTTATATCAGAAGTCAGACATTAGCAAATAATTTAATAAAAGAAAAACTGAGGCAGGATCTGTTGGTCGAAACACCAAACGATAACGACACTGCTCGAAACAGATTGATTTTAAGTTTTACATAAATCCCTTTTAATTATATTTTAGAGAACCACAACGGATGATAGTTGAGGCCACAATCAAGTCTGACTAGTTCAGAACAAGAGTGAAACCCTATCTCTTAAAAAGCTTGATGCTTTTCTGAGGTGCGAAAGACCCATGTTACTCTCTGACGAATTTGTTGCCTCGGGGCACGCAGCGTCCCACGGCTGTCCTCGCCTCGGCATGCTTCATTTCTCACTCAGCAGGCCTCCCCACAGCCACATGAAAAATGGGGAATTTGCTCGTTGTCGGCAGGCAGAGGCACGCTGCCGAGAATCCATGGGCTTGGCAGATCCGAGGGCACGAAATTGTTCCCGCCTGCAAACTGCCTCTCCCTCCCCCCTTCAACGCCCCCCCCCCTCCCCTCGCCATATAGTAATTGGGTCTTGGTTGGTGATGCGTCTCATCACCACAGTAAGCCGCCTGGAATTCCAGAAGTGGCGCGCTGACTCTGCAGCGGACTTCAGTGACTACTTCCCAGAGTCTCGCTCGATTCCTGGAGCAGTGGGAATCAGCAACCGATTGCAGCCATTCCGACCGGCTAATGTCGGCTGCATGGGATTTCCGACCGTGATGTTTCCGACCATTTTGTAGGCGCAGCAGGTACCGTGGCTGTTCCAGCCAACCCGTTTTGCACGGGGCCTCCCTCACTGCTGATTTACGCCGATCGTTCACCAGCAGCGGATGTGATGTAACCGTCAGTAAGGCAGCGCTCTCGTTAACAGCCTTCGTTAACATATGGTTTTTCAGGTTTGAGCTACTTGAGCTCTGTATACTATGAGTAATGGAATTATCGACAACAACGAAAAGGAAACTGTGTGTCGTCGACGTGGGTCATTGCTGCAGGCTGCACATCAAATGTGATGAGTACACAAACTGGTCGTGTGTGAATTACGGAAGCAGTAAGTGCCGAGGCCATTCAAAAACTTTAAACGACAGAACCGTGGCTCAACTCGCGGAAAAGAGCCCTCGAGAAGAGACAGGACGTGTTCTGCGAATTTCTAAAGAAAAGCTTCAAATTTGAAACGCACAGGTTTAAATATTTGAAACGTGTCAAATTATGAGAACTTCAATACCGCATCGTGTAAAGTAACAAGTGGAGCGGTTGGGACGAAGCAGAACAGTGGCGCTAGTTCGGAGGTTCTGTTGAGCAAAGACATTTTGAAATTAACTGAAGGTAACAGTTTTATGAAAACTGCTGGTGGGTGTGTTTCTAACAACAGAATCCTGGTGTCCGGTTGTCAAGAAGCGGAGAAAATCTTATGTAAGAAGGTACTGTTCATATGAAGGGGACATTTGACAGCTGTTCGACACAGTCCAAACAACTGTACACGATGGCCATTGAAGGCGGAAGCACAAAAAAATGGCTCTAAGTACTACTTAAACCTAACTAACCTAAGGGCATCACACACATCTATGCCCGAGGCAGGATTCGAACATGCGACCATAGCAGCATCGCAGTTCCAAACTGAAGCGCCTAGAACCGTTCGGCCACAACGGCCAGCGGAAGCACAAAAGAAGAGCTGAGGCTGTTTCCTGTTTCATTTGCATCTCTTCCAGACAAAAGTCCATATACAAATGAGAAACTTTTGAACGATTCAAAAATAAGATGGCGATACCATCACTGGAAACTGCAATATTAGACTTTGAAATAGCTATAATTAATAGCTTTGAAATCAGTATTCCCCGAAAGATCCCTCTCCGGTTGAAATATTCGTTTCCATCAGTAACTGTGGAAGAAACTACAAGAACTGGGATTAATGGAGGAATGCAAGGAGTGAGAGGAAGTCCGAGTGTTTTGCCCCATTTCTTCTGCAGTGGAATCAACTTCCATCAAACAGTGTTGATGAAACGTGGATGCTAATAATGGAGGAAATAGAGAAGGTCACGAAGTTCGCAGAGTATATGATAAATCAGTGGACAGAAAATCCCAGTATACGAGTTGCGCTGTGAAATGTTTTTAACAAGTACCACAGGCCCAGCAATACTGTCCAAGGTCGGCATAGGAATCTAAACTCCTCAATTAATTACAAGCATCAGAACGTATACTTTGTGATAATTAAGCTGAAGGAAGAACCAGTAACTGCTACATTTCAAATTAAATATATATCCCATTGGCCTGCCTCCTCAACATGGAGGAAAAAGATCTGCAGATCTTGACAACAGCTTAAAAGACATTATAATAAATTACGAAGACTTGCGGGTATTTCAGCAGACGTCTTTCTTACAAAAATGAGCCAGAAATTAAAATTCGTAACATAAAACCAGAAATGTGATCACTTGCTGCAGCGACTCTGTAGAAAGGAAAAAGTTAAAAATAAAAAGGTACAGGTAAAAAGCAAAAAATTAAAGATTTATTAACAGGAAATTAGTTTGGAGCTTACGGGCGCTAAACTACGAAGTTACCAGCGCATTTACAAATATACTTACATAATATGTGCATAGACAATTTGCGGCGTGGGTGAAGTGTGATGGGTGATCTTATTACAACACGGTTGCCAGAGCCTAGCCATGGTTTCGGCTTCCTTTACCCACAACTTACGTATCTGCGGCCGGAAACACCATGATGACGTCACAGGGTCGGAAATGCCATGACATCTTAATGTTGCCCGCAGGTATGCACGCCGTTCGCAGAAGGACTTGAAAAGTTTGTAAAATCTACACCTTGCGCTTTCTGTAATGTGGCACGGTATTTTATCCTTACTGTACAATAACGATGTAGAGGCATATCTCACTAGGGGTAAGATAGATACTGCCTACAGGAAAATTGGAGGAAAGAGAACCACTTGTATGAATATCAAGAGCACAGATGGAAACCCAGTTTTAATCAAAGAAAGGAAAGCAGAAAGATTGAAGGAGTATATAGAGAGTCTATACAAGAGCGATGTCCTTGAGGACAATATTATGGAAATGGAAGAGGATGTAGATGAAGATGAAATGGGAGATACGATACTGCGTGAAGAGTTTGACAGAGCACTGAAAGACCTGAGTCGAAACAAGGCCCCGGGAGTAGACAACATTCCGCCCGTTGGACACTATAGACCGGCAGCATACCCGTGGATATTTTGATTAACATTCCATTAGAACTACTGACAGCCAGCCCTGACAAAACTCTACCGTCTGGTGAGCAAGATGTATGAGACAGGCGAAATACACTCAGACTTCAAGAAGAATATAATAATTCCAATCCCAAAGAAAGCAGGTGTTGACAGTTGTGAAAATTACCGAACTACCAGTTTAATAAGTCACGGCTGCAAAATACTATCGCAAACTCTTTACAGACGAATGGAAAAACTGTTAGAAGCCGACATCGGGGAAGATAAGTTTGGATTCCGTAGAAATGTTGGAACACGTGAGGCAATACTGACCCTACGACTTATCTTAGACAATAGATTAAGGAAAGGCAAACCTACATTTCTAGCATTCGTTTACTTACAGAAAGCTTTTGACGATGTTGACTGGAACACTCTCATTCAAATTCTGAGGGTGGCAGGGGTAAAATACAGGGAGCGAAAGGCTATTTACAATTTGTACAGAAAGCAGATGCTAGTTATGAGAGTCGACGGGCATGAGAGGGAAGCAGTGGTTGGGAAGGGAGTGAGACAGGGTTGTAGCCTATCCCGAGTGTTTCAATCTGTATATTGAGCATGCAGTAAAGCAAACAAAAGAAAAATTTGGAGTAGGAATTAAAAGCCTTGGAGAAGAAATTAAAAATTTGAGGTTCGCCGATGTCAGAGACAGCAAAGGACCTGGAAGAGCAGTTGAACGGAATGGACACTATCTTGAAAGGAGGATATACGATTAATATCAACAGAAGCAAAACGATGATAATGGAACGTAGTCGGACTAAATCAGGTAATGCTGAGGGAATTAGATTGTGAAATGAGACACTTAAAGCAGTAAAGGAGTTTTGCTATTTGGGGAGCAAAATAACTGATGATGGTCGAAGTAGTGAGGATATAAAATGTAGACTGGCTACGGCAATGAAAGCGTTTCTGAAGAAGAGAAGTTTGTTAACATCGAGTATAGATTTAAGTTTCAGGAAGTCGTTTCTGAAAGTATGTGTATGGAGTGTAGACATGTATCGAAGTGAAACATGGACGATAAATAGTTTGGACAAGAAAAGAATAGAAGCTTTCGACATGTGGCGCTACAGAAGAATTCTGAAGATTAGATGGGTAGATCACATAACTAATGAGGAGGTATTGAATGGAACTGAGGAGAAGAGAAATTTGTGGCACAACTTGACTAGAAGAAGGGATCGGTTGGTAGGACATGCTCTGAGGCTTCAAGGGATCACCAATTTAGTGCTGGAGGGCAGCGTGGAGGGTAAAATTCATAGAGGAAGACCAAGAGATAAATAAACTGAGCAGATCAGAAAGATGTAGGTTGCAGAAGTTACTGGGAGATGAAGCAGCTTGCACAGGATAGAGTAGCATGGAGAGCTTCATCAAGCCAGTCTCTGGACTGAAGACTACAACAACAACATTAAACATCGGTGAATGCAGAATTAATTAATTCATAAGGATTGTATGAATAATAGACCTGACATAAAATTCGTTTAGTTGTCAGTATGTGGCAGTACCAGTGTTTTACTATGCACAAAGAGTTTAGCTGCATACCGCAACATTATTTGCTACGGCGACAGAGCACATGGACCCGGCGTCGCAGGAAGAGGTTCATCCTTCACGAAGACGATTCCACGACACGTCTGCTCTCTAAAACGCCGTGCGCCTATGAGTGAGCACTTGTACGACCCCGGAAACTGTTCTCTTTTCTTAGAGGACTGACTTTAGAGGATCTGCCTCACTGGCTGCTTCTTCGTTATCAACTCAGTTGAAGTCGCAAGCACGTTCCTCACACATGAATGGCAGAAGAATTTGTCTGTGTTAACTTTGCTGGTAATGTCGATTTTGGCGAGACGTAGACTGACAATATTTACAAAGGCTGAAAGTAGCGGCGTCTACGTCAGTTTCTATCCGAAGAAGCAGGCATACAAAATTCTTCTCAATATGAACGACCAAGAGCCACGAGTCACCAAATATTTTCTGTGTCATTCCCATGTAATCTCTCTCACTCACGTCATTGGGAGCATATGCAGGGAATGGACAAATATATGGAAATACCAAAAACAACGAATTACCATGCTTAATCTTCTGAATTCAAACCAGGTCCCAGTCATCACCAAATGGATAAATGCAGGTCCTTTCTGGTCTTCAAGGACATAGTGGCGAGTTCGGGTAGCGATGATGAATGTGGATAGCGATCACGCACCCTTCTCTCCGAAGTGGAAGGCAGAGACTTATTAACACTGAGATAAGGTGACCGTGGTGGCCAGGGGAGATACAACAATTCATCGTTTTGAAAAAAAAAGAAAAGAAAAGAAAAAAAACGGTCCTGGCCTGTGAGAGCTGTGTGAACAGGGGCCCCGACCAGACCGTCGACTTAGAACAGGATCGCCGTTGCGCCTGCGGATGCACCTTGACAGTCAAAATGGTCACATAATGCTCCGCAGAGATGCGACCCAACACAGTACTATGGTGCCCATTGAATACCAAATCATCACTGAACCCCGCTATCTTTCACTCTTGGGACACGAAGGCGACTAGAAGTTGGAAACAGTGTGAAACGAGACTCAAACGAACAAATAACTTTCTTTCATAGCTCCGTAGTTCAGGTTTTATGACCTCGGCCACGTGTTTTCCAGTACCATGCTTTCGCTTCACTGTGGTGTTATTTTGGAACTCGAACTTGCCATGCCTTTTTCATATTTTGGAGGTTCCTTCGTGTTGTCTTCGTGGTGACGAGGGTCGCAAGTGTGGCATTCAGTTCTGCGCGAGTTTTGCAGGTGTCGTCACAGTCCTCTCCAATGACCGTCCCTCACGATCATTCAACACACAATTTCGTCCACGTTATGACTTAGCAGGCGATGTTTCTCCACCTTCCCCGTATGCAGTATAAATTTCCGATATAATGTATCTTGAAACATCAAACACTTCGGCTACCTTGGTTACAAATATCAGCCAAAACAGCAGCAACTATTTCTCCTCATTAGCTTAGCTCCGACATAATGTGCTCACAACTACACAGAACTTTTCTGACCACGAAATACCCTTTCTCTCTGTCCGTCTCCTACTCGTCCCGTTTGTTGTTCAACTTCTTTTTCACCCTCTCTATATCCACATCCTACTCGCCCCTCTCTTTCTCCACCTCCTACATTCCTCAGTCTCTGTCCATCGGCTCCTGTCCATCTGTCTCTGTCCATCTCCTCCTCTCCACCCTCTCTGTCCATATCCTCCCCTTTACTTTCTCTGTTCATCTCCGCCTCGCCCATTCTCTGAGCACCCCCTTCTACCCTCACACTCCTCATCTGCTCTGCAACAGGGATCTCACACCATCCGACTTGCAACTTTTGGGCAAATGAAGGGTGCACTCCGCGGGAAACAGTGTGGGGATGATCGGGAGGTTTCTAACGCAACAAGAGTTGGCTGCGACATCTCCCGTTAGGTTGGTACCACGCAAGCATACAGACTCTCCCAGTAAGGTGCCGGAAGTCCGTCATATTAAACGCAGAGTGTGTTGAAAGGTAGGGATTTGTAGCTCGAAGACTGACGAACAACAAGGTGTATCTGAATCATGGACAAAACCAACATGCTTTTAGAACAAAAATGTTTTTTATTACTTATTGAACGCCCCGCGCACGTAAAAACGTAAACGTCTATATTGCAGTGCGTTTTTGGAGGGTTAGGGATGGGGTTCACGGTTCCCACGACACCCTGCTATCTCGAATTTGCTCGCCTGGTCGGACAGGCTAGGCAGGTCACTGGTCAGCGACGATTAGCGCAAATTATCGCCCTATCTCAAGACTTCTGCGCCGGCGGCCGGAGACGTACGAAGCGGGAGAACGGGGTAGTGCCCGGCGCTGACGGCTCTGTAAATAATTCGCGAGCAGCGAGCCAGCCGAGCGGCAAGGGAACGCGCAAGAACGCCTTGGCGGGGCACGGGGAGCTCCTGCAGGAACATTACGGCGCAGCTGCGGGGGTTGGAGCGGCAATTTACAGGGGCGGCTCGGGCACTATTTCAGCCCTCCGGAGGGCGCCGCGCCGCGCCGGCACATGCAAACGGGTTAATTCCGGCCGGACACGCCCACGCGGCAATATCGTCCCTCGCGGTGGCCGTCCAAACCTCTCCCTCCCCCTACTATCTTCTTTTTTTTCTGCCCTCCACTCGCGTCCCGTCGCGCCGCCGCCCGCAACCGACTCTTTTCCGCTTTTGCGCTTTTCCGCAGCAACTTTATATTAAAATTTCCGTGGTCCCCGGGCTGCGGCGTGTTTGCCCGCTGGCTAGGGATCCATCACGCGATGATTTAATTACGGGAAATATGACGCCGAAATTCGATGTTGTTATCTGCTCGGCAAGGCGGGGCGGGCTCGCCCGCTGTCCGGAACGGCGGCGCGGAACGTCAGCGAGGCCAGATTGTGGAAATGGGAGGCAAAACTCCGGCGTTAATCCCGCGGCCGTGGACTCTGAACTACGCGGCGGTGATGCGGAAACTAATGTCTCCTGCGTAGAGATTTAGTGCTGTTGCTCTACAATTTATTGTGACGCTGATTAACCCTCACGTATCCTTTCGACTTTTCGCAACTTACATCGAGCTCCAACTATACACGACAGAAAATATGACGGTACCCTTGCCACAACGGTATATTTATGACTTGGAAGTCTGTGTTCCTTAATTATGGGTTGAAAACGCCAGCCAGTGATAGAAATCAGAATAATAGATTACTTCAAGTAATTATAATCTCAAACGAAGCATGTGGTACAGTCACGTTAATGAGACCACCACCTATGCTCGACGTAAACGTGGAATAACCACACACAGACGGCAGCTGGGTGCAGTAGCAATAGACCCTTGGTACAGTATACTGTACTTCAAGTTCAAAAAATTCTCCGCCGAATGGCGGCATGAAATTGTCTCTCTTTCCTTGCTCAACAGTTGCTGCAGACATCTATGAAGCATTTTGTGTAGTTGACCCTAATCTTCTGTTCACAGTATTTCGTGTACTTGAACCTAATCTTCTGTTCACAGTGTTTCTTTAGACGATCATTTTAGAAAGTGGCAGCATCCAGTTTGCGCCGTGAAAGAAACATCCTTTGAGGTAAGTGTGAATTACAAGTTATCGATTTAGTTTTAGCACATATAAAAAGCAAGACTATTTTAAGAAGGACAAACCACAGGTAACTAAGAGGGGAAGGACAGAAAGGGCAAGACCTCTCTCCACTAAAAATAAAAATCAGGAAGACTGACTTCCGGATTTCGGTGGAAACGAGTGAAAGGAACAACAGTATCCGTATCTGCAGCCACAGTCTGCAGACTTGTGTTTAAAATCGTAGAGCTAACTAAATGGTAGAGCTAACTAATAAAGTGATAATGTTGACTTCACATTCGCATTGTTTTTTCTGTAAATTATGACGTCAGATTTGTGAGAGTTTTTTTACCATTACAGTTCTTAAACCAATTATATGACGTGCATTCCCAAATTTTCAAAGAGTGAAG
The DNA here is from genome assembly GCF_021461395.2 of Schistocerca americana. Taxonomy (NCBI): domain Eukaryota; kingdom Metazoa; phylum Arthropoda; class Insecta; order Orthoptera; family Acrididae; genus Schistocerca; species Schistocerca americana. The sequence goes on from NC_060126.1 coordinate 236,343,766, forward strand.
GAGTGCCTTTCAAATGATGTATTTCTCTGAACTGCAGTTTCTTAAATGTTACACCAGAGCGGCGTAGTAAGCACCGATAGGACTATTTTAAGAAGAAAAGAATAATTTTGTGTTCAGTTTTACTTGAGGTAATAACCTTCACAATCGAGAAGCTCAGTATCCTGCACTTTGGGGTGCAGCTTACCTGATCCCATTAGTAAAATTTTACATTACTGTTTCATATGTAAAAACCGTTTGTTTAATTTATGAAACAGTATATTCAATAATTATATGTTACTAGTATTGTTAATAATAATAATAATGACCGTTACATTAAAATACGTAAATATAGTAGTGGTAATTACTTTTATTTCAGATGATGAAATTTTACCACATATGGAGAATTTGCTAGGCCGCTGTGATGAGTCTAAAGGAGACATTTCTGACGGTGATGTTGTTTCAGAAAATGGTAACACCAGCGCAATGGTGACTCCGCCACTGCTACAGAATATAAATGAAAACGAATTTGAGAGTGAAGGATCAGAGGAGGAATCTGAGGTAGAGCAGCAACTGAACAATAATTTTACTGCAGTGAACACATAGTGTGTTGTGGGGCGATCACTATGTTGTAGAAAGAATTCAAAAGCAAAGATCGCTTAAATATTATTTACTAGATGACCCGTTTCAACATACTAAAGGTACCATCATCGGATCTGTGAAGATAGAACATGACAGGTTTGAGGGAGGGCTTACATGAGGTACACAATATACATTACTATTAGTATAGTACCACATACCAGAATGTAGCTAAACACGTATAAATCATTTGGATATAACGATACATGAGGCAGACCAGCTGATATAAAATCATTGCCGCAGAAATAAAAATTAAAATACAGCTGCTCTCATGGTCTTACTGTGGAATACTACGGAATTGAGAAAACCTGTCAAACTTTCACTAAAGTCAATGGAAGTCCTTTAGGTTTAGACTTGACTGAACTGCAGATGTTTATTGGAACATGCCTGATCATGAGCTGCCCTAAATAACCTATAATCTGTATGTATTGAGATAACAGATGGAGAATACCTATGATAACATGACTAGGAACACAGTCTTCATAATTAGGACCAGTTTGATAGTTGTATTTGATAATGATGACACCAAAGAAGAAGAAAGAAAAAAAGAACAGGCTGTGAATATCACGTCCACTGATTACAAAAATTAGAGACGTGTGTTTGAAGCAAGAAAACGAGGCAGATGTGGCAGTAGATGAGATGATGGTATCATTTCCCGATACAAGTAGTCTGAAGCAGCACTGTCCAAACAAGCCAAATACTGTTGTTCTGGAAGTGTTTGTTCTGGCAAATTCCAATGCACCTGTGAGAGACTACATTTTATCAGGGGAAGACCACATACCCTCATTATACTAACCAAGGATTTGGCTTAGGTGAAACGACTGTAATCCAGTTGACCGAAAGTCTTACCCCTGGACATTCGATCTACCATGACAGAATTTTCACCAGCCTAAAGCTGGTATATGAGGTTTCACTTCAACTGGCACTATCCAGAAAGACGGACACCAAGGAGGCAAGACTGAAAATTGACAAAGAGCTTACTCGTGAGGTCTTTTGAGTTTCTCTCAAGCGTGAGGCATTGCGTAGTTATGAGAAGAGAAGTTCGTATTTTTGTGGCTATGAATAAGTGGAAGTCATCTCTTCCATTTCATAGGGGTAGCGCAATAAACTCCAGTGCTAATTGCCGGCTGGAGTGGCCGAGCGGTTCTAGGCGTTACAATCTGCCTCGGGCATGGATGTGTGTGATGTCCTTCGGTTAGTTAGGTTTAAGTAGTTCTAAGCTCTAGGGGACTGATAACCTCAGAAGTTAAGTCCCATAGCTCTCAGAGCCATTTGAACCATTTGATTTGAAGAGCTGATCGTTGCACTAAGAGAGCGGATATCAGAATAACGCCTTCAGAGTCCCAGGAGACCATCGCCACGACTTCACCGGATGAGAGTGCGGGTTTCAACTTCCCTTCGGTTGGGTGTTGGTATGGCAAAACTCCCTGGATTCTCTCTTTTGTTTCCGGTTCTAAGCGATAAAACCATGTTTCATCACCTGTGATGATGTGCGCAAAACATTCCCACAACCAGTCTCGTAAACCGCAAGCAATTCGGCTCAGATTGTCCTTCGTTCCTCTTTATGGTCTTGCGTTAGCGAGAAATCCACCGGATAAACACTTTGAGTGTCGTAACTGGTGCTCCAGTGTGTCAGCTTTACCAACAAAAACGTTCTGTTGTGCAACGAGGTGTTTGCTTGTGATCCATTGATCACCTCCAATAACATCGTCCACTGAGCATAGCCGACCCACGCGTTGGAGACGGACAGGTTTCCAGAGCTTCGTTGTCATGATGACTGACCCCTCGCACAACGAGTCGCTGTGCTTTTGTTCACTGCCAGGGCTTCGTAGATATTCTGCAATCACCTGTGAATATATGCGGTGCTGTGGTTTTCCACGGAAAGAAACTCAATGACAGATCTCTGCTTGGAACGCACCTCCATTACAAAAAACATTTTGAATGCTACAGCCACTATGGAACATCATGAAACTATAGAGGCTGAAGCGGAAATATTCCACGACATCCCACAACAAATTCTGCATTATTTTCAACCGAAATTTGACGAAAAAGAAAAGTTTTGCAGCATTTATTGAACGTCCCTCATATATAAGTTTCACAGCTAGTTTGGAACAGTTGAGTAACATGGAAACTCAGATTCTTGGAAGTGGCAAGGGATTCTGTAAATTGAAAACTACGAGGAAGTAAGTTAGACATTACTGTGGCTAACCAAACAACTTTTATTGATGGTTCAAATGGCTCTAAGCACTATGAGACTTAACATCTGAGGTCATCAGTCCCCTAGACTTAGAACTACTTCAACCTAACTAATCTAAGGACATCACACACATTCACACTCAAGGCAGGATTCCAACCTGTGACCGTAGCAGCAGCGCGCTTCTGGATTGAACCTCCTAGAACCGCTCGGTCACAACGGCCGGAACTTTTATTGAATGTTGCACTAAACTTCAAAGTGACACAGAGTTTGACACTATTTCTCAACATAGTCACCATGTCACAGTAAACAATGGTCGTAAATTTCTACCAATCAATTAACCGTTTGCCGGCCGGTGTGGCCGAGTGCTTCTAGGCGCTTCAGTCTGGAACCGTGAGACCGACAAGGTCGCAGGTTCGAATCCTGCCTCGGGCATGAATGTGTGTGCTGTCTTTAGGTTAGTTAGGTTCAAGTAGTTCTACGTTTTAGGGTACTGGTGACCTCAGATGTTAAGTCCCATAGTGCTCAGAGCCATTTGAACCATTTTTGAACTTAATTGTTCGATGAAATTTGTGGCTTACAGCCGGTCGATGTGTGTGAATTCTTAAGGGACCAGACTGCTGAGGTCATCGGTCCCTAAGGCTACACACTACTTAACCAAACTTAAACTAACTTACGCTAAGGACAACACACACACCCTTGCCCGAGGGAGGACTCGAACCTCCGAAGGGGGCAGCCGCCCGGACCGTGGCAAGACGCCGCAGACCGCGCGGCTAGTCAGCGCTGTAACAGCCGGTCGTCGTCAACAACACTTCAGGATATTTCGACTGGACACGTGGCAGTCATCCTCAGGCGAGCCATTGACAAAGACGTCCTCTGTTCCCTGATACAGGGTGAATCAAGAGGAAAAGCACATACTTTGAATGGGATTCTGAACATGTGGCCAAGCACATACTTTGAATGGGATTCTGAACATGTGGCCAAGAAATGATTTCGCAGCGACGGATCCAACGCCCAGCACATGTTTCAGTGAGGTACTGTGGTACAGGCCATAGGGAATGCGCGGGAGCTCCGTCGATCTAAAAGTGCACAGGACGTCGTGTTACCAAAGGAATACCCTCCAAGTATTTTAGTTACATATTTTTAAGGAAATAAAGATACCGTCTCGATTAAGAGACATATCTGAAACAACTGGACAGATGAGTTGTTGATGAATAACACCGCTCCAGATATCCACAAGTTCATTGAGAAACGCTGAAATGGTCAGTAGAGACAATATTACGTAACGTAATGTCGCTTTAGTTGTATTCACGTTTGAGTGCTGGTGAAGAAGGACATGCGACTGATGATCACGATTTTCAAACTGATGTGCGTCGGATACGGTTAAGAAAAGGGCATATGTTCATTTGATGTCTTTTGTTCGGGATGACCAATAGTAGCAGCCTTCAAAGTATGTACCTTTCTCCTGATTCATCATGTATATAGGGCGCTATTGGTATTCCGCGCATGCGTACAATCAGGATGACAGACGGGCCACGCTACCAGGCGGCAGCGCCCTCGATTGTGGAACCGCGCAGCTAAGCAGTCCTCTGCCTCACAGATCCCCGCGATCGTCGCCGCGTCCTGTCATCTTCGATTTTAGCAAATTGCGCAGATGTTTCAACGCATTGTCCAGCTGGTAGCCCTTATCACGGCTCATCATACTTTTCACAAAGCGTATTTCCACTGGTTCTTTCATGGTGGAGGCCCAAAATGATGTTGTTGTGACCAGAATTATTGATTTATCAACCGTTCTTCCGCAGTGCGCGTGGTCTGTTTCGTATAAGCCATTCCTCACCAGCAATGTATTCTCTAAATTCGAGCCTCCCGTCGTATCAAATTATCTTTCATATGTAAATTAAAGTTGGATGGGGGGGAAGGAGAAAGAAAGGGTTTAAAATGTGTGACGGATCAGGATTCGAAGCCGTGATCTCCTGCTTACTAGGCAGGTGCGTTAGGGACAGATTGTTATTGCATCTGTGCCGACTATCTCGGCACGCCTCAGTGCCGACCATAATTCCCACTGATCGCCACGATCCGCAGCGCCTGTCCATTTCTTCCATGCTCACTACTCTGAGATTACCACAGGTGGTCGGCCGTACTTGTACATCCACACTGAAGCAGCTGGATCCATTGACCATCTAGGCGAATAAATTATAATTTTTTTAGCTAAAAATTACTGAGGATTCTTGCTATTTTAATCTAAGTATTGCCAACGAAGGGAAGAAAAGCTAGATGTTTGGCCTACGTGCTGTCCTCTTTATGCTCTTCCCGTTTCTAGTTTTTAACTTATAGTGCCCTTTTAATCTGCCGTGTAGTATACCCACTTTACCTGACGGGCGACCTCTTTAAGACAAACTGTATGCATCTGAGGCTTTGTGAGCCCTGTGTACGAGCGTCTTAAGCACACTGTTAGCTTGCGACGGATGACGACAAGTCGACGTCTGTAAATAGAAATCCTTATGTTTGAGCTTTCTATAACCTGAATGCCCCATAGAGCCATTATTCTTCTATCTAATCCAAGAAGCCTTCAATTGTTCGACGAATAGAGCTGTGAAGACGAGGTGATCGTTGGAAAATTCCTTTCCCTAAAATTTTCTTTCAGCATGCCGAAAGTATTCTCTCGACACGGTTGTGGTGCATATCGATGGGCTTCCTTTCCGGTCAGCATCACGATGTCTTTGCGGCCTTGCTCAAATTGTTAGCACCATTTTACTACGGCAGGACATGACATTGCGTTTGGTTCTTATGCCACCAGAATATCGCGGTGGATGTGTGTGCAATTTAGACGGTTTACCCACAAGAACAGTTCTGTACCGCGTACTGCAACTTTGGAGTGCGTTTCCAGTTGCGGCGCCGTGTCACTCGAGCACTGTGATACTCATGTTATCGGCACCACAGCAGAAGAACTATGTCTGTAGGAATCCGGAACGTGTACTCCCTTCCAAAAATTCGCCACTCTTGTTGCGCAATGATTTTGACGTGGGATGACATACATAACTTCGTGGCAGATTAAAACTGTGCCGGACTGAGACTCGAACGCGGGACCTTTGCCTTTAGCGGGCAAGTGCTCTACCAATTGAGCTACCCAAGCATGACTCACATAGGTATAATTACCAGTGTCTCGTCTCCTACATTCCAAACTTTGCTGAAGCTCCCCTGCGAACCTTGTAGAAGTAGCAGTCCTGAAAGAAAGGATATTTCGGAGACATGGCTTAGCCACAGCCTGGGGGATGTTTCCAGAATGGGATTTTCACTCTGTAGCGGAGAGTTTCATATCAGCGCACACTCCGCTGCACAGTGAAAATCTCATTCTGGATGTGTAACTTAGTTTCATTAGTCCCTATGAACATTTCGGTAATAACACTTTTCAGTCGCTTGTACGATGGCCTGCTTCCGGTTAAGTAGCCATTCCCAGGATGACTGTATCTTTCTGCTATCAACAACAAATCCTACGCCGTTCATAACCCATTAGGTAGAACCGACAAACCACAGGTAACTAAGAGGGGAAGGACAGAAAGGGCAAGACCTCTCTCCACTAAAAATAAAAATCAGGAAGACTGACTTCCGGATTTCGGTGGAAACGAGTGAAAGGAACAACAGTATCCGTATCTGCAGCCACAGTCTGCAGACTTGTGTTTAAAATCGTAGAGCTAACTAAATGGTAGAGCTAACTAATAAAGTGATAATGTTGACTTCACATTCGCATTGTTTTTTCTGTAAATTATGACGTTGTCAGATTTGTGAGAGTTTTTTTACCATTACAGTTCTTAAACCAATTATATGACGTGCATTTCCAAATTTTCAAAGAGTGAAGGAGTGCCTTTCAAATGATGTATTTCTCTGAACTGCAGTTTCTTAAATGTTACACCAGAGCGGCGTAGTAAGCACCGATAGAAACGAACTTTTTTTCGTGAAATTAAAAACACAGCACCCGCAGTCACAAACTGTGATGTTATTTCAATGCATAATTCATTTAGAGCCCTGAGGCGTCATCTTCAGCTGCTTCACAAACCGACGTCATTTTTCAAATTTAGGTTAGTACTCTTCCTGTTGATATCCCATAGGTATAATTACCAAATGTTACTCTGGAATACTAGTTTTTTTTCAAAAGTAATACAATATTGATAAATTTTCAATTGTTTCAATTGATAATATAATAACGAAAAATAATTAATAATGAAACATTTGTATCTTCCTCGAAATAACAACACCTGTGCACATGTAGTTGGTAGTATCTTTACTTTTTGATGTTCCTTGACTTTTTTTTCAATTATGTTCGCAAATATGCTGCACTCTGCAGCGGAGTGTGCGCTGATATGAAACTCTCCGCTACAGAGTGAAATAATTATAATGTTGTGTAACATTATTTTTATTTACTCTGGTAAGTCAAGTTTTATAGCGTTATTTTCTTTGTCGACTATAGATGGACTATTGTGTATCCCACTTAGTCTGTGTGTGTGACAGTAAATATTGTTTGTGACTGCGGATTTGTGAGACTGGTCAAACACATCGATGATTTCAGACTCATCTCCTTGTTTTTGGCTTGTATTCCATTTTATGTATATGTTTGTGATTGGTTGTCGTCTTATCACCATCTGTCAATCTGAAGACGGCGTTGAGCAGGAGTTGTTACATTTTGAAAGGGTATACTAATATGTGCGCTGCAGTAAGTGGAAAAATTCTGAAGGTAATTTCGTAAGGATTAGGCTGGGGCAACGTGAGAGAGTTTGTGAGATTCGAGTTACGAATTATGCAACAAATGCATATAAAAAGCCAAACGCACCTCTTCAAAATTGCAGCTATGGACGATCCAGCAGAAAAAATGTATTAGCGGGAGATACGCTACGTGTTATGTATGGAAAAAGGGTGACCCGGCTGAGTCACGCAATTTGACTCTTAGTCCGATCACGAGGTGTGGCCATTAATTGCACGCGTTGATCACGTAGGCTGACGTGAGTATCAATGAACTATACTTGACGGGATGTATCTGGAACACCTTAGGTGATTAGAACTGGCCAGTGTGCTAGCTTGTCTCGTAAGACCATCCGAGTTTCAGCACTCGGTCTGCTTGCGTCGACAGTGGCGGCTAGCGGGTCCGAGCAAGTATGGTGCCTTGCGGTGACAACACAATATGTCTCGTGTTACACGGAATGTACACAACACTGTAAATGGAAAGAACAATGAGGTAAGGAGAGAACATAATAGGCATGTCCAACAAGACGATACGAGTGAAGATGAAAATCATTTTGGCACAACGAGCGTTTACTTCAAAAATTCAGAAAATAACTGACGTGTGGAGGAGAGAATACGCAGAAGATTGGAGACTCAGTTGAGTGTGCCAAGTACATCAACCAAATGACAGAAGAGGGAAATGAAACAATCCTGTGTGGACTCTTGGGTTTCATTGCAGGAAAAATGAAAACTAGCAATAAAGAAACTCATGACTAATTGAGTAAGGACCTAGGTGACTGGGAGAGGAAGAGAAAAAATGAAACAGCTGAGTGTGGTAAGAAAAGAGAAAAAGAAATAGCTGATTGGGAAATGAAATGAGAAAGACAGGAGGAAACAAGAGCAAAGAGACTACAGCAGTAGATCGGATAACTGCTGGCACAACTTCCGGTCATAAATTAAAAGGTTAACACCATAGAGGAAAGGGAGAAGGAACAGGAAAAAAGGCAGACGAGATGGAAATAAGCATAAATATAGTAGAAGACTGAGCAAAGTTCGAGAATACAATGAACTGCAGTTGTGTAAGGCAACAGATGATATGCGTATAGAGAACAGAAATATTATCCAGGAGTGAATACAGAATGAGATCACAAAATCAGAGTGCACAGCCACTGTTCCAATAGATGAGGCACAAGAAGTATCATTACTATCGGAATTCAAAAAGAAGTCGGCCGCTGTGGCCAAGCGGTTATAGGCGCTTCAGTCCGGAATGGCGCTGCTGCCACCGTCGCAGGTTCGAATCCTGTTTCGGGCATGGATATGTGTGATGTCCTTAGGTTAGTTATGTTTGAGTAGTTCTAAGCCTAGGGGACTGATGACCTCAGATATTAAGTCCCACAGTGCTTAGAGCTATTTTTCAATAAGAGGCAGGAGGGTATTAACAAGTAACAACAGAGACAATTGAGCAGCTACTGAAACGGTACAATAAGTTGAAAGCACAAGCGATGGGCAAGCAGTCGTACGGAGCGAATCAATGACTTTCTACAGTTAGCAGAGTTATCGATTATGAGGAGAGATGGGATAGAGGAAGGGAACATGTGGTAAGAGTGATTGCATTAGAGTGAGGGAGTGATGAAGTGTGCATTCAGCCAGGCACAAAGATACTGGGGTGAGCTGTTTGATCACATGCGCTAAGTATCAGTGCATGCAAACCATGTGCTCAAGGAGTATGGGAACATGTTCCACCCCAAGGTTTGGGTTAAACAATTCAATAGTTTAAATCCACTATCAAGGACATCATGCGTAAATTTGAATATGTTGGCAGTTTATATGAGGGAGGATTCACTGTGAAGATGCAGCCGATATCATTAAACTGCACATTGTCTCACGAGTGAAAGGAGGCGTTTTTGACCAAATACTGGTCCAGACAGAAGCAATCATGAGTAAAAAAAAAAAAAAAAAAGATTATTATGAGCCGTGACATTGAAAGGTCAGAGCTCCAGGGACCGGTGAAATTTTTCGAGACATGCTGAAAAATAATCAATGCAACTGTTTATTGTATAACACAGAGGAGGTGATTAAGTTTTGTTTCCAAAGACAACCGTGGCCACACCACGGTATTCTGACTGGATGCAGAAGTAATGATGTAGATGAATTTAAGCACCTTCTGCAGGAAACTGAATTTTGAATCGTGACGAACAATATTCGGATCTGCCAGTAGCTCAAGAACATAAGTTTACCAGACCACAGAGACCACACCATGAACATCACAGGACTTACCAGCAGGATCATGGAAGATGAAGTAATTCAGATGGCCAACGAAGGAGTGGTTGCAATAGTTGTAATGACAACTGGAACCTAGGTTACAGACAGGAGAGGAATGATCCGATACAGCCTTCACAAGTGGCAGAAGTTACTTAATTGTGAGGACAATTCAACTTCACGAGCACAAGAAATATGAGACCTGTTAATGAACTCTGACGACATAAAGCACAAATTACTTGTATATTGTGCCTGAATATTTGTAGAAAGTGTTGTTAGAGGCAAAAACGGGCTATGCCGAAGCAAAAGACACGTTCAGTAATAATAAGCCATTCTCAACAGCAGTAAGAAAATTCCAGCAATATCACATCGCGTATTACAAGGATGTATGCAATATAGTGAATGGTCAGTACCAAGTTTATGGAAGACAAAAGCGAAAGGATTCTTAACAGAAAGGAGAATGGATGTGCGGCACAAATGTAGTTGGAGTTTATGTGTCAAAGCACAATCTGGGAATGGAATTTCTTCGTTGTACCAAACCTCTACATATCAATGATTTTAGGAATTGACTTTGATGAACCTAGGTAAAGATGAAATTATACCACAAAAGGACAATGAAATTCACATATGTTTTGAAAAGCACACAGCATGGATTCAATTATTGTAGAACTGTTTAAAATTGTATGACCAATCAGGGGCCAAGTATTAGGATAGAGAACAGGGCAACTAGATGAAGGAGAATAGTTTCAGCATGACCTCCAGAAAATAAAAACTGAAATTAGGATATAAGTTGTGGAAAAGGTAGAAGAGATACAGGAGATGGAGCCGTGTACCAAACCCAAGATAGAAAACATTTTAAATCACAATGTGGAGGGATTTTCACTCAAACTAGGTAATGTGTGCAATTAGTGATATAGATTTATGATGAAGCCTGATAAAAATTTGTTTGGAAGACCCACAGCAATGCAACTGGTATACAAGACCATGATGAAATGCAGAAGATGATAGATCAAAGAGTGATCGAACTGACAGTGTCATTGTATAAAAACCCCTTGAGGACTGTAGGTACTAGACGCCAAACAAATTAATGCAGTAATTGAAATGGAGACAAATGAGCCAGAAAATCTAGAGGAGTTGCTACAAAAGTTTCATAATGTAAGACTGTTCTCTTCCTTAGACATGTGAACCAGTTATTGTTAAAATGAACTGGAGCCATTGTACCAAAGATAGAGCCATTCTTCGTTTTGATTCTCTGTTACCAGTTTAGACTCCTCTTTTTCACCCTTATCATATCAGCAGCCATATATATCAGAGCTTTAGACAACATTTGGATGACTTGCTACATGTCATATCACATGATATGTAAACGACCTGTTAATAGCAGAATCTTCATGCGAAAAGCGTAATTGTACATTTTAGGCTCTACTCACAACTATTAAACACCATAAAATAACAGCAAATATTTAGAAATCGCAATTTGGTGTTGCTAGAGACAATTCTTAGGACGCGTAATAGACAGCAGCAGGATCACTCCAAACCCTCAGAAGTTAAAGGTCGTACTATGTTATGCAAGTCCACAAACTAAGTGGCAACTATGGAGGTACCTTGGCCTATAAATTTCTACAAGAGTTTTGTGCGCACTGAGTATATGGACTCACTGACACTACGTGAGCCGTCAGGGGAAAAAATAGTTAGGTATGGGATGCAAATGCTGAGAAATAAGTTGAAACACTAAAGAAAGCAATGGTGGTGATGCCAATTTATTCCACCTGGATCTGTTCATTGAGTTTTGCATGATAATGGATAGTGTAAAGCATGTGTAAAGAAATTGAGGAAGCAAAGGAGACAAGAACTAAAATAACAGCATTGGCCAGTTGGCTGGTAGAAAAGAATTGTTGATCGACGGACCTATAGAATCTCATCATTGTGTGGCAATTCAAAAAATTTTAATATTTTTAATATATAAGGGAGATACCTGTTTGGGATCATGGTCCAGCTGCAGGAAAAATCCACTACCAATAAATCATTTGCCATATAGAACTACATTTTTGACCAGTATCCTGTTTTATGCTTCCTTCTTTAATCTTCCATTGTTCTCACTAGATCACTGATTTCATCACACCCAAAACATCCCCACCCCATGATTGACTCCTCCAAGCTCCCCCATTGGTCTCACACACTGGCTCTTCATAGTTTCTCCTTGAAATCTACGAACAAACATTCGACGATGGTTTCCAAATACTTCACACTTAGATTCGTCAGTTAACAAAACTTGGACAATTGCTGACTCTCCAGTTTTTACGTTACTGTGCCACTGAAATCTTCTCACCTTACTTTGTTTGTGTAACAAATGATATTCCACGTTATTCAGCCCTTCAAACCTTGTTGACGAATACAGTGTTGCACCTTTAAGACAGAGATTGGAACTACTCACATAGTATTTACTTCCTCGCCAATTTTATACGCAGTGCGAGTCCTCTGACTTTTATCCTGTTCACATGCAAACTGATCTGCCCTGTATTATGTTACTCGTGGTTTTTCAGATCGCGAAACCCTTACCGTGCGACCAGTTTGCCTAAAACGCTGCAATTTATACACCACTATAGACTGGGTTACGAAAACGCTTGTTGCTATGTCCTACTAGAACAGCCTCCATGAATCTGAGCTACAATTGCAGCACGTTTTTCAATTTAAATCTGCTGCTTCCACACCATTAGGAGGTAATATGGCATGAATCTTATCGGATATACAAACAAAATGCCCGATGTACGCTATGTACTCTAATCTAATGCAAACTGATTGCTATACAGACAGATTGAGGAATGAAACCAAATCGATTGGAACCATCTTAGGCAAACGCATGTCAGTGTTGCTGTGGATGCTTTCTATAGCAAGAACCAACCAAATATACAACGGAGGTGTTTTGTCTTTATGTGTTTACACTAGTTTTACTATCAGAATGGGGATATGATAGGATATGCTAACCAAAATTCCTGTTTTAACCACAAATCCATTGTTGTAACAGGTGATCGAAATATTTTGACCTGTAGTGTGTGTAATTATCTTAGTGCCGATCTCCAGTAATAACGCAGACACTTACGCAATGCTATAAGATATACTTCGGTTCTGCTACGAGTGCCAAATGTCTTGTAATACTATGAAATTTTCGTTGTGTTGATTCATGATTTCTTAAACTGAGGGTGCAAATGCAATTGATATACGAGTACTACTTTACAAAAAAATTTTGAATGTGGTAACATGTAAGTAAGTGTGGCTGTACATTATATGAGTATCACCAGCCTTCTATCAGTTGAGCCAGACGCAAGAATTACGTTACTGGAGGCCACCAAAAGTTTTGAGGAACTGGCAGATAGATATATTGGAATAGTAAATTTTGTCTTCCACTAGCGTGTCAATGCATTTAGCAACCAACTGCGCAGGGTTTAATTTTACTTTAATTTATTACTTACATGTTTCTTGGACGATGGTAGTGTGATTACAATTCTGTAAAGTATACGGCCTTGAGCAGTGTCCCCAGGATTAAGTGTGGGTGCAATGTACAGGGCAGTTGCCCAATGTGTGAATGAGTAATTTTCATTGATATAGTTGGGATTTTAGTGTGCTGGCAAGGATAAAATATGTACCGCTTTCCCCGACCTTCACCATTCCAGTACAGGAAGATAAAATCATACATATTATAAGGAGGCAAGGACGTTCAGATGTTTCCTGTGGAGAGTCCAAGGTAGCAGTTCTTCCGTATTTCACCTCATGTGCAAAATTTAAATTGTGAGGAGGAAGCATGAGAGGAGGCTAACTATTCCAGATAGCCACATCTCACCGATGTAAGCGGTGATACATGTTAATGGCAATTAAATGCAACAATTACACTTAGAATCTTAATGAGCGACATGACAGCGATCTCAGGGGCAGTACTAACACTATGTGCTTTTCCGTTTTGATAAGAATTTCATACATGTCTTATAAAAATATATAGACGTGGACACTAAGCCATCAGGGACCGGCGAACACTGGAGGAGAGTGAAGGGTTGCCGCAGGGATCATTCCCTTGGGATGTGGGAGGCGTTGTCGTTTACAAGCTGCACGGTGAACCCACGGCTGACAGAAACCAGAAGAACTTCTCACTGTGCAGGCAGACATGAAATCATTAGGCAGGCGCCATGCCACAGACTGCCTGGTCTGAGGGAAATACAGTGGGACGCAGTCATGGTGGTGAAAACGCAACCCCCACTGTTCTCCAGTGTAATCTGTGGAATACAGTATGCGCCCTTACGTTAACAAAAAAAAACTTGCATGGTAGTGTGATGGATTTCAGAGAAATACTACTCTGGGTTTGCAAAAGCATAGGTTCCAACCGCAGATAACATCTTTAGAAAACACAACAGAAACACTACCGACTGTGACATTATTGTATTGCTAGTGGCCCACCAAACTGATGCCCAGGAGGTAGGCATTTTTTTCTTTTTTGCTTCTCACGATGGACAAATGTGAAATCGCGTCTCTCATTCGTAGACGGCCTGTGACAGACCATGAATTACATCTTTTAGAGTGAGATGGGTGGTAAGGAAGTTGACTGGGGAGAAGCTTTTTTCTGGAGGGAGGATGCGAGGCATTACAAAATTATACGATTGGCCAAAGTTGGTCACAAATCAGATGATTGGCCAGAAATTTTAGGCATGCAGAAAACTGTCACCAGGCGTGGACGAGTGTGTCTTAGGAGATTCTCACAGATTCAGGCACAGTGTGCAGAACAGGTTGCAGACATTTGGGATTTGAACGTATGGATTGGGAAATTCACGCACATTTGGTCTTGGAGTCCGGAGCAAGATACACACTTAGAAGACGCAACAGGTCTACCAAATAGACAGCCTACAGTATACTTGTTTGTTCTCTTCTAGAGTATTGCTGCATTTTGTAGGATCCACATCAGATGGGAGATTGAGGGAGATGATGATTGGCTTGGTTGGTGCTCAACTGTGCGGTCATTAGCATCCGAACAAAGTCCCAATTTTGACACTATCCAATTTTTACATAATCTAATATAGCCCCCGCCACGAATGATGATGATGATGATGATGATGATGATAATGACAAAGATGTTGATGAAATGGTGAGGACAACACAAACATTCAGTCCCTAGGCGGAGAAAATCCCCAACCCGGCCGGGAATCGAACATGCAGAGGCAGCAACGCTAGCCACTATACCACGAGCCGTGGACGTCACATGGAAGTGATGAAAGACATACAAAAAGCTCATGGTAGGGCAGCTCGTTTTTTACTATCATGAAATAGGAGAGAGAGAGTGCCATGGATATGATGCAGGAATTGGGGTCGAAGTCATTAAAACAAACACGTTTTTCGTTGCAGCAAGAACTTATTATGAGATTTCGTCACCAACTTTCTCATCTGAACCGTAAAACTTTTTGGTATATACCTCGTAATACAACAAGTGAAATCAGAACGTCTATAGCAAGATTTAAGTGTTCGTTTTTACCTTGGACTTTTCGAGAGTGAAATGTTAGAGGAAACGTATGGTCAGTCGTGAAGGAAGTTTCTGGTCAGCAGCACGACATAAAGTCAGATATATGTACAGTACTTAATAACCACTTTCTGGGCATTGCTGGTGAATTAAATAAAAACACAGTTTCTGCAGGGAATCGTATAACCTTCTTGGAAAATACCTTTCCGAGACTGACAACTGAAATACTCCTCTGTAAGACAGACAAGGGGGAGATTGAGTCAATAATTAAATCACTGAAGACTAAAGACCCTCATGGATATGATGGAGAACCTAGCAAAATATTAAAGTACGGTGCTGTACATGTCAACCCTGTACTTAGCCATATTTGTAATTTTTCCTTCAATAATAGTCAGTTTCCTGAGTGGTTGAAATACTCAGTAATGAAGCCGCTTTATAAAAAAGGAAAAAGAGATAACGTAGACGTTTTTACACCTAAGTCTTTGCCTTCAGTGTTTGCTAGAGTTATTGAAAAGGCTGTGTATGTAAGGATAATTAATCATTTTTTTTCACATAATTTGCTGTGAAATGTACAGTTCGCTTTCAGAAGTGGTTTAACAACTGAAAATACTATGTTCTCTTTTCTCTGTGAAGTACTGGCTGGATTAATCAACAGGTTTCGTACGCTAGGCGTCCTTTCTTATTTAACCAAGGCGTGCTGAGAATGGCTATGATGTGTCGTCTGGGTGTTAAATGGGAGGTGCCCCAGGTACCAGTGTTGGGGCCACTCCTGTTCCTTATTTATATAAATGATATGTATCTAGTATTACAGGCGATTCTAAAATATTTCTCTTTGCTGATGACTCTAACTTGGTAGTAAAGGATGTTGTGTGGAACGTTGACACTGTTACAAATATTGCAGTTCATGACGTAAGTCCATGGCTTGTAGGAAAAAAAAACTAACGCTAAATCACACTAAGACTCAGTTTTTACAGTTTTCAACACACAATTAAACAACACCTGATGATTTAATTTCACAGAACGGGCATATGATTCGCGAAATGAACAGTTCAAATTTCTAGGTGTTCAGTTAGATAGTAAGCTGTCGTGGAAAGCCCATGCTCAGGATGTTGTTCAATGATTTAATGCTTCCATTTTTACTACTCGGACGGTATATGAATTACATGACACTTCACACTAAAAGAGTCTATTTTGTTTATTTTCAGTAGATAATGACGTTTGGTATTATATTTTGGTGTAACTCTTCCCATTCTCAAAGGACTCTTTATTTTTGGCTTAGAAACAGGCGGTTCGGGCAATAAGTGATGTAAGTTTGCGAACCACTTGTTGAATCCTGTTAATTAGGCTTGGTATCCTCACAGTGGCCTTTATACTGTCGATTCTTATGGACAATATCAGTTTATTCCCAAAAATTCCCATTGTTCCAGTCTACATTTGGATCGTACTTCCTTCACTCTTGTGCAGAAAGGCGTGCAGTATATTGCTGCATGCATTTGCGGTAAGCTGCCTTAAGAATTCAAAAATCTTAGCAGTAATACACGCTCTTTCAAATCCAAACTTAAGCGTTTCCTTATGGGTGACTCATTCTATTCTGTTGAGGAGTTCCTTGAAAAATTAAGCTGATTCTTGTGTTATATTGTTGACTTCGTTTACATAAACTTTTGGCGTGTCGTTTTTATGGGTTCATAAAGATTTTTATTTTATCTGTCGTTACTTCTATGTTGTAATTTCATATACTGAGACGTTTCATTACCTTGGAGTTTGCTCCTCAATTTGGTCCTACGGAACTAGACGTGTAAAACAAAAGATAAAGAAAAAGCCTGATTGTAGCTTAATCAACCCTCTGCCAGGCACTTAATTGTGGATTGCAGA
This sequence comes from Schistocerca americana, assembly GCF_021461395.2. Taxonomy (NCBI): domain Eukaryota; kingdom Metazoa; phylum Arthropoda; class Insecta; order Orthoptera; family Acrididae; genus Schistocerca; species Schistocerca americana. The sequence continues at coordinate 236,360,916 of NC_060126.1, forward strand.
GTAGCCATGTACATGTAGATGTATATGTAGATACATTCAGGGTCAGACTTTCAGAGCCTGAGATATGGAGATATGCACAGGCTCAGAGTTCGACGTGCTATATCAGTGTACTTGTTAATATATTACACTGTGCATATTGTTTAATATTTAAAATCCCATATTTAGAATGATGATCTTGAGAAGTGGGATTAAATCAGTTAAATAATGCTGCAGAGTATCCCAAAATTATAAACAGCGGTGGATGGTCACTACACATCGAGTACTTCCAAAAAATGCCGTTGTTTTTAACAAACCACAGTGTCACCATTAATAATGCTAAAACATCCCCCACAAAGACTTCTGATGTAACAAAAGTTTATGTGTTTAAATAATTAACTGTGGTAAATATTAAACACTAAAAGTTTTGTATTTGTATGTGTCTTTGGTTACACTCTTGAAACGTGGGAGAAAACTTGTTAAAAAGTGTAACAAATTACCAAATAGCAATGAGAGGTGGTCATAAGTTGGAGTGCTTATGTAAAGTGCAAGGAGACCATTGAAGTGTATTTCAACCAACAGGACAAAACACCCCTTCAGATTTCCCACAGCTTTTTACTCACAGACTGTGATATGAAAGTCTGTTACATGATATTTTTATCATAAATTAAGATAATGTTTACTACCATTTTTAAGTACAATAACTCTGTAGCTGATCTCTCTATGATGCCCTTCTACTGCAGTGTACCGATCTTGAGTAATGAGGCTCACGCTATTGAACTAGAGAGAAAATGGGAAGTGGGAACTTGTTTTCCAGCCATTTTTAAGTTATTCTATTGACATTGAGAGAGAGGGAACATGAGGAGGAGGATGACGTTGATGTTGGGGTCAGATCTGTCAATGGATAGCTGACTATTTTCTCGTCATTTACTTTTATGTGATGTCATTGCCCTACGGGGGGGGGGGGGGCAGAAGGCGGTGGTATCAGTTTGACAGCTGATTTTCATCAGGCTACACAGGGACCTTAGATATATCACACACAATTGCCTGAGAGGTGTGGGTAGTGACATTCAGATTGTGCCGTTGTCCGCTCCAGAAACTACCTTCACCTATTACTGCCATTACCAACTCCTCCTTGACAACCAGATTCCAGAAATTATTGATGGTGGTTCCTTTGGCTATAATGATGATTATGTTCTTATAACATGTCAGAGCCCTGCCAGTTCTGGTTGTCAGATGACATTATCTAAACCTAACATGTCCTGGAAGAGAGATAGGCAAAAATGGTCACTTTTCTTGACCGCCTAAGTCCACGGATGTTACACATTTTGAATTCTGCCTGTGAGGGTGGTTCAAAGGTGAACTCCACAAAAAAAAAAAAAAAAAAAATTACTCGCAAGAGACTAATTGATCTCTTTGCTGCACCCATAGCACAACACCAAGGCAACTGCAGAAGAGCTACAGGTGGCTTTGTCAAGAGAATTCGAAAGTACATCGAAGTCGGAGAGGCAATATACAAAAATCAACTTTAAATTTAATCATTCGCCTTTGATTAACATTCTCTGTTAGTATTTACTTGGTTGAAGTCATCTCAAAATCCCTAAAAATGGGGCACATGTCATATAGAATGTCTAAATTACAACCTCTTAAAGCGTTAACCGTTCCTCTGAAACATCCTGTACGTATATGGAGATAGCCTACCAGCATATTTAAAATCCATACCAACGCAGAAGACTGGATTCGAAACAACAACCTCTGACGTGTTAGAATGTAGCGATATTCTGAACGTCCAAGACAAATAACCTCAGTTCTGAGACAATTGCACAATGCGCAGCAATATCACAGAAATAATTAAATATATCTACACCAGTCTTCTAAGCAGTACGTACCATCAGTAACAGAATCTAACCCTTTTCTTATAATTACAAAAGCAGGTTATGCATGGGCAGCGAGGAATCCCAAAGGGTGCTTGGGGATCGAAATTAGCAGAAGATACTTCGGCATCCCTTCCTGCATTGACATTCCCTACCAATAAAATGACAGCGAGAAGAACTGGATTGTTCAAACGCACGCCTGAAGAGTGACTACTGTTCCGTTTTGGATAACAGACTCCTCGCGTGGCGAGCAATCTTAAATGTACGCAGGCTGCTAACCAACAGCCGTGCGTTTAGGGGCAGCGCGGGCGCGGCGATTTTTTTTGCTATGCACAGGTCGTTACGTCCGCGAGAAATGGTAGTAGCCCTCCCCTGCCGTGACTCGACGTTTATACGCCGGAACCCGCGCGTAAACCTCGGAGTAAAAACACTGCACGGTCTGCGTAAGTTTAAAAAAAAGGGGGAGCTGAGCCAGTTCCGCATGAGTGACCAGATTCTCTGGAGCTATGATAGCATCACACGCACAACAGATGTCACCAGCAGCGTTTCGTCTCGGCCTCTTCTGCAGAGCAGCAAAATCAGAACTGGTGGAACCTACGTAAGTGCGATACTGCAGGCTCGTACGAGGCGCGTCTCGCAGAAGGCTCTCAAAATACACTGACGGAAGAAAATCGCAGAACCATAACATAATTAATCTAGAATAATGAAATTTCTGGAATACATTTTTATAGGTAACATATTTAAGTGATTTACGTTGCAAGATCACAGGTTAATTTAAGCTTGGGACAAGCCACTGCAAGTGCGAAACGCTGGTACAATAACAGTCGGTGGAACCGCCATTTTGTTGTTAAGCTTGTGGGATGGAGTCCCATGCTTGTTGCACTTGTTCGGTGAATACAGGGATGGTTAGTGCTGTTTGTGGATGACGCTGGAGTTTTCATCTGATGACTACCCTTGTATGCTCAATAGGAGATAGCTCTGGTGATCGATCAGGCCAAGGCAAAATGTCGACACTCTGCAGAGCATGTTGGGTTACAACAGCGGCATGTGGGCGAGCGTTACCCTGTCTGAAAACACACCTTGGAATGCTGTTCATGAACGGGTGCACAACGGGTCGAATCACCGCAGCTGCGTGCAATTTTCTTGTCAGTGTGCGTGAGATAACCACGAGAGTGTGCGAGGTGCCGTGGTGGAGAAGAGTTTGTACCTCTTTCATTCTGACGAATTTTTCATGAGAACGAGACATGCACTCGACCCCCTCCTTATCTACTAGCTAATTAATTATGGCAACAACGATAACGTAAGGAAATGATGGTGGACCCTGCTAGTTGGTAAAATAAGAAGTGCACACTCACAACAATTTAATAAAAATCGCGATCTACTCAAAAAAAGAGAACTTTATCATTATAAGCAACAGCAAATGGGATTCTGCATACATCTACGAAATGACATGCGGATTAAATATTACAATGAGATTTATTATACATCAGAACATAAATGCACATGACTGTCGACACAAACAGTAGGTTAAAGGATAGGGTGTACTGATCTATTATGAGAACAAGAGTTGGCTCGAGAACAAGGGGCTCCTACTCTCCTTGGTGCAACAGATTGACGATAATGACTGGAGGTCCTAATGAATCAAATATTAATCTTCCGACTATATAGCTGTATAGCAGTTAGTAGCGGGAGCTCAAATGGGATCACATGGCGAAACAAGCAAGGTGGATTTGTAGCAAAGCGAGCGCGCATGCTGCTGAGGATTCAGTATAAATCTGATAAGGTCCTACAATGTCGGAGCCGCAAAATACTGTACCAGTACTGAAATCTGCAACACGTCGTCGGTAGGCAGTGAACTAATGATGTAGGCGCCGACTTCTGCTGTGCAGCAACTCTGTGTCAACCCTTGGCCTCGAAGGCTGTCCGAGAATTCTAAGTTCCTCCGAAAGGGAGGGACCAAGTCGCAAGACCGTCTGACTCCATCGAAGATCAGATCCCGAAACCACTGCCCGCGCAACCCAAGAGCGAAGCCGACATTGCTCTATTCCCTACTCCCCTCGAAAACCGCGAATCAGCATTCAGTTCTGATTCCAAAATTCCCCCACACTGTCTCAGAACCTCATTTGCGATAATAGCGACCATTCCCTCCAATTTCGAGCAGGGCTTTATGACGTCAACTAGCCTCAGTTTAAGTTGACCAATCATGCCTCTGCTACAGCTGAGGGCATTGAACTTGCCATTTGACAGGCTACGAAAACAACCTGCCTAGATCACCGGCCATCCAGCGTCAGACAGTCGCACACAGCAGGACACGGTCCACAAGTATTCTCAGAATGAAGAGGATAATGCTGTCAGTGGGTGCCAGGAATCTTCGTTCCGGACACCCAGAACGGTAAACACATAAACTGCGGTGACACTCAGACGTCTCGCAGGTCGTTTCGCCCTGCGTACTATACGCGAAACTCGACCGACGTCGGTCGTTCCGCCAGGCGCTTAAGCCTATTGTACGAACCCCTCAGAATTCAAGGAAGTGCAGCCCCCAACCGGAAATGCCGAGTGCTGCGTCCTCTGGTGCTTGCCTCGCACAATCCACCCAGGGAAGTAACCCAACTTGTATAGGAGTCAAGTGAAAAGTATTTTTTTTGAGCTCTCAGTACAAATACTCTCATTACAACAGCCTTATTCGGTCTGATACTACCGTACAATGACATAGAACATTAATAAAATTGATTAAAATGATAGGTGACATGCAAAAGATGGCATGGAACCTCTCAAGTGCTTCTGCTGTTACGAAATCGCACCCCGGACCATAGCTCCAGGTGTAGGTCCAATGTCTCTATCATGGAAATGTGTTGGTTGCTGGTCTTAAACTGTTCTCCTTCTAAGCAACACGTGGCCGTCATTGGCACCGAAGCAGAACCAGCTTTCATTAGAAAACATAACAAACTCCCATTCTGCTGTCCAATGAACTCTAACTTCACATTAGTGAAGTTGCTTATGGCTGTGGTTTTGGGTCACTGAAATTCAAGCTACATGTCAGCTGTCTCAGAGCATTCCTTGATGTAACCAACTTGTAACGATTCGATGTCTCACTGCAGTGCCAACTGCTGCTCATATTGCTGCTGCAGATGCAATACGATGCGCCAGAGTCATACGCCGAACTCAGTGGTCTTCCCTGTCAGTAGTGCCACGTGGGTGTCTGGAGCCCTGTCTTCTTACGACCGTAAATTTTTGTGACCGCCGCTGCAAGCACCCATGTACAGTAGCTATGTTCCTACGGAGTCTTTTTGCAATATCGCAGAAGGAACATCTAACTTCTCGTAGCCGTATTACAAGATCTCGTTAAATCTCAGTGATGTGCTGTCTAACTTTCTTTAATTACGATAACTTTACGATTGCGTAGAGTGAAGTCTTAACTGTGGAATGGATACAAAACTCTAATTGTCTTGTGGTGAGTTGTAAGTGCAGGTGGTGTGCTTACTCTGTGTTATTGTTAGCAAAACTTTACACGAGTTGATTGGGCAATGCAACTCCGAATACCAATAAAGAAATACAGTCACTGCAAAATACATTCAGCACCTTAGGCACTGTATCATCTGGCCCTGTTCAAAACTGATAACTTTGGTCCCTGTGCACATACCAACTAAATTAAAATGTCTTACCTCTGAAGCAGCAACGGAGTAACGTGATATATTCTGGTCCCTCATAAAAAATATGAATATGCTAACTACAGGCTCAGCAATGTGCAATGATGGCCATAATACTTGAAATGCACATGAAATTCTTTTGGCTGATATACTACAAGATTTAAGGAAATTCAACATCTTTAAAAATTATATTGCCTGGACTGGAAAGTGGTACTGATTAGGGTGAATTACTAACACTCAGTTTTTTTAGAAAAATTATATTGCAAGTTAAGTTTGTCTTTTCAAAAACGTCTGACAACTGAAGCTACATTACTCACAATTCATTCACAAACAATGAGATTTAAACAGCAAGTATTATCTAACTTCATTAATCCAACATAAATGCAAAATATCAAATTTCACATAGGTCTGTCAACAAATCTTAAAAGCATTAAAAAGTGATTCATAAAACAAGTTTACGTACATTCTGGAGTTACTCAACAATTACAAATTATCAGCCAACTATTTTAGACTAACGCGCTGGCGAAAACAATAATGATAACTATTGAACATTTTTACCTGACTTGCCTGAAGACTTCTGCGTCCATGTTCAACAATATTAACATACTTACATTAATCTAACTGTTGGTGGCTTCACACAGCACATCATAGCATCTGTCTACTCCATCGTCTTTCCCTCACAGGCAGCAACTTACAGCTGTGCGGCCAGCACTCTCTTACTCCAACAAAGTAGTTCAGTATCTTTGGCTCTGTGGACGCGCACAGTCAGCGATCCACACTATTGAGCCTATCAGAGACATTCGTCGTTTATAGTACCCTAGTTTCTTTTTAATTTATTAATATTCTTATCTTTTCTGGTGTCACATACAAGTGTATCCCAGTATACGCCTTTCAGCTGATAGCGACGTCTATGTCGTCTTAAAGGTATTCTTGACTAACATCAACTCACTATACCCAGTCTCAAAGGTAACTGACGCTCACGGCAGCTAAGTGTGTGTTTGAAGGAATCTGGATTTGCATCTTCGTAGTGGCGCTGCTAGCGCCACTCTTACTGTCATCGGTGCGAAATCTGAATCGATATCATCTCACAGACAGTTGTGGAAACACGCCTAACATTTTCCTTTATGTCGATAACTCCTTCTTCGTGCTGTGATATCTTCCGTCTGTCTATGATACAAGAAAATATTGCTAGAAAAGCGTCAGATCGGAACATAAAGAATGAGGTGTCACGTAACATTTGTATGTCCCACAGAGTGTCACGTGACCTCGCAGATGAGAGTGAGTGGGGCATGCCTATCAGATAGAGAGCAGTACAGTGAGATTTATTTGCAGAGGTGAGTCTGACAAAGGAATAAACTTGCGTTGCTAATTATGAATGTCGAGCCTGGGACTTAATACTGCGACCAGTCGCTTACAATACTTACGCCACTTTACATGACTAGGCCCAGATAACGGCATTTAGTTGCAGGGCTCCTGTTTCACTGGATTCTGATTCCTGATTCCTGGTACTGATCCCCTTCAATGGCGATCTGCAGCAGGTCCTCGTGGATTCTTCTTCTCATTCTTTCCTTTTCTCTAATGACAGATCTTCTTCCACGGGGAGTGATGTACATCAAAGGAAATCGATGTTTGATCATCTGTGAGAGCTTGTCTGCCCCACAAGCCATTTGCTCCTCATCGGCAGCACAATATTTAGCTTATTTTATAATACTTTTTTAGATGGTTTCTTTTTCCATTATCTATCTTTTGAGCCACTGAAGGATCACCTTACTTTTTAATGTTAGTACCGATGTTATGTAATGTAATGGTTTCACACCTCTAATTTTTATCCTCCTAGAAAAGAAAACTTTCTTAACAGTTACATGTATGCCCTTCAGCTTATGACATACATTGCTTACTATGGCTGGTGAAACTACTGGATTTTGGACACAGGATTAGGAACTTTAGATTATAAATTGCAAGATGCAGGTGTACCAATATATTGCAGCTATGTGAGCCCACTGCGCTGGGAAAACGCTGTTATCTGGCAAAAAAGTGCGAATATGTTAAAATGTTTTATTTTACCTTTCTTTGAAGCTCCCGAATAATTCAAAAAGCCAGTTCTCTTGTTTTACATCCCTAACTCTGCCCAGGATATAGAGCAATTTTCATTCTGATTCCCAATCCATACCATATAACAACTTTCACATTAGATCGTCATAGCTTGGCAACAGATTCAGTTTTTTTTTTTTTTAATCACATCGCTTGTCGTGGCAAAGGATAAAGCTTTCACAAAACAACAGGACGACCATCAATTACATGTATTTAAACCATCGTATCTTGACAGTGGATGAAGATCATCGGATAAAAAATTTCATTTGGCTATATCAATTTATCTACCTTTGCGCAAAGTTTGAAGGGATTTGCACAAGCTTAAAGCTTCGAAGTAGCGTGCTTCGAGAACCTCCCAAAAAACACATTTTTCGCACATAAAATTCAAACAAAACGAGAGTTTTTCAAATGGTTATGGTCTCATAGACTGGTGGACCAAATCTAAGCTGTCGGTTTCGCTCCAGTCCGGAGTTAAATTGTGACTGTTTTTGCAGTTAAAACCTGAATGAGGGTGAACGTTTTTGCACGTAAAATTCGGACGTGCAGATACAACTGGTGCCATTAATTAAGCGTTAATTTCCGCTCCTTTTGTAAAAGGAATTAACCGATTAGCACAATTTACTTGGGCACCAGTTCGTCGTTCAACAGGAAGCCAAGTGTTCGAATAATTATACAAGTGGCCGCCGGTACGGGATAAATCACAAACTTTTTCCCCATGTCTCTAGCTAAGTAGGAACCGAGTACAGAGCACCACCCCCCTCCAGCAACCCCCCATCCCAAACCGCGATTCCGTGCGCGGCACCTTCCCACACATTTGTTAGAGCTCTCTCATCTTAGATGTTACAATTATAACTGTACATTCCGATCCTACCTGCACTAGCTCATAACTATATATTTCTTCCTATTTTACTCTATTTATTAATGCATGTCATCTATTTAATCTGTCATGGTCAGTATAAACTTATAAGTCGTGGGCATATCTCTTCAGCATAAACATAATTACAGTAGTTAGACCGTGTATCCCAATGCTCTCTCTCTGTCTCTCTCTCTCGTTATATATATATTGATCAGCCAAAACATAGTGACCATGTCCCTCCGAGAGATTGAATGCACCGTTTTTTAATTCCGCACGCACAATCATTAGGCTAGATGAACTGCTGCTATTATTTTGAGAACTCACGTGTGATTCCTTACGCTGATCTCATGTGATTTTTCTCAATCACCCTCTGCAATAGTCTACGGCCCCTCTCCGTCAGTACACGGAGTTTGGTTGCTCTTGTTTTAATTGTGGTTGTCTACAATGCACAAGCAGATCGCCAGAAGTCGACATGGACAGATTTAGAAGGCCTGAAATGTCTCTTATGGATTTCTTGCTTAGGGATACGCAATGAGTAATTCACGCTATAAAGCTACAGTGCTTCTTTGGCCCACCTGTTCCCCTGTTACTGCTTTACTGACAACGCGATAACGTTTCGTTTTATACCAGCTGGTCGACCTGTCGTGACTTCTGGTGATCAATTCCCCACTTCATAGCGGTGTCCGGATACTTTTGATCAGTGTATAAGCGAAGCAGAAACGAATGGATAATCGTTCTGATGATGATACGTGTCGTGAATGTGGAAATCCCCATCCATATCCGACTTTGACAAAGGACGGATTGGTATGGTCCGGTGCTTTGAAAGCCCGTAAAGGAAACGGCGAAGCTGCTCAATATTATTCGCTTGCTATTTTCATGAGCAACAATGGAAAGTGGTTAAAGGACGGTGAAACCATGAATAGGCGAAAAGGTGTTGGACGACGACACTTCGTAAAGGAACGTGGAGGTCGAGGGTTTGCTTGCTCCGTAAAGCAGGGTAGGCGGCGATCTGTGGCAGTTCTGACGACAGGCAGAGGTAGGTACTGCTGCAGGGACAAGTGTTTCGAACACCATTCCCTGTATACTGCTGAACTTGGAGTTCTGTAGTGAGTGACACTTACATGAGCCCATGATGACTCTACGACATTATTAACTGCGACAGCATTGGGCTTGCGATCATCGAGATCTGACTGGGGCTCAGTGGAAACGTGTCTTCCGGGCGAATGAATTACGTTTCGTATTGTGCCTGGATACGCCGCAGTCCATGCGAATGGTGTTGGAAACTCTGCCTTCTTCATCTCCACTGAATGAAAATACCAAATGGTTTGAATGCACCTAATTTTACCCGGTTTACTGTCACACCTTGTACAGGGCATCGATGTAATATTTTTTACCAGGATGGGCAGGAAGTAATACGTAAGTGCATTTGGTCCCGGAGAGATTTAACGAATAATAATGTCTCTGATGTGCAGGCACTGAGCTCTTCACGTGCCTTCATGTCTGAGATGTACCAGTAATGTGAGTACGTAAATTCGACGACAACCGTCTCTGTCAGTTTCACACATCGCAGGAGATAATGTATTGATAGTATGGATCGTCACCTAGTACTGTTGACTGTAACAGCAGGTAGAAGGATGACAGTACAAAAGATAGCACGTCGTATCGCTTCTAAACATCAGTGAATAGTCATACCAGGCAGATTCACTTCTCCCAAAGGTCTGCAGTAGGCATCATGGTCGCACAGTTACATATTTGTTCATTAAATTTCACAGGGCACACAGATTAGCATGGAGACATCAGTACCGCCATTCATTGCATAGAACATGGATAAAGCCCACGTCAAATGGAGTGTCGCAGATGACGTTGGTAAGGTCATATTTTGATGTTTTACAGCTAATGGCCTCGCCACAGTGGTAATATTGGTTCCTGTCAGATCACCGAAGTTAAACTCTGTTAGGCTTGGCTAGCACTTGAATGGGTGACCATGCAACCTGCAAAACACTGTTGGCAAGCGGGGTGCACTCAGCCCTTGTCAGTCAAATTGAGGAGCTATTTGCCAGAAGTGGCTGCTCATGTCACGGAAACTGACCACGGCTGGGTGAGTGGTGTGCTGATCACATGCCCCTTTACATCTGCTTCCAGTAATCCCAATGCCTGAGGATGACATGGTGATCTGTCAGTACCGCTGGGTCTTTCGAAGCTTGTTTGGACGGACTGAAGAGTTTACAAATAACCGCTAGAATGTCACAGACGCACAGGTAAACCAATAAATCAATCCTTCAAGAACTAAGGCTGGAGAAGAGGTTGTTCCGTATTGGTTTCCACCGAATTCTGCTGTTCTTTGAATAACAGTTCGATGAGAGGAGGGTAACGTGGAAAATATGACCATTCACGGCAAAAATGAAGCGAAAAAGGTGCAGGGAAGACCTTCGAGACTATGGATGGACCTGAAAAAGGATAAGACAAACCAAATATTAGGCCAGCTACTCCGTGAAGGAGAAGGCCAGGCTCGATGGAGACATACTGTTAAGAGGATCACGTGATGGGTCACTATCTTTCAACTACAATGGCGATAACGTTAATCGCTAGATGGCAATACTGAGATGAGACATTACTACCATTTTAACATTTGTCATTTGTTATTATTAAATTAATTGCAACTCAAAAGTGAACCAGTTATTTTGTTTCCAGTGGGTGTATAAAAACGAAACAATGTTAATAAAAAATGGAAATTGAACTTTAAAGTGTCCATTGGAACTTTTTTAGGACTTTCGAAAAGGACTAACCTAACAAATCGCCTTGTTCAGTTTTTAAGTGATCTATGTATGTCAAAAAATGCCTGTGTTATTAAATGGCTAAATCAATCACACAATCACTTAGATAAAATTGCAGGTTGTAAGGTGGCAGAATAAATTAAGGTCAATTCGCGCCTTAAATAAGGGTTGTATACATCTTAACTTACTTTGGCGGTAATGAGCAGATTTGCCTGTATGTATTTAATGCAAAAGAGGTGACACTCAATCGATAGTATTAACACACCACACCTATATAATGCATGTCAGTGTTCAGAAGGTGAAACAAGCAGCTAGAGGAAATGTTTTGTGTGGAAGCCATCGCGGGCAGACACAGAGGCTGCAACCTGGGAGGCCCTATGGAAAGCTCTTAAGCGGAGCGTTCCGCAGGGGATTTCGGCGACCAGACAGGTGATGCATATTGCAGAGCAAGTAACGGACCACCAAAAGTAGGACAGGAAGAAGCTTTAGAAAACTGCATCTTGGAATTCCAAATGGATACAGACAAAACCAATGACACAGTTGATCACGTGAACAGCAAATGGTACGCATGAGAGTGGGAACGAAACGTTTGTTGTTAGCAATATTAGCTTATTCCCAAGAGTTAGCAGCTTTCACTCAGTTAATACTAGGCAGAAATCAAATCTGCATGTGGAATGCACTTCCTTGACTCTTGTGGAGAAAGGAGTGCAGTATTCTGCTGCATCCATTTTCAATAAGCTACCACAAGAACTCAAAAATCTTAGCAGTAGCCCAAACACTTTTAAGTCAAAACTGAAGAGTTTCCTCATGGCTCACTCCTTCTATTCTGTCGAGGAGCTCCTGGAAGAGATAAAAAATTAAGCAAATTCCAGTGTTACATTCTTGATTGTCTTTATTTAAACTAACGACTTGTCGCGTGAATATGTTTCTTATATTTCATTTTATCTGTTTCTACAATCGTGTTATAATTTCATGTATTGACTCGTTCCATGACCATGGAGACTTCTCCTAAATGTGGTCCCACGGAACAATAAATAAATAAATAAATAAATTAGCGGAAACGAACTAGGAAAGAGTAAAGTGCGGAGATTTCGACACAGTTCAATAGTAGGGCCTTTGTGAATGGTAGAGAGAGTCTCCACAAAATAAGAGGAATGCTCCTATTGGTCGAAAAATGCCGTGACGTGGAGAACGAAAGAACCCAGGTGGGGAGAGAGTTTGGCTATGAGAAAGACGAGTACGAAATTTTCGTGGACTCTCCTCTGAACTGGCTGCAAGTGCAGGATGGAGCGCATAACGCTCTGTATAATGCAGAGAACAAATCTGAGTGAAGAGTGCATTCACTACTGCTGACATTCAGGTAGATATTAGCTGTGGCATCGATGAGCTCCCACTGTGGAGAAACGAACCAGCCAGTTGGTTAATTGTGCTTGCAAGGACTGAGAGGGCATTTGTAATCTACTTACTAGGAAGTATTATAATCTTATGTTGAAGAGAGTAAGACAAGTGTTACAGTCAGAAATGGTGCACACATCTCGAGACAGTGTAACTCACAGCCTTTATGTTAGCCACAATATATTCAGCCGGTATTTGAGAATGAGACCATTTAGCGACTTCCAACAACCTTTACAGATGGCCTGGAAACTTTTCGAAACTTTTTCTCGGTCTCATTCCCCACCCCCGTCCCATACCGCAACCCCCACCTTCACAAACTAATAAAAGCAAGGAAGTTTGTCGCTTACTACATTTACACCGGACATGCAATAAAACTTCAGGTTATTACTGCTACACAACTAACAATACAATTTACAGGAAACATCCACTTACACCACTGGTTGCAGCAGCAAACATCTATTATTGTATGAGATGTAGCGCAAAATATATGACGTTTTATAAACTGGAGTCCGATATTTCAAAGAATGAGGCATCAAGTGATTGCTAGTAATTCACAATTTGTTTGCATAATTTCGTCGCAGCCGTGTTTCCGTTGGAGATGAATTTCCAAAATGCCGATCAAAATCAGCTGTTCTTCCGAGCAACATTGACTCTGTGCGCAGCATGACTGAAGAGTATCAACATTTACCTAACGTGGGAGAGAAGCATCCTCAGTTATATCGAAGACAGCAGCACAGTATTTTCAATTTTGATAAACATTTAGCTGTCAAAGAGACCTGTCCACGATGGATTCCGCACTATTTGATTTATGCTCAAAATGAGGCTGGTGCACGGAAATGCACAAAAAAGCGATCGATCAAGGAAATGCATGTACAACATTACAACATCGTAACAGAAATCGAAGCTTGTACATTATTTGTTCAAAAGTATCTGGGCACACCTTTGTATTGCGAAACTGACCACTAGATGTCACGAGAGGCAGAGCTACCAGTATAAAAGGTGGCGGGAAGTAATGTGTAGTCAGTAGAGAATTTGTCATTAGACAAGCAGTAACAGCAAAATTGCTCGATCAGGAGAGCTTAGTGATTTCGAACGTCGACTGATCACTCGGTGTCACCTGAGAAGCAACCACATGAGGAACATTTCAACCGCGCCAAAGCTCCCCAAGTCGACTGTTAGTACTGTAGCTTAACGCGATAGCCAAGGCGAAGTGTAGACACAGCCCATTTTAATGTGCACTAGTAGGTGTCCGGCTACTTCTGAGCAGATAGTGTAGGCTCGTACGAGTGAGAAGCTAAGCAAGAATCAGCTGTGTGGTTATTCCAAAGTAGACAGAAACCAGAAAAAACGGTTTGTTCGTTAAGCACTTCCAAGGGAATGATCGATTATTGCTTACATGGGAAATGCCACGACATTTCATTTTCTTTAAATATAATCGACACCGGTACAAAATGTTAAAATTACTTCAAGATCTAATAAAATCGGTAATCTTTTTTATATAAGGCTGTGGATTGCTGTGTTATAAACTGGAATGTGTTGGTTATTTCCAGAAGAGGATGGGCACCGGGTTGAGGAAGCTGAAACAAAGTCTGACAGACAAGAAACTTTCTGATGGTAAAACCATAAGAAGCAGGCTGACAGACAAAATGATTGATGAATTACAGTAGCATTATGGGACGGCCATTAGAAATAATATTGAGGATTTGATGAAAACGTAGCAGGCAGTATGGGTTACCTTCTTCCACAGCCTGTCAAGTGACGAAACTGTCACCTGAGTTCATGGAGCCATAAACATTCCATCCCAGCAGCAGTCTTGAATATTATAAAACCTATTTACGGAGACCTGACAAAGCCTGAATTACTGAAGAAGTGTCTGCGTGGTCAGACTCAAAATCTAATGAGTCGTTAAATAGTCTTATATGGACTTGCTTAGCAAAAACTGTTTTTGTTGGAATGAAGGCACTAAATTCAGTGATGCTTTAATTGCTATTAATGATGGCAACACTGGTAGGGTGAAAGTTCTACAGCAAGTCGGAATTAATCCTGGAGAAAATTGCGTCAGAGAACTTGAACAGATGGACAAGGTTCGCATTGATAAAGCAGAGTATGCAGCACAGTTGGCCACTAAGAAGTCCAGAAAGAAGAAAAGAAGAAAACAACTTGGAAAAAGATCAAGACGATGATATACAGTATGGTGCAGGGTGCTTCTGAGTGACTAGAAATAAAAAATTAAGCATATGTTAGGTGAGTTACAGACATTTGAAACTTTAGAAGCCGTTTCTGAAAATTTACATTTCCTGTTGCATTTTTCCCTCAATCTCAGAAACCACTTCGAGTAGAGTATTCAGACTTTCTGGGAGTAATAATATATATATCCTGAGTCTACTGAACTAAAAGAAGAGTATAGTGTTATATATAATTAAAATTATTTACGATAGCGTACAAAAAAGTACAAAAAATTTTAACCTCGTAATTAAAATATTGTATTCCAGAAAGCAGTGGATGAAATACAATTACTGTACTTCAGTAGACTCAGAACATACATTTTAATGTCCTGTAAAAGTTTCATGTCAATGGCTGCAGTGATTCCTGAAAACCAGGAAGCCAAAGCACTAAATTTAACATTGTCGGGATAGGGCGTTCCAACAACCCTTAAACAATAAAACAACAATTAATGCTGACTCGTATACAACAATTTGAGTGTCACATGTCATAGAAAAAATCTCAAAAACCATCATGACAATTTCGGATGTCGTACAATAGGTCATCAATTGATTATTTGACACCAGCCGCGGTGGTCTCGCGGTTCTAGGCGCTCAGTCCGGAACCGCGCGACTGCTACGGTCGCAGGTTCGAATCCTGCCTCGGACATGGATGTGTGTGATGTCCTTAGGTTAGTCAGGTTTAAGTAGTTCTAAGTTCTAGGGGACTGATGACCACAGATGTTAAGTCCCATAGTGCTCAGAGCCCTTTGAACCATTTGATTATTTGACACAGGAAAAACATATTATGTCCGAATGCCCCTATTCGCCTGATGTATCACCTTGTCTCAAACGAAAACATTTTTAGACAGCAAAGAACGATAAAAATTAAGTTGCGACTGGAGACTGTACTTCAACTGTGCGAAAAGGAAGATGGGTAAAAACTCTGGAGAACATACACTGGAGGACACCGCATGGTAGAGCTGTTCATACATCACGATCTTTCCGCCACAGCTCATCGATCCATTCACGAAATAATGGCAAAAAACATCACATCAATGTCAGCTATCTCATAGCACGTCAAAAAGCTAATTTTTTACGAAAGTACATTCCTTTAAATCACATTACCCCATTCACTTGATCCACAACCTAACATTTCTCTTTGTCCCCTTGAGTCAGAAGAAAATTGTACGGACAGTAACTTTTCCGTCATATCAAGAAACTCTTGAATCCTTCCAAAACCATGATTTTCAGAATGCAACACAACACAGGAAAATTTACTACTCAGATTTGACTTACACATGACGAAACACTTCTATATTTTATAATGAATGTTTTAAGAAACAATAAAAGGGTTTGTAGCAAATAGTACTTTTTCTTTTATTTCTTTTATTGTTTTTGTGAGGCGACCGCGGTGGCCGTGCGGTTCTAGGCGCTCCAGTCCGGAGCCGCGCTGCTGCTACGGTCGCAGGTTCGAATCCTGCCTCGGGCATAGGTGTGTGTGATGTCCTTAGGTTAGTTAGGTTTAAGTAGTTCAAAGTTCTAGGGGACTAATGACCACAGCAGTTGAGTCTCATAGTGCTCAGAGCCATTTGAACCATTTTTTGTTTTTGTTTTTGTGAAAACTGAAGATGTGTTCCACGTAAAATTGCTAACCAAAGACCAGTAAGTCAAAAACAACAATAGGCGGTGTGCGCCACTTCGCAGGAGATCATGCTTCAGGAAAGTAGTGGTTGTATTCTCGAATAGGGACTGTTTACATGGGATCCGTGTGTTCGCCTAGAGCACCATGCATGGAGGCATGCCCGGCTAGCCACGCACTCTAACTCGCTGCTTCCCGAGTGGAAAGGCGTGCCAGTCCCCGTCACGGATCCACCCGGTGCATTGGTGTCGAGGTCTGGTGTGCCAACCAGCCTGTGGATGGTTTCTAAGGCGGTTTTCCATCTGCCTCGGCGAATGCGGTCTGATTCCCCTTATTCCGCCTCAGTTACACTATGTTGGCGATGGCTGAGCAAACACTGTCTGCACGTACACACACACACACACCACCCGTACTCTACCACGCAAACGTTTGGAGTTACACTCGTCTGGTATGAGAGGTTCCCAGGGGAGTCTACATTAACCCTGAGTTTGGTGTCGGGCGATGTGGGGTGGGTCGACTGATGTGGCCTGTTGTGGGACTGTGAACCGCTGAGGGCTACAGCAGTACAAAGCCCCTCCGTCGTCCCTAGGTCCCCAGTTCATATACACAATACACCATGCATGTAACTTCATCAGTGCATAACCCAATAGTATCCTCATTGTGTCTAAATTGTTCCTAAAATTTGCACGGGCATGAGTATGCCTCTCTTTGTCTGGTGTACCTGATGACTGCCCTACTGAACTCACCTGCAACTCCACCAAGAAAAAGTGGTGTACTTGCTTTGCCGCCAGCTCTGGATAGTCTCCGTGTGAAGTGAGAAGTATTCCAGACGTTATGGTTCAGCAACGCTCCCTACCGCTTTTGATGTTTCTTGAGTCCACTCCATGACGCACCATCGTCGAAACGGTATTTTATTTATACGGACGCTAACAGAGAATTACAGGTATTGTTGAAAGTCTCAAGCACTGCGGTTTCTGCAAAGCAGAGACTGACACTCTCACTTGAAACTACCTATTGTAATGCAAACATTTCAACACAGTGAATTGCAACCACCAAAAATTCTTACTTTAACAAGATATACGACCATCAAGCTTTCGGACTGTTGGTTGATGCTTAATAATGTTGCCTTGCATAGTGGTCGAGCATGGTCAGCAGAAAATCCAGGGAAGGCAAGACACTACATTTTCCATTTTTTATGCAGATGAGTTGGTTAATTTGGAGACGGCTAATGACACAAAGCTAAACCTTATAGGAGACACAAAAAACTTATTGTATCTAAGAGATTTGTTATAGTATATAATGAACAAAAACTGTATTCCAGATTCTGGGGAGGGCAGCCCCCACTCCCTTGAGGGTGCCTCGGCAGTCAATTATCATCCTGCTATGTTGTCAGAAAATAATTGAAATTTTAGTTTTTCTAATGAAACACGATATTACTGGAAGCAGATGGGAAAGAAAACACACTTTCTAGTAAATAACCCACTGTTTGATAACTATCTTGTGTTAACAGGAAGCTCACACAGTCAATTATCCTCAGAAAGAAAAAAGAAAAACTCATAATAAGAAAAATAAGAAGAATGGAATTAAAATTGATTTCCACTCACATACCATAACAACATGGATTGAAAGTTATGACAATACCAATAATATTAATAACGACATTATTATGTGCATATTTCATTATCATGCTCTTGAATGTTCTAGAACTCGCTCATGAAATCATACACAGTTTCTTCATAGTTTGATTGAATTCTTGTGACTTCATGATTCATATGATGAAGGGACTAACAAGCGTCTGAGGTGACGCTCAAGAAATCACTGCTATAGCAGTGGCCACTACATTTATACTTAGATCACAAG
Source organism: Schistocerca americana (assembly GCF_021461395.2). Taxonomy (NCBI): domain Eukaryota; kingdom Metazoa; phylum Arthropoda; class Insecta; order Orthoptera; family Acrididae; genus Schistocerca; species Schistocerca americana. Next base: position 236,379,232 of record NC_060126.1, read on the forward strand.
GCAAATATCAATATTACTGCAAAATCTTATAGTTGTCGTAAGTCAAAAAGCGAAACTCACTTTTGGTGGTCGGAATTTGAAGAGAAAGTTCTTAGATAGCGTTTGTCACATTTTTCAGTCTTTCTGATCATCTCTTTTCTTAGCTGTTGTTGATGTGGTCTGCAGTCCAAAAACTGGCACAATGCAGACCTCTGAGCTAGTCTGTCCTGTGAAAGTCTTTTTTTCTTTGCGTAAATTCTAAGAAAGGAAGAAGAGAATGTTTGGTTTTAGTGTCCCAGTGATAGCGAGGACATTAGAGACAGTGCACAAGCTCTGATTGGTGGTTGCCAGTGGTGTAACTCGGCTGTGCCCTGTCAAAGGAACCATCCTAGCATCTGCCTTCAATGGCGTACGGTAATACGTGGAAGACCTAAATCTAGGCGGAAAGATACACATTTGAAACGTTGTCCTCCTGAATACAAGTTCAGTGTGAGTAACAATGTCGGTCATAACTCTTAAAATCTGCATCCATTTTAATCTGCTTACTGTAGTCAAAGGTCAACGGCAATCCAGCAGTGGATACGTCAATTCCTGTCAGATCACCGAAGTTAAGCACTGTCGGAAGTGGTTGGCACTTGGATGGGTGACCATCCGTGCTGCAGTGCACTGTTGATCTACCAGGCTGCACTCAGCCTCGTGATGGGAACTGAGGAACTGCTTGTCCGGGTTGTATCAGTTCCAGGTCACGAATACGGACAATGATTGGGAGAGCAGTGTGGCAACGTGGGGTAGCCTGGTGGTCCGAGGCACCCAGCCACAGTTCGTGCGACTCCCCTGTTGGAGGTTCGAGTCTTCCCTCGGGCATGGGAGTGTGTGTTGTCCTCACAATAATTTAGTTTAGTTTTGATTAAGTAGTATGTAAGCCTAGGGACCGGTGATCTCAGCAATTTGGTCCCATAGGAACTTACCACCTACCTACCTAGAGCGGTGTGCTGAGCTTACACCCCTCCATATCGGCATCTGATGACGCCAGTCGGCTGAAGATGACACGGCGCTCGGTCGGTGCCAATTTATCTGAGACCAGTTCAGAGAGAGTTTACTGATGTCAGACCTTGACTTCTCACTACGACATCTGCCGCCAAACTTCCCTCATTTACCAAACTGATGATTCCTTGATGCCTCAAGATGTGCCCAACTTCCATCAAGTTGTTTCATAAATTTAATTTTTCCTCGATTCTATTCAGCTCCTCGTTGCCAGTTATATGATTTAACACCGTCGTCTTTCGCCAAAGCCAGAGGCGAATTTTGAAACTCAGTAATCGCGATCACGTTTCGGATGATGAAGTGCTTAGAAGAACTGGTTTATGCAGCCTGCATAAAATCTTTACTGAAAGCAGACTGAACCTTGCCAGCAATGTTCCAATCGCAGAGAAGCCGCGCTGAGACACCTGCCCGTGATTTCAGAAGAGCTTTTGGGAAGCTGTGAATCGTTTTAGACACTAGTAGCACATTATTGGAGTTCGATCTCTTATTCACAATGTGCACAAGTCGTCGTTCTTCTGCACCTGACTTGCCTGTTGTTGATTCATCTGTGTGTTGGATTCCAGTTGACATCTGTTTGGTCAGTTCAGTGGTTGTACTAAAGAAGTAAACTCCGGCTAAACAGGCCAAGACGGCCTAACTGTACCGACCGGCCACTGTGTCATTCTCAGCCAACAGGCGTCACTGGATGCAGATATGGAGGAGCATGTGGTTAGAAAACCACTCTCTTGACCGTATTTCAGTTTACGAGACCTGTCAGTGGTCGTACGCCCAGGAGATATCAGCAACTCTGGTGACACAACGGTTGCCAGCGAACAGGTACAGACATTGCCAAGCACGAAGTGATTTTTCATTGGCTGCGGGAGTGTTCTCGGTCACACTCAAAATTCTACAATTACCCTTGATGACCAGCCAGTGGTTTACATGTGTCGGTAGTCATGTAGTCAACTGATCTCCTCTCTATGGTCGCGTAGTACCTGGAGGCATCTGAGTACTGAATAGGATCATGGACGTGTTACTGAGTTTTTAGATGATGTTCAGTACTGATAGTATGCTGCAGTGTGGTGGTGTCAGAAAGTAAGTTTGTCCATCAGCAAATACTAGATTGCGAGCGGCATGAAGTGCCCAGGTGAAGACCATCATATCGCGCATAGCATTGGTTACTTCATAGACTGTGCAGGAGCATCTATACATAGATTCACTACAATATAGTAATCACGGAATTGTGTTTTATTCACTTAATAGGCTGCTAACTGTTGTGTCAGTTCCTTGCTAGCACTCTTGTGTAAGACATACAGTTTCTTGCATCATGTCTTCATGTTCAGTCTTCTTTCTGCTGAATGCGTATTCTCACTAAGCAGATGGTGCTGTAATGTGCCCACTTGCTTCCTAATTCTGCCTCTGACTTGACTTGACTTGATTTTCACTGTGGCAGTGTTAATGAGTTCTATTAAAATTTTCTGGTTTCTACCCCATACTATTCTGTAGAATACCATGCATAAAAGGTGCAAGAATCCCCAAATCAGCTTTTTGTGGACACAATCAGATGGATACAGCAGTAGAGGAAGATCTCATAGCGCCTATAAATGAGCTTTTGCAAAGAATGTTTAGTGCATGGACATGAATGGGGTGGAATTAGAAAACATGCAACTGGTATAGTTCTCTGGAGGAAACCTGTTGCACAAAAAGTTACCTAGCATTAGAGGAACAATGTATTAAGCAATAGTTGCCACTGGGAAAAGAAAGCGGATGCAGCTCGTCTGTTCAGGACAAAATGTAAATTTAATGTGGTCATCACTGCTATACATACATCTAGCTGCTTACAATTTATCGTTACTAGCTTAAATGTAGGGTGAATACAATAATTTTTCTGACCACTCATGAGTGTACCTGGGTGGCTGTTGAAAGTACCCTCAAGTTAAGAAGACGATGTTACCATATGGGTGCTAAATAAATAATGATACATGGAGATAGATAAGTAGATAGATAAATAGGTAGTTGAGCGTGTCGTATGACACTATCAACTCACAGTACACAACCTGCCAACTTCTCGCATGAATTAATAAGGAATTCATGAAGCACTCTTTCAGATGACTGGAAAGAAACTGTAGCTGGTTCGTACCTCTATTTCCAATGCTCTGTAATTCCAATGGAAGACGTATCCAGCCAAATTTTACAGTCCTCAATTCGTTCCTTCTCTCAATTCGTTGTTCCCCCACGACTCCCCCATTCATTGAAATATCGTAATGTTTTTTTGCTATCTCTTTACAGTTCCCTTATTTCGGGTGGTTGCCTAATTCTGAGTAGCTGAATATCTCCCTTGCATGTTGCTGCAATCCGTAGCTCGTTCCGACAACCAGTGGCGATGGTTATTCTGATATACCATTGTGGTTTTGTCGCCCGTAGTTTAACGTTTTGTTCTCCACATCTTACTTTGGATTGTTGTCAAAATAAACAGTTCTACACATTTCAGTTGGACGTCCCTCCACAATCCAGGAAAGACATTCTTCTAAAGTATTTCGTATGAGACAGTAGTTTGAAGAACTCTCTTTCTTATCTAATTGATGAAACATGTCGTCCACAGTTCACTTAAGGGTTACGGTGTATCTAAGTAGAAGTAAGGGATGGTCCCTAATACAGGGTAGTAATACACTATGTGATCAAAAGAATCCGGACAACTAGCTGAAAATAACTTACAAGTTCGTGGCGCCGCTCATCGGTAATGCTGGAATAGAATATGGTGTTGGCCCACCCTTAACGTCCGCAGCTCGTGGTCGTGCGGTAGCGTTCTCGCTTCCCGGGTTCGATTCCCGCCGGGGTCAGGGATTTTCTCTGCCTCGTGATGACTGGGTGTTGTGTGATGTCCTTAGGTTAGTTAGGTTTAAGTAGTTCTAAGTTCTAGGGGACTGATGACCATAGATGTTAAGTCCCATAGTGCTCAGAGCCACCCTTAACCTTGATGACAGCTTCTACTCTCGCAGGCATAGGTTCAGTCACGTCTTGGAAGGTTTTTGGGGAATGGCAGCCCATTCTTCACGGAGTGCTGCAGTGAGGAGAAGTATTCATGTCGGTCGGTGAGGCCTGGCACGAAGTCGGCTTTCCAAAACATCCCAAAGGTGTTCTATAAGATTCAGGTCAGGACTCTGTGCAGACCAGTCCATTACAGGAATGTTACTGTCGTGTAGCCACTCCGCCACGGGCCGTGCATTGACAGGTGCTTTATAGTGTTGAAAGATGCAATCGCCATCCCCCGAATTTCTCTTCAACAGTGGGAAGCAAGAAAGCGCTTAAAACATCAATGTATGCCTATGCTGCGATAGTGTCACACAAAACACGACCACACCATAACACCACCGCCTCCGAATTTTACTGGTGGCACTACACACGCTGGCAGATGACGTTCGCCGAGCATTCGCCGTACCCGCACCCTGTCATAGCATCGTCACATTGTGTATCGTGATTCGTTACTCCACACAACGTCTTTCCACTATTCACTCGTCCAATGTTTACGCTCTGTACACCAAGCAAGGCTTCGTTTGGCATTTTATGTGCAGCCGCTCGACAACGAGATCCAAGTTTCCTCACCTCTCGACTGTCATAGTACGTGCAGTGGATCCTGAGGCAGTTTGGAATTCCTGCGTGATGGTCTGGATAGATTTATGCCTATTACACATTCCGTCCCTCTTCAACTGTCGGCGGTCTTTGTCAATCAACAGACGAGACCGGCCTGTACGTTTTTGTGATGTACGTGTCCCTTCACGTTTCCACTTCAATATTAAATCGGAAACAGTGGACCTAGGGATGGTTCAAATGGCTCTGAGCACTATGGGACTTAACATCTGAGGTCATCAGTCCCCTAGAACTTAGAACTACTTAATTCTAACTAACCTAAGGACATCACACACATCCATGCCCGAGGCAGGATTCGAACCTGCGACCGACCTAGGGATGTTTAGGAGTGTGGAATTCCCGCTTACGGACGTATGACAAAACTGACACCCAATCACCTGACCACGTTCGAAGTCCTCGAGTTGCGAGGAGCGTCCTATTCTGCTCTCTCACGATGTCTAAGACTACGGAGGTCGCTGATATGCAGTACCTGGCAGTAGGTGGCAGCACAATACACCTAATATGAAAAACGTATGTTTTTGCGGGTGTCCGGATACTTTTGATCAAGTGGTGTAGGTTGCACACTATTTCGGGATACCCGAAATTCGGCGTCAGCTTATACAAACAGATGATCCGGTATTTATTCCAGTTGCTACCTTTCCAGTGTTTGAGAGACAAAGACGTTAGGCCATTCATGGGGTGGGCGCGCTGCAGAGTCGCAACAATGGAAGTGGCTACACATATTTTCGAACATTATGGGGTCTCTCCTTGTGACTCCCTGGTTTCTCAAAATATGGATTTTACTCCTCAGAAATCTGTAGCAAATGCGGATAAGACCTCAGAAGCAACGTCAGGGCCACTGTCGATTGCTGTTCATAGCATGCACGAAACAGTGGTTTCTACTTTTCAAAGTAGCCCACCTCCTGCACTTTCACTATAAAAACCAACACCAAGAGCATGTAAAGCAGTATTATTAACGTTATCACACTCCAAAAACGAGTCCCTGGACAAAGGGAGATAGAAAGCAAGTACCAAGACGATAGGGAGCCATAACCCATAACAAAACGTATTCCAGGAGCTTCGTTTGATGCGTCTGATAGATCAACATCTGAGGATACCAAGAGAAAGCTTTTCTTTAGAAAGAACCAGAGAGTCACAAAGCAGCAGGATCATGGTGAGGAAAACTCAGATTCAAGTGTTGATGAAACTATGTTGAAAGATGCATCATCCGAATATGAAGAGGACCAGCAGCGCATTAATTGTGATTAACTGTGACCGACTGATACCTCTAAAGAGATCTGGATTAAGTGCATCGGTTGCTTTCGCAGGTGTTACGACCTCTGTGCAGCAGTGGACGATGATACCTGGAACGTTTTTTAAATGTGACTTCTGTGTCAAAAACGACAAAAGCCGAGCATTTTTCTTGTTATGACTGAAACGTCCGCTGAGTAGCCGACAGTTCTGCAGGACTCTTTACCTTCCAAAGAAACATTTGGTGCCAATAAAGGCTATATTACTAATTCATTAAATTTAGTGTTTATTTATATGGCAACCCGAAAACCCGAAATTAGGAACCACATTTTCGGAGGCAAAAATTATACTTTTCAATTCTTTGTTCAACTATTACAGAATGAGAAGACTTTCGGAAGTGTAGTACTTAAATGTCCCCTTGCAGTAGTGTAGCGTATTTTCCATTATTTAGAGATTTCCCATTTACTGGAAATTTAAATTTAAAAACGGTACCGGATAATATGGCATTGTGGCCCATATACTATGTATTGCTTATGTAATGTTTTCAAGTAGATCCATACAAAGAAATTTTTCGCTTAGATGCACTCGTTACCAACATACGGCTGTTTCACGCTAGTCAGCTTGTAAATTGATATGACCGAAAGCTGATTAAAAAACCAGGCGGACGTCCCGTTCTGTGGCTGTACAACTCATTTGGTGGTGCGCATAAATTAACTGAAAGCACGTTCGTTTAGTTATTTTATTCGTAAATTCCACCGATACCGCGAGATAGCGCTAAATTGGAATTGACCGCCACAGCCGTTGCCGTCGCTGTGTATTTGCGTTCGTGTACGTGTGTGTGTGTATGTGATGTTATAAATCGGACGGCGCATATAATTTATCGGCTTGTCGATTCAAATTAAAAGCCGTAATCAGGGTGTTTATAGAATTATAATAGCAGCAGCGTTATCAGCTGACGAATTGCGCTAAGTGAATAGTTGCGCGCGCTTTGGAGCGGATTTCGACGCATCCGCTTCCGAACAGCGGGCGGCGCGTAATCTAAAATCTGTTATTCAGTGGCGCGGGTACGGAAAGAGCGGGCTACGGCAGGAAATACATAACAAACAGGCGCGATTGGCGACGGTGACGACAACGGGAAAAAAAAATTGAAGCCGAATAGCGAACAGAACGCTCGGCGTTTGGAACAAAACAAAAAAAGGGGGGCGATGGAGAGTGAGAGATGCAAAATAATAATAACGCTTGCCACAGTGATTTACGTCATACGGACGCACGCCGCCAGTTTTGCGGAAACTGTCAAACGCGTGACAGAGCGCACCAGGAGTGCCGCGAAAGAAAACAAAGCGATCAGGCGGACCCCTCAGCAGCCATCACTCTGCCCGGCGGCTGTCGCGCTGAAAAATTGTTTCACCCGGGAGACGCGGAGGGTAGACGAATAGAGAGGGCCGAGAGATGATGCGAGGAAAAAAATGACTGCGGTCGTACTTACAAAACGGTAGTGTTAGCTGCATTGCAGAACTGCGCCCGTGGTTAACGGTATTGTGGGAGCTCAGAACATGACCACGCAGAATTCGGCTGGAAAACATAAGCGAAAGGCGAATAAATGGTCCAAATGGCTCTGAGCGCTATGGGACTTAACATCTATGGTCATCAGTCCCCTATAACTTAGAACTACTTAAACCTAACTAACCTAAGGACATCACACAACACCCAGTCATCACGAGGCAGAGAAAATCCCTGACCCCGCCGGGAATCGAACCCGGGAACCCGGACGCGGGAAGCGAGAAAGCTACCGCACGACCACGAGCTGCGGACTAAAGGCGAATAAATTGTATAGAAAGCCGCAAGTATCTAGAGTGGAGTGCTGCAGCATTACACAAAGGATGAAATTCGAAACGACATGGTTTGAAAACTGAGGAAGGTTTAGTTCAGACAAATTATTGCCGGTATGAAATGCCTTTACCGGCGGAAAGTACTAGATAGTACTACGGAAGCCTTCCAGGCTGTGGAGTATAAGAACCATGCGTCTTTCCGTGAGTGTTATACGGAGTGTTCCAGGAGGTTCAAATGGTTCAAATGGCTCTAACCACTACGGGATTTAACATCTGAGATCATCAGTTCACTAGACTTAGAACTACTTAAACCTAACTAACCTAAGGACATCACACACATCCATGTCCGATTCTGGATTCGAACCTGCGACCGTAGCAGCAGTGCGGTTCCAGACTGAAGCGCCTAGAACCGCTCGGCCACAGTGGCCGGCTGTTCCAGGAGAAACGTTCAATATTCAGTGATATAGCAGGAACGACATTCGAAGCAAAAATGTCTAGTAAACATGGGTTCTAAAATGCATAGTTCAAGAGAAATGAATACTTCTACGTTTTCAATACTGTGAAAAAAAAACCATCGCTTCTACTGCATGCTCTTTGGTTCCTGTATTTTGAGAGACGGTAGAATATAAAAAAAAACAAGATAAATAGTCCAGTGATCATGGGCTTTAAACTGCATACGTTAATAGCTATGAGCACTTCATCTTCGCTGCTGTGGAACAAATTTCCTCTACTGAACAGGCACTCATAGCTTTGAAGTTATGTATTTGCCCGATTTTACTATACCACTTTGGGTGCGTGCTACTACCTTCATCCAATACGTTGAACGCCAACAGTTTGCAATAGAAGAAAATTTTTTCGCAGTATCAAAGATGAAGAAGTTGTCATAGCTGTTACTGTTACTGTACGCATCTTAGAGCCCATGTTTATTATGCATTTTGCTTCGAATGATCGTTCCTGTGATTCCCCTGAATATTGCGCTTCCTCCTGGGGCAGCCTGCATACTATACGACCAAAAGAATCCGAACACTTGTTAGTGAATATTAATATGAAATGTGTACACACTTCGCCTTCATGACGGCTTGAACTGTGCTGGTTATGGTTTCAGTGAGGTGTCTGAACGTCTATGAAGGAGTGGCAGCACTGTTTTCCTCAAGAACCGGAACTAGACAAGTTAGTGATGATGGACTGTGGACTCTAGAGCGATGTTGGCGTTCTAACTCATTTCAAAGGCGTTCCATTAGGTTCAGGCCGGGCCTCTGGACAGCCCTGTCTATTTCATGAATCATACTGTCCACAAACAATTGTCTTACACATGCTGCTATATGAGACCGTACATTGTCATGCTGATACAAACAATCCACACGTTCGCACGGCTCGTCCGCTGTACACAGTATACAGTTCTATAAAACGAGTTCATACCCTTCCGCATTTAGTGCTTCCGTAAGTGTAACAAGGGCACCACACCGCAACCACGAAATGCACTCCATACCATAACACCACCTCTTCTATACTTCATTGTCGGTGATACACATAATGCCAGCTACCGCTGTGCAGGAATTTGCCAAAACCCAAACCTTCCCAACGGATTCCCACAAGGTGCAATGTGATTGATTCATGAGTCCAAATCAGTTGTTTAAAGTCATTCGCTATCCACTGGCTTCGCCCTTCACACTACCTCAAGCATCACTTAGTATCGACTACAGAAATATGTGGCTTATGAGGACTACCTTTTAACTGGTTCAAATGGGTGTGAAAGCTTATGGGACGTAACTGCTAAGGTCATCAGTCCCTAAGCTTGCACACTACTTAACCTAAATTATCCTACGGACAAACACACACACCCATGCCCGAGGGAGGACTCGAACCTCCGCCGGGACCAGCCGCACAGTCTATGACTGCAGCGCCCTACACCGCTCGGCTAATCAAGCGCGGCACCTTTTAACTCCATACGCGCTGTCATCGTGGTGGTAGGACTGCTGGTAACACCCGAGAGCTCACAAGTGATCCCATCCCTGCTTTTCATTAGATCTTTTTTAACAATGACTCTTCAAAAAGTTCGGTGGTCCCTGTCTAACAGTACATGAGGTCTGTTTAATCTTGGTTTGGTTGTTTCTTTGCATTCCCACTTCACAACAACACTACCAACAGCCTTCTTGAGCAGCTGTACAAGGGCTGAAATGTCCCTGATGGATCTGTTGCTCAGGTGCCATCCAATGACTGGTCAAGGTTTGAAGGCACCGAGGAGTCCTGATCGACTATTTCTGCTGTTATTGCTTCTCTATTGACGTGCCAGTGCAGCTCATCGCGCCTTTCGGATTTTGAGAAAAGTTGGGTGAGTGGCGTGACCGAAGGAGGAACGTCATATCGACAGGTCGCACAGACAATCGTCTGCAGTCCAAGGGTACTCTCAGACGGCACTGTAGTTCCTTCTCTAGATTGTCGCACAGATGACACAATGGTAGATATCGAAATAGATGACAGAGAGATAGAAAAACAGTTAAAATCGCTCAAAAGAGGAAAGGCCGCTGGACCTGATGGGATACCAGTTTGATTTTACACAGTACGTGAAGGAACTTGCCCCCCTTCTTGCAGCGGTGTAGCGTAGGTCTCTAGAAGAGCGTAGCGTTCCAAAAAGATTGGAAAGGGGCACAGCTAATCCCCGTTTTCAAGAAGTGACGTCGAACAGATGTGCAGAACTATAGACCTATATCTCTAACATCGATCAGTTGTAGAATTTTGAAACACGTATTATGTTCGAGTGTAATGATTTTCCTGGAGACCAGAAATCTACTCTGTAAGAATCAGCATGGGTTTCGAAAAAGACGATGGTGTGAAACTCAGATCGCGCTATTGGTCCACATGACTCAGAGGGCCATAGACACGGTTTCCCACGTAGATGCAGTGTTTCTTGACTTCCGCAAGGCGTTTTATACAGTTGCCCGCAGTCGTTTAAGGAACAAAGTAAGAGCATATGGACTATCAGACCAATTGTGTGATTGGATTGAAGGGTTCCTAGACAACAGAACGCAGCATGTCACTCTCAATGGAGAGAAGTCTTCCGAAGTGAGAATGATTTAAGGTGTGCCGCAGGGGAGTTTCGTGGGACCGTTGCTATTCACAGTATATATAAATGATGTTGTGGATAACATCGGAAGTTCACTGAGGCTTTTTGCGGATGATGCTGTAGTATATCGAGAGGTTGTAACAATGGAAAATTGTACAGATACGCAGGAGGTTCTGCAACGAAGTGACGCATGGTGCAGGGCATGGCAATTGAATCTCAGTGTAGCCAAGTGTAATGTGTTACGAATACACAGAAAGAAATATCTTTTATCATTTAGCTACAATATAGCAGGTCATTAGCTGGAAGCTGTTAATTCCAGAAATTATCTGGGAGTAGGCATTAGGAGTGATTTAAAACGGAATGACCGTATAAAATTAATCGACGGTAAAACAGGTGCCAGACTAAGATTCATTGGAAGAATCCGAAGGAAATGCAGTCCGAAAACAAAGGAAGTAGGTTACAGTACACTTGTTCGCGCACTGCTTGAATACTGCTCACCGGTGTGGGATCCGTAACAGATAGGGTTGATAGAAGAGATAGAGAAGATCCTACGGAGCGCAGCGCGCTTCGTTACAGGATCATTTAGTAATCGCGAAAGCGTTACGAAGATGATAGATAAACTCCAGTGGAAGAGTCTGCAAGAGAGACGCTCAGTAGCTCGGTACGGGCTTTTGTTGAAGTTTCGAGAACATGCCTTCATGCAGTATATTGCTCCCTCCTACGTATATCTCGCGAAGAGACCATGAGGATAAAATCAAAGAGATTAGAGCCCACACAGAGGCATGCCAACAATCTTTCTTTCCACAAACAATACGAGACTGCAATAGGAGGGAGAACCGATAGAGGTACTCAAGGTACCCTCCGCCATACACCATCAGTTGGATTGCGGAGTATGGATATAGATGTAGAAACTTAAGTGGAAATAATTTATTTAGCGTATCACAGTTTGGATTCCAGAAGGTTACTCGACTGAGAATGCTAGTTTTACATTACTTCATCAAATAGTACAAGCCTTTAGTAATAAAATACGGATATTCTGCATTTTCTGTGGGTTTTTAGAGGGATTTGATTGTGTATATCATGTTACTCCCTTAGAAAAACTCAAGTTTTATGGAATTGATGACTTTGCACTCCGATGATTTGAATAATACTTAACATATGGGCTGGGAAAGGTTGTGCTGAAAAATTCAGACAATATCGGAAGGGTAGAAAATTTTAGCGACTGGGGAGGAACCACATAGGGTGATTCATAGAGTTCAATTTTTGGTCCAACCCTATTTCTTATTCATGCAAATGACCTGAGCAAATTTTTGGAAATTTGTGTCAAGTTCCTATGTTACCATGCTGCTGAGGTCATTGGTCCCTAGGCATACACACTACTTAACTTAACTTAAACCAACTTACGCTAAGGACAATACAAACATCCATACCCGAGGGAGGACTCGACCCTCTGTCAGGGGAGCCGCGCGAATCGTGGCATGGCACTAATTGAGTGATAATTACGTGATGCTGTTGAGATGTTGAGTATACTCTTCCTGAGCCTATCGGTCCCGTATTGACACGACAGTCACAGGAACCCGACCAACGCAGGCGGCTACATCGCGCTATATAAAATGCGTTCTCAATAGGCCACCATGCCCCCACTGTCGATTTCTGAATCACGTTCCTTATTCCACGATACATAACACGACGTTCTTACACAAAACGACATTCACCTGTGACTTTCGTATCACACAACCATTGCATGATCTTTTCTTATTTACAGAATATACACTGAAGAGCCAAAGAAACTGGTAAATCTGCCTAATATCGTGTAGGGTCCACGCGAGTAAGCAGAAATGCCGCAACACGACATGTCATGGACTCGACTAATGTCGGAAGTAGTGCTGGAGGGAACTGACACCATGAATCCCGTAGGGCCTTCCATAAATCTGTAAGAGTACGAGAAGGTGGTGATCTCTTCTGAAAAGCATCTTGAAAGGCATCCCAGATATGCTCAATAATGTTCATGTCTGGAGAAGTGTGTTGGCCATGGGAAGGGTTTAAACTCAGAAGAGGGTACCTGGAGCCACTCTGTAGCAATTCTGGACGTGAGGGTGTCGCATTGTCCTGCTGGAATTGCCCAAGTCCGTCGGAATGCACAATGGGCATGAATGGATGAAAGTGACCAAACAGGATGCTTACATACGTGTCACCTGTCAGAGCGGTATCTAGACGTACCAGGGTTCTCATGTCACACTAACTGCACACGCCCGACTCCATTACAGAGCCTCCATTAGCTGTTGACGTGTCGGGTCCATGGATTCATGAGATTGTTTAAATACACGTACGCGTCCATCCGCTCGATACTATTTGAAACGAGACTCGGCCGACCACGCAACATGTTTCCAGTCATTAACAATGGTGTTGATGGGCCTAGGCGGGGCGCAAAGTTTTGTGTCGTGCAGTCATCAAGGGTTGGCGAGTGGGACTTCGGCTCCGAAAGTCCATATCGGTGATGTTTCGTTGAATGGTTCGCATGCTGACACTTCTCGATGGCCCACCATTGAAATCGGCAGCAGTTTGTGGAAGAGTTACACTTTTGTCACGTTGAACTATTCTCTTCAATCGTCGTTGGCCCCGTTCTTGCAGGATCTTTTTCCAGCCGCAGTGAGGTCGGAAATTTTATGTCTTACCGGATTCGTGATATTCACGGTACACTCGTGAAATGGTTAAAAAAATGTTCAAATGTGTGTGAAATATTATGGGACTTAACTGCTAAGGTCATCAGTTCCTAAGCTTACACACTACTTAACCTAAATTATCCTAAGGACAAACATACACATCCATGCCCGAGGGAGGGCTCGAACCTCCGCCGGGACCAGCCGCACAGTCCATGACTGCAGCGCTTTAGACCGCACGGCTAATCCCGCGCGGCCGTGAAATGGTCGTATGGGAAAATCCCCACTTCATCACTATCTCGGAGATGCTGTGTCCCATCGCACGTGTGACGCCTCTAACACCGCGTTTAAACTCACTTAAATGTTGATAATGTGCCATTGTAGCAGCAATAACAGATCTAACAACTGATCCAGACACTTGTTGTCGTATATAGGCGTTGCCGAGCGCAGCGCCGTATTCTGCCTGTTTACATACCTCTGTATTTCATTACACATGCCTATACCAGTTTCTTTGGCGCTTCAGTGTATGTGGCGTGAATTCTATCTAGTTTGCGCTCCTGGACCGAAATGTTAATTTTGTACTTATCCAAGCATGTGCTAGTGTTGTGCATAAGTTTTTGATTAGCATGTTGGTATTCCAGTTGCTGAGGGTTCGTTTATCGACATCCATTTTTTATTTGTAGGTCACTCAAGCTATTTGAGTTTACATTTAACTATTTTATCGTTTGGAGATGGTAATTAGAGGTATGGACGCCAAAAAATAGAGTGACAAATGGAGAAATGGGAACATTTTCTTTTGAGTTCAATAGAGAAATGAGGACAGGGGAAGCAGCCAGAAATATTTACTCCGCATACGGCGATAGTGTCATGGGTCAGAGTACGCCTGCAAAATGGTTTTCTCATTTTACAGAGATCGTTTTGACACTAGTGACTCTTCTCCTTCTGCAAGACCTTCGGGGTTTGATAAGGATGGTTTAAACTTATTAATCCACAGTGATCCAGGTCAGTGTACTCGAGAACTGACCAATTTGGTGAACTGCGATCGTTCCAACATCGTGCGACGCTTGCATACAACGAGGAAAGTTCAAAAATTGGGTGTATGGGCCGCATGCTCTAAGCCAAAATCGCGAACATCAGCGGGTGTCCATATGTGATCTCTGCTAGCTCATCATCAACTGTTTCGTGAACAACAGCGATCATTTTCTAAAAATGGTTCAAATGGCTCTGAGCACTATGGGACTTAACGTCTATGGTCATCAGTCCCCTAGAACTTAGAACTACTTAAACGTAACTAACCTAAGGACATCACACAACACCCAGCCATCACGAGGCAGAGAAAATCCCTGACCCCGCCGGGAATCGAACCCGGGAACCCGGGCGTGGGAAGCGAGAACGCATCATTTTCTATCCCATGTTGTTATTGGTGACGAGAAATGATGTCTTTATGCTAATGTAAGGAAAAGAAAGGAGTGGCTGGACCCAATAAAAAGCACCAACTATCCGTACAAAGACCTGTGCTCATCCACATAACACAATGTAATTCATCTGGAGGAACACCGACGGTGTGGCGAAGGACGATTTGCTTCCTTGAAGTGTAATCAAGACAGCTAACATTTACTGGCAACAATTGAGACGCCTTGCAGACGTTATCCAACAACAACGACGAGGAAGGCTGCGTGATGTGATGCTACTCCTCAATGAAAAACCCTACACAGGAGTTAGGTTGGGAAGTCTATCGCCACCCACTTTATTCACCTGATATTGCGTCCTCAGATTTTCACCTTTTCCACTCTCTATCGAACAACCTTCACTTTACTTCTTTTTTGGATAAAAATGCCCTCCGAAAATGGGCCGACGAGTTCTTTGCCTCAAAACCACATGATTTGTACAGTCGCGGAATCGACAAGTTTCCACAGCGTTGGCTGACTGTTATAATGGCTGAAGGAGAATATATTACTGTTGTGTACATAGTTCCACGCAGTCAGCGCATACACAACTTTCCCACTAGAGCGCGCCCCGCTAAGCACAACAGTGCAGGCGCAGCACTCGTCCATCTCCGCACTACGAGATGGCGCTGCTGTAGAGACGGACCAAATTCTGCTTCCGCCAATCCGTGTATTAATATGTAACGCAACCAATGAGATTGTTGCTAACGTAGAACCTTTTCTCCTCGCGGATCACACTCACGCAGTGATACCTCAACGCACGAGGTATTATAATGAGTGTACAGACCACCGATTAGTTAGTCTGCATTAGTCTGCATTAGTCTGTAGTCAAGTTTCAGTCTGCGCCTAATAAGATTACCATATTTCTGTATATAGTCATGAAGTTAAATGACTAGACAATTTGTCAAGTATCAGAGATATGTGAGATTAAGATTCAAGTACCAAGAGCAAAGGAACTTCAGATTGTCAATTGTAAACAGCATCCGGAATCAAGTTACGTAATATCTATGATTTTTATTATTTTAATAATTATGTGTGAAAATTAATCAAGTTCTGTTTAAAGTTGGTCCCCGCAATCTGCTACTCTAAGCGTGCAAGTGGCATTTCTATCATCTGACCTAATGGCAGAAGATAAACACGCCACAATAAGACCACGAGACATATTGCTGACACTCGCCTACTTCGTTAGAGCGACAAGTCAACTAATCTGACGTACGCACACCACAATTACCGATGACAAAAGCCTCTGTTAAGAGTATTTGTTGTGTTTCTTAAACTTGTGGAGAATTGCTGCGAACTTATGCAACAACCCATTAGTATAGTATATTTCATACCAGTTTGATTCTGTTGCATGCCGTTTTCATGGCACTAGAATTTAAATGGCCAGCAGAGTGCAAACCTATCTCCCGGAGGCGGGATTTCAATCGTGTTGCCCCTTTTGAATTCGCTAGTGTACTATTACTGAGCTCTTTGACACTGGTGTGGAATCCTTGTGTGTTATTCAGTTTGTCACTTCGTTTAGTGGGTCTAAAGCTGCTGAGATCTGACTTTGACTTGTCTTGGAAGATACACTAACTGTAGCAGCGCTCGATACAGTGCTTGAACCGTTAACTGGTTTCGTTACATTCAGAAATAACACAGAACAAGTTGTGGTACAATTTATTTTAGTCGTAATATGTGAATATTTACTTATTAACATCGTTAGCTCCAGTTCCTGGCGTCTATGTGACAAGCACCGAATTCATCACAGAGTTTAATTATGAAAGAGACGCTTTTTTCTTGAATGAAAATTATAGGTTAGATGACCCTCAGTTTTTATTGACCGTTCTTCATTGTGCAAGATGTCGACAAATGAATCCCGTTTACTGTAACGCAGGGTGAGCATACTAAAATCTGATATGGATTAAGACAGCAGGTTAAATGCGTCTGTTGCCAACAGAGTGTATAATACCACACATGAAAACACAGCGTAAAGGAAACTTCATTAGTATCCCTCGTTAGGCCGTGACGCTCGCATCGGCCTCTAAGTGGTGATAGTCAACGTATGTGAAGGCACGACAAATCGAAACATAGATCGATCGACATAAACCTGTCCGCCTGTGTTACCTGGTGGTCTTATTTGCGATGAGCATAATCCAACGATTTCACTCTGCTGGGAATATTTATAACTAAGTTGCCCAGGTATGACTTCTGTTAGTCCACCTCCACCTTCCGCTTCTCTCTGTCCATCTACTCCTTCAGCCCCTGTGTCTCTCCATCTCCTCTTCTCTCTTTTCTCTGTCTGTCTCCTACTCTTCTCTCAATCTGTTCATTTCCTCCTCCCTCTCTCCCTGTTCGTCCTACTCGCACTTGTTGTGCCTACTCATGTTTCTGCCTACTCCTGCTTCTGTCCATCTCTTCCTCTTTCCTTTCTTTGTCATCTCTCCCTCTCTCCTATCTGCGTCCATTTCATCCTTGGTCTTCGCTTTCTGTCCATATAAACCTTCGCCCTTCTTTCTAGACGTTATCTGCTCACCCGAAATAAGTGGCTGGTTAACTCTTACCCCCAACACATTTTTTCGAGATCGGAAGCCCAGGATTTTCCCACGTACTCACATATATTCAACAGATTTCACATGTGTTTGTACACATACTTCATTCATATGTCTAGCGAATTTCGCGCCGCAGTATCATTTCTATACACCTCAATGTTTTTGACGTCGTAGCTCTTGAACTATGATGCGTACGACGTCATAATTTTCCAAGTACATCCAGTGGTATATGTGATAACTATCAGCGAAATGTGTTGTGAACAGAGCTAGTAGTAAAGAAGTAATAAATTAATATGTCATGCATTATGCGGCTGTTTTTCACGTATCTCAGTATTTGACCTGATAACTCATGAAACATGTGTCGTGTAAGATGTAATTTTGTAGGTACAATCAACGGCATAAGTGGATACTATCTGCGAAAAGTATTGCGAGTAGAATTAGTAGCAACAAAGTAATACATACATCAAAGAAGATTTGAATCATCCTGGTTTCCAGAACTCTTGAAGATAGACGTTGACTGTGGATATTGTATCACAGACACAATCCCTTTGACTGTTGAGAGATGCCACTAAACCCACCCAAAGATGTAAACAACCACGCATGAACAGCGCCGGTGAGACGGAGGGGGTCCGACAACCGACCACTTCCAGTCATTCCACCAGGAATACACGGCTTGTGTTGTCTGTAGTTCAACCATATCTAGACGTTCAATACCGCGGTTCTATCACGTCCGCATTGTAGACTTTGTACCAGAAAAGGCTCTCAACACGGGAAGTGTCCAGGTGCCTCGGAGGGAACCAAAGCGATGTTGTTCGGACATGGAGGAGATACGGAGAGATAAGAACTATCGATGACATACCTCGCTCAGGCCGCCCAAGTGCTACTACTGCAGTGGATGTCCGCTACCAACGGATTATGGCTCGGAGGAACACTGACGGCGACGCTATATGTTCAGTAATGCTTTTCGTGCAGCCAGAGGAAGTCGTGTTACGACGCGAACTGGATAACGATATCGCTCGGCTAGAGTGGCCAGCATGTTCTCCTGACATGAACCCTATCCAACATGCCTGGGATGGATTGAAAAGGTATGCTTATGGACGGCGTGACACACCAACCACTCTGAGTATCTACTCCGAATCGCTGTTGAGGAGTGGAACAATCTGGACCAACAGTGCCTTGATGATCTTGTTGATAGTATGCCACGACGAATACAGGCATGGGTCAATCCAAGAGGACGTGCTACTGAGTCTTAGAGATACCGGTAAGTACAGCAATCTGAATCACCACCTCTGAAGGTCTCGTTGTATGGTGGTACAACATGAAATGTGGGGTTTTCATGAGCAATAAAAAGAGCGGAAAAGATGTTTATGTTGATCTCTATTCCATATTTCTATACAGGTCCGGAACTCTCGGAACCGAGGAAATGCAAAACATTTTTAGGTGTGTGTAAATTAAAACCCTATGTGTGATGCAGCAGTTTATCGCGCGTGGCTGTGTTTATGACGTCATATCTGCTGACGTATGCGTCGCACTGTAATATAATTTTGCTGTTACATGCAGCGATATATGTGAACACTGTCTGCAAAGTGTGTAGCGAATACAATTAGCAATAAAGAAGAAGTATACTAATGCTTCATGCGATGGTTTTATTGCATTAACAGCGAAAGTGTAGCAAGCGATAAACTTTTTCATCTCATCATTTTCTTTCTTTTGTCAGCGAGAAAGCTTTTGAAAACGTTTGAAATTATGTTGGGGGGTTGTTTGGGGGAAGAGACCAGACAGCGAGGTCATCGGTCTCATCGGTTTAGGGAAGGACGGGGAAGGAAGTCGGCCGTGCCCTTTCAAAGGAACCATCCCGGCATTTGCCTGGAGCGATTTAGGGAAATCACGGAAAACCTAAATCAGGATGGCCGGACGCGGGATTGAACCGGCGTCCTCCCGAATGCGAGTCCAGTGTGCTAACCACTGCGCCACCTCGCTCGGTGAAATTATGTGTAAACTTTCTTGAGAGTCACTAGGTGTCCTCATCTTAAAATTTTGGATGACTAAAATACGAATATTCGCGAATCGTGGGCTACACTGCTCTTTCACACCCGTCCCCACCCCTTTGACATGCAGGTGGTCTTACCCCAGTAGCGTTTCTTTCCAGACAGTAAATGATTTGTCTGCCGAGTTTGGTTAAAATGTCCCAATGGATTAGCAGGAGCTGTGAAACATAAATACTTACACTAAAGTGTCAAAAAGTCATGCGATAGCGATATGCACATATACAAATGTTAGTATCTCGTACACAGGGTAAAAAAGACAGTACACTGGCAGAGCGGTCATTTGTGGGTGATTCATGTGAAAAAGTTTCCTGCGTGATTACGCCCACACGGCTGGCATTAACATGTCTTGAACGCGGAATGGTAGTTGGAAATAGAAGTATGGGACATTTCATTTCGGAAATCGTTACAGGCCGCGCGGGATTAACTGAGCGGTCTGTGGCGCTGCAGTCATGGACTGCGCGGCTGGTCCCGGCGGAGGTTCGAGTCCTCCCTCGGGCATGGATGTGTGTGTTTGTCCTTAGGATAATTTAGGTTAAGTAGTGTGTAAGCTTAGGGACTGCTGACCTTAGCAGTTAAGTCCCATAACATTTCACACACAAATCGTTAGGGAAATCAGTATTCCGAGATCCACAGAGCGAAAGGTTTGCCGAAAATAACAAATTTTAGGCATTAACTCTCACCACGGACAACGCAGTGGCCGACAGCCTTCACGAACCCTCCAAGAGCAGCGGAGTTTGCGTAGAGCTGTCAATGCTAACCGACAAGCAGCACTGCGTTAAATAACCGCAGATATCAATGTGAGATGTTCGACTAACGTATCCACGAAGACACTACGGCGAAAATTGGCATTAATGGGCTATAGCAGCAGGCGACCGACGTCGCCGACAACGCCTATCGTGGACTGGTGAACATATTGGTTGGAGTCTGGACGACTGTAAAACCGTGGCCTGGTAAGATGAGTCCCGATTTTAGTTGGTAGGAGCTGGTGGCAGGCTTCGAGTGTGGCGCAGACACCACAAAGCTATGACCCAGGTTGCCAGCAAGGCACTGTGCAGACTGTTGGTGACTCCATAATAATGTGGGCTGTGTTTACATGGTACTGAGTGGGTCCTCTGGTCCAATGAAACGATCATTAACTAGAAATGATTATGTTCGGCTACGTGGAGACCATTTGCTGCTGTTCATTGAACTACTGCTGTTATCAAACAACGATGAAATTTTTATGAATTAAAATGCGCCACGTCACTGGACCACAGTTGTTTATGACTGCTTTGAAGAGCATTCTGGACAATTAGAGTACGTGACATGAATTACATCGAACAGTTGTGGGACATAATCGGGAGGTCAATTCGCACCAAAAATCCTTCCCTGGCAACTGTTTCGCAATTATGAATGGCTACAAACGTAGCATGGCTCTGTATTTCTGCAAGAGGCGACCAGCGACTTGGGTCCACGCCACATCTAGTTGCTGCACTACGCCGGCCAAAAGGAAGTCCGGCACGACATTAGCAGGTACGATGACTTCTGTCACCTCAGCGTACGTATGTACATATATCCTCCCTCTCCCCGCAGTCATCAGCATTAACGATAAACTAAACTTTAGAAAGAGAAATAATTTAATGTGAACAGTTTTGTTTTCAAAATGACGGAAGGTAATTGATATTTACTTTTTGTAGACGTTTTATGAAACTACAAACTACTGAGACAATGTTGCAATAGGCAATGCCTATTTCTAACAGATTTTTTCATATAGTTATGAAATAAATCACAGAAAGAAATGTCACTATCCACACTGATTGTAAACATTTGTTACAAAACATGTTTTCTCTGCAGCACTCTACTCTCTTGTAATACCTGCTTCACCCACTCCCTGGACCCCCATTTCAGATCAATCAAGTTACAATCTATGCACTATACTGACTCTTTGTAGATAGCCTGATTGCTGGACTCCTTAATTCCGAACTGACAGAAACTGGAAGTCTTCACGCTGCCAATGCTTTTTGTCTGACCACTAAAACTCACAATAATAACAGCAGTAGTTCAAATGTTCAAATGTGTGTGAAATCTTATGGGACTTAACTGCTAAGGTCATCAGTCCCTAAGCTTACACACTACTTAACCTAAATTATCCTAAGGACAAACACACACACCCATGCCCGAGGGAGCACTCGAACCTCCGCCGGGACCAGCCGTACAGTCCATGACTGCAGTGCCCTTAGACCGCTCGGCTAATCCCGCGCGGCAACAGCAGAAGTGATAATAAATAACAATAACCATAATAATGATTACAATGATTATACTGGGCACTCCCCACAGCAGTTTAGTAGTCAGAGCATAATTACTGTCGACTTGAACGGTCATTTATTTTCTTTATTGTTGTAAGGTGATTAATGAAGCAATGTATGATCTATTGCGGGAATGTTCTTGAGATATTTAAGCATATATAACACATACGTCGTAATTTTACTACCATAGATGTCAGGTCCATACTATAATCTATGCATGTAGCAGATGGGTTATCTAAGGAATATGATATTCAAACATGCGTTTTACAAGCTGAATCATCCACCACAGTGGGTCTTGCGTTAATACTAGCACTTGAAAAAAATAATTATTGGTAAATTACGTAATCAGTATTACATATAGTCTTGGAATAGATTGATAATAGTAATGATCAATTAAAGGAAATTTAGTTTCGTAACCGGGACATGACTAAACACTTTTATTTCTACCCCTTAGAAAATTTCATTTTTCCTCTAGACATGACTAAACACTTTTGTTTCTACCCCATAGAAAATTTCATTTTGACTAGATAACAGCATCTTTGTTTCATTGTGTCTCTCTTCTTTCTTGCTTCCTCTTCTTTTCAGCTTAGTGCTTGTTTTTTCTTCCGTTTCTTTCCTATTCCTTCACACACTGAGCGGGAAAAGGTTATGTGAAGCTACTGTGTCAAGAGTCGGTTTTCGACTGCTGCAGCCTATGTGGTGCACTTGTCTCACTACAGACCAGGTAGAAATATATTTCTGGCGTTCCATATTCAAATCGGCGGCGGCCGCCCCGTGTTTCTCTGCAGACACTTGTGGTCGTCCTGTGTGGCTGTTAACGCGTGTAGATACACCGTCTGTGCGATAATGAAGATCCACC
This sequence comes from Schistocerca americana, assembly GCF_021461395.2. Classification (NCBI taxonomy): domain Eukaryota; kingdom Metazoa; phylum Arthropoda; class Insecta; order Orthoptera; family Acrididae; genus Schistocerca; species Schistocerca americana. Next base: position 236,401,833 of record NC_060126.1, read on the forward strand.
CTAGGCACAGTTGACCGAAAAACCGAATTCTAGTCCATTCTCCGATCTTTCACGTATTATCGTCCCACGTACAAAGTCGGTCACTCGCAACGCACTGCCACCTTCACTACACATTTGGCTGTAACTGACTGCTCAGATATCGTTTCTACAATCACTCCATGTGCCGCATCTAGCTGCAGCATTCGGGGTCATAAACGGCACGTCTTCAAACGGAGCAACCATTCCTCCGACTTTCGACCAATCAATTTATGGATTCTAGTGACTATTTCTCTTTATTCCGCATCGTTTCCTTCAGGACCTTCTAGTTTATCATGGCTCCAGCTGGCTTGATTCCTGTTATCTAGAGTAAATCCCGTGCATTAAGAAGGACAATTTTCGATTTTCTGCAAAGATTTCATTATTGACTTTGTATATTATTATTATTATCGTTATTATTATTATTTATTGTATGCCCTCATTGAACCGTTCTAGTCAATCATACAAAGGTTTTTACAAGGAGTTATTATCCAGTAACTCATTTCAATAATACTTTAATAGTACAATTCGTTATTACAGTGGTTATGCTAAGGATTATCATAATTTATTATTGCAGAAAAGGTTTTCTTCCTGTTGTCTGCCCAATATGTCTTCATTCTTTCAGATTATTTTTCTGTCTTCATTTAAGATCACCCTTCCTGCAATCCTTTTATTGACCTTAGTTTGTAGTCTGCGTTGCTTGTCTTGCAGTATTTTGGTTTTGTCTCTTTTCTTTTTTACGCTTTTGTTGTAGTTTGGAATGTTATTATTGTTTCCTTAATTTCTGCAATCTATTTACTGTTGCTCTTGCTATTTCACAAATTGTCTGTTATTCTCTTATTAATTCTGCTTCGTGGTGTTTTGATAAGATGTTTTTTTTTTCCTGATCATGCTCATTACCGATTCTGTTTTCTTGAATGCTATTTCATTTGACGCTGTTTTCTAACGCGCGTTACCATGATACCCTTTACTTACACATGTTCTAATTGAATGGTATATTTTTAAATCGGTATAAGCCAGCGATTTTATGAGTTTATTTTACTATTGCATCAGATACTTCGTATATTTCTGCACCAACTGACATTAAAAGGACTGCAGTCAGCCAGTTAGAGTGTATTTTATAAGTAACTGAGGAACAGTGATACTTTAATGGTGGCACCAGTCAACGATTACTGCCCCTTTACAAAAGAAAAGCCATGACTCTTGACTCACGCCCCTTTGAAAATGAAACGTAAATGGCAGCATTATTTGTAATGATTTCTAATCACACCACTATCCTGCAATTGTTTGTACTGTTGTTGACTGTTGTCGTTGTCGTCCATCCCATTAAATGTGCATTTCATTATGTGTTGCCATTAGTGTCTCATACAATGAGTGTTTCCAAAAGTGACATTAGTATTGAAGATCAGGTCTGTAATTCGAAAATGCGAAACATAATTACTCAGCTGGAATGTTATAAAGTCAATGAAATAAAATTTGCATGGATAGAAGTGAGATCTATATGAATCAACGAGGGAAAAGAACTTCAGCAAAACAGCCTGCACTCACTTGCAAGTAAGTAGCAACTTTTTTATTGTAGATAATGAATAATGTATTACGCCACCTAAATACTAGGCATTTTTATTTTGTAAACAAATCACATAATACCTGTATTGTTTGACAGTTTTTTTTCTTACTGATACAGCGTGCAGTATACAGAGAACTTGAATAATTCCATGTTTCTATTTTATGAGCCTGCGTCCTTTATTTGTGTGCGCTAACTTTATGTTTAGAAAACATGAATCTACAATGTACAATATTTTTTTAAAAATCCCATGCTTTTGTGTTGGATCTGTGTACTGTGATTTCGGACCATTCATACCGAGCGAGGTGGCGCAGTGGTTAGACACTGGACTCGCATTCGGGAGGACGACGGTTCAATCCCGCGTCCGGCCATCCTGATTTAGGTTTTCCATGATTTCCCTAAATCACTCCAGGCAAATGCCGGGATGGTTCCTCTGAAAGGGCACGGCCGACTTCCTTCCCCATTCTTCCTTAATCCGATGAGACCGATGACCACGCTGTCTGGTCTCCTTCCCCAAAACAACCAACCAACCAGCCATTCTTAACCAGTAGCATTTGTTCCAGTATAAGTTAGCAAGATTGTGTTAAAAGAGTATTCTACACTAAACGCCTCTAGATAATGAAATACGTTCATTTTATATACGAATAGGTACATAATTTTCATTTTCGTGTATATATTACATTATCTGAAATTGGTCTCAACAAAAGTACATGTCTTATTATAGGTGTGCACAAAATTGCTAGGGAAAACGGAAAAGAAAATTGGCTGGATATATTTACACAGTTTCACAATATTACAGCAATTAAATGACAAAATATATTTCTTCAATGACTGATTGATTGACATGATATAACGTAGAGGCGCCCGAGGAACGACACTCCAAGAACTAATTCTGCGAGCTTTAAATGTCACATACTTAGTGGAAGTACAAGAGACAGATTATGTTTGGAACTATATGCAGGAGTTTTCAGCGTCAGCGTGAAGAGAATCCCAGAGTTACCCAGAAGACATCCCAGAGTCACCCAGAGAGCATCCCAGAGTGTCCCGGAGACTAAAACACTAAGAAGAATCGCTTCTCGGCTTTTGGCAAGATCAATGTGTAGTTATATTTATTAAAATAGTTACCCACCCACCTCCCCGGGAGTCGTAACTCCTGCAGACTAACCTAAAGTAAAAGATATGTACAACAATATAAAAATGCTTCTATGTCTTCAATTAGAGTGAAGCATGGCTGTCTGTACAATGCTGTTGCTTCATGAACAGTCAGAGATGCAGTGGTGTCAGTAGCAGCCAGCACGCAGTAGTCGTTCCTGATAAGAGCTGCGCGCTACGGCACTACTGATAAGCGCACAGCCAGCCAATCAGAGCCCGACCGGATGGGCGTTGCCGCACCGGAAGTTCTTTTTAGAAGCGGATCGCGATTAGTTAGAACTAGAGCGCGATCCTCCGCTGCTGCCTCGCCAGCGTCTAAGTCGGTTTCCAGGTCACCCGCCTTACACAGCGTAAAAGTAGACAGCCCTGAAAGTTGCTGGCAGACACGTGAAGACAAGAGAGGAAGACATGTTACACACAGCCTACCAACAGCAGTGTATGATTTAACGAGGTCATATATCAGCCTTTCCGTGGACGGAATTCCATTATGTAGGTGGGCCAACACAACATTACTTAAGCACTGATCTCAACATCAAATTGATGTGGAAATTATTCCTTGAAAATTATCCCCAAGAAAAAGTAAGGCACTACTTTTACTAACCATCCTTCAGGGACAATTTTAATTATAAATTTTGAAGGCCACAAATAGACACTTTTTGCACGTGTGTGGAGCTAAATGTTCAGATGAAGTTTCCTCGACCTAAATGATGTAGCGAAGCGTAGAGCTGTGATTGAGCTGTGTCTTTATAATCAGAGGAGTGGAAGATTTTACACTGCTTTTCAAAATGAGAAATCGGAAGCAAGGATATTAGAAGACGACATTCTTTCTCTGTCTTTCGATTTCATGCAGAACGTCTTCTTACCAAAACTTCCATTGCAAGATGCGCTTTCATTCAGACAAGTTACTGTTAATGTATTTAGCATACGCACTATGATAAAAGAACAGTATACAACTGTCTACCATGAAGGTGAAGGTAAGATGAAGACAAATGAAATGTACTCAATAATGAATTATTATATGAAGGATATACCACAAAAGTGCACCACACGTCATCTCTTTTCAGACAACAGTTCAGCTTAAAGTAAGAATCAGGCACTCAACCGGTTACTGTTGAATATAATCCTTACTGGGAAATTCAACAATAGTATTCAGTGAGGAGGCAGAGTTTTCTGCCCTGTGATACAGATTTTGGTATTATAAAAAGAAGCTAAGGAAACACAACAGATTGTTTACGGTGACTGATGTTACAAAGGTGATTCTTACAAGTTCGAAGGAAGATAAATTTCTTGTTACGGAAACTGGTGCTGCTGAGGTATTAGACTTCAAGTTATGTTGACCGCCGTATTACAGGAAGACCAGTATTTTTGAAGAAACTCTAAAAAAGGGACGACAAGGAAAGGTAATTTACTCTGTTGGAACTTATTCACATTTTATTTTTGATAGCACCAGAGTGGTTTGAGTTAGAGCTTCTACAACGATGAATGGACTTACTAGTCACTTTACTTTAATATTACGTTAGAAATCCATTCTGTTGTCAGATAATCATATTTGAATCATATTACACGAAAAGTAAAGAAATATGCCTATTGGTAGTTATTTTAACATTTAAACAGTTCTTGTCGATTTTCCACAGATGTGTGTAAGCTGACTTAAGTCCATTTAAAAATATAGATTCAGTTACTCTTCTTTCTCTCTTCAGTATACTGTCAATTGCTGCTCTGTTGGGTGTTTTGAAGATGGTTTCAGCAGCATATGTTATTTCTGCCTTTATAACTGTTTTACAATATTTTAATTTTGCACGTGTTTCTGGTAATATAAATTGCTTAGTTCTGTTTTTATTCTGTTTCTCCATGTCGGTTTCTCAATTACATTGCAAGTTATGGTTTCACGTAAATATTTAAACTCATCCACAATTTTCATTTCCTCTTCTCCTGTTGCAGTTTTGATCGCAACTGGTGGATCAGTTAGCATAATCTCTGTTTCTTGAAACCACGTTCTAAGGCCGATTTCTTGTTCTAATACTTGTAGCGATTTAACTTGTTTTCCAGTTTCTTGAACATTGTTGGCTAGGAGAGCAACATCATCAGCAAATCCCAAGCATTTCAAGCGTATATCGTTTTTCATACTTCCAGAACTTACGCTCTTTGGGTTACTTTTGTACCATTCCCTCATTTACGTATTTCAGTGCACATTTGAATAGTTGTGGTGACGGGCAGTCATACTATCTTAATCCTGTTTTTATGAGGGTTTGCCTTCTAAACTTGACATTTGATTTGGTATTCAGTGGAGTAAATTCTATTACTTTAATTAGTGTTGGAAGAAGGACTCTATTTCTTAGAAATTTTAATACTGACGTTGTCGTTATTTCCATAATTGCTATTATTATTACTATTATTTTATTATTGCTAGTTAAGTTACGCTGATTATACCTCGAACCCACAAGCATCATTCATTTCGGGTCTTCGTTCTACCGATAAGCACAATACCGATCTATTTTCGACTCGTTCAACTGTAGATTCCCTTGGTTTCGATCTGTGGTGGTTTGGTTTTGTATTTGCCTTTGCAGCTATTCTTAACTGAGCTATGCACTTTTTCTATTCCACTGATTCTGGTTGCAGGGGCCTGTTTCCTGATGTGTTTTCTCGTGTCGTTTATCTTATATTCTACAAGATAGTTGAGGTTTCTTTCTGTTGTTATTTTATTTGTTTTTGTTAGCTTGCATCCAGATACATTGTTTACGGATATTTGTTTGTCTTTTCCAGCTGACGAGAATAACCCCTTGGGTGCCCAAACTCTCCCGTCGCTTATCCTCGGCAGCTTTGCTCCTCTACATTTTGTCAACGTGAATCCGCGTTTCCGTGTTGGGTACATCTGAGCACTGATTTGTACCGGACGTTATCTCAGACTAAGCAGAGAATTGACACTACAAACAAGGCAAAAATGTCATACAGTGACAATGAGTGGCGATCTTACGGTCCTAGACGGACAGAAAACTGGAGTGTCAGACGCACCCAGCACCCGCCCGTTCTTATCCTGCTAGCTCGCCATTCTTCTTTGAGGAAGAAACGAAACACAGGCGTGGAGGAGAAGAGCAGGTGATGTTTTAATTATAGATAAAGGGCACTCCGCTCGTAGGTATAATTAAGGGAGAGTGCGGGTCTTTATCCCGGGCCAGCATTTCATTTTCGCCCCACAGACTGATCCTGACAGAAGATACGAATAATTAGAAAGTACACCGCGCTGATAAGGCAAGTCTTCGCTCACTTCCTCACGTTAGTTGCTGGTTCTGACAAAAAGGACATCAACGTTGTACCGTATACATTCCTATTGTCAAAGTGATGCTATAGTCTGACCATATGCCAGTGTCTGCAAAGGATTTATGGAAAACCTGAAGACATTTATGTTTTATAGCTGTTGTCAACCAGAAGTTTGCTTTCGACAGCACAGTGCTTTACTAGACACGGTCACCTTGGAGGCAGTTATTCATTGGCATTTGCGTGCACGCCAGATCCTGAATTTAAAAACAAACATTAGAGAAATAAAAGCTATAAAATACTCGTGAACAAATAAATGTTGTCTTCTTCACTGTAAAAATTATCAAAATAAGATTCGCTTTGTAAAATAAATGGAATACCTTGTTTCCTATAATGCCCACCTTATCCTTTTTATTTCTTTAAAAAAAAGCATAGTGCCTAAAATTAATCATTTATATTCTGTTATTATTGTTCTAGTCTGGTTGCTTTCTGGACCTTATAATGAATCCAAGATAACGAGGAAGAAACAAAGCACGCCTTTAACTTAGTTCCGTACAAACGTTAATTTAACCCTTTCCACAGTTGCATATATTAAAAAAATTCGGTAAAGTCCCTTATATTTCTTCATCTCGCATAGGCTGTAACGGTCCGTAGTAAACTAAAGCCAAAATTCTTCTTTGTGTTTAGTAGCTTCTGCCCAGGGGTAAAGGCTCGTATGCCCTTGAAGACAGCTGACGGTATTGCGTTTCGTCTTGTGATGATTCTGTTATCATTGTTCTTGTCGACGTTCTTTCTGGACATTTTCATGAATTCAAGATTGCAAGGATGAAACAACAGAGAAACATTTTGACTTGCTTCCTCGTGACTGCTGATTCAACCATTTACACAGATTTATATTTCGAGAAATTGGCGTAAGTCTCTGATATATCTTTGTCTTGCTTAGTTTGTGATCCTGCCTGGTAAAGTATAGCCAAATATTTTCCTTGCACTTAGTACCTTCCGTCTGGAGGTAAAGGATCGCATGTCCCTTAAGCCATTTCGTTTCGTCCTGCGGTGCGGAGCTCCTCCCGGATGAATAATGTTTAGTGATGTGATAGTGTTAACTTTTGTCCTAACTACACACGGTAACTTCTGATGAATGATTTTGCCAGATGTGCTTTACTTTTTCATATTCATATGCAAATATCTGTTCTCCAGTATCCATTACGCTACAATAAGCACACATCGGCAACTCTGTTAGATGAATGGCGTGAAATTTGGAGTTGGTGGGTATTTTACTCACAGTCTTGTAGCCCGACGCTTTCACATTCGAAGGTAAATTCCGGTTATTAATATTTTTCCAGATCTCCTTCCAGTCTCACTGTGGATATTTCTACCCATATATTCCATTAATTTCTGGTGTATACCTCTGATTTTTGACTTTTCAGAAGGTGATTTCGTTTGGATACAGCGAAACTCCATTAAAAATTACTGAAAATGGTAAAATTCTTTTTGAATGTGCGGCATACCTATTGACAGGTTCAGATTAACAGGATTGATTTCCTTCAGTAAATAAAATACTAAACTAATTGGGTGACTTAGTCCACGAACTGAGGGTATTACGTACATATAAGGCCTGCGGTTTACAACTGATATCAGTGGCGTTTAATCTATAGATTTCTACCGGGAGAGAAAGACTGTCAAATTTCACTTTGGAAATGTTTCCATGGCCATATGCCAATGCCGACGTTATTGTAACGGCTATCCCCCTTGGTAGTGGGAAAACATGTGCCACATAATTCAGAACTACACTGAGGCACTGACAAGCATGTATACGTATGGAATCTAATATTTCTAAACAGACTACACTGTTTTCCGATTGCTGTAATCATCAATTCATACTAGCTTGGAATCATTATTCGAGATTCATAAATATTGAGTATAATAATTAGAAACTGATAAAAATGACATGTTGTTGTGGTCTTCAGTCCTGAGACTGGTTTGATGCAGCTCTTCATGCTACTCTATCCTGTGCAAGCTGTTTCATCTCCCAGTACGTACTGTAGCCTACATCCTTCTGAATCTGCTTAGCGTATTCATCTCTTGGTCTCCCTCTACGATTTTTACCCTCCACGCTGCCCTCCAATACTAAATTGGTGATCCCTTGATGCCTCAGAACTTATCCTACCAACCGATCCCTTCTTCTGGTCAAGCTGTGCCACAAACTCCTCTTCTCCCCAATTCTATTCAATACCTCATCATTAGCTTTGTGATCTACTCATCTAATCTTCAGCATTCTTCTGTAGCACCACATTTCGAAAGCCTCTATTCTCTTTTTGTCCAAACTATTTATCGTCCATGTTTCACTTCCATACATGGCTACACTCCATACAAATACTTTCAGAAACGACTTCCTGACAGTTAAATCTATACTCAATGTTAACAAATTTCTCTTCTTCAGAAACGCTTTCCTTGCCATTGCCAGTCTACATTTTATATCATCTCTACTTCGACCATCATCAGTTATTTTGCTCCCCAAATAGCAAAATTCATTTACTACTTTAAGTGTCTCATTTCCTAATCTAATTTCATCAGCATCACCTGACTTAATTCGACTACATTCCATTATCCTCGTTTTACTTTTGTTGATGTTCATCTTATATCCTCCTTTCAACATACTGTCCATTCCGTTCAACTGCTCTTCCAAGTCCTTTGCTGTCTCTGACAAAATTACAATGTCATCGGCGAACCTTAAAATTTTTATTTCTTCTCGATGGATTTTCATACCTACTCCGAATTTTTCTTTTGTTTCCTTTATTGCTTGCTCACTATACAGACTGAATAACATTGGGGAGAGGCTACAACCCTGTCTCACTCCCTTCCCAACCATTGCTTCCCTTTCATGTCCCTCGACTCTTATAACTGCCATCTGGTTTCTGTACAAATTGCAATTCGCTCCCTGTAATGATTATATATATATATATATATATATATATATATATATATATATATATATATATACAGGGTGAGTCACTTAACATTACCGCTGGATATATTTCGTAAACCACATCAAATACTGACGAATCGATTCCACAGACCGAACGTGAGGAGAGGGGCTAGTGTAATTGGTTAATACAAACCATAAAAAAATGCACGGAAGTATGTTTTTAACACAAACCTACGTTTTTTTTAAATGGAACCCTGTTAGTTTTGTTAGCACATCTGAACATATAAACAAATACGTAATCAGTGCCGTTTGTTGCATTGTAAAATGTTAATTACATGCGGTGCTATTGTAACCTAAATTTGACACTTGAGTATCACTCCTCCGCTGTTCGATCGTGTGTATCGGAGAGCACCGAATTACGTAGGGATCCAAAGGGAACGGTGATGGACCTTAGGTACAGAAGAGACTGGAGCAGCACATTACGTCCACATGCTAACACCTTTTTATTGGTCTTTTTCACTGTCGCACATGTACATTACCATGAGGGGTGAGGTTACACGTACACACGTGGTTTCCGTTTTCAATTACGGAGTGGAATAGAGTGTGTCCCGACATGTCAGGCCAATAGATGTTCAATGTGGTGGCCATCATTTGCTGCATACAATTGCAATCTCTGGCGTAATGAATGTCGTACACGCCGCAGTACATCTGGTGTAATGTCGCCGCAGGCTACCACAATACGTTGTTTCATATCCTCTGGGGTTGTATGCACATCACGGTACACTTTCTCCTTTAACGTACCCCACAGAAAGAAGTCCAGAGGTGTAAGATCAGGAGAACGGGCTGGCCAATTTATGCGTTGTCCACGTCCTATGAAACGCCCGTCGAACATCCTGTCAAGGGTCAACCTAGTGTTAATTGCGGAATGTGCAGGTGCACCATCATGCTGATACCACATACGTCGACGCGTTTCCAGTGGGACATTTTCGAGCAACGTTGGCAGATCATTCTGTAGAAACGCGATGTATGTTGCAGCTGTTTGGGCCCCTGCAATGAAGTGAGGACCAATGAGGTGGTCGCCAATGATTCCGCACCATACATTTACAGTCCACGGTCGCTGTCGCTCTACCTGTCTGAGCCAGCGAGGATTGTCCACGGACCAGTAATGCATGTTCCGTAGACTCACTGCCCCGTGGTTTGTGAAACCCGCTTCATCGGTAAACAGGTAGAATTGCAACGCATTCTCTGTTAATGCCCATTGGCAGAATTGCACTCGATGATTAAAGTCATCACAATGTAATAGCTGATGTAGCGACACATGAAACGGGTGAAAGAGGTGACGATGCAGTATGCGCATGACACTACTTTGACTCAGTCCATCGGCTCTCGCAATGTCCCGTGTGCTCATGTGTGGGTTCATGGCAACAGCAGCTAACACACCAACTGCACCCGCTTCTCCTGTGACGAGCCTGTTACGGACCCGTTTGCGTGCTACGACCATACCTGTTGCATACAGTTGGCGGTAGATGTTTTGCAATGTGCGGCACGTTGGATGCTCTCTGTCCGGGTACCGTTCTGCATACACCCTGCAGGCTTCAGCTGGATTTCGTCGACACTCGCCATAGACGAGTATCATCTCCGCCTTTTCAGAGTTCGAATACACCATGGTCACAGTTCCTACAACACTACACTATCAGAGACGTCTGGTAACACGGTGTACTACAGTTGGTCCGGGTGCGGAGACGAATGCAGAATAACAATAGCAGCAAGCGCTACATGCGGACACTGCGACAGCTAGACCAAACCACAACAGTGCACTACAGCCACACTCGTAAACACGGTCGTCATCGTAAACATGTCCCTGCAGATGCTGCTCGCCGACCGTGGCCCGTGTTTGTTACAACACGCAACCGAACGTCGGAGGTTTCAAGCGTCAACTTTAGGTTACAATATCTCCGGATGTAATTAACATTTTACAATGCAACAAACGACACTGATTACGTATTTGTTTATATGTTCGGATGTGCTAACAAAACTAACGTGGTTCCATTTAAAAAAACGTAGGTTTGTGTTAAAAAACGTACTTCCGTGCAATTTTGTATGGTTTGTATTAACCAATTACACTAGCCCCTCTCCTCACGTTCGGTCTGTGGAATCGGTTCGTCAGTATTTGATGTGGTTTACGAAATATATCCAGCGGTAACGTTAGGTGACTCACCCTGTATATATATATATATATATATATATATATATATATATTACGACCACTTCTTAATAGCCGCCATGTCCACCTATGGCGCAGATTGAAGCGGTTACGCATCGCGGCACGGAAGCAGTGAGGCCTTGATAGGTCGCTGGAGGGAGATGGCACGATATCTGCACACACGAGTCACGTAATTCTTGTAAATTCCGGGTAGGGGGGGGCGATGAGCTCCACGCCACGTCAAACACATCCTAGATGTGTTCGATCAAATTCATATCTGGTGAGTTGAAGGGGCCAGCACATCAATTTAAATTCTTCACTGTGTTCCTAGAACCACTCCATCACACTCCTAACCTTATGACATGGCGTATTGTCTTGTCGAAACATGTCACAACCGTCAGAAAACATGATCGTCATGAAGTGGAGTACGTGGTCTCCAAACAAGTGTACGATACTTCGTGGCCGTCGTGGTGCGTTGCACGAGCTCCATACCCACGTGAGTGTTCCCCGGAGCATAATGGAGCCCCCCTCCACCTCGTCTACGTCGCGCAATATAGGTGCCAACGATCTGTGCACAAGACCCATGCCCACCTGAGTATTCCCCAGAGCTTAATGGAGCCACCACCAGATTGTCTCCGTCGCGCAGTACAGATGTCAATGAGCTGTTCCGCTGGAAGGTGACGGATTCACGCCTTCCAATCGGTATGATGAAGAAGGTATCAACAGACCATGAAACGCTCTGACGCTGCGTCAACGTCCAGTACCGATGGTCACGTGTCCATTTCAGTCGTAGTTGCCGATGTCGTGGTGCTAACATCGGCACATGCCTGGGTCGTCCGCTGCAGAGGCCCATAGTTAGGAGAGTTCGGTTCACTGTGTGTTCAGAAACACTCGTACTCCACCCAGCATTAAAGTCTGATGTTAGTTCCGCCGCAGTTCATCACCTATCCCGTTTTACTAGTCTGCCCAGTCTACGACGTCCGTAATCTGTAGTGAGGTGTGGCCGCCCAACCCCACGACGTCTTTACGTGGTTCCGCCTTGATTTCGTCACGTGTTGAAGACACGCACCACAGCATCCCTCGAACACCCGACAAGTTATGCAGTTTCCGAAATGCTCGTGCCGAGCCTCCGGGTCGTCACAACCTGTCCTCAGTCGATCTCCGATCGATCGCGCGCCTTCCCCATTCTACACTCGGACAACACGCTCACTGTTAGTACATGCACTGTGTGTGTGTCTGGCTAGAAGGTGGCGTTGCTATTGCGTGGACAGGTTTATATCGACAGTCGATGGGTGGTCACAATGTTCTGGCTGATCAGTGTACTGTAGGTCTAAAACAGACTACAAAAACATTAGAAATCTAGCACTTCTTTTTGACGTAATGATGTTTCACCTTTGTTAGAGAAGTTTCCTCAGCTGTATTAATAGGTGTACTGCACTAGTTTACCTAGTGATCTTCAAATCACTCTCAAAGTTGATCGGTGGACATCTTCGAACAGCCGCTCCCATTTTCTTGTGTAGTATCCAGTTACCCTATAAAAACAGTAGAAGCTATGATAATAATTTTGGATGAACATCTAAAGTGGAAATAACAAATTATCATTGCCGGCAGGAGAGCCACTCTTGTCCACATATAGTCCAAAAATTTAGAAATATACTTAGACTGAAAATAAATTCGTGACTTTGGCAAGCTCTGTCTCTCTCTCTCTCTAAATCACTCTGCATTAAAGTGGATGTTAAGACTTCACCTTTTATCAGCGGCTCATCTTCCTCCTTATCGTGTTCCAGTTGTCTTCCTTCTTCGCAACAGCAAACCAGTAATTCGAACACGTTCTCAACGCTTCATATATATTGTGAATCTACAATTACTCTTCAGACAACAGATGTCGAATGGTAAATAATATGCTGTCCATATATATTATGTGACTCGTTTAGTGCGAGTTTTTGTGTTTGTGAGGTCTTTGTAGGAACAGTGTGCAGAAATACGACCTGGTGTTCGAAACGGAGCTATCCTTATTCCTTTGCCGTAATGTGTTCAGGTTTATGATTTAATACTCCGAAGGGAAATATATCTCTTCCCTTGCTGGGTGAATGTACTTCATTTTAAGTCTTCCCTTGCAGTGGTAAAGAACACATAAGCACCTTTCTGTGTTTTATCAATTACCCAGTTGTCTTGCCATTCTCATGTTCTTCACCAAGCCAGTTGCTCTTTGGAGGCTACCCTTTTCTCTGAAATCTCCTTACATTTTGCTGAGTCTCTTGCTGTTTTACACTCCTTCCATTTTGATTTAAAGGTGTATTTCTAATAATATGAAAAGCGGCAGTATTATACACACTCATAAATGTTGTTAATATGTTCCTTTGTACTCGGCATACCGCTACATGCAGTGCAACTTGCCTTTGGCACAGTGACAGCTCACTAACCTATTGTAAGAGCAAGTATTATTTCGTGTTACAATCTGATTTCGTTTCGAGGTAAATAAAATTAATTATATTTTCGAATCACATTAAGACACTGTTTCCGCTATTGACTCCTCTCTTCTGGAAGTACTATCCTTCGATTCCTCTATATATCTGGATTGGATTCAACCACCTTTTGCAAAACGTAAATTCATTTTATGTTACTATCATCTTCAAACATCTTTCAGTGCATATGTAGGCCTTACGTCATCACACGGTTCTTATTCTCTTGCACTTTTAATTACTATATGATTAGGTCATACAAAACCTTTATTAAATAGTCCGACTGCAGGAAGCTAAAATCGTTTTAAATATCTTTCAAAGGCTATTATATCCTGTATACAAGATTATATTTATTACATGATTTAATACCTTAGGTTGCTGACCAGTTTCAGCCTGCGACTATGTTAAAATCCTTGTACTAACAATATCAAAGAAGTAAAAGTGTAAAAAAACTTTTTTGAAATCGTTACATTTTGCTTAATGTAACTATCGCTACACTGCTTACAGTTGCGTCGGTCATTTTTACGTCATATTAAAAACTATTTAGTGCTGCATCGGAACAGAGATTATTGCCTTTCCTCCCCCCCCCCCCCCCCCCCCCACACACACACATTTTCCTTTTTTGTTGTTGTTTCATCCTCTTCGCCCCACATGGGTGCAGGGTGGGCTGTCAAGGGCGCAATACCTCTCTCCTCTTAAAGTTTTAAAATGACTTAAGAAGTTACGAAGATGATTAAAACATGTAAACTTACTAATTTTTATAAAAAAAGACTAAAGTTTAAAAATAAAAATATAATATGAGACGGCGACGTTCATTGAAAAGAAGCATTGTACTTTCACCAAAAGACTGAAAAACGTGCTCTTGGAAAATTGGTTTTGTGGAGAGGAAAATTTTGTAGTGTTGAAGAGCGAGGGATATAAATATGTGGCCGTTGGGTAGTAGAAAGAGAAATGCCGTGTGGCTAGGGCCTCCTGTCGGGTAGACCGTTCACCTGGTGCTAGTCTTTCGAGTTGACGCCACTTCGGCGACTTGCGTGTCAATGGGGATGAAATGACAATGATAATAACAAAACAACACCCAGTCCCTGAGCGGAGGAAGTCTCCGACCCAGCTAGGAATCGAACCCGGGCCGTTAGGTATGACATTCCGCCGCGCTGACCACTCAGCTACCAGGGGCGGACATTGGGTAGTAATTATACAGATGAAGGTAGTTATTAGGATGGGTAATGAGAAGACGGAGAGGAAGAAGGGAGATGGGAGGAAAAGAAAGTCCAGATGAATAGTGGGATAGATAGGCAAGAATTGTAGTCGACAGTCGACAGGATGGGGGCAGATTTCTTAGTCTAGCAGAAGTTTGGAGGCGCGGAGGCGGCAGTTTAAGTTGCTTGGTATGGAGTATGAGTAGATGTGGAGTTGCCGGAATGCTTTAGTAATGACGTGACAGCGGACCTATATTTGGGATCAGAGGGGAAATAATAGTGCTGCTCGAATCTAGTTTGCGGATATAGTAGCATATGTGGAAGTGTAAAATGTGGATGAGGAAGACTGGGAACTTCATCGGATGGTGGGAGATTTACTTGGGGAAGGCAAACGTACGTGGAAAGCAAGACGGAGTGCGTACCGCTGGCTGTAATGAATATCAGGGCAGTACTGGCGAAGAAGAGGACAGAGTGGATCAACGCTTTTTAGGTATGGAGTACAGTGGAAGTCACAAACCTTATGATGTGCTGTTTATTAGTTTTAGGAGTTGTAATCTGTTGTGTGTTTTCTGTAAGAACTTGGTTTAAGAAGGTTTCAGATAGATTATATAATGGTAAGACCGAGATTTAGGAACCAGGTTTTAGATCGTAAGACTTTTCCAGGGCACAATCTATTGGTTATGAACCGTAGATTAAAACTTAAAGAAACTGCAAAAAGGTAAGAATTTAAGGATTTGAGACCTAGATGAATTAAAACAACCAAACGTTGTAGAGAGATTGAGAGAGAGCATTAGGGAACGATTGACAAGAACGGGGGAAAGACATACAGTAGAAGAAGAATGGGTAGTTTTGAGAGATGAAATAATGAATGCAGCAGAGGATCAAGTCGGTAAAAAGACGAGGGCTAGTAGAAATCCTTGGGTAACAGAAGAGGTATTGAATTTAATTAATGAAGGGCGAAAATATATAAATGCAGTAAATGAAGCAGGCAAAAAAACGTGTCAAAAATGAGATCGATGGGAGGAGCAAAATAGCTAAGCGGGGATAGCTAGAGGATAAATGTAAGAACAAAAGTAAGGACGTAGAGGCATATATCACTAGGGGTAAGATAGATCCTTCCTACAGGAAAATTAAAGAGACCTTTTGAGAAAAGAGAACCACTTGTATGAATATCAAGAGCTCAAATGGAAAACTAGTTCTAAGCAAAGAAGGGAAGGCAGAGGGGTGGAAGGAGTATATCGAGGGTCTATACAAGGTCGATGTACTGGAGGGTAATATTATGGAAATGGAAGAGGACGTAGATGAAGATGAAATGGGAGATATAATACTGCGTGAAGAATTTGACAGAGCACTGAAAGACCTAAGTAGAAAGAGGGCCCAAGGAGTAGACAATATTCCATTAGAACTACTGGCCTTGGCATAGGCAGCCCTGACAAAACTATACTATACCACCTGGTGAGGAAGATGTATAAGGCAGACAAAATACTCTCAGACTTCCAGAAGAATGTAATAATTCCAATCCGAAAGAAAGCAAGTGTTGACAGGTGTGAAAATTAACGAGCTATCAGTTTAATAAGTCACGGTTGCAAAATACAAACACGAATTCTTTACAGACGAATGGAAAAACCGGTAGAATCCGACCTAGCGGAAGGTCAGTTTGGATTCGGTAGAAATGCTGGAACATGTGAGGCAATACTGACCCTACGAATTATCTTAGAAGACAGATTAAGGAAATGCAAAACCTACGTTTCTAGAATTTGTAGATTGAGAGAAAGCTTTTGACAATGTTGACTGGAATACTCTCTTTCAAATTCAGAAGGTGAAAGGGTATTTACAATTTGTAAAGAAAGCAGAGGGAAGTTATAAGAGTCGAGGGGCATGAAAGGGAAGCAGTGGTTGGGAAGGGAGTGAGAGAGGGCTGTATCCCCGATGTTATTCAGTCTGTATACTGAGCAAACAGTAAAGGAAACAAACGAAAATTTTGGAGTAGGAATTAAAATCCATGGAGAAGAAATAAAAACTTTGGTGTTTGCCGATGTCATTGTAATTTAGCCAGAGACAGCAAAGCACCGGAAAGAGCAGTTTAATGGAATGGACAATATCTTGGAAGGAGGATATGAGATGAACATCAACAAAAGCAAAAAGATGATACTGAAATGTACAGTAGCTGCATCAAACCAGTCTCTGAACTGAAGTCCACAACAACAACAACAGTTAGTAGCTGAGGTTAGAATATTAGTTGTCTGCTAAGCTTTAGTCCAAGATGTTTAAAAGTGTTAGTCAATTGCATAGAAAGATAGTAAACCGTTAGGTACAAGTGATTTACACCGAAGATACGGATGATTCGTTCTGCAGTTAATGTCTGTGTTTCGCAGGGTTTCTATTCGTGCGCCATTTGTTACACCAAGATGAAAACTGCTTAAGAAGGAGTTGTAGGGATCGTTGGGATATTTGAAATGATGGGTAAAGAGTTTGGAAATTTGTGGCATCGGTATATTGGAGGAGGTTGACTGGAAGAGAGTTGTTTTGGGCTATCGTATGTATAAAGAAGATAAAAAGAAACGGGATGACAGCGGCTTTGAGCACACCCGTAGTAACATAAAAGAACAGGAATTGGCGTTGTTAGTAATGACAAAGAACAGGTGGTTAGACAGAAAAGAATAAATTAGGTTTACATAGCTAACTGGAAGTGCGTAAGTTTGAAGATACAACCGGAGTTCCATACAAGTTCGAACAATATGAAAATTGTGGATTTTTCTTTTTTTAAGGTATGTGAGATGCAAAAGTTGGTCGTCAAGGGAGAAGTTGAGAAGCAAACTGTTTCACAAGAAGGCATAAATTTTGAGTCGGGGGTTGTCCGCAGCTCGTGGTCGTGCGGTAGCGTTCTCGCTTCCCGCGCCCGGGTTCCCGGATTCGATTCCCAGCGGGGTCAGGGATTTTCTCTGCCTCGTGATGACTGTGTGTTGTGTGATGTCCTTAGGTTAGTTAGGTTTAAGTAGTTCTAAGTTCTAGGGGACTGATGACCATAAATGTTAAGTCCCACAGTGCTCAGAGCCATTTGAGTCGGGTGTTAAGTTAAAATTGCTTACAATTACGTTACTTGTACGTCACTTGTATTCGTCATTGCTGCATAAAATATTTCGTGGTTTCGTTAAGAACTGTGCGGCAGGTAAAAGTTGATTAATGTGTATCAGACAGTGTGCACATAAGATATTGTAACACTACTATGTCATAATGGGATAAAGTTGTTCCTCGTGTGCGTTAGTTCGTAAGGTATGTTTTTCCCTTATAACTTCTACGCCAAAACTTTAATGCATTGTTTACATCTAATGTGGAGTACCTGTTTTCTCTGAAATGTGGAAAAAATGTATATAGATTACTCTCAGTCTGTCTGATATATTCCTTAAAACGTGTCTTAAAAAGTTCGCCCCTTTTGGCCATAGTAAAACGTCTCGCAGTCTCCTCTGTTTATTTCACATACCAGACTAATTGAACACTTTCACAGTGGTTGATGCTATTTAGTGCATAATAAGCACGGAAACTAATACGGATATTTGTGTTGTGAAAGATGCATGCCACTTTATTTGAAGTATTCCCAAGGCAATTCTAATACACTCTATTCGATAATTTATTTCGAATAGATTTTACGTTTCCCAAAATTTGTTCTATCGCAAAAAATCAAAATATTATATCGTCAATCGGGTCCGTGGTGTAAACGAGGGAAAGAATGGGAGAGAGGGGAGAGAGAGGGGGGTAAGGGGAGGGAGGGAAAGAAAGAGAGAGAAAGAGAGGAGAATTTACTTCCCACCTGATGGCTATATAAAGTAAAGGTTGGGGTCAGCAGCTATTCTTGTAATATCGTCATTTGTGGTCACATCTTTTGATTGCTCATACGTGGGTAACTCCTACATAATTTACTTGATCATTTTATTTTTGATGCATGAAACTCTGCTATCTGCAATTCAGGTATAATAGGAGTATATGAACGTTTAATGTTTACTAGTGTACTTTACAGCCCATTTCTTGTGCTCCCAGTTCCTCCATCTGTACGTAGAACAAGGATTCTTACCATATTTCATCATTTTGTGTGTGTTATTAAATCAAGTGCAACACTAGCTCTTGTCATATTAGTACAGTCACAAGTATTATAGTTGAATTCTTTTATCTTGGCGGCTCGCGCATGCCCGCCCAGACGCGGGAGAGTGCTGCCTTGCCAGTTTCACACGACGCACGCGCCAATAGATCAGCGCCATAGTATAGCTAGTTTGCAAGCTTACGTTTAGGGGGGAGCGCGCAGTTCATGAAGTAAAGCCACCACGGCCGCATTAACCCTTTCGCTGCTACAAAGACGTGCTCCCTGCATTCCGCGCTGTGCGCGATTTTGTCACTGCACTACTCGCCTGTGCAGACACATGGTGTTCCCACTGCTTTGACACACTTATCATTCGATTCCACAAAAACTATTTGGCCCAAAAATTTGATTTTTACACATCTTCTTGACTGATACCTTCCCCCATAAATGACTTAATTTTGTTTCGATGTTCAACGCAATTATTATGCAGCATTAAATATAGTAAACCATTGCACGAAATTTTGAAGAGTTTGCAGAGGTAAAAGTCCATAGCGTATATTTTCCGTAGCCCGCATCTCGTGGTCGTGCGGTAGCGTTCTCGCTTCCCACGCCCGGGTTCCCGGGTTCGATTCCCGGCGGGGTCAGGGATTTTCTCTGCCTCGTGATGGCTGGGTGTTGTGTGCTGTCCTTAGGTTAGTTAGGTTTAAGTACTTCTAAGTTCTAGGGGACTGATGACCATAGATGTTAAGTCCCATAGTGCTCAGAGCCATTTTTTTTATTTTCCATATGGTCGATTTTAGTTGCCACAATGTTGAGAATGAAATGTGGACAAGATACCTAAATTTCATATAAAATTTACTGTATAACAATATCTCATTTAAGTACCACATAGGTGTCGTACGTAATATTGAGAAATGTTCCGTCTTTCGCGACTGTAACAAAAGTTTTATTTACACTGAGCACGTTTGGCTTTATTTTAAAGCATTTCAGTGAATCAAAAGGAAGTAGACAAAATACATTAAACAAAACTGTGGACTTACAAAAACATTAGGACTTGAATATACCGTCTATCAGTGAAGTGCTCTGAGCTATGTCAAATATAATTTTTGTGTGTGGCACACACAAACATCATTTATTTGCTAAAACACTGATCAGCCAACACAAACGTTGAATATTGTGTTACCGCAGCACAAAACTACGAAAGGTGACTTGACAATGGAGGAGACAAAATACTGTCCACTGAAGATGCTTCAAAAGAGAGAAACGCGTCTGGTCTAAATAAGTCGCTTATTACAGTTGCAGAAGAGGAATATATTTCAGTACCATAGGTGAAACTGCGACTGTGGAACAAAAACAAGAAAGAGAACATGAGTAACATTGTGTATGTACCATACCTTTCATTGATTGAAGTGCTTTAAAATAAATCCAAACGCGTCCGGTCTAAATAAAACTTTTATTACAGTCGCGAAAGACGGAATATTTCTCAATATTACATACGACACCTATGTAGTACTTAAATTAAATGAGATATTGTTATACAGTAAATTTTATATGAAATTTAGGTATCTTGTCCACATTTCATTCTCAACATTGTGGCAACTAAAATCGACCATACGGAAAGTATACGCTATGGACTTCTACCTCTGCAAACTCTTCAAAATTTCGTGGAATGGTTTACTACAGTTAATGCTGCATAATAACTGCGTTGAACATCGAAACAAAATTAAGTCATTTATGGGGGGAAGGTATCAGTCAAGAAGACGTGTAAAAATCAAATTTTTGGGCCAAATAGTTTTTGTGAAATCGAATGATAAGTGTGTCAAAGCAGTGGGAACACCATGTGTCTGCACAGGCGAGCAGTGCAGTGATGACAAAATTGCGCACAGCGCGGAATGCGGGGAGCACGTGTCTGCAGCAGCGAAAGGGTTAATGAAGAGACAAAGCACTAGAAATTTCAAAAAATTGCATTCAAACGAATATAACTCATGAAGTAAGGCACTTCGATATTGTTTTTAAATAATTAAAGTATTATGTTCCGCACAAGGTTTGAACTCATAACCTTTCATGTAGAAGTCCAACACCTTAACCATTACGCTAACGCAGATCGTCTGCGTGCAGAACACAGTGAGGAGTCTAACACGTTACGCAAAATACTGACATACACTTTTGGTATGACTATGAATTACTCACGCTTCGTCGAAGTACAATAGGAAATAAACAATTACCGCTCTTCTTTAGTGCGAAAAAGCGGTTCGTGAAATTGATACAAACACCTTTCCCTCCTATCGCCTGAATTAGGAGTCTTATTGCTTGTTTGGTTTAATTAATTAATAGAATATGAAGCAATTGGTATAAAGAACGCTTTTTCCAAACTTTCTATAAAAGAAAGTCTGCTATCAAGACATTGCTTTTGTTCTATTACTTTATTTATGACTGAACGTTTCTAATACTGAAGACACTCGTACATGCAGTCGAGATCTGGCAACATCGTTCTCTGTTCATTGGCTGACTGTGTTTTGTGACGTCAGATGCGCAGAACGAACCTAAACTCGGCCGCCAACATAAATGACGCGCACTTTAGTAGCAACACAACATGCATACATGTTTCACTGTATATTGTATATAAAACAGTGTATCGATTGTGGCTACACGTTGAGTTAACGGAGGGGCATGGTGTTTTTGAAGGTTAGTGAATAAAAGTACAAGCTCTGCTATTAAAAATAACAAAACCAGTGGTTTACGCTTCTACTTTTCTCCATATGTGGGGTAAATGTCCGTGATTACAAGGACGCCAAACCAAACTATGAAAAAATCTTCGATTAGTTAATGAAGGTTCTACAACGCATGTCCAACTGGTAATTATAATTGAAGTAATGTAAGAATACACTTATGATAGCACAAAAGCATAAACAACCGGAAGCCGGTCTAATAAACTGTCATCCAAGCACGGCTATGTTGTTGTAGTGATACGCAGTCCGAGGACCACTGTGTAGCACATCTCTATGCTACTCTGTCCTGTGCAAATCACTTCATTTCTGTATAACTATCATTTTAAGCTAACTGCAGTAGCTCTACACTTTTCCTCCCCTGCACTTATCACGTCACCTAACTATTTATTCACTAATGTCTCACAATCAAATTTATCAATTTATCCTTCCTCTTAATCAAAATCTATTATAAATTTCCATTTTCAAGGCAAGTTTCAGTGCCTCTTCATTGCTTATCATCTATAATCTTCTAATTTTTAGCATTGTTATCCAGTACATCATTTAAAAAGAATTTGTTGCTATTGGCACTCCAAATTTCATATACTCTCTATTTCAGCTATTCTTAGTTACATACTACCCATTACCAAAACACACCCACTCTCATTTTCCGATCTAATCCCCTCAGCATCACCTAATTGAATGCGAGTGCACTAAATCACGCTTGTTTTACTTTTCTTATGGCAAACTCGTATACCCTTTCCGAGAAGTTATCCACTCTTTTCAACTAATCTTCCCCATCCTTTCCCAAGTCTTTTTGTTTTCTTCATTAGTGTGGCCAAGAATATTTACGTTACGTCGTTACAACTACAAGAAAATTCGTGTTTTTCTCACCTTTATCGAGGTGAAGTGTTATCAGAGGGCTGTAATTAAAGATATTTACAATTTTATTTGTTTTCAAGATAGAAAAACAGTTCGTTGGTTTTTACTTACGGTAATTTTTTCTTGGTTTCTATCCTACATCATGAAATGCTGTCTACTAGTTTGTGTTTGGTTTCTTTCTTCATACTTGGTAGTTTAATTTTCCACTGCTTTGACGAACTATGCATTTTTAACGTTTTACACAGCACACTTTCTCGTATACCACTGTTAAATGTTTATCTGCATACTTCCTAATGTGTACTGTTTTCTGTCACAAGTTTGTCTTTTGCCTGTGCTTTTTCTGATATGTAGTTTCATGTGTTATTCTATTTACTTATGTTGCAGTGTATTTATATGCCATGCAAGAATCATGAAATAGTGGTGGAGTATTTCTTTGTGTGTGTCTGGTGAGTTGGTGGGGAAGGGAGAAGCACAGATGAGTGGACATAAGTGCACAATAGTGTGATGGAGAGTGAGTTGTTGTAGGAAAAGGTGAGGAGTAAGATGGGAAATGAAATTAGGGGCGGGGGGGGGGGGGGTGGTTTGGGTAGGATCGGTTGACAGACGGAGAACGCTCTTCTTTCTTCTTCAATCTGTTTTTTCTTCTAGAGTTTTAATTCCCTTTCCAAACCTCTCCATGGCTTCCTTCCATACGTTTGTCTTACAGGCTTTTTTAACAGACTTGTTAGTGAATCAAATAACTAAAGTATGATTTCTTCTACAGCTGTGTTTTGCAACGTGAGGCTAATTCTCCTTGAAAGGTAAAATGATGTTTCCTTGTGGGGCCTAAACAAGATTTTGATTGCACTTCATACAAGAAATTGAGTTGCTTTTGATAAATGGTTACTATTATCATAACTTATGTACTGAATACATAAGCAACAATAATACTTTCTTTTTTTTACGTATTGACTTTAATGCTTGACACAATGCAGTGAAGGTTACAACCTAGAAAAGAATCTATCAACATCTTCCTCGCGTAGTACACCCACCACACACGTACTTTGTACCGAGCATCTATGACAATAAAGTTGAAACATACAGGATGAAAAGTATTTAAAGGGACAAACTCTGGGAGGTTGAAGGGTACATCAAAACAAATATTTTTCCTAATGTCATTTTTTCCTATGCAGAGTATTTAAACCGGTAGAGGAAGATTTCTCTGGCGGCAATTTAATTAAACCAAGAAACTATTTTCATTTTTTTTATGACCAAGAGACAACACATTAACACAATTCAATTTCAATTACAGTAGATTTTCAAAAATACCTTCATTGACACGTAAACAAAGGTTACACCGTCGGATCATGTTCTGTCTGACATGGGCGAAAACCCCAGGAGTATCCTAAATTGTTCCTGCTGCTGCTACTATCCGGGCAACCAGATCCTCATCTGATGCAACAGGAGTTGCATAAACAAGGTTGCGCATCGCTCCTCACACAAAAAAGTCCAGAGGGGACATATCTTGGGATCGAGCAGGCCATGGTGCAGGACCACCTCTGCCAATCCACGTTTCTGGGAACCGTCGGTCCAGGAATCGACGCACACGACGACTTAAATGTGCCGGCGCCCCTCATGTTGGAACCACATGCGTTGTCTTGTAGGGAGCGGGACGTCTTCCAGCAATTCTGGCAATGTTCTGGCGAGAAAATTGTAATAGTGCCTGTCATTTAATGGCCTAGGTAGCAGATACGGCCCAATTAAACAGTCCCCAACAACGCCGACCCACACGTTAACGAAGAACCGCACTTGATGAGCGCTAGTAACAGTGGCATGTGGGTTATCCTCACTCCAAACATGCAAATTGTGCATGTTGAGGACTCCATCACGCCCGAACGTTGCTTCATTGGTAAACAACACAGAGGCTGGAAATGTAGGATGCATTTCACACCGTTCCAGGTACCACTGCGAAAACTGTGATCTTGGTGGATAATCAACTGGTTTCAGGTTGTGGACACGCTGTAAGTGAAATAAAAGTAACAATTGCTCTCTAAGGGCTGTTCTTACATTCGTCTGATTCGTCCCCATGTTACGTGCAATTGCACGAGTGCTGATTGAAGGATCCTGCTCCACATGCTGCAAGACAGCTTCTTCAATTTGCAGCTTTCTTACCGTGCGATGGCTTCACTGTCCAGGTAATCTGCTAAATAACCCGGTCTCACGCAGACGTTGGTACACAGCAGCAAAGGTCGTATGATGTTCAAATTTGTGTGAAATCTTATGGGACTTAACTGCTAAGGTCATTAGTCCCTAAGCTTACACACTAGTTAACCTAAATTAAACTAAGGACAAACACACACACCCATGCCCCCGGGGAGTCGTATGATGCGGGCTACGATGATTAGGATGTTGTTGTTGATAAACCCGCTGTGCAGCTCGTCCGTTGTGGTGTGCTACGTAGTACGCACCAACCATATCAGTGTACTTACTCCAGGTGTATCGCTCCATTAGTAAACAAAGACAATGCACTACTACACTGGTGGACAGCAGTTGCCTACAACTGAAGATCGTAATATGGCCTCTAACAACTGAAGAGCGTAATACGGCCTCCCCGGTTTAAATAATCCTCATAGGAAAAAATGACATTAGGGAAAAATATTTGTTTTTATGTCCCCTACAACCTGCAAGAGTTTGTCGGTTTAAATACTTTTCACCCTGTAAACATATATACATAAGATATGCTAAATATCTGATGAAAATGTCTTCCCAGAGCTGTAAGTATTTCCTGCTACATAGCAGGAATTAATATTTTTGTACTTCATTCGTTAATCGCATTTCTGATTAAAATGACTATCAGTTTCATTCCGTTTTAGAACATCTTCAGAGTAAATGTATTTGGTAATCACTAAAAACGCAAATGCGATAATAAACTGAAAAGAAAATTATAATAGCAGTGTATGTCTCCACTTCCCAGCATGTCGGGGCTCCATAATAAAAAGGTAGTTATAAATGACAAGTACCCATTATCTCACTGACGCATTAGTTATTGAGTTTTAGAAAACGACTACAAAAACTAAATATTATTTATCTTTGATCATTTTTTTTTAAGTAGTATTCAAAGAAAATTCGTTTTCATTATAAAGTTTGATTATTTGTTAATGGTGTGATGATTGGATGAGGAGAAGGGGAGGGAGTCGTGGCGAGAACTACCCTTCTATCTGACTGCGCTAGCGGGTAATCATCTCAGAAATATTGGGAACCACTGCACTACAGTGTACAGCGCAGCTGCAACAGGCGGCCACGTAGACTTGCCCGCAGCGCACTACAGCTGCGCGTGTTGCTAGCCACTCCCCGCCTCTAGAGAATCCATCTGGCTGCGCCGTGGCCACGCGTATCTGCGCTATTAATTGCCCCCTCGGCCGTCACGAGACGGCGAACGGCAGATAAATTGCTCTAATTGTCGACTTAGGGCGCGGAATTACAGATAAGTGGCCGGACGCTGTTTGCGATTGCTATGGGGCGATTGATTAACGGCCGCGATTCCTCATCGCGGCTTCGAAGAGCCGTCACGGATTGCGAAAACAAGGCACTTTGTTTTATACCCATTACAATCCATAAAACTGCAAGATTACCGCCTTGTCCGCAACTGTGAGTGGTAATTACATGCTGGATTGGCTGCCTTAATAAGTGCCACGTTCCAAACACTAGCGAGGAAAATTGGTCTCTCCAATCACTTGGACGCCTTCGGTAAACCTCAATTTTCTTCGTCGTGAACGGCCTTCCTGACGGCATAATCCGCGATCCGGCAACTTCTTGCGCGCTAGCTCCGAGTTAAATTGTCTTTGGATAGCGAAACCGGCAATTAGTGAACTAGGCCGTTTTAGTTTTTCCGTGGGAACTGTTCGAGTAAGGAAGTGAACTCGTTAGCATATCAGTAATTAGCACAGTTTATTTACAGCAGCTGCAGGTCGTTACTTAATGCGAATCTGCTGCTCGGATGGACTCTATCAGACGCAATCGCCTCATTGCAGTGTCCTTCTTTCGAACAGCACACGTATGGATCGTGTAATACAGGGTCGGCCACAGCATGCAAAATTTCACACGTGCACAATGCACTACAAGCGCGTGGTCCGCCACTACTCGGAACCTCTCGACTTTGCTTGGACCTTTTAGAAACTACTCGATACAGCGCGATATTTAATTGAGCATAATTGTAGTTTTAGCGCTGTTCATCCTCCACTATTTGCTCGTAGTATAAATGCAGTTGATAGATCCAGTAGCTGTTTGCATAGAAAGATGCGGTCTAGCGATCTATCGTCAGTAGCCTTTAAAAATGAACATAATATCTGTTCTTTTCCGAAGAGAAGGATAGGATTCCTCAACATCTATTAAGCAATCACATAGTACGAGTAATAGACCGGAATCAGGCAACTGAATGTGTTAGAATCACACTCAAATAAAAGGAAATGCTAAGAAGAAAATACACGTGGTGTGAAACTGTAACGAGCAGAGAAAGAACGGCCCGAATAGGACCAAATTCTGTGGATGCATAGCACAGTGTTATCGGTAACAGATTATGAATATTGCAGGGAGATGGCACACACGTAAAATGTTTTTTACGAACGACATCTAGAGCCGCTACTGAGATGTTATATTAGACTACCAGTCTTTTAAAATTTATCATTTGTTATTACTAAAACAAGGATAGCTCAGAGATTAGTGAACTAGCTGGTTTACATGAAAGTTCAAGGAAACAGAGTTGCATAAAAAATGATATGTCGAGTGAAGGTTTTCATTCGATAATTTGCTGTGATTTTCGTATAATCCTTACGTAACATCAACGCCTCGAATTATTTCTTTCAACTCTTGCAAATCAATTGCAACAGAAACCAGACTGTCGCAGTGTTTTTTAATTGTGCCTGTATACTGCTTGTGTCTCTTCAGCCGCATCGTCACCACAGTGTTTTTATATTTTAAATTCCACAACTTACCACGATTTTACAGTTTTTTACAATGTCACAGTTTTATCGTCTGTTTTTCTTGTTTGTTTCTATTCTCATTATGTTTTTTTACGTTTTCTTTGGGCTGTATAGCAGCATATTACGCTGCTGCCAGCCACCCCCCCCCCCCCCCCCCAACCCTGCAGGGGGAATTGAAATCCAATAAATAAAAATAAATCAGACCACGTCTTTCCACAGATGATGTTTACGCTTTGTCGTATGTACTGCAGTCATCGATAAGAGTAAGGATTCTTCTGGCTCAGAGTAAGTCACACGCCCATCTTCTTCTGTCACGTAAATTTGCTATAGAATGGCTTTACAACATCATGCCCAAAGAATTTAAAGATTTTGTTGGCGATAAAAGACCAAAAAATTACAACATTCGAATCATAATTTGTATAGGGTACTTCGTGTTGCACATCAAATAACAATTTGCACTAAATTTACTGTTACTGAACACATAATGAAATTGTTGTGCGCATAGTTGTTTGGAGACACATGCATTGTTGCACCGTCAGATTCTCCAGTATTTCGCGGAATAAAGGGGAGAATATGGAGACGTTATACAGGCTTATTCAAAAGGCTGTTCCCTCAGGGTAAATAGGATGAACCAGAACTCTACCGACAAAGTTTCAGCGGTGGTAGCATGGGCCCAAACAAACGAAATTCCTAGTATTCATGGGCTCTAAAATGCGTAACTTACGAGTTATGAGCACTTTTTCGTATTCAGTACTCTGAAACACATCTCATGTGTTGAACACGTGCCCATAGCTTTTAAAATTACGCACCTTAGAGCCCTCGTTTACTGTGCTTTTTTTTTTTTTTTTGCTTTTTTTAGTCCATATTACCACCTATGAAACGATGTAAAGCAACGAATCTGCTGTAGAAGAGATTTGTTTTTCCGTAACAAAGGTGAAGTAGTGCTCCACACAACCACCTCTGAAAGTTTGTCGGTGAAGTTGTACTCACGCTATTTATCCTGTGGGAACGACTTTTGACTTTTGAATCACCCTTTATATTACTGCGTAGTACTTTGCTTAAACCAAGAGGCATTTCAGGAACGATTTTTAGGTTTAAGACCCGCTACTTTTTAATTTCTAAAGGAAAATGGAAAGCAGTAACCAAAATTAAAGGATCGTTATAGACTGCAAGCCCCGCATCTGACGTAGATTTTACTGCATGGTGCCCCCAGTAAGACTCTGCTATGTGAGAAACAATGATGGGGAAAATGGATGCATTTAAAAAGACAATCGTGTCATAGAAGAGAGAACTTCCGTCCAAGAACACCGTCCATTTCCCTAACGTAATCGTGTTAGAGAAAATGCAATTTTTGAAGAATACATTGTATGGTTGAAACATATACAGAAACAGTTTTCTAAACGTTCTGAGTACACTGCCTGTCTCACATCTGTTTTGAGACCGTTTGCTATTTTGTTGAAAGCAACACGTGCATGTGCAGATGGAACTAATCGACCTGCAATATAATTCCCGTACAAATGGCTCTGAGCACTATGGGACTAAACATCTGAGGTCATCAGTCCCCTAGACTTAGAACTACTTAAACCTAACTAACCTAAGGACAGCACACACATCAATGCCCGAGGCAGGATTAGAACCTGCGACCGTAGCGGCAGCGCGGTTCCGAACAATTCCAATTCAAGAGAAGTTTCCCTGGGGAGAGATACCACATTTCCGTAATGAGGTTGTAAACACGATATCAAAACTTCTCTCAGCCTACGTGTGTGAAAGGAGTTTTTCGATTTCTGATTTATGTATGTCACGATTATGTGACAACCTGAGTGCGAAAATCAACGAAACTGTCAGCACCCTTCTGTACGTCGACAGTCTGTGTCAGATGTAAATTTTATTAAGTCTTCATAGAGCCGAATATAATTAAATAATGCTAAAATTTGTTTAGTTTATGATTTACGTTGTTGAGCAGTATGGATTCAATTCGCAAGCCAGTCGTTCAGTGTTCCATGTGGACGTCATTGCCATCAAATACGGCGTGTCAGCTGTTTCTCCATCTCCCCACCCAAATAGAGTGGCTATAGTGGGAGGAGTGTGGAGTCAGGTGAGAGAAATCAACACGCACGCAGAGTTCTTGGCTGTTCCTGATGTATCTTCTTTATTATCTCTAATCGGACACAGCATTTCTTAAACCTATTACGCTAGGAAGTGCATACAGATTTTACGTGACGTAGGGGATGGCAAGGAAGAATTATCCTCCGGGTCCGGTAGTTCACGTTTAAATTGTTCTGAGTGCTATTACATGGAAACTACCTACTCAGTTGAGGCTGCGAGCTTGTGCGTTACTTAGCTTCGCTCGGTAGGTTTCCTCAAAATTTTGCGAAAAGAAACGTGGTCTCAAGGATCGTTGATGTAAGTTTTTTGTAAGTTAAAACTTTGTATGCTGCTATCACTATCTCTGAAATCAATTGCGAATATTTGTGTGTTAAAATCAGCCCTTTGGATAGTGCGTCCCAAATACCCTCAATGGAATTTGTTACCCTTATTGTCTATCTAGGGTCATAGGCGCTCCCTTGCATATAGCCCGCCATTCTATGTATTTTATTTTATGTTCATTACGACAGACATGGTATAAAAGTCTTATATTTAGGATATAATACTTAGGAGTAAGTATGACGTAAATAGCGGAAACAGTAGTGGGTATGACAGAAAAAAGAGACCTTCTATAGCTTTAGACAGATTACTAGCGGGACACGTAGATTAAAACTGATGCCGCTGGCAGCAATGAGCATGAGAGTGAGAGAAACGCGCAAAACACCAGTAATGAAGAGAGGAGGAAGGAATGTCTCGGGACTGTCAGAGCACCATAGACAGAGGTGACCGGAATGATGTTGTGTTGTTAGACCTCCAGATGGGGTTCGATACAGCTCCACACAGTGGTTTAGGGAATGAAATACGAGCTTAGTGAGTGTAGGGCCAGTTTTTTGACATGATTCAGGACTTTCTAAGAGACAGAAACCTACATCTCCTTCTTAACGGAATGAAATGGACAGATGTAGACGTAACTATGGGAGTACCGCAATGGAGTGTTAGCGAGTTGTTAGTGTTTAAAAATTAATGATCTGTATAATAGCGCCGACTAAAGAAGCACGCTGACAGCTGGCATTATTGTTCCCAGTTTTCAACTGCGAAGCACAAACAGCTGCAGGCGAAATCAATAATAGTTTACAGAGATGCGACAGTACTGAGGCGTTAGGCGTTGCCATACACTCATACAAAATCAAGTGTGTGACTCCTTGAGGCAGCCACACGAAGCAGCCGCCTACGCTGCTATAATCGATAACGTCGAAGGCTCTGTGAGGCTACTTGCGGACGGCGATGCTGCTGTCTGTATGATGGGTGCAACGCTGGAAGACTGTCGCAAAATCCAGGGAAACTTGTGGTGAATCGAAGATTGGTGCACGCACAAGCAGTTTTCGCTAACAAAAATAAATGTAGCGTGTCGTACGTAAATAGGCGAAGAGATCCACTGCTCTTCGATACACTGTTGGCTATAAATCACTGAAACCAGTTGAAATTGATCTTTCAGATCGAT
Organism: Schistocerca americana; assembly: GCF_021461395.2. NCBI lineage: Eukaryota > Metazoa > Arthropoda > Insecta > Orthoptera > Acrididae > Schistocerca > Schistocerca americana. The sequence continues at coordinate 236,432,812 of NC_060126.1, forward strand.
TCCATTTAGTACAGATCTCGATATGAGTATTTCTCGATTTGACTATCCTCAGAAGTCGATACCGTAAGTTGCCTCTAAGTGATGGTAATAATCCTCTGGAAGAGAAACAAGCTCTTGTCCACCCCTATTGTCTTTATATTTTTGTGTTCTTATACCTCCTCCTTTGAAAGAAGTCTAGAATGCGTGACTGCGTTGATTTGAAACTTTTGAGGGTGACTAGAACCTGTAGTGTAATGTGGTAGTTCTGCCAACTATGAGATGGGGTGTGGATACTGCACAGAGGTGTGTCGACATCAGTACAGCATGTCTGCCTTGCAATCGCACCGTTAGCCTCGTCAGAGGCTGTGTAGTTACTCTCTGTCATTTCCCTACTGCTGCTACAGACGGAGAGCGTTCTGGTGTGACCAAGTAAATGGTTCAAATGGCTCTGAGCACTATGGGACTTAACAGCTGTGGTCATCAGTCCCCTAGAACTTAGAACTACTTAAACCTAACTAACCTAAGGACATCACACACATCCATGCCCGAGGCAGGATTCGAACCTGCGACCGTAGCAGTCGTGCGGTTCCGGACTGCGCGCCTAGAACCGCGAGACCACCGCGGCCGGCTGCGACCAAGTAACACCTTCTATCGGCGGAGGTAAATGTAGATAGTTAGGCTGTCTTGAACGCTCCGTCTTGATCACAGATTCATGTATTTAAAAGTCTGATCTTGTAATCAATATAAAGTAACACCTAAACCAACACCTATCTCTTCCAGTGAACTACCTTGGCTCCCGTCTCAACTTCTCCGAGGATGACCAATTCCTGTACCTCTTACATCTCCCATTCGATCAACTCAACGACAACACGACAGAAAAACCACAGTTTTTGCGTCCCTAAACTTCGTAAAGACCTGCGGACTTGTATGGAATACTTGTGTCCTCTTCAGCCTCCAGACATATGCACCTCGAATTAACAATGTTCATCTAGCCATCCATACTTTTCACTATTAGCAACACCAATTTTTTTTTTTGAGTCATCAGTCGGCTGAATGGTTTGATGCGGCCCGCCACGAATTCCTTTCCTGTGCTAACCTCTTCATCTCAGAGTAGCACTTACAACCTGCGTTCTCAATCACTTGCTGGACGTATTAAAAACCTTTATCTTCCTCTACAGTTTTTACGCTCTACAGCTCCCTCTAGTACCACTGAACTCATTCCCTGATGCCCTAACAAATGTCCTATATCCTCTCTCTTCCTTGTCGGTATTTGTCACGTATTCCTTTCCTCTCCGATTCTCTGCAGAACGTCCTTATTTCTTACCTAATCAGTCCACCTAATTTCTAACATTTGTCTGTATCACCACATCTCAAATGCTTCGATTCTCTTCTGTTCCGGTTTCCAACAATCCACTTGTCGCTACCATACAATGCTGTGCTCCAGACATAGAATCTAAGAAATTTCTTCCTCAAATTAAAGTTTATGTTTGATACTAGTTGCCCTTCTTTTCGCCAGTGCTAGTCTGCTTTCGATGTCCTCCTTGCTCCGTCTGTCATTGGTTATTTTGCTGGCTGGGTACTAGAAATCCTACACTACATCAACTTCGTAATTATCAATCCTGATATTAAGTTTTTTGCTGTTCTCATTTCTGCTACATCTCATCACTTTCGTGTTTCTTCGATTTACTCTCAATTCATATACTGCACTCATCAGACTGTTCATTCCATTCAGCAGATCATGTAATTCTTCTTCACTTTCCCTCAGAGTAACAATGTTATCAGCTAATCGTATCATTGATATTCTTTCACCTTGAATTCTGACTCCATTCCTGAACCTTTCTTTTTAGTCCGCAGCTCGTGGTCGTGCGGTAGCGTTCTCGCTTCCCACGCCCGGGTTTCCGGGTTCGATTCCCGGCGGGGTCAGGGATTTTCTCTGCCTCGTGATGACTGGGTGTTGTGTGATGTCCTTAGGTTAGATAGGTTTAAGTAGTTCTAAGTTCTAGGGGGCTGATGACCATAGATGTCAAGTCCCATAGTGCTCAGAGCCAATTGAACCTTTCTTTTATTTCCGTCATTCCTTCTTCGATGTACAGATTGAACAGTAGTGGCGAAAGGCTACATTCCTGTTTTACACAACTTTTAATCCGACCATATCGTTCTTGGTCGTCCAGTCTTATTATTTCCTCTTGGCTCTTGTAAATATGCTATATTACCCCTATCTCTCCATTGCTTACCCCCATTTTCCTCAGAATTACGAATGTCTTGCACTGTTTACATTGTCGAGCGCTTTTCCCAGGTCGACAGATCCTATGAACGTTTCTTATTGTTATTTAGTCTTGCTTCCACTATCAATCACAACGTTAGAATTGCCTCCTTGGTACCATTACCCTTTTTAAAACCAAACTGTTTGTCATCTAAGACATCCACAATTTTCTTTTCCATTCTTCTTTATATTATTCTTGTAAGCAACTTGGATGCATGAGCAGTTACATTGATTGTGTGATAATTCTCGCACTTGTCAGCTCTTGCAGTCTTGGGGCTTGTATGTGTGACGTTTACCCGAAGGTCAGATGGTATGTCACCGGACTCATACGTTCTACACTCCAACGTGAAAACTCCTTTGTTACCACCTCCCCCAACGATTTTAGGAATTCTAATGGAATGTGTTAATAGAGGCTTTCAATGTACTCTTTCCACCTATCCGCTCTCTCCTCTGCAATTAACAGTGGAATTCCCATTGAACACTTGATGTTTCCACCCTCGCTTTTCATTTCCCCGTAGATTGTTTTGACTTTCCTATCCGCTGAGTCAGTCCTTCCGACAGTCATTTCTTTTTTTATTTCTTCATATTTTTCATGCAGCCATATTGTCTTAGCTTCCCTGCACTTCCTATTTATTACATTACATTACTTATGTTTCTGCATTCCTGAATTTCCCTGAACATTTTTGTACTTCCTTCTTTCTTTGATCAACTGAAGTATTTCTTTAGTTACCATTGTTTCTTCGCAGTTACCTTCTTTGCACCTATGTTTTCCTTTCCAACTTCTGTGATGGCCCGTTTTAAATATGTCCATTCCTCTTCACCCTGTACTGCTTACTGAGCTGCTTCTTATTGCTGTATCTATGGCCTTAGAGAACTTAAAGGGTATCTCGTCATTGCTTAGTGCTTCCGTATCCCACTTCCTTGCGCACTGATTCTTCCTGACTAATCTCTTGAACTTCAGCCTGCTCTTCATCACTGGTACATTGTGATCTGAGTCTGTATCTGCTCCTGGGTACGCCTTACAATCCAGTATATCATTTCGGAATCTCTGTCTGACCATGATGTAATCTATCTGAAATCTTCCCGTACCTCCCGGGCTTTTCAAAGTATACCTCCTCCTCTCTTGATTCTTGAACAGAGTATTCGCTATTACTAGATGAAATTTATTACAGAACTCAATTCGTCTATCTCCTCTCTCATTTCTTGTTCCTAGCCCATACTCTCCTGTAACCTTTTCTTCTACTCCTTCCCTTATAACTGCATTCCAGCCCCCCATGATTATTAGATTTTCATCTCCCTTTAGGTTGTGTATTACTGTTTCAGTATCCTCATACACTTTCTCTATCTCTTAATCTTCAGTTTGCGACATCAGCATGTATACCTGAGCTATCGTTGTCGCTACTGGTTTACTGTCGAGACTGAGAGGAACGACCCTCACTGAACTATTCACTGTAGAACACTCTCTGCCCTACCTTCCTATTCATAACGAATCCTATTCCCATTATACCCTTTTAGGTTACTCATCTGACCAGAAATCCTTGTCTTCTTTCCATTTCACTTCAGTGACGCTTACTGTATCTAAACTGAATCTTTGTATTTCCCTTTTCACATTTCCTAGCTTCCGTACCACGTTCAAACTTCTGACATTCCACGCCCCGACTTGTAGAACGTTATCCTTTCGTTGGTTATTTGATCTTTTTCCCACGGTTACGTCCCCCTTGACAGTCCCCTCCCGGAGATCCGAATGGGGGACTATTCCAGAATCTTTTGCTAATGGAGAGATCATAATCACAGTTTTTCAATTACAGGCCACGTGTCCTGTGGATACACGTTACGTGTCTTTAATGCAGTGGTTTCCATCGCCTCCTGCATCCTCATGCCGTTGATCACTGCTGTTTCTTCCGCCTTTGTGGGCAGTTTCCCACCCGAAGGACAAGAGAGTTCCTGTTCGCTCCTCCACCGTCTCTGTCAACGCAAGTGATATCTCTTGTACCACTGAATGTATGCCCCAACTCTGTTCCTTTTTCCTTTTCTTTACATCTTATGAATAGTGATGGCACGGAGATTTTTTTTCTACATCTATATCCACTTGACTACTCTGCCATTCACAATTAAGTGCCTGGCACAGGGTTTATAGAACCATCTTTAAGCTACTTCTATACCGCCCCATTCTCGATGAGCGCGTGGTAAAACGCACACTTAAATGTTTCTGTGCGAGCTCTGAGTTCTCTTATTTTATTAGTATGGTCATTTCCCACTTACGTAGGTGGGCGCCAACAAAATACTTTTACACTCTGAGGAGAAAGCCGGTAACTGAAATTTCATAACAAGGCCATGCCGCAACGAAAAACGCTTTTCTTTTAATGACTGACACCCCAATTCGTGGCGCTCTCTCATCTATTTCGCAATAATGCGAAACGAGTTGCTCTTCTTTGAATTTTTTTCTTGTCCTCAGTCAATCCTATCTGATGCGGAGCCCGTACCTGAGAGCAGTATTCGAAAAGATGGCGGACGAGCGTATGGTAAGCAGTCCCTTTAGTACACCTGTCGTATTTCCTAAGTATTCTGCCAATAAATCACGTAAATTTAGTTAGTCTTCCCCACAACATTATCTATATGATCATTCCAATTTAAGTTATTCGAAACTGTAGCCTCTAATTATTTACATAAGTTTACAATCTTTACATTAGTGTGATTTATTGTGTGACTGAATTTTAACGGATTATTTTAGTGTTCATGTGGATGACTTCACACTTTGCCATTTTTTGCACCATGCAGATGTCTTGTTTAAAACATCTTGTAATTCAATTTGATCATCTGATGACTTCACATGACGGTAAATGGCAACATCATCTGCAAACAATCCAAAAGGATTGCTAAGATTGTCTTCTAAATCGTTTATGCAGATCGGGGACAGTAGAGGGACTATAACACTTCCTTTGGGAATGCCAGATATTAATTCTGTTTTACTCGATGACTTTCCGTTAATCGTTACGAAATATCATTTTTCTGACAGGAAATCACGAACTAATCACATAACTGAGGCACGCAATTTGATTACAAGTCGTTTTTGAGGAACGATGCCTTCTGGAATCAATTTGACGTCTCCTGTCGATATCACTCATTACTTCGTGAGAATAAAGAGCTAGCAGTGTATCGTAACAACTATATTTTCTGGATCCGTGACGGTTATTTGTCAATAAATCGTTTTCTTCGAGGTGATTCATAATGCCCTATTACAGTTTATATTGCAGAATCCTACTGTGGTTGCTTTTCTTTCATTTCTTTCCACGACTCGAAATAATTACAGCTTCCACGAGAGCGGTTTGCTCTTGTTTGAATTGCCATCGCGTCACTTGTGGTCCAGCGTGGTCATGTTTTCTCTGATGTTGTGGATAACTAAATTCATCCCGATTTTCAGAGCTTCATGCAGTATTAATGCCGACAGGCCACCATATACTTTGAAACGATTGATGGCTTCTTAGAGACTTGTGCCTTCGTTCATCAATTTCCCACATGGAGTTCGTTGGTATCTGAGCCTTCCGCACATGCAGTAAATATCAAATGCTCGACCCTTCAGCGCTTATCTAATAACGTAAATATTCGTAACTGCTAATAGAGTTTCTGTGACTCTTCGTAGTAGCACACTACGTGCCACCATGAGGCTTCTAGGCTCGCTATTTTCCATAGATTGTTATTAAATGTTTCCGTTACCTTGTACGGATTCTGGATAGAGTTAACGAACAGGTATAGTGAATTTTAATCCAAAACTTCGTATGTTTGCATCGAATCCAAATAGAGATTGAAAAAGTATCCCCATCTTGCTACTGAACGTCTGAATCAGTTTTTTCTGATAATAGTACTCAGCTCTTCAAGTCGAACGCATACCTATATGGCAAAGTATTGTCCTCTAATATGATTAAATCTGCACTTGCCATATTTCTGTGACGTCGTGCCTGGCCATAGAATAGCCACACTCTATCTTCTCAGTTTATTGCTGACACGTTGTTCACAGTGCTCGTGAAGCATGTTGTTTCCCCTTATTCTGTGGATGAACCAGTGCAAAGTTGATTGCTTTTTGCCCGCCCTTTCAATGTTCAGATGTTCCCCAATCTTTCTCGAGCGGGCATATTAGTGCGTTTCAATTCTTTGGTGTTAATGGATCGCCCAGTTGGCTACATGTTACTTCATACTCTTAATAACCTATGTTGTTTGTGTGTTTCTGTTTGGATGAAAACTTCGTGGCAATGGAGCCATAACTAAAATGTTAACAAACCTATTTTTGAATTGCACCGCCTGTCCCATTCCAGAGGATTTATGTCAGCTTATCATTAGTAGTTACTAAGGGAAAGTTTGCGAGAAAGTAACGTAAGATAACAGAAAGCCCTCTCCTTTAAACACGTGCTCCTATCTGTAGCGTTATATTCTACATTCATAGCCTTCATAGCCGGCCGGGGTGGTCGAGCGGTTCTAGGCGCTACAGTCTGGATCCGCGCGACCGCTACGGTCGCAGGTTCGAATCCTGCCCCGGGCATGAATGTGTGTGATGTCCTTAGGTTAGTTATGTTTAAGTAGTTCTAAGTTCTAGGGGACTGATGACCTCAGAAGTTAAGTCCCATAGTGCTCAGAGCCATTTGAACCATTTTGAATCTACATTCATAATTACAATTTCGTGTTTGCTGTTGCGCGCCCTATAGTGCAAATATATATTTCAAGCCATATAGGTCTATATTTGTTGAATCTCATCCTAATTAACGCTCCTTAAGAACGACAAGCATCATAGTTTAGCTAAAGTTATGTGTGTAGGGTGAGGGTGAGCCAGTTGCAGTCTACTTTTATCTACCGACTCAATCCTGGGAAATTTAACACCACCCTTTCATAGTTACTACCGTAAAATACATAGGAGTAACCAACTGGAGCGATGTAAAGTGAAATGAACACATAAAATAAACAACGTTTAAAGTAGATACCAGCTAAGATTCGTTTGGAGAATCTTAAGGCCACATAATTCAATCGCAAAAGAAGTGGCATAAGAAACACTCGTTCGTCCGATTGTTGTGTATTGTTCTTCAGTTTTGGCAACCTTATCGTGTAAGAATAACAGAAGAGGGAAATAAGATCCAGCGTAGAGGGCTGCATTTCGACACGGGATTGTTTAGTCGGCGAGAGAGCATTATGGGGACGCAAAATAAACTCAAGTGGTTTGCAGATAGGCCCGGGCAAGCTAGTAAGTTCTTCCTAAATACCTCTCGCGAGTGACCATGACGAGAAAATCAGTAAATTTTGATCTAATACTCTGATTTACCGATAATTATTCTTTGCACTCCCCAGTCGCGAATGGAACAGCGGAAGGCTGAAAAGGTGGTGTTAAGAGAAGTACCGTCCGCAGAGGAGTATAGGTGTGGATGTTGAATTCTTCGATGCTGCATGAGGATAATGGGACACTCATTTTGAAATGCTCTTAAATCACTACGGATAGAGCTATCCACTGAACCAACACAGCTAATGCGCGAGGACAACAGTAAGATTAAGGCGTGCTATTGACAATATACGGAGCAGAAAAAATTGTATTTACTTAGGAGCTGCCATCGCAGATATTCCGTATATGGAGACAGCCAGCGCATTCAGAGTTTACGGCGCCAGATTCGACCAGAGAGGGCGACAGACGCGCCTCTATTCCCGGCCGCAGGAAGTCCATCAGGCCTCGAGAGGATACACGTGGCGAGGCCCTCGAGATAGCGGGTGCTGCTCGGGGCCCACCTATCTGACACGCGTCTCCCACGTGAGTGACGACCGCGCCTCGGGACACGGGAACCTACTCTGCACGGATACTGTACAGCCCAGCCCCAAAGTCTTGTAGCGCGGGTCCTGTCCCTGGACGCGGGACTCACACATCGGCAACGACCAGAGGGCATCGTCTTGTGTGCCTCCAAGCAGTGCAGACGTGATGTCGTCGGCAGGTATGAGCCAGCAACACGTCATTAAAAGCCACAGAATTCAGAATTACATGTTACGAGGGTGAGTCAAATGAAAACCCTAAATTTGTAATAACAAATCGAAATTTCGCGCCGTTATCCGGTAAGTTGGCAAGCGTGCTACAAACAGCGTGCAGAACGGCCTGTAGGTGGCAGTATAGTGCAGATGCACACATACCGTTGCAGTATCAGTATAAAGATGGCCGCCTCACTTGCGACTTGCACCAGGGAGAAAACGCCTTCTGTTATTCGGTTTTTGCGTAGTGCAGGTGCGAAACATATTGAAATTCATCGACGAATGAACGTTCAGTACGGTGATGCATGTCACTACGAATGGAGTAGGAAGTTCGCAAATAGTGTGACTTCAGAGGAAGATGCTCCTCCTCCTGGTCAGGCACAACGAGTTGTGACTCCACAGTACATTGCAGCAGTTGAAGCCATAGTGAATGAAAACCGCCGAGTGACACTGAATGACATTGCAGCATGTTTACAGGTTAGTTATGGGTCAGCGAGCGACATTGTGCATGATGTGCTCCAGTTTCACAAAGTGTCTGCAAGATGGGTGTCACGGCAGCTGACTCCTGAAATGAGAGAACGACGTGTTGATGCTTGTGAAGAACTTCTTCGGCGCTTTGAACGAGAAAGTGATGGCTTTCTTGGAAGAATCGTTAGTGGGGACAAAACCTGGGTGCACTTTCACCAACCAGAAACGAAGCGAGCGAGCAAGGAATGGCGCCAATCCTCATCACCAAAACCAAAGAAGTTTGGAACAGAGCCATCAGCAGGGAAGATTATGCTGACTCTCTTTTGGGACGAAAATGGCGTCATTTGGGAGCATTACACGCCTAGAGGGAACACTGTTACCAGTGCATCATACACAGATCTCCTAAAAAATCATCTGCGCCCTGCAGTCAAATCAATGGATTGCTGTCAGCAGGTGACCTTTTGCAACATGACAATGCAAGGCCCCACACTGCCCGTACAACTGTTGCAACAATCACAGATCTGCATTTTGAGTGTCTTCCTCATCCACCATACTCACCAGACCTTGCCCCAAGGGATTTCCATATGTTTGGACCACTCAGAGACGCAATGGGAGGAAAGATGTTCCGTTCTGATGAAGAGGTACGCCACGCAGTGCATGAATGGTTGTGTGGACTACCAAAGAGTTTTTTTCTAAAGAAATTTATGCACTTTGTAAGCGCTGGAGGACTTGCATTGAGCGAGGGGGAGATTATGTTGAAAAGTGATACAACTTTGTACCACTTCTGCACAATAAATAATATTTTTTTTAAAAATGCTTAAGGTTTTCATTTGACTCACACTCGTACAAAGTGACATACGTGGGGGAACCAGAGAGAGTATAGCAGAAGACACGGTATTGTTGTACAGATACAAAACAGTGATAATAACGAAAAATAAATACAATATACTGTGAAATACACTGATTGTAAGAGAAAGCGAAGCATTTAGAAAGGGAGGAGGAAACGAAATGAAACTGCAAGCGTTGAGCGGGTATGTAATGTTTTATCAGTCAGTTCTACAATGAACTTAGCAGTATGAGCCCATTTTTCAGTACGACGTTGCACCTCATTTGTGATGGACTCATGCACTACTTCGGTTGGAATTGGTGTCATAAAGCCGTTTTATCTTCCCCTGGAGCTAGGTGGCTAACAGCTGTTATAAGCGGGCCTTGATATCTTGAATAACGGCACTGGAATGAGGTTGACATCCGAACTGGTCCCACAAGAGTTCTAACGGGAATACATTTGGGTATCTCCCTGGAGATGGCAGTACCCCAAAACCACGCAATGGGTTCATAGAGACATGTGCGATGTACTGACAAGCATTGCCTGATGAAAAATGACACTATCACATGAGACATGTCTATAACTTACCACTGTCCCATAAAGGTTCCGCCAATTACTATCAGTTGTGGCCTGAAATCACACCCATAATGACGCCATTTTCAAACTCTGTCAGATATTACTAACACTGGCTCACAGCCGGCAGTTGTGGCCGAGCGGTTCTAGGCGCTTCAGTCTGGAACTGCGCTGCTGCTAAGGTCGCAGGTTCGAATCCTGTCTCAGGCATGGATGTGTGTGCTGTCCTTAGGTTAATTATGTTTAAGTAGTTCTAAGTCTAGGGGACTGATGACCACAGACGTTAAGTCCCATAGTGCTCAGAACTATTTGAACCATTTGAACTGGCTCACATGAGTACGAGGCACCCGCGTTTCCACAGCAGTGATCATTCAGCATTTGGTGTTCTTCACGTCTTATATGAACAATACTAATGCACTCTGATGTCAGTTCTGTTTCTCAAGGGCAGTTGCACCATTGACAATTTAAGTACTCGCCTATGGTGGGTACGTGTATATGAAGTTACGTTGACATCCAGCGATGTCTTCTGGATGCTTCATTTTCATTTATCAGACAGTCTATTTTCCATGTGTGGTACAATAGTTTACAATACTATATTTAATTTCTCAATCCAGTCAGCAGCATCTGTGGTCGGTGTGCGGAAGTCATTTTCATTGATGGAATATAATGCTAAGATAGATGATGTATTCAGTGGTCTGGGATGTCTCATAACAACCGTGAAACGCGTCGTACACTTATATTAATTTGAAATGAGAGCCCCTACATAACAAAAGGTTAACGTGGATTGTATTTGTGCTTTTCCAGATACATCGAGACAGTTATGAGCCTGCTGGGTTATTGTGGACTTGTAGGTCGGGTTGCACGCCTGTTTCTGTCCGCTGGATCGATGTTTGCTCCTCTCTGAGACGTATATCAGATCCTTCACCCATAATATCTACAGCATTTTTATCTTTAATTGTGTGGACTACATACTGCTCTAGGGGTAAAGTAATTAATGCGGATCTCGAAATTGTGCAGTATCTTCTTATACTCGTGTAACAAAGCTTCGTTTCTGAGTTTAGGTAAAGAGATGTTGTTCAGAGTTGGGAGCCAGCAATTTGGTGCACTTCCTAGACAGCCGGGAAGTTTCATATCAGCGCGCTCTCCGCTGCAGAGTGAAAATCTCATTCTGGAAATACCTCCTAGACAGGCTATGAACGTCTGCAATGGTGTATTAAGCTGAGTGTTGAACTTTTGGTACGAGAGCTGTTTAGTGAGAGTGGAGGACTAGGTTCTGCTATGCTATACACTAACACTAACACCAGAAAGGTATCGCAGTATCAGTTGCTCTCCAAGTGATGCCAAACAAAGTCCGGAGGATACTATTCCTGGAGCAAACTTTGCCTGTAGTATCAGTCAAGTGTGATTGATAGATCAAGAATCGGTCAAGTGTGGCACGCAAGCACAGCGCCTCACAAAAAAAGGCAAGGAGAAGAAAACATGGTCAGATGCCACGGTAGCTTCGTGTACATGTACAGCATCTGGGGGCTTTATCGTGATGGGAGCCATTTGCATGACGTCAGGTCAAGGTTGGTAATGATTGAGGAAATTGTGACGGCACAAAGGGTACACCCGAACAGCCTGCGTCTTATTTTGTGATCTCCAATTCCAACAGTACCGTGGTCACATTTTTCAGCAGGACAATGCTCACCAACACACATCTCGTACCTCTATGAACTGTGTGAGTGATGTTGAGGTATTCTCATGGACAGCCAAGAGCACTAGATTTGTAACCGACAGAGCCAGTTTTTGGGATTCAATAACCAGTTCAACAGTGGTGGGCCAGTTTGCCTCAGGACGACTTCAGTCATCCTTCGCAATCGAATCAGTGCATACACCCAGGCCAGAGGGAGTTCAGTGTCATACTCAGAAGTGGGCTGACAGTGTCAAGTTCTCTGTAAATTTGACTGCGATATTGTAAACACTGAAAAATTATCACATATCCTCTAAACCCGTGAAGCTTCATTTTGTTTCCTCCTCCCTTTCTGAGAGCCTCATTTCTCTCTCGGACAGTGAAGATTACACTTGTCTGTTCTTAATTATTCCTTCCATAACTCAGAGGAATTGTTGAAGATATATAATTAAAATGTTGATGATGATGAATGATGATGATGATAAAGTCCCATGATCCTTGAAAGAGCGTAGGGGACGATGCGGGAGACCCGCATCGCTGTATTAGGCAAGGTCCGAACGGAGGTGATTTGCCATTCCCTTCCTCCAACCGTAATGGGGATGAATGATGATGATGACACAACAACACCCAGTCATCTCGAGGCAGATGACAGTCCCTGATTCCGCCGGGAATCGAAGCCGGAACCCCGTGCTCGGAAAGCGAGAACGCTACCGCGAGACCACGAGCTGCGGACAATTAAAGTGTTACAAACCTATAAACGACCAACATATGCAACATTTTTTTCCGTTGACATGTTACACATCGTGAATATTATCATTGGAACGTGGAACTAATTACAGAGACTTACCGACAAGCTCATGTACCATACGAGAACGGGACACGAAAGTGCAAAAATAACAGTGGCAATGGAAGTACCCTTCGCCACGCTTCGCTAAAGTTGTTAACAAAGTATAGATGTAGATGATCTATTCAAGGAGTTCGACAATTCTGCCCGAAGAGCACCATCCATGAAGTGTCTTTGTGTACTACGTTTATGAACATATCTTTGACACTACATATGGAGGCCACTTTCTAGGTTTGTATCAATTATTATCGTTATTGGAGTCATGTGCCTGTTTCGTAGTTCAGAGTAATTACCTCTTTGCTGTGGAGATAGCACAGTATTTGTTTGTGAGCAGTTGCTGTACCCCTGTTTATCATAGTAGTCTTTGCTTTTGGACACTGCTAAAATAAACCCAGCAGATTATCAGTAATGTGTATCACGCGCATTCGTTTAAAGCCCCATCTCGTTTGCCACTCTAGTTTGTTTTTGCGTGCTGTTAGGGGAATCAAGTCTTCTGCAGAACTATTGACAGCTGAAGTTGCTGGACGCCGTAACTAAGAAGCTGACGATGAGCTAGGTCCTCGCTAGGCAACGATCAACTTTGGGTTTTGCCCCATCTTCGTCAACAACAGTCCACACCGCTAACGTCATTTGTTCTCTATATTGTTGGTGTTGGGTTTACTTGTGTGTAGCAACGTTGTCGTCTACGAACTTATACTCTACTTCTGAATTTCTCTTTGCCAAGAGGATACTGAACCTTGATCGTAATGCCTACTTTAATAACTTATGACGATACCACTACTAAAGGAACCGTAGAAGACAGACTTATAGAGAATGAAATGAGGGGCATGTGTACATACCAGAGGTAGTCATAAAGCTTCAATCGTTGTTATTTTTGTGGTGTTTTCCGAAGACTGGTTTGATGCAGCTCTCCATGCTAGTCTGTCCTGCGCAGTCCTATTCATCTCCGCGTAACTACCTAACCTACAACAACTTGAACTTACTTACTGTGTTCAAGCCTTGGTCTTATACAATTTTTAAGCTCCACATTTACCTCCATCATCAAACTAGTATTCCTTGACGCCTCAGGATGTGTTTTAACAACGTGCCACACCTTTCATTCGACGTGTGCCACAAATTTCTTTCCTTCAATACTTGTTTCAGTACCTCTTCATTGGTTTTCCGATCTACTCATCTCATCATAACCATTCTTCAGCACGTGAACGGCTTATCGTCCAGATTTCACATCCATACAAAGCTCCAAACAAGTGTTTTGGCAAAAGACTTCGTAGTGCTGTAATTCATATTGGCTGTTAACAAATCGCTCTGTTTGAGAAATGCTCTTCATGTTGTTATCTGGCTGCAATTTATACCCTCTCTACTGCTCGCATCGTCACTTATTTTGCTGGTCAAATAACAAAACGACTACTGTCAGTGTCTCTTCTATTAATCTACCTCAATGAAAGTACTCCTATCACAGCACAAATGACTCTGAGCACTATGGGGCCTAACATCTGAGGTCATGAGTCCCTTAGAACTTAGAACTACTTAAACCTAACTAACCTAAGGACATCACACATATCCATGACCGAGGCAGGATTCGAATCTGCGACCGTAGCGGTCGCGCGGTCCCAAACTGAAGAGCCTAGAACCTCTTCGCCACATCGGCCTGCAGTTACCTATCAGCGCACACGCCGTTGCAGAGAGGAAATTTCATTCAGAATCCTCAATATTCGCAAATCTCGTGCGTTGCCTACAGGCCGTGGGCTGCCCGGTGAATACGTCGCTCCCATGTGGATCTGCGACGTGGTGCAATGGCTGGGTATTGACGTTACAACAGACTTACAGTGATCAGCCGCTACAGCACGACTATAACGCTGAACTTAAGACTCTGTGTTGTAACTTCAGTCTTATAAAAGCTTTATCCACCGATAAATCGTTAAGTGGCGTTTAATTATAATACACTACAGGCCATTAAAATTGCTGCACTAAGAAGAAATGCAGATGATAAACGGGTATTCATTGGACAAATATATTATACTAGGACAGACGTGTGATTATATTTTAACGCAATTTCGGTGCATAGATCCTGAGAAATCAGTACCCAGAACAACCACCTCTCGCCGTAATAACGACCTTCATACGCCTGGGTATTGAGTCAAACAGAGCTTAGATGGCGTATACAGGTACAGCTGCCCGTGCAGCTTCAACATGATACCACAGTTCATCAAGAGTAGCGAGTGATTGGCGTATTGTGACGAGCCAGTTGCTCGGCCAGCATTGACCAGACGTTTTCAATTGGCGAGAGATCTGGAGAATGTGCTGGCCAGGGTAGAAGTCGAAAATTTTCTGTATCCAGAAAGGCACGTAAAGGACCTGCAACATGTGGTCGTGCATTATCCTGCTGAAATGTAGGGTTTCGCAGGGATCGAAATAAGGGTAGAGCCACGGGTTGTAACACATCTGAAATGTAACGTCCACTGTTCAAAGTGCCGTCAATGCGAACAAGAGGTGACCAAGACGTGTAATCAATGGCACCCCATACCATCACGCCGGATGAAACGCCAGTATGGCGATGACGAATACACACTTTCAATGTGCGTTCACCGCGGTGTCGCCAAACACGGATCGACCATCATGATACTGTAAACAGAACCTGGATTCATCCGAAAAAATGACGTTTTGCCATTCGTGCACCCGGGTACGTCGTTGAGTACAGCATCGCAGGTGCAGCGTCAAGGGTAACCGCAGCCATGGTCTCCGAGCTGATAGTCCATGCTGCTGCAAACGTCGTCGAACTGTTCGTGTAATTGGTTGTTGTCTTGCAAACGTCCCCATCTGTTGACTCAGGGACCGGGAGGTGTCTGCACGATCCGTTACAGCCATGCGGATAAGATGCCTGTCATCTCGACTGCTAGTGACACGAGGCCGTTGGGATCCAGCATCGTGTTCCGTATTACGCTCCTGAACCGACCGATTCCATATTCTGCTAACAGTCATTGGATCTCGACCAACGCGAGCGGCAGTCACGATACGATAAACCACAATCGCGATAGGCTACAGTCCGACCTTTTTCAAAGTCGGAAACGTGATGGTATGCTTTTCTCCTCCTTACATGAGGCATCACAACAACGTTTCACCAGGCAATGCGGCTCAACTGCTGTTTGTGTATGAGAAATCGGTTGGAAACTTTCCTCATGTCAGCACGTTGTAGGTGTCGCCATCGGCGTCAACCTTGTGTGGATGCTCTGGAAAGCTAATCATTTGCATATCCCAGCATCTTCTTCCTGTCGGTTAAATTTCGCGTCTGTAGCACGTCATCTTCGTGGTGTAGCAATTTTAATGGCCAGTAGTGTAAAAGAAGGGAATTAGCATTTAGAATTACCCGGTAGCTTCAAAGATCTTATGATCAAAACAATTAGAGTACGCTAATTGAATCCCATCGACATGGGACATATTTGAGACGTAAGTTTGTGTACAAAATCGTGCACCGGCAACACTTTTGCAGTTATGAACAGCTACAGAAGCAACAGGGCTCAATATTTCCATAGGCGACTTCCAACGTAAATCCAGTTCCTGTACTACGCCGAGCAAAAGCAAATACGACGTTAGTTTTGTCACATCAGTCTTCATATGTATAAATGCAATGACACCTTTCGTGAGGGTAACAGGAAAAGAGCTAAATCATATATGTGCACATAGTGCCCTACGGTACACAGTGTGTGGAGCACGTATCTTGTGAAAAATCTCATCGGAGGGAGACGAGATGTGGTGTTCACCCTTCCACAGCACGCGTGCCAGCCGGGAGCGTGATGGCGGCGGAGGAGCCGATAAGTAACGCACTTGTCGCGCGACGCTGGACACTTCACGCGTCACGTCCCGGCATGCTCCCCCGCGTGCCGCTGCTGATAAAGCGCGACGCTGAGCAGCCGCGAGCCGGCCAGACACTGCGCAGGCGCGCCGGATCTCTCGTGCGCCGCTGCGGCGGGCCCGCCCTTGCAATTACTGGACACAGCGCGCGCACCCGCCTCAAGTGCCGCCCTTCCCAGATGAGCGCTTCCTTCAGAACAGTAACTTCGTTGCGGTGTGGGACCCTTCGAAAGGGTTCTGGAGAAAATGCCTCACATCTGTAAAGGTTATCGCACACGTCCATCAAGAATAGTCACAGACGAGGGATATCTCATTGTGGTCCAAAAGAAGACATTATGGCGCAATACAGCTGAGAATTCGGCAAAAAACCTGGTTCTCATAAATCAAGCTATCTAGGGTGTAACGGACCTGTTTCGACTGCTGTCTACAACAGACTATGTCAGTATTGCGCCGTTTCTAAAAGAAGAGGATATCCAGTCATAAGTCAGACACAAAAGGTCCAGCGTAAAAGGTTGTGATGTATGGACTGTGCTGAGTGTGTCAATGTACAATGTGTACCATGAAGTGTACCTGCAATGAATGTAATTTTTAATGTCTACGGCGTATATATGATATTGTATACCATATCAAATACAGAATCAGTCCTACACTTGTCACTGAATAATGGGGACAGTGTAGAGAACCTAGTACATTACATACAGTCCAACTACGTTAATGAGACAACAACATATGTGTGCCATCAATGTGCAATAACCTTTCACAGACGGCAGGGGGGGGGGGGGGGGGGAGCAGTAGCAGTGGAGGCTATACAAAGCATGTTAGGAGAACATTAAAAACAGTGCAGCAATTGTCGTAATGTCGGAACACAGAAATTTATCTGACGTCCAAAAGATCAATGGAGAGAAGTCTTCCGAAGTAAGAGTGATTTCAGGTGTGCCGCAGGGGAGTGTCGTAGGATCGTTGCTAATCACAATATACGTAAATGACCTTGTGGACAACATCGGAAGTTCACTGAGGCTTTTTGCGGATGATGCTGTAGTATATCGAGAGGTTGTAACAATGGAAAATTTTACTGAAATGCAGGAGGACCTGGAACGAATTGACGCATGGTGCAGGGAGTGGCAATTGAGTCTCGATGTAGACGAGTGTAATGTGCTGCAAATACATAGAAAGAAAGATCCTTTATCATTTAGCTACAATATAGCAGGTCATCAACTGGAAGCAGTTAATTCCACAAATTATCTAGGAATAGGCATTAGGAGTGATTTAAAATGGAATGACCGTATAAAATTAATCGTCGGTAAAACAGATGCCAGACCGAGATTCATTGGAAGAATCCGACGGAAATGCAGTCCGAAAACAAAGGAAGTAGGTTACAGTACGCTTGTTCGCCCACTGCTTGAATACTGCTCAGCAGTGTCGGTTCCGTACCAGATAGGGTTGTTAGAAGAGGGAGAGAAGATCCAATGGAGAGCAGCGCGCTTAGTTACAGGATCATTTAGTAATCGCGAAAGCGTTACGAAGATGATAGATAAACTCCAGTGGAAGAGTCTGCAAGAGAGACGCTCAGTAGCTCGGTACGGGCTTTTGTTGAAGTTTCGAGAACATACCATCACCGAGGAGTCAAGCAGTATATTGCTACCTCCTACGTATATCTCGCGAAGAGACCATGAGGATAAAATCAGAGAGATTAGAGCCCACACAGAGGCATACCGACAATATTTCTTTACACGAA
Organism: Schistocerca americana; assembly: GCF_021461395.2. NCBI lineage: Eukaryota > Metazoa > Arthropoda > Insecta > Orthoptera > Acrididae > Schistocerca > Schistocerca americana. The sequence continues at coordinate 236,451,012 of NC_060126.1, forward strand.
CAATACGAGAATACAAGGGAGAACCGATACAGGTACTCAAAGTGCTCTCCGCCACACACCGTCGGGTGGCTTGCGGAGTATGGATGTAGATGTAGATGTAGATGACCTTAGTCCAGACTAACGAAAGAAACAACATTCCCCCTCTCCACCATTAACATGCTCGCTTAGCCCTTATCTGTACACCTGTGTTCTCAGTAATATTCCTATGTGAAAAACCGTTGGTGGCGAGAGCATAGTACGATTACATGGTGAGTAAATTACGACGTTGTCAAATTTGTCAAAGTATTATTCAAATGATGTATTTCTCTGATTTGTAATTTTTGGAAGTTGTGCTACAGCAAAGTAAAAATTTAACTATGGTACTAAACATCTAACATTTCTTATTATGAGTATAGAGATTATAATTATTGTTATAGTGAAATGTTTTGTATATTTTGTTGTTGTTATTAAAATCCTACATACCAAGTGGGACTGACAGCAAGCTGTATTTCAGGTAGTGGTGGGGCAGACGGTAACAATCTGTGATGCTCCCTGCCCCGTCCCCAACACTGACCCATGGACCCACACCTGCTTCAGGCAATAAATGAAGCAACTGAGAAATGGTGGCATAATAAATACAAGTCTCTTCCTATCGGCCAAGCACTATCTGCCAAATGCCATAACGGACTTCTGGCACTACTGTGTTCAGAATCTTATCATGTAGTCAGGAACCAAGCTTTGATATCGCATGTTCAGTCTACAACAGCTTCCAGCCACTTGGGAAACAGGTGAACATGAATAACTTCACAGCACGAAGATTCACGAACCAATATATGTGTGTCACCTGAAATTGGATTTCCTCCTCTTTTTGATCACTATATTAATTACTTTCTTCACCTTTTTCCACAGATCATTGGCAAGTGGGGAAGAACGTAAATCAGTACTTCGTGAGTTTACATCGTCTTTCCATTTCAGTTACTAAATATTGTCGTTAGTAGACAATTACGTAAGACATTTCAAAGATGGTGATTATAAAAAAATTATAAGTTCTTTAAAGTGGTCAGTGATCATAATGTCCCAATTAAATAAAAGTACTGTTAAGGCGGCACTTAGTAAATCCACATCAATTGTAAATTACGCTTTTAACAATCTGTCATCACCTGTTTCTGATGCGAAAATCAGGCAAAAGGTCAGAAATTCTTTTATATTTATTGCTTTTTGGTTGTCGGTTAGGCAAACAGGTTGGTGAAACAGTTCAGCTGCAAAAATGCAAGACTAAAAGACGCCACAATAAACTGTTTAAGGAACAATCCCATCATTTCCCTCTAATGATTCATAAAAGCCTAAACGAATATCGCAGGACGGAAGTTTCCATCACCTTGTTCCGAAGTAAGAATCCAGCATTTCAAAACATTTTGCGGCTATTAAAACTAATGTGTAAGTAATTTCTTTCCACGGTAATGTAATCTTCGAATACCAAATTCTCATCACGTCTTTCTTGAACCGATGACTAGTGTTCTAAGTAATTCTACATCTAGGTGAATACTCTGCAATCCATACTTACAAGCTTGGCAGAGGGTATATCGAATCACTTTCAATTGTTTCTCTGTCGCTCCACTTTCAAACCGTATGTGGAGAAGACGAACACCTTAATTACTCAGTGCGAGTTCTGATTACTCGTATTTTATTGCAATGGGCATTTTTCCTTATGCAGGTAGCAACCAAAACATATGATCGCATTCTGAGGAAAAAAAGATGGTAATCAAAATTCTTTGATAAAGCCTCCCCGCATCGTAAAAGGCCTTTGTTTTAGTGATTTAAACGACGTTACTTCACTACAAAACAAAACGAGTTGCGGTTCATCGAACTTTTTCGATGTCATCCGTCAATCCTGTGTAGTAGGGATTCCATACCGTGCAGCAGTACTCCGGAAGAGATCAGATAAGGGTAATATAGGCAGTCCTTTTAGAAGATTTGTTGCATCTTCTACGTACTCCACTATCAAAGCGCAGTCTTGGTTCGCCTTCCCCACAACATTTTCTATAAGATAGTTCCAATTCCCCACGGACCTTGTCGTTGGTGGGAAAGCTTGCGGGCCTCAGCGATACAGATAACGACAGCCGTACCGTAGGTGCAATCACAACGGAGGCGTATCTGCCGAGAGGCCAGACAAACGTGTGAACAGGGGCAGCAGCCTTTTCAGTAGTTGCAGGGACAACAGTCTGGATGATTGACTGATCTAGCCTTGTAGCAGTAACCAAAACGACCTTGCTGTGCTGGTACTGCGAACGGCTGAAAGCAAGAGCAAACTACAACTGTAATTTTTCCCGAGGACACGCAGCTTAACTATATGGTCAAATGATGATAGCGTCCTCTTGGGTAAAATTTTCCGGAGGTAAAATAGTCCGCCATTCGGATCTCCGGGCGGGAACTTCTCAGGAGGACGTCGTTATCAGGAGAAAGAAAACTGGCGTTCTACGGATCGGAGAGTGGAATGTCAGATCCCTTAATCGGGCATGTAGGTCAGAAAATTTAAAAATGGAAATGGATAGGTTAAAGTTAGATATAATGGAAATTAGTGAAATTCGGTGGCAGGAGGAACAAAACTTTTGGTCAGGTGAATACAGGGTTATAAATACAAAATCAAATAGGGGTAATGCCTCAATACGTTTAGTAATGAATAAAACGTCAGGAACGCGGATAAGTTGCTACGAACAGCATCGTGAACGCATTATTGTTGCCAAGACAGACACGAAGCCCACGCCTACCACAGCAGTACAAGTTTATATGCCAACTAGCTCCGCAGATGACGAATAGATTGATGAAATGTATTATGAGGTAAAAGAAATTATTCAGATAGTGAAGGGTGACGAAAATTTAATAGTCATGGGTGACTGGAATTCGATAGTAGGAAAAGGAAGAGACGGAAACGTAGGTGAATATGGACTGGGGATCAGAAATGAAAGAGGAAGCCGCCTGATAGAATTATGCACAGAGCATAAATTAATCATAACCAACACTTGGTTCAAGAAACATGAAAGAAGGTTGTATACATGGAATAGGCCTGGAGATACTGGAAGGTTTCAGATACATTATATAATGGTAAGACAGAGATTTATGAACCAGGTTTTAAATTGTAAGACATTTCCGGGGCAGATGTGGACTCTGGCCGCAATCTATTGATTATGAACTGTACATTGAAACTGAAGAAACTGAAAAAGGAGATGGGACCTGGATAAACTGAAAGAACCAGAGGTTGTAGAGAGTTTCAGAGAGAGCATTAGAGAACGAATGACAAGAACGGGGAAAGAAATACAATGGAAGAAAAATAGGTAGCTTTGAGAGATGAAATAGTGAAGGCAACAGAGGATCAAGTATGTAAAAAGACGAGGGCTACTAGAAATCCTTGTTTAACGGAAGAGATACTGAATTTAATTGATGAAAGGAGAAAATATAAAAATGCAGTAAATGAAGCAGACGAAAAGGATTACAAAAGCCTCAGAAATACGATCGACAGGAAGTGCAAAATGGCTAAGCAGGGATGACTAGAGGACAAATGTAAGGGTGTCGAAACATATATCACTAGGGCTAAAATAGATACTGCCTATAGGAAAATTATACAGACCTTTAGAGAAAAGGGAAACACTTGTATGAATATCAAGAGCTCAGATGGAAAACCAGTTCTCAGCAAGGAAGGGAAGCCATAGAGGTGGAAGGAGTATACAATGGCAATGTTCTTGAGGACAATATTATGGAAATGGAAGAGGATGTAGATGAAGATGAAATGGGAGGTATGATACTGCGCAAAGAGTTTGACAGAGCACTGAAAGACCTAAGTCGAAACAAGGCCCCGGGAATAGACAACATTCCCTTAGAACTACTGAAAGCCTTGGCAGAGCCAGCCCTGACAAAACTCTACCGTCTGGTGAGCAAGATATGTGAGACAGGCGAAATTCCCTCAGTCTTCAAGAAGAATATAATAATTCGAATCCAAAAAAAGCAAGTGTTTACAAGTGTGAAAATTACTGATCTATCAATTTAATAAGATACGGTTGCAAATACTATCACGAATTCTTTACAAAGGAACGGAAAAAGTGGTAGAAGCCGACCTCGGGAATGATCAATTTGGGTTCCACAGAAATGTTGGAATACATGAGGCAATACTGGCCTTACGACTTATCTAAGAAGATATATTACGGAAAGGCAAAACCTACCTTTCTAGCATTTGTTGACTAACAGAAAGCTTTTGACAAAAATTTCTCGGTGTACATGCCGCGTCAAATCAGGATAAATCTCCAAGCTTTCGACCACTACCTCCATGGTCGTCGTCAGGGCTAAAACTGACTGTCGTGAACTAGCGAGGTTCCCACTTTTATACGCAAAGGACGGCTTCTTATTGGCTGGAATACGTCAGCGATATGGCGCGTAGCGAAGTGGTGCCCTCTACTTCCATAGATGTAGTTGCTATCCCGCGTTGCTTGCAGCGCCATCCCTTAAATCAGGAGGTAAAGTGCGGGAAGTTTTTCTCTGCGATTTTTCTTTATCCAGTGCACTCTTCCAAGTGTTGCTAAGTGCATAGCCGTTGTCTCTATTAAAGTTATTATCGCTAAGTCTAATTTCGACTGCTTCCCGGATCACAGAGTCCCAGTAATTCGATGTGTGGGCTATTACTCTGGTTTCTTCGAATAAAATCTTATGCTTGTTAAGCAGGCTATGTTCAGCCACCGCTGATTTTTCCAAATACCTGTATTTCAGGTGGCGTTGGTGCTCGATGCAGCGGTCGGCAACGGTTCTTACAGACTGGCCCACGTAATTCTTGCCGCATTCGCAAGGAATAGTATAAATTCCCGGCACTCTTAAGCCGAGACTATCTTTGACTGGTCTCAACATTTCCTTAATTTTCCTAGGTGGTCGGAAAACTGGTTTTATTCCTTGCCTCTTCAGGACTCTGGCTATCTTGCTCGTTGTAGCACCGCAAAAAGGAAGCCGCGCTATGTGTTGGTCCTCTTCTTGTATGTGGCCGGCATCGTGTCTTACTTTCTTGGACAATACTGATTTAATTTCACCGGCAGAATAACCATTCCTCTTGAAAACAGTCGTCAAATGGTTGATCTCGGGACCGAGGTGGTCCTTGTCGGAAATAATCCTGGCTCTGTGTACTAAAGTATTCAGCATAGCTCTCTTCTGAGACGAATGATGGAAGCTATGGCTATGCAGATATAAGTCTGTATGGGTTGGCTTCCTGTACACAGAATGGCCCAGTCGTCCATCCTGCTTTCGCTCTACCAACACATCTAAAAAAGGTAACTTCTCTTCCTTCTCTACCTCCAATGTAAATTTTATGTTTGGATGTACACCATTCAGATGTTCGACGAACTGCTGCAGCGTGTCGCTGCCGTGTGGCCAGATTAAAAAAGTATCGTCGACGTATCTGTAGAAGCATGATGGGCGGAGGTGAGCACTGCTCAGGGCTCGTTCTTCAAAGTCCTCCATGAAAAAATTCGCTATTGCTGGTGACAGTGGCGAACCCATGGCTGTTCCATCCGTCATTTCATAATAATTTCCACTGTATAAAAAATAAGTGGTCGTCAAGGTATGCCGAAACAACTTCAAAATTTCTGAGGAGAAATGAGCAGACAACAATTGTAATGTGTCATCCACAGGTACTTTGGTGAACAGAGAAACCACGTCGAGGCTGACCATGATATCACTTGGGCCTATCTTCATCTGTTTTATGATATCAACAAACATTTTTGAATTTTTAATATGATGTGGGCAGTGACCAACTATAGGCGCCAACAGTTTAGTTAAGTGCTTTGCAAGCTTGTACGTAGGAGAGCCAATAGCGCTAACAATCGGTCTCAACGGGACGTTCTCCTTATGAACCTTTGGCAAACCGTACAGTCTTGGTGGCCTAGTTGCTCTCGGCCGTAAGTTCTTCACCAGTTCGTCGGAGAGGCCAGAGTTTTTTAGTAGCTCCCTTGTCTTCCTGCTGAGCGCCGATGTGGGATCCCGTCTGAGAACCCGGTATGTGCTATCCTCCAGTAATAATCCAACTTTCTTATGGTAATCTGTAGCATTGAGGATTACCGTGGCGTTCCCCTTGTCAGCAGGTAAAACAACTAGATCTTCATCCTTCTGCAACAATTTCAGTCCTTGTCTCTCCTCTCTGCTGATATTTGACTTAGGCGGCTTGGATGTCACTAAAATCCGGCTAGTAGCAAGCCTTACGTCATCCGCTGCTTCTTGAGGAAGATGACGAACTGCTTGTTCCACTCCACTAATGATCTCAACCACCGGTAACTTATGTGGAGCTGGGGCAAAGTTCAATCCTTTACTGAGAGCCGAGATGGTAGCTTCATCAAGTTCCTTGTCAGAGAAGTTGATAACAGTGCGGTGCATGCCGTTGGACCCAGTAGTTCCTTGATCACGGTTAAGCCGCTCAAATTTATCGGCCTATTTCGCCGTAGTCCTGCTTAAATTGGCTCGTTGGTGTGCCGCCAAAGTCATATCCACCCATTCCCAGTCCAATGGTGAGAGGACTTCGGCCAGAAATAAATGGCAACTAAATAACAGGCGAGCGTTCATGTCTAGTTCATACCTGGTATGACGTATCCTCTCCTTCACAATAGCATGGCTGGTCTTTCGTAAAATTCTGTTTACTGCAGCGCTTCTGATGTGGTGTTTGACGACTGCAAACTTCGGTACTACCTCCTTGTCACGACAGCGTTGTAAAAGAGCCAGATTGCTCAGCAACTGAGACTGTTTCAGGTGCAGCTTCTCCAGGTGACGAACGCTGCGCGCTATGTCCTCCCCGTAGAGGAAACTAATATGGCTACGAAGTCTTTCGCGACGTATTTCCTGGGTAAAAATTTCTCGGTGTACATGCCGCGTCAAATCAGGATATCATAAAACAGATGAAGATAGGCCCAAGTGATATCATGGTCAGCCTCGACGTGGTTTCTCTGTTCACCAAAGTACCTGTGGATGACACATTACAATTGTTGTCTGCTCATTTCTCCTCAGAAATTTTGAAGTTGTTCCGGCATACCTTGACGACCACTTATTTTTTATACAGTGGAAATTATTATGAAATGACGGATGGAACAGCCATGGGTTCGCCACTGTCACCAGCAATAGCGAATTTTTTCATGGAGGACTTTGAAGAACGAGCCCTGAGCAGTGTTCACCTCCGCCCATCATGCTTCTACAGATACGTCGACGATACTTTTTTAATCTGGCCACACGGCAGCGACACGCTGCAGCAGTTCGTCGAACATCTGAATGGTGTACATCCAAACATAAAATTTGCATTGGAGGTAGAGAAGGAAGAGAAGTCACCTTTTTTAGATGTGTTGGTAGAGCGAAAGCCGAATGGACGACTGGGCCATTCTGTGTACAGGAAGCCAATCCATACAGACTTATATCTGCATAGCCATAGCTTCCATCATCCGTCTCAGAAGAGAGCTATGCTGAATACTTTAGTACACAGAGCCAGGATTATTTCCGACAAGGACCACCTCGGTCCCAAGATCAACCATTTGACAACTGTTTTCAAGAGGAATGGTTATTCTGCCGGTGAAATTAAATCAGTATTGTCCAAGAAAGTAAGACACGATGCCGGCCACATACAAGAAGAGGACCAACACATAGCGCGGCTTCCTTTTTGCGGTGCTACAACGAGCAAGATAGCCAGAGTCCTGAAGAGGCAAGGAATAAAACCAGTTTTCCGACCACCTAGGAAAATTAAGGAAATGTTGAGACCAGTCAAAGATAGTCTCGGCTTAAGAGTGCCGGGAATTTATACTATTCCTTGCGAATGCGGCAAGAATTACGTGGGCCAGTCTGTAAGCACCGTTGCCGACCGCTGCATCGAGCACCAACGCCACCTGAAATACAGGTATTTGGAAAAATCAGCGGTGGCTTTTTTTTTTTTTTCTTTATTGAATTTCAATTCCCCCCGAAGGGGGCGGGCTGGCAGCAGCTTAGTATGCCGCTCTTCAGCCGACAGATTTTGTGACAAAGATCAAGAGAACGGATAATAAAAAACAGGCGATAAAATCGGAGACTTAGAGAGTAACAAGGCGAAAAGAAATCGTAGAACTTAAAACAACAACACAGGGATGATGACGCTAATAAAAATGCATACGAAGCAGACAGGGAAAACAAGAGACAATTAAAAAACACGGCGACAGTCTGGATTCTGTTCGCAAAGGACATAAAATTCACACTTAGCGACAGCATGGTTTCTGTTCGCAACGTGAGAAAGACAAACAACACTGAATAGTCACTGGGACACTGCACTAAAAAGTTGGCAAATGTGACACCACAGTCGAGAGCAGGTGGGGGGAAACTGGACAGAAGATGGGAAAACAAAAAAGGGGGGAAAGGAGAGTAACAGCGAAGGGGGGAACCGGGAAAGGAGCTGAAGGAGGATGAGGACCCATAAGAGGGGTGGGGGGCAGATGCGACAGGGAGTGGGGTAGGCAGAGGAGGGGAATACAAAAGGACTGGGGGGGAGAAGGGAGGTAGGGAGAGGTTTAGTGGGGAGAAAACAGGACGGAAGGGGGGGGGGGGGAAGAGGGAGCCCAGGGAAAGGACAGAGGAAAGGAGGGGGATTGAGGATCAGAGTTGGTAGGAAGGATAAATGGAGGGAGACAGGGCATCATCCGGGAGGGGGAGTTGATGGAAGCCACCTTGGGAAAGGAGATGGAGGGTGTAGAGATGGAAGGTAGGGGGGACACAACGGTGAAGACGTGGCAGGGGGTGGGGATGGGAGAGGAGAGGAGCAACCAGGGGGTGAGGGGGTTCAAGACGGCGGGAGGTGTAGAGGATGCGGATATGTTTGAGGAATAGGAGCAGATGGGGGAAAGGAATGAGATCATAGAGGATCCGCATGGGGGACGGGAGGCGGATACGGAAGGCGAGGCGGAGTGCATGACGCTCAAGGATCTGGAGGGACTGATAGAATTTGGGGGGGGGGGCAGATATCCAGGCAGGACTGGCATAACAGAGGATGGGACGGATGAAGGATTTGTAGGTGTGGAGGATGGTAGAGGGGTGCAACCCCCATGTCCGGCCAGAGAGGAGTTTGAGGAGTCGGAGGCGGTTGTGAGCTTTGGATTGGATGGAGCGGAGATGAGGTATCCAGGTGAGGTGACGGTCAATGGTGAGGCCAAGGTAGGTGAGGGTGGGGGTGAGGCGGACAGGACGTGCGCAGACTGTAAGGGAGAAATCCAGGAGCCGGAAGGAGCGAGTGGTACGACCTACGATGATTGCCTGGGTCTTGGAAGGATTGAGTTTCAGGAGCCATTGGTTACACCATGCAGCAAAAAGGTCAAGGTGATTCTGGAGAAGGCGTTGGGACCGTTGGAGGGTAGGAGCGAGGGCGAGGAATGCGGTGTCATCAGCATATTGCAAGAGGTGTACTGGAGGGGGGGGGGGGGGTTGGGGCATATCTGCCGTGTACAGGAGGTAGAGGAGAGGGGAGAGGACAGAGCCCTGGGGCACACCGGCAGAGGGGTAGAAGGTGTGGGAATTGGCATGATGGATGGTAACATAGGAGGGGCGGTGGGAGAGGAAGGAGGCCACCAGACGGATGTAGTTGATAGGAAGGGCGTAGGTTTGGATCGGCGGTGGCTGAACATAACCTGCTTAACAAGCATAAGATTTTATTTGAAGAAACCAGAGTAATAGCCCACACATCGAATTACTGGGACTCTGTGATCCGGGAAGCAGTCGAAATTAGACTTAGCGATAATAACTTTAATAGAGACAACGGCTATGCACTTAGCAACACTTGGAAGAGCGCACTGGATAAAGAAAAATCGCAGAGAAAAACTTCCCCCACTTTACCTCCTGATTTAAGGGATGGCGCTGCAAGCAACGCGGGATAGCAACTACATCTATGGAAGTAGAGGGCACCACTTCGCTACGCGCCATATCGCTGACGTATTCCAGCCAATAAGAAGCCGTCCTTTGCGTATAAAAGTGGGAACCTCGCTAGTTCACGACAGTCAGTTTTAGCCCTGACGACGACCATGGAGGTAGTGGTCGAAAGCTTGGAGATTTCTCCTGATTTGACGCGGCATGTACACCGAGAAATTTTTACTCAGGAAATACGTCGCGAAAGACTTCGTAGCTTTTGACAAAGTTGACTGGAATACTCTCTCTCAAATTCTAAAGGTGTCAGGGGTAAAATACAAGGAGCGAAAGGCTGTTTACAATATGTACAGGAACAAGAAGGCAGTTATGAGAGTCAAGGAACATGAAAGGGAAGCAGTGGTTGGGAACGGAGAGACGGTGTTGTAGCCTATCCCCGATGTTATTCTATCCGTATATTCAGCGAGCACTAAAGAAGCAAAAAAAGGATTGGAGTAGGAATTAAAATCCATAGAGAAGAAATAAAAACTTTGGTGTTTGCCGATGTCACTGTAATTCAGTCAGAGAGAGCAAAGAACCTGGAAGAGCAGTTGAATGGAATGGACAGTGTCTTGGAAGGAGGACATAAGATGAACATCAACCAAAGCAAAACGTGGATACTGAAATGTAGTCGAATGAAATCAAGTGACGGCGAAGGAATTAGATTAGGAAATGAGACACTAAAAGTAGTAGATGAGTTTTGCTATTTGGGGAGCAAAATAACTGATGATGGTCGAAGTAGAGAGGATATAAAATAGAGACTGGCTACGGCAAGAAAAGTGTTTCCGAAGAAGAGGAATCTGTTAACACTGAGTATAGTTTTAAGCGTCAGGAAGTCTTTTCTGAAAGTATTTGTATGGAGTGTAGCTATGTATGTAAGTGAATCATATACGATAATCAGTTTAGACAATAAGAGAATAGTAGCTTTTGAAATGTGGTACTACAGAAGAATGCTGAAGATCAGATGGGTATATCATGTAACTAATGAGGAGGTACTGAATAGAAATGTGGAAAAGAGGAATATGTGGCACAACTTTCTAGAAGAAGGGATCGGTTGGTAGGAGGTGATCTGAGGCATTAAGGAATCGCCAATTTAGTATTGGAGGGCAGCATGGAGGGTAAAAATCGTAAAGGGAAACAAAGAGATAAATACACTAAGCCGGTTCAGGTACTTAGAGACGAAGAAGCTTGCACAGGATAGGGTACCATGGAGAGCTGCATCAAACCAGTCTTTGGACTTAAGACCACAATAACAACAGTTCCAAATTAAGTTGTTCGCAAGCGTAATCTCTTGGAAATAGTTGAATCGACAACTTACCAATGTTGGTGATTAATCATGTAACCATAACTTGATCGATTCCTTTTCGTGGGGAGCCTCATACATTTCGTTAATTGGAGTCAGCTGACGCTTTTCAACCATGCAGACGTCTTGCATTATAGTTTTTTAAATTGCTTTTCATTTTCTGATGACTGTGTAACGGTAACACCAACCACCTTCAACGGCAATCGATACTAATGTATTTTTGAAGGTTGTGACGGTGGGATAAGCTAACTGAAACAGAACAATCAAACTGGGATTCGTTTCCGAAAGACTCTAGCAGAATATAACTAACAGTAAGCGGTGGGTGTGGAATAGATGTTCTCCCAGCACAAAAGCAAGTTGTAACACTACTTAATAAAACAGGTCGCCAGCCTAATTAGGCATTCTTGTGTCAAACATAATGATAAGAAAATGACCAATGAGACAGTAAACAGAAACATATGCTTCTCAACAGCACGTACCTTAAGTGAACCTGGTGCAACAATTTATAAAACCAAATACCGATACACATTAAATTAGTATCAAAACTGAACTGGGAAAGCTTGAAATGATTCTGCATTTAAATCGGGGCGGGGGGGCTACTAACGATCATAAACTATAATTTCATTGCTTAATACAGGGTGTCTATACCTGTGCATTAACGAACTCGTGTTATAATAGATAACACAGTAAACAGTTCTTCCTTAAACTCTGTTTGAATCAACTAAACAGAATGCATTTCTAACAACACTGGCTCTGAAGGAGCCTTTGCATTGCTTCATTAAATAACTAAGCTGGTAAATGAGAACCGTTGAACTTTCATGGTTTGAAACACCATGCTCATTAACAAAACTACACCTGTATGTATGAGAAAAGGTAAGCATTCCTATCATTAGTTACTAGTTAAGTAAAGCACAAGAAACTTTAACCCCTTAAATAACAAGTGTGCTTTCATAAACAGTCTTTTGACCTACTCAGAATTATAATTGGTTGTGCAAATGACAACACAACGTTAAATTTAAGTTCATCCACTTTCTTATAATCAATTAGGACACTCGGAATTAAATTCACTAGGATAGGAATCCTGTCCAGGTTTGTGATTTGGGTTAATCAGGGCTGTAAGATAGAATTTTTAGTAACACTACGATTATTATTAGAATCAAGCAAATATCACAAATTCTGGTCCATTTACAGAGTGCCAAATAGAAAACAATTTAGTGGATGGCTGGTGGTACTGGTGGCTCAATTTTCCGTGGCTATCAACCTGGTGGCGATGCAGCCATGGCAGTAATGTTGGCCTCGCCCTATTACTGATCTTCTTGGCGTCGAAGTAATGGTTTTAGAGGGCCCAAAAACCATGCCGTGATAATTGTATCACCAAATTCAGCATCCGAGGCCCATAAATACTGCCCTTAAGTTCTTCTGGCTCAAAATTCCAGGAATGTGAGACACTATGATCCGCTGCAGTTAGCGAGGTGTTAACCACAGCACTACTCAGCCCAGACTCCTTACTCGCCACAAAGGACGAGTTGCCACTTGCGTACCAACCACACCTTTCCCACTACGCCAGGCTACTTCTGTTGCTGTATGGCTTACCTACATCTTTTACATTCAACATTACGCTCCCTAATTACGGACCAAGTCATTTATAGTACACTACATAACAACCATTTCAGAAGTTATTTTAATTCAGAAGCATAATCTAAACGACTTAGCTCAAAAATTCACATAACTGAAACCTGTATAAATAGTCAAAGAATTTCCATGATAGATGCAGCATTATACATAAGCAATACTACAAATTAACATAGAAATATCGATACAGATACAAAATAGGTCAAAAATAGGTGACACAATTGTAGTAGACAGTAAACGGCAGCATCTGCACACAATCTAAGACGGCTGCCCAGATTGTTTTCTAAGTCGTTTATGGTGGTGGTGGTTAGTGTTTAACGTCCCGTCGACAACGAGGTCATTAGAGACGGAGCGCAAGCTCGGGTTAGGGAAGGATTGGGAAGGAAATCGGCCGTGCTCTTTCAAAGGAACCATCCCGGCATTTGCCTGAAACGATTTAGGGAAATCACGGAAAACCTAAATCAGAATGGCCGGAGACGGGATTGAACCGTCGTCCTCCCGAATGCGAGTCCAGTGTGCTAACCACTGCGCCACCTCGCTCGGTAGTCGTTTATGTAGATATGGAGCAGCAGAAGGCCTGTAGCACATTCTAGTGGAACCCCAAGTTATCACCTCCGTTTCACTCGATGTCTTTTCGTTACTTATTACGAAGTGCGACCTTTCTGGTGGGAAATCTCGAATCCAGTCGCACAGTTTGAGATGTGGCAGTGCGATGTCACAAGACCGCGCACGCACAAGCTGCTGATTGAACAAAGTAAACCCTTACGTATAATAATTAACGAAAATATTTAGTTATAAAACGCGACTATTGATGCAGAATTTTATTAGACTAAGGACGATGAAAATAGCATAAAAGTTGGCGTTTAATAGTGGATATATGTGGATATATTTCAGTTTTCATTCAGCGAGGCTATCAGATTTACTGCCCTCGGGTTCTGGAAATGGAAGAAGCAGGTGCAGAGATACTGAGAAAGAACAAGAAGTAAAAATTAAGACGTAGTTTATAGGATGGATACATCAACGGAAAAGTATCCCGCCACATATTTAATCGTGGTAGAGAGCGGCTACTTTGTAGGATTTACTAAAATGACTTTCAGTATTTGTCTCTAGTTCAGGAAATAGTAGAGAATAATATAATTAGAAGCAAAGTTAATATGTGGTAAACATTACTGGCTGTCACTGCCACCAAGAATTGAGACGGCCGGGACGATGCGCAATTGTTAGATACATGACTCAAGCGGTTTAACGGGACAGACGTATGCCGAGTGTCACTCAGAATTGATTTCACAGTAAGCTTTGACAGTGTACGTACTAATGAAAGTCGCGCAGGCAGGTAAGTTTTAGGCGTTGTATTAACTAGTGCCAAACTGCTAAGGTTTAGATACGAATCGGCCGGCCGGAGTGGCCGTGCGGTTCTAGGCGCTGCAGTCTGGGACCGAGCGACCGCTACGGTCGCAGGTTCGAATCCTGCCTCGGGCATGGATGTGTGTGCTGTCCTTAGGTTAGTTCGGTTTAATTAGTTCTAAGTTCTAGGCGACTGATGACCTCAGCAGTTAAGTCGCATAGTGTTCAGAGTCATTTGAACCATTTAGATACGAATCGCCTGCAACTCATCACTCCCATGTGTGAAGGTAGGTGAGGACGGCGTACTGGCAAACTGTTAACTACTGAAGTAATTGGAGTTGAATAAAACCGCAAACAGCTGTTAGTTGATGATTTATTCACCCGACCGGTTTCGCTGAGTTAAAGCAGCATCTTCTGGTGATGCTACATAGAAAGGAAAGCACCCTTGTAATCTACATGCGTAAAAAATTAAAAACAGTCAGCGTAAACTGAACATAAATTTCAACTGCCTACAGTAATGCCATATGGATTACCACACAGAGACGTCCCTGACGTCCGTTAGTCACGGAATCCAACCCCATGAACAGGGGAAGTCGTCAACAAATAATAACCAGTAGAATATAGGGGCGAATAATGCAGGTGATGAGGTACTATGGCAAAAGGAATCGTAGTTAATGTAATAAACACAAACTGTGTCTGTTATTATCCGATATGTTTAGTATCGGTTCCGACTAGTTTGTTATTGGTAAATGCTTTAAATGGGGTTTGGGTTGGGTTGCTACAGGGAAGGAGACCAGACAGCGAGGTCATCGGTCTCATCGGATTAGAGAAGGATGGGAAGGAAATCGGCCGTGCCTTTTGACAGGAACCATCCCGGCATTTACCTGGAGCGATTTAGGGAAATCACGGAAAACCTAAATCAGGATGGCCGGACGCGGGATTGAACCGTCGTGCTCCCGAATGCGAGTCCAGTGTACTAACCACTGCGCCGCCTCGCTCGGTTAATAAGGTTTATAACCTTATATAGGTAAGTCTTTTTAATATTTTCAGTCGTTCATCTGCATTCAGTTTGCACATGAATGCCAGTAGGCTAGGTAGCTCACTTAACTTCTCGATTTTAATGTCGCAAAACTTTTTTCTTCTAGGAGCTTTTATCTTTGTAGTAACGGGGACGGGTAATATGTTCTGTTTCTCAAAGAGAAGCTTCACTGATGATATGTTATTTATGCTTCTTATATTACATTTTAACCGTATTTATTACATCAACCGCCGTTCTCCTGCCCTATTCGCCCCAATGCTCGACCGTTTATTATTTTTTGACTACTTCTCAGTTTCTTAGAGTTGAATTCTGTGACAAAGAACGATAGGGGCGTCTCCGTGTGCTAAACTATATCACACTTATTTTTATTTTTGTTAGCTGTTCTTAGTTTTTTACGGATGTAGATTACAAAGATGCTTTCCTTTCTATGTAGTATCACCTGTAAATGATGCTTTAACACAGGAAACCGGTCAGGTGAATACATCATCAGTTAACAGCTGTTTATTGTTTTGCCGGCCGGGGTGGCCGAGCGGCTCTAGGTGCTACAGTCTCGAACCGCGCAACCGCTACGGTCGCAGGTACGAATCCTGCCTGGGGCGTGGATGTGTGTGATGTCCTTAGGTTAGTTAGGTTTAAGTAGTTCTAAGTTCTAGGGGACTGATGACCTCAGAAGTTAAGTCCCATAGTACTCAGAGCCATTTGAACCATTTGTTTGTTGTTTTATTCAGGTTCAGTTTGCCATAAATTTCAACAGCTATGGCTGACCATGTTATCTACCTGTAAGTGAACTGCCAAAGTACTGTGATATTGTTGTCAGGGATGACCCTTTGATCGCGACGAGCAATTTGTGGGAATTTTTGACTAGGAGAACACCAAATTGTTTATTTACGGCTTTCTTAAAATTCCTGACGATATGTGAGAAGCCACGCATGGCAAAGAGCATTAATAGCATCTCCCCAAAAAAGATTAGCGGTCTTGTGGCATTTATAAAACATAAACTCCTACACGAGTCAAGTTCCGGGTGTAGCCTTTGCAACATTGGTAGCGGCACACTCGTATTTTAATAATATGTCTGAATTCTGAGAGCGCCACCTTCTGTGTTATTACGATTGCACAGTAGCTTATTTTGATGACTCTAGGCCTCCAAAATATAGTTCACTTCTACCATACTTAGTTTCTCTTCATTCGTAATGATATTAAAACACCCGAGTGTGTTTGAGCACAAAATTTATCTCGGCGAAATTCTCATGTTGGTGTTCAGTATATGGACAACTGCACTAGTGATAAGATCACATGAGTTTCACATGTTGGAGAAATGCAGCTGGCCTTGAAGGAGGCACTACTGGGAGGAAGGTCAGTGCGTGTAGAATGTCAGTACGCCTGTAAACTTTCTCCTACTATTAGAGTGCTTTGTGTTCAACAGTACGTTTCCAGTTAGAGTCTGTCAGTTCACATCCTCTCAGAGTCGGCCGATGTAGTTTTGTTTTGTTCGGAACCAACACAGTTGTTAGATTCGTAGTAGAAGTTAACCTGATCGTGAGAGGAGATCGGAAACGTTAGAATGGGACGATATTCCATAGGCACACAATTTGATTAGAGCCTGCTTGGGAGGAACGGTGTCATAAACCTTCCGGAAATCTAGAAAATGGAATCAATTTGAGGTCCCTTGGCCATAGCAATCATTACTTTGTCTGATTAAAGTGCCAGTTTTGTTTCACAATAACGATGCTTTCTGATAACAGCTAGTTTCCTTCGAGGTAGTCCACATCCTTCGAGGACAGAATACGTTTCAAAACGACTAATGTAATCCGAAGTCAGTGATACGTCTCTATAATTTAATAGTTTACTTGTATTTCATTTCTTGTGTATTGAGTGGCCTGTGTAACTTTTCACTCCTTAGGTATTGTTCTTTCGTAGAGGGAAACATTCGCACGTGATCTAAATCTTCTATACTAACAACAAAAGTGCAAAATCGCCGTGTCTTCCTGTCTGAACACGCGAATCCTCAAAACTACGAGAAAAATTTTCATGGGGTTTCGGCAGGTAAGTTGAGCGTAGCTCAGCGCAACGTATAGCCTTGATGTCATCAAAATACGACCACGGAAAAATGATTTCGTAATTTAAAGATTGATCTAAAACAATCGTGTCTGTTTGTTTGAACATGGTAATCTCGATAACTGCTAGACGAATTTTCGTGGGGTTTTCACAAAGTAACAGATATAGGCTTTATTTCATCAAAATCAGAACACGAAAAGAGGAAAATAAATTGTAATTTAGAATATTATCTAAAATTGTTTGCTCAGGTTCGTAGTTCGAATGTTTAATCATCGCAGTGTAGTGCACGAAAGAACTAATAGTAATGTCATGTGACGAGGGCCTCCGGTCGGGTAGACCGTTCGCCTGGTTCAAGTCTTTCGAGTTGACGCCACTTCGGCGACTTGCGCGTCGATGGGGATGAAATGAGGATGACTAGGACAACAAATGGTTCAAATTGCTCTGAGCACTATGCGACTTAACTTCTGAGGTCATCAGTCGCCTACAACTTAGAACTAAGTAAACCTAACTAATCTAAGGACACCACACACATCCATGCCCGAGGCGGGACTCGAACCTGCAACAGTAGCGGTCGCTCGGTTCCAGACTGTAGCGCCTAGAACCGCACGGCCACTCCGGCCGGCGATTAGGACAACACAACACCCACTCCCTGAGCGGAGAAAACTCCGACCCAGCCGGGAATCGAACCTGGGCCCTTAGGATTGACAGTCTGCTGACCACTCAGCTAACAGATGGCATTGTTAATTTTTTCGTACACCAAGTAACACATAGATGGCGTTGTTAATGTTTCTTTAATCCGGTGAAAGACATGTTTTCGGAAGTCTACGTCTGACACTGACTTCAGCACCACAGTCTTATCTTTACGAATAAAAGCCAACAGGGAACTTACTTGGCTAGGATATACAGATTTGCATGTTAAAAACTCAACGACGTTGTTTTGCTTCTTTCGATATGTTTTATTTATATTCTATGTTAGGAAAATCGTTCTTTTGTGTGCGAGTTCAGTGTTTTTTAGGAGCTACACAAATCGCCAATTTTTTATCTTTATGTGGACTTTTTAAACTGAATGTCTCCGTGTACGCGTATACTTTAGCTCCCACTGACTCCCCTTACTATGTTCTTATGTCCCCCTTTATCGCCTTTTTTATATCTCGTTTTCATCTTTTTATTTAATGTATCACTCCAGCTGAAGAGCGGCGCATTGCGCCGCTGCCAGCCCTCCCCTGCCCATATGGAGCAGGGAAATATAATCACAATTTAAAAAAAATCGAATTTATTAAGTTTTCTTTGTGATTTGTTTGCCTACTCAGTACATTTTTTTATTTCGTTTAGTTTACGATTTAAATGCCTAGTAAACTGTTTTCTTCTTCTGAATAATCCATAATGACTAAAAGAATGACTGTGCAGTCTCAAGCATCCAATCAACATCGTAAGGCGAGAATTACTGCGTTCAAGGGAACCAGGCTTTAACTAGCTCTTTGGAAACATCTTTTGAAAACAAGACACAATGTAACTCTCATCGAGAGTTATGCATTACCTCACTCCTCAGAACCCTTCACTCAAGGAAGCTTGAAGTGGCTTGAAGTTACTTCTCTCCAATGTAAAACCACGGAAGTGGAAATCTTGAGAGGAAGTGACGCAAGTGAGCAAGTCTTCAGACCCAGAATCCTGCTTTTTCCTAAAAGTTTAATATTTCACTTTAAACGTGTATACTTCCTTGTGAGCTGATGTTATGCCATGACCATAAACAGAGTAAAAGGCCAGACGTTGGGTTTTGCAGGCTTGGACGTTAGTGCCAGCTACTTTTCACATGACCAACAGTAAGTTGCTCTATCTAATGTTAGTGATGCAAACAAGCTCTCCGTTCGTGTTCCCAATAATAGTACTTCAGACGTTGTATAAAAGGGAAGCTTCATAAGTCAAAAATAAATTCCACCTGTACGAAGTCTCAGACACAGCTATAAATAAAAGTACCTGGACAATGCCAGGTTTCTCGTATAGTTTCTTAATATGGATGAATTACTTGAGAATAATTCAAAAAAAACGTAACTGCTGTACAATCTGAACTGAAAGACTTAAATCACTTCAGTAGACCAAGGGTATCTAATTCTAAGGTAGTCAAGTTTGCAGCTGGTTTAGATTAGAGTTCTGGAATAGTTACTACTTATTTTTTGGTGAAGAAATTTCGGAAAAGTGTTTTTAGTAACTCCACTTTATTATTGCTGTAATCGGTAATATTGCCATTATTATCGTGTTGTGCAGGTATTGGTTGTGTCTTGTCGCTGGTGGACGTTACATACGAGCAGAATCTCTCTGGGTTTTCTGCAGAAATTCGAGACTCAGTTTCGTCATGGAAAATATTCGTTGGTGTGAATAGATAAGCAGAACTGGCAGTTTTAGATCCACTGTTTAGTTCACTGTTTAGACATTTAACTAAATGTTGGGAATAAAGATTTAACAGTGGAATCGATTCGGCATCGAAAAGTAAATTTTCTATCAAAATGGTTCAAATGGCTCTGAGCACTATGGGACTTAACTTCTGAGGTCCTCAGTCCCCTAGAACTTAGAACTAAACTAACCTAAGGACATCACACACATCCATGTCCGAGGCAGGATTCTAACATGCGACCGTAGCGGTCGCGCGGTTCCAGACAATTTTATATCGATTACGCCGGAAAGCTCACGTCTTTTACATTTATTAATTATCTCTAAGTTTATATATTTGTTTCAACAGACAATACAGGGTCATGCTTTACGTCTAAGCAGAAGTTCTTAAAGAGAACACTGCAGTGCGCTTAGTAAATGAGCTTCACTTAATTATAAGGGGCGATCCAAAACGTTTCCGTTCGAAGACCATACAGTCCAGAATCGGTATTCCAATCAGGCAAAATCGTCGCGTGAATTTTGGCAATCGTACAACCAAATGCACCAGGTTAAGGATACGCGTTTGGTAAAACGTCGTGTCCTGCTGCGTGTAGAAATTTTGGAAATTTGTGGTAAGGACTTGGGACCAAACTGCTGAGGTCATCGGCTTACACTAACTAATCTAACTTAACCTAACTTACGCCAAGGACAACACACACACCCATGCCTGAAGTAGGATTCGAACCTCCGATGGGGGAAGCTGCGCGGGAGCCGCGCAAACCGTCACAAGTCGCCCGAGACCGCACGGTTAAACCGCACGGCCACTAAGTGAAGAGATCCGTAGCCACCAGCTGCACATTCTTGTCCGACGGTAATCGTCTACTCTTTGGGCCTTTTTTAAGGGACCGAAAGCTTGATAATCGCATGGGTAGAGACCAGGAGTATACGGTGGCTGATCGAGTGTCGCCGCTTCAGTTGGCGTAACTTCTGTTTTTACGACATTTGAGGTATGGGGATGTGGGTTATCATGCAGCAGAACCTCTTGTTGCAGTTTTTCCACAAGGTTATTTTCGACAGACATACTGACCTTTACAAATTCTTCATTCTCCGATAGATGTCTGCCGGTGTTTGTCTCTCGGCAGCGATTTAAAGAATAATAGCACGTCGGCCTTGTTTGGACGTGTTTGGTGATAACGTCGTCATAGTTCACTTTTCGACATTTACCAGGCGCACGGCGATAAGACAGAAATGCCACATTATAATCCCTTGCCTACATGTTGGTGCTTTTACTCCAGCACCGGAGTTGCGCTACGTTGAATATGCGCTGCAGCAACGTCCTCAGAAGAAAATTTTTTTATCCCCCCTTTACCGTATAAATGTCAATCAATTGAGAACGAGACACAGGGAAAAGAAGAAAGTAAACTGTTCATTATTTAAAAAGTAATCACAATATCTGTTAATAAATTTACCCCTCAGAAAAAAGTGGAGACGGAAGTGGAGAGGAATGAAGAAAATAGTGATATTGTTGACAATGAAACAGAACTACTAAGTCACGTTTGGGGAGAAGGAAGACGCCTCGAATACGACGAGAGGGAAGTGACACCGATGATAACAGATACATTCGTAATCTCCCTTTGAATGCTACGTGATTTTGGAGCAGGCTCAGATTACTGTGTATTTAGTTGCAAAGTGGTATGACTGAATTAGTATCACGCATAGCTACAGCCAAGAAGCTCGACTTATGGCGTCCTGGTATGCAGTTATGGACACCAGTGATCAAGGAAGGAAACGGAGCGTGTAAAAATCACATCAGTAACGGGTCGCAACCATCCTAACGGCGCGTAGGATGGACTGACGTGATTAAGCAACAAAACGATGTCCATACTGAATCACTGATTTTTTTAGTTTTGGTGAGTTACTTGTGACTGAAAATTTACAGTCAGAGGGAGCTTATTATGCCCGAAAATCCATTGGTTGACGGTGAGTTTTGATTTCTGCCTCGAAAAACAAGAGAATACAGATCGTCTCCAAAGAAAGGGCGGTAGAAGACGCATCGTCATGCCACGTCCTGACCCCCAGGCTGCTCGGGGCAACGCAGCGAGGCAACAGTTTTTTGTGCAATAAAAGCCGCAACTTAATCTGGCTTAACGTGGCCTCATCTCCACAACACGCGCTCCTCGCGTTCCTTTTTCCCCTCCAGGCAGAACAGGTGTCGAATATTAATGTCACCCATTACGCTGGTGTCGACACGGTACACGGGAGACATTTTTTATTATTTTTTTTCTGGAAGATGCCTCTCTACACAGGGGTATTGTACGTCCTTCGTAAATGCTCAGCATCCGTCCAAAGTCCCCAGCTACATCGTACATCGTGTGTGTGTGTGTGTTTTTGTATGTAGATTAATGACAGAGGAGGTGAGAGTCTGCCACAGACAAGCATGTATTTAGATTGGACGGGCACAGTTCACTATATTTATACACTGTGAGAATTGTGTGTGTTGTAAGGTAGCTGTTAAGATCGGAGATCCAGCCAGATTTACGCGTCTGCCTCTAATGTATGCAGCAGGCAAGAAGTTTCGAGAGCCATGTTTTTAATGCTGTCGCATGAAGCGAGTGAACATGTTTTCGAAACGCGTCTTCACGTTTTAGTGCTCCGTCCGTAACCTCGATGGCGCTGTGGAGGCATCGCGAGATGTCATCCAGAAGGATTGCCTCTCGTTCTCATTCTCACTGCCGAAGTGTAGTGTGAATGTTCCAGTTCCGTGCAGCGTCAGCATTGTGGACTCCTGCTTAATGGGATCATTTATAAGAGGCAATGTTACCTCAGATATATCTCGATTTCTTCTTTAAGAATCTGTTTGTAACGTATTTCACTATTCGCTTTGCTCTGAGAATTGCCCAACCATGCGATGGGAAGTAGGATTCCCTCCGCTGTAGAGTGCTGTACAGAATCCGACAAGAGGTACTTGTACACACTTGTTATCGATCGACATAAAGTCAGTTTGAAACCTTAGTTTGGAATGGTAACAGAAATAAAAAAAAAACAAAAAAAGAAAAACAAGAGTCTCACGTGAAAATATACTTTAAAATGTCAGACAAGACTAACAACCGGGCAAGATAATGCAGTTAGTTGATATGGGGGAGGGCACCGAATAGCGAGGTCATCGGTCCCAACGGATTCAGGAAGGATGGGAAAAGAAATCGGACGTGCCTTTTCAAAGCAACCATCCCGACATTTGTCTGAAGCGATTTAAAGAAATCACGGAAAACCCAAACCAGGATGGCCGGACACGGGTTTGAACCGTCATTCTCCCGAATGCGAGATAATGCGCTATAAGTAGCAACATTATGAGCAACGTGTAAAGCGATATGATTTAGGACCTTCGAACTGGCGCATCAAGCAACTAAGCTGCACCGTCACTTCGTAGATTCTACAACATGAGTCAGTGTCCACTAGCAGTAATCGTTGTGTGGTACGTAGCGAGCTACACGGGGCTGACAATCGTTGTCCTTATTTGCTATTTTTCTACATTTTCTAATTTCGTGATATATTTATGTTATTTGTACATTTTTGGATTATGAAAATTCATGTTCGGATTTTCACTTTTGCTAATTTGTTATTAAACTTTTGATGTACAGTATTTTTCATGCAACAAACGTTATTCAACTTTTCTGTTCGAAATTTCACCATTTCTGTTTCTATCAGCTCATGCTACTGTCTGATCTGTTTATTTTAAACCAACCAATTGAATTAAACATCATAAACTCCTTCCTTCTGCAGCCAGCACGAGATTGGCCTCTTGTAAAAGCTGTCAAATGGTGGTCATGTATGGGACAACTAGCTCTGATTATTTATAATTAATTATCTACAGTGCTTCTCATTTACTGTATGATCAAATTGAACTTTGGACTACTAGGAATCGAACATCATCAATAAGCAAGAGAACAATTAATCTTATGTCTAATATAACTCTATTGATTGGATATCATCTGGACATTCTTAAGTTTTATAACATTAATACACATCTACGTGGCTACTCTGCAATTCATTCTTAAGTGCCTGGCAGAGACCTCTTGCAACCACCTTCATATATTTCTCAACGTTCTACTCTCTAACAGCGCGTTGGAAAGTGAACACTTAAATCTTTCGGTATGATTTCTGATTTATCTTATTTTATTACGATGATCATTTCTCGCGATGTGGATTTGGCGGAAATTTCTTTAAAACATCTCACCGAAATGAAAAACGCCTCTGGTTTAGTAATTCGCAACCCATCTTGCGATCATATCCGTGATACTCTTTCCCCTAGTCCGCGATAGCACAAAACGAGCCTTTCTTTGGACTTTTCCAATATTCTCCTTCAATCATAACTAGTAAGGATTCCATGCTGCAGAGCAGTATTCTAACAGAAGAGGAACAAGCGTCATTTTAATAGACCTGCTGCACTTTCGAAATGTTCTATCAACATAACTCAGTTTTTAGTTTGCCTTCCCCACAACATTATTTGTGTGATCGCTTCAATTTAAGCTGTTCATAACTGTTATTCCCAGGTATTCTGTTAATTGACAGTCTTTAGATTTCTGTGATTATCCGAAATTTAACGGATGTCTTTGTAATGTTGTTGCGGACTGCCCTGGGCTCCTACCGAGCGTGTTTCCCAAATACAAACGGAAGTGACCAGAGAAGCAGCTTCCTATACCAACATGACAAAGGATGGACAGGACCATACTAAGAATAGAAACCTCTCTGCTTTTAGAAAGCGTAGCTACCTGTTCCGACGTTGGTCCTACTGTTCTCTAGCAGACAGGCTTGTCTGCTACCATCAAGCATGCAACTAGAAATACATTTGCTCATTCATCCTCTCACACAGGAGGGAAGGGTGATGACAGTATCTTATCATATACAGCATATAAAAGAAAGCGGATGTAGGTCCTGTATGAGACTGTGTGACGTGAATTACATATAAACTGTGTTTTCAAGTATAGTAGTGTGACAGATCGTTCTTGTTTATGTGTAAAAGTAACACGTTTCACTGCTCAGTCTCCTCCCAGATAGTCAGAAACACCGCAGTAAATTTAGAAGTGGAATGTATGCTGTAAATGACAACAGATTTAAGAAATTAACATGAAAGGAATCCAACAGAGACCTTTCATAACCCTAACGCCCCGGAAAAGACTGTGCAGGGAATTTTCTGGCCATGCTAGGACATTCTCAAGCAGGCTTCTCATACCCAACTTAAACCAAAAATGTAAAGAAAAGGCAAAAGGTCACCAGCTAATTGCTAAAACACAATAATTTCAACAAATCTTTAGAATCTACCAATTTCAAAGAAAAAGAAATCTGTGACATGTATTGAAAAGATAGTGTAGACCTAATTCAGTCAGCAAGTAAAAACAATGGTCCCTGTGTCACTAATACGAAAACAATTTCTGGTTGTTACGCTTATGGAGTTCACCAGTATTTGCTCGTTGCAAGAGCCAACTGATCACAGGAAAATTTATGACTGTTTATTAACAAGTAAAATTTATGAAAATAGCAAAGGTGCCACAGCAATTAAAAAGAGTATGGAAGTAACATCAGTATTGTAAAGCACAACATTACAATGCACAATCCGCAAAACCAAAAAAAAATGATAAGAAAAAAAAGCATGTTTTACAATGTGGTTGTCACAAAAAATTCTATATCTTATAAAACTAATAATTTGTAGAATTAAAATAACTTTGTGGTACTAATTTAATCACTCTACTGTATTTCAGTTAGTTAGCAAACAAAGATCACTGTATCATTATACTGAAACTACAATTAATTATGTGATTGTTACCCTTAACGGTTTCCTCACTATAAATATGCCCCATGCGAAGGCTAATCGATCACAGTCCAATGAGCATGAATAGCTATCTGACTGATAAACGAAGCAATGCCACAGGAATGAATTTATGAAACAAAATATCACAAATGTAATACATCACACAAAAACAAACATTGAGAAAAAAACAGCTCTGAAAGTACAGTAGTCAACGTCTAAAAAAAATACCAATAAATAAAACACCTGCAAAATACAAGAGTCAGTCTAATAAAAGAACACCAATAAATCGAACTCCTGCAAAATACACGATCAAAGTTTCTCTGAAAGAACACACGTATATGCATTGGACTAAGAACTGTATAATCACTGTTCACTGGCACACTCAGTAGTTCCACTGTTGCGAGGCACAATATAAGAGGGGGGGGGGGGGGGGGTTCGTCGCTGCAGCTGTCAGTAGGGATTTTTTTTTGTCCATCTGTTGTGTGCAATCCTGCCCTCTCATGAATTTTCTCTTGGTGGCCCGTGTCACGTACATCTCGACTTGGTTCCATGTTTGTGTTGTCAGATTCGTGCGGTATCCTCGTCTGACACGCCAGGTTGATATTCCTGGGCACGGATGACACTTAATGGCTCTTCTTTGTGCCACCCTTAGCGACCACAGAACTTCGAACCATGATTTACTGTCGCTTGCCTGTGGGCATCTGTCAAGAAATGTTGATAGGTGTCGTTGAAGTCTGCCATTTTCTCTGGACAGTACGTGTCAAAAGGCTCCACGCCCCTTGTGTTGTTACATTCTTGAGTTATCCTCAACTCGCTCGTCAGTTTGATATTCCTGGGCAAGGATGACACTTAATGGCTCTTCTTTGTGCCACCCTTAGCAACCAGACAACACCAATCCATGATTTACTGTCGCTTGACAATGGGCTTCCACCAAGAAATGTTGATAGCCATTGACGTCTGCAAGTTTCTCTGGACAGTATCCGTCATAAGGCTCCACGCCCCTTTATCCCCTGTCTTCTGTCGTTTCACCGCGGCTGTCTCGTCACGGTCGCGTGCGTGTGGTGCGTTGCCAGCAGATGGATTTCTGCGGGGTGGGCCGCTCGGCCATCTCAGGTCATCGCTTCCACAAAGGGTGACACTGGTGCGGCCGGCCATTAGCTCTGGGTGCAAGGGCAAGTGTTTGCCCTTCTTTTGTTGTCGACCGCGCTCCCGAAGTGGCCCAGTTGACAGTGTGTCCTGCTGGGAAACCCGCCTGTTTAAACTAGTCCTCCTCCTCGCTGCTCCCGCTGTCTCGTAAGAGTTTAGCCGATTCGCTTTCACGTTCTCAACTGCATTCACAGAAATTGTTCATCATAGTTATGTGATTACAAAATGTCATACATAATACCACTTAGTGTTGTCTTTCACAATTTTTTAAGAACAGAAGTGAGACTTAAATTTTTTTAAATAAAAAAGTTAGATGAATCGACAATATAAAAATAAAATTTAAATGTCTTGACAATTTAAAATAAAAATTAAATGAACTGACAATATAATATCTAAATCCACATCACGAATGTGGTTCACTTGCGTTTTAATAAATCAAGTGCTACTTATTCATTCACTAAAATGAATTGGATTGTGCCTTGTGCAAGTATAGGTCAGGACAGCATAGGGTTCACATGTTATTTACACACACACATGCACACCTGTTGTCTGTACTACAAACTGACTACCCATATACACGTATTACTCAAAATTCTACTTCAATCCACTACTAGTTAATCCCACAAGCTACTTCAATGCTACTTCAACACAGTGTTTATACTACTACAACATTGTTCTAATTCGTCGTCTTCTTGACGCTCACGGCATACATCTTGTCACATGATAAATATGGAGAAACGTTCCTTAAACATACATAGTAGAAAGAACAGTGGTTATTTGCACGTCAAAACGTTTATACCAGTCCACACCTGATAAGAGACTCGCAATTATACATTTATCATACTCATATGTTCACACACAAAACAGTAAGACAATTTCATCTAATATTACGTTAAACAATCGTATTATCGCATCCTGTTTTCAAGATTCCAAACTTACTCATTCCTTTCTCAGAGTTCTCCTATCATAAAGTATTCATACAGCACGCATACTATAGTAAGAGATCCTCATTTATACTGACAGATATAGAATAGTAATAGATAGATAATAGCACTGAAAGCAGAAAATTGGAAACAAGGCTACTAACAGCTGGGGACCTGGGTTTGCCAGACCCATAATACCCACAGATCGGATATTCCCCTGAGGTTTGCATTAATTCAACACAGATCTTGCTTCTCTCAGGAGCAACTCTTTTCAATTTACACCAAAAAACCATAAACAGCATTTCACTCGTTCACAAAGAAACCTTTTATCTTCACATTTGAACCAACCTAAATCCTATTTGCACAAGGAAAGAAAAAAAAACTAAAAACATCACTTCAATCAATCACATAGACACATCTTTATGATTATTTTTACCAACATATTATTCAAAATGCATTTATCACAAATGTAAACTAATCAATTGTTTCTCTTCACCGTCCTCTCTACTCCTCACTGTCCTTTCTACTCAATGTATGGTTTTACGTTTGACACATGGTGTAACTCTTTTGATTTCTCCGATCGAAGAGTTTCAACTTCTATGGCGTTTTCATGGGGAATCTTCCTTATCCGATATGGGCCGATAAAGAGATTAAAAAATTTCTTGCAGACACCTGACCGTTTGTTAGATAGCTTGTGTGATCTGATAAGAACTTTTTGTCCTACATGAAACACTGTTTTTCTCACGTTTTTCTTATACACCTTGACTCTGGCATCTGCTGCACACTTGATATATATATATATATATATATATATATATATATATATATATATATATATATATATTTACAATCCTAAATAAGGCACCAGTTTAGTTATGAATCAAGTTTAATATGCTCAAATTTCAATGATCAATGTTAAAATCAATTGCCAAATATAAACTGATTTATATATATATATATATAAGAGAATTTAAATAAAAAGAAAGAAATCAGTTTATATTTGGAAATTTATTTAACATTGATCATTGAAATTTGAGTATATTAAACTTGATTCATAACTAAACTGGTGCCTTATTTAGGATTGTGAAAATGTGAGTTTGTAACATTATGGAACACATCAAATATGGAGCCAAGATTGGGAGACTACATACAACAATGCATTCATAAAATAACACATGAAGAAAGTTGAAACATATGCAAGAGGAAATTAACCACAACCAACCAATTCAATTTTCACACAAAGAAGTTACGTTCGTAGCGCAATCCTGTCTGTCATGAAATTACCACACACTGGTATACTAAATTCATACTAACTCTCTGTGAAATCTTCCCGAAAAGAATAGCTGAGGGCTACTTTGATGCTTACACCACATGGTTCACGTGGTCAACTTGGTTTACACAAAGAGTGTAACTCCACAATAATTTTGATAATTAAAATAAATTACATCGAAACCCAATTTACAAAAGAAAAACCTCGAACTGGTTACTATCGTCTTGCTATTAACCTGATGGGTCAAATAATTGTATAAGCACATGGTACTGGTCTCACAAAGTACACCCCACATGGGTTGAACATAAAGAAAAGTTGCTATATTGAAAAATATTGTCAAGACGAGACGTTATAATCTCATGCACATTCGCATTTAAGATTGATGATCTTAGTTAGAGTTACTGATCAACACGTGGTTCCACGTTACTCACAAAGTAGTGACAAAGCAACTACTGGAAGATATTCTGAACTTCACACTCGAAATACACTGCGTTGCAATTTAAGATAACATTAGATATTTTAGAGCTAAACCTGAAATAAAGGTGATTAAATTTTCAGTTAGGCTGAACTTAAGAAATCCATTGCCTTACGAACTTAGCAGACACGCGCTTAGCCGGAGATCTTACCACTTCAGACGCTCGCCGTGAACATACTGCCCTGGGCTCCTACCGAGCGTGTTTCCCAAATACAAACGGAAGTGACCAAAGAAGCGGCTTCTTATACCAACATGACAAGGGACTGACAGGACCATACTAAGAATAGAAACCTTTCTGCTTTTAGAAAGCGTAGCTACCTGTTCCGACGTTGGTCCTACTGTTCTCTAGCAGACAGGCTTGTCTGCTACCATCAAGCATGCAACTAGAAATACATTTGCTCAATCATCCTCTCACACAGGAGGGAAGGGGGATGACAGTATCTTATCATATACAGTATATAAAAGAAAGCGGATGTAGGTCCCGTATGAGGCTGTGTGACGTGAATTACATATAAACTGTGTTTTAAAGTATAGTAGTGTGACAGATCGTTCTTGTTTATGTGTAAAAGTAACGCGTTTCACTGCTCAGTCTCCTCCCAGATAATCAGAAACACCACAGTAAATTTAGAAGTGGAATGTATGCCGTAAATGACAACAGATTTAAGAAATTAACATGAAAGGAATCCAACAGAGACCTTACATCTTTTAGTTTTCATGTGGATGGCCTCACAATTTTCCTTATTAAGAGTTAATTACCACTTTTTGCTTCATACAGATATCGTGTGTAAGTCATATTCCAATTCGTTTTGATTTTCTGATGAGTTTACTAGCCAGTAAATGACAGCATCATATGTAAACAACCTAAGACAGCTACTCAGATTCTGTCCTAAATCGTTCGTATGGATTCGAAACAGCTGAGGGCAGCCAGGCTTTCTTGTGGACTGTCAGAAACAGTTCTGTTCTATTCGAATCATTCTCTTTTTTTGTGATTATTTATAATTTACGTACAAGGTAAACTACGTAAACACTTATGGGTATCGGTACGGAGTTTCTGGAAAGAGATAGAGATTTGGTAAGACTCCAAGTGAAATATACCAAAGAATATCGGACTAATTTTCTAAGTGCCAAGAGTGAACAGCTGACTGTGTTAGCACCGCTAAACTGTGCTCATTCCACTGCAGGAAACAATGCGTTGTTCAGGACTCAGCGTCTAGACATCTGCCACTTGTATTCAGAAAAGTTCCAATTCGTTCTTGCGAAAGTCTTATTCAAACGTTGTTTCATTGAGTTCCTATCTCCAAGAGTTCTCTAATGACATTAAAAAATATCACTCAATTAAAGATACGCGAAGTCCCGCTCGGACAAATTATTAGTCGTCCCTCTACACAGCACAGTGGTCAGTTCGGAGCGCTCCAGGTTGCCTATTGTTGGTAGCAGACCTTCAGCTAGCCCTCTACCGTTAACATCGTGGCAGTGAAGTGGCAAGCATGTGGCAGTCGGTTGTACGTAATTAGCGCAGTAACAGGGGTCAACGCGAAGATATGACAAAATGACAAAAGGAGAACTGTTTCCTTTAGACTTACTAGTAACCACATTGTAAATGAATTTGCCCCGTTTGATGGTGTACAGAAGGCGGTCGACAAGCCATGCAGTACGACTCGTAGCTGTGTAACATGGCGTAAGAACAGTAGTGGTAAAAATATACTAACCGACATACGTTCTTTGTTTGACGAACACTCAAGCAACCTATCACACCTAGCATGGTCTGGTAAATCAGCCGGTCTTAATGCCATAGAAAATGCCTGTGACTATTTGAAACAGCGGGAGAAGCGTAGCAGTCGACAGCGGTGCAACGTGGCTGCTCTGTGGGATCTAGTCACGGATGAGTCACTTCAGCTGACGTACCTGAAGAAACTTGTGGTCTCTCTTCCTCATTGAACTGAGTCAGTACCAAGGCTATCTGCTATGTTACATGGGATTAGTGTGGTGTTTCCTCAGCGTTACCAATTTTTTATGGTCTCCTTAGTTGCATCAGTCTTTCCGTAATTGAGTGAGACATCATTTTTTTAAACGCAGCAAGTTCCTTGCCCTTGATTGCTACCATTTACCGGCGACTTTACTTCGTTACCTAAAACCATTTACAAAATAATCCTTTTGTCAGGTGACGTGGTTCACTCTCTATTCGTTCTTATTCTAGCAATTATATACAACCGCTCGCTCACAGAAAGATCCGTACCTAAAGGCTGGAAAATTGCTCAGGTCACACCAATACCCAAAAAGGGAAGTAGGAGTAATCCGTTGAATTACAGGCCCATATCACTAACGTCGATTTTCAGTAGTGTTTTGGAACATATACTGTATTCGAACATTATGAAGTACCTCGAAGAAAATGATTTATTGACACGCAGTCGGTACGGATTCAGAAAACAGGGTTCTTGCGAAAGACAACTGACTCTTTATACTCATGAAGTAATGACTGCTATTGACAGGGATGTCAAATAGATTCCATATTTTTAGATTTCCAGAAGGCTTTCGACACCATTCTTCACAAGCGTCTTCTAACCAAACTGCGTGCCTATGGAATATCGCCTCAGTTGTGCGACTGGATTCGTGATTTCCTGTCAGAAAGGTCACAGTTCGCAGTAATAGACGGAAAGTCATCTAGTAAAACAGAAATAATATGCGGCGTTCCCGAAGGAAGTGCTATAGGCCCTCTATTGTTCCTGACCTGTATTGACGACATTGGAGACAATGTCAGTAGCCGTCTTAGATTATTTGCAGATGATACTGTCATTTACCGTCTCGTAAAGTCATCAGATGACCAAAACGAATTGCAAAATGATTTAGATAAGATACATCTATGGTGCAAAAACTGAAAATTGACCCTGAATAAAGAAAAGCGTCAAGCTATTCACAGAGTACCAGAAGAAATCAGCTAAATTTCGATTACGCGATAAGTCACACAATTCTGTAGGTTGTAAATTCAACTACATACTTAGGTATTACAATTACAAATAACCTATGCTGGAACGATCACATAGATAATGTTGTGGGTAGAGCGAACCAAAGACTGCGACTCATTGGCAGAACACTTAGAAGGTGCGACAGGTCTACTAAAGAGACTGCTTACACCACGCTTGTTCGCCCTATTCTGGAGTATTGCTGTGCGGTGTGCGATCCGCATCAGATGCGACTAACGGCTTACATCGAAAAAGTACGAAGAAGGGCAGCTCGTTTTGTATTATCGCGAAGTAGGGGAGATAGTGCCACAGATATGATACGTGAATTGGAGTGGCAATCTTTAATGATTGCGTTTTTTGTTGCGACGGGATCTTCTCATGAAATTTTAATCACCAGTTGTCTCCTCCGATTTCGAAAACATTCTGTTGGCACCCACCTACATAGAGAGAAATGATCATCACGATAAAATAAGATAAATTAGTGCTCGCACAGAAAAATTAAAGTGCTGGTTTTCCCACACGCCGTTCGAGAGTGGAACGTTAGAGAGACAACTTGAATGTGGTTCATTGAACTCTCTGCCAGGCACTTTATTGTAAATAGCACAGTAATCACGTATATAGAATAATTCTATCATCATGCCAAAACAGGGAATGAAGTTATACAATCCTTCATTGGCATCTGGATATGGTTTGCAGGATATGTTGCACTGCTGAATATGCAACTTTCATAAAATTTAGTTTAGCATCTCCATAACTATTTCGAGCTTACTAAACCAACCCGTGACGATACACACCCTCTTCACTTCGTCTTCTATATTTCTTTTATGAGAGTCGTTCAGTAAGTAAAGCAATTCTTTCTTTTTTTTTCTCCCTCAAAGCAAGATTGTTTTTCATGGTTTAAAAATACCATATTGTTCCCCAATTTCTTTGCTATGGAGTTATACCACCTTATATTAGAGCCTGCAAACTGTCGTGGTACCACTCTACTGGTTTGTGGTTCAAATGGCTCTGAGCACTATAAGACTTAACATCTATGGTCATCAGTCCCCTAGAACTTAGAACTACTTAGACCTAACTAACCTAAGGACATCTCACACACCCAGTCATCACGAGGAAGAGAAAATCCCTGACCCCGTCGGGAATCGAACCCGGGAACCCGGGCGCGAGAAGCGAGAACGCTACCGCACGGCCACGAGTTGCGGACTACTGGTTTGTGTCTTGGCCCTGTTTTTGCTGCGTAAATAACTTCCTCGTCATTACTGTAATGCTTCCCGCGGACATCATCCTTCAGTGGGCCAAAGAGATGGAATTCAGAACTTGCGAGATCCGGACTGTTGGGCATATTCGGAAGAACAGTCTACAAAGTTTTGCGATCACTTCTTCGGTGCGCAGACTTGTGTGTGGCCTTGTGTATTTGCGCAGGAGGAGAATTACATCCGCCTTTTCGTGGCCGCGAACTGCCTGTAATCCTTTCTTCAGTCTCTTAACTCTCATAGCAGTCTTCAGAGTTGATTTTTTGACCACCGAGGATGACTTCGAATATAATGAAGCCTTCAGAATCCCAGAAGACTCTAGCCATGACTTCACTAGCTGAGGCCATTGTTCTGAATTTCTTCTTTGAAGGAGACGTTGAGTGGTGCCACCCCAAGGATTACCGTATTATTTCAGACTCAGCATAATGAATCCATGTTTCATCGTTTGTGACAATGACAAGGGATCGTCACCACCATCAACCTCATAACTAGCAAACAGTTCCACTTTAATGTTCCTTCTTTCCTCTTTCTGATTTTCAGTTCGGCTTCGAGGAAGCCAGCGGACACGAACCTTTCAGTATGGTAACTAGTGGACAAGCGTGTCAACGCAACCAACTGAGATGTCAGACTGAGCAATATCTGCTTCAAAGTCATTGGTCGAATAGCTCCGATAAGTGTGTCCGCACGTTGCAGTATTTGAAGCGTCACAGCTCTGTGCCTTCTCCCTAGAGGTGACAAATCAGATTTCATTCTGGATGTTCTACTGACGAGAGACGCTTCGCCGAGCGACTTACAGTCGTCTGTTGACAAACTGTAAATGCCTGTTATGACTTGTGACGGTCTGGTTATCAAGCAAAGTAAATGTAATAACTGTAGTTTGTTTGGAACAAACCTAAGC
This sequence comes from Schistocerca americana, assembly GCF_021461395.2. NCBI lineage: Eukaryota > Metazoa > Arthropoda > Insecta > Orthoptera > Acrididae > Schistocerca > Schistocerca americana. Next base: position 236,485,380 of record NC_060126.1, read on the forward strand.
CGAAAACTCAATTTTGAAGGCTGACTACAGCACTGCCCTCGACCGGGAGCTATTCGATATATACGACATGACCAGGAACTATTTAATGATGTCGCAAAGAAAACATCAATTTTTCCAACAACAGTAGACCGACAAACCCAATATGTTGAATTACTTGATTAACGCTCCTCGTAATAATACAACCTGATATGAGTCCCAAAATGACGAGAAATACTCAAGAATCAAACAAACTAGTGTTCTGCAAGGCATTTCTTTCGTGGATTAATTACATTTTCATAAGAGTCTTTTAATGAAACTAAGCCTGTAATCCGATTTTCGTGTAACTATACTCATGCTCATAAATGAAGGATAATGCTGATACATGGTGAAACAAAGCTCTGGTGGACGGTTTGCGGGTTTAAATAACCTCGGGGTATGACCATGCGGTGCATTTGACCTGCGGTCGTCGCAGGGTGGCGCTGGCAACAGTCCACATACGCAGTGGTGTGTTGGTGCACGTCAGAGGACGATGCAGCGAGTAAGTGTGCAGACGTTTTAACACGTGCTAATGGTGACTGTGTGTTGAAAACGGCTTAAAAACACATATTGATGACTTTATGAGGGTAGAATTCTAGGGCGACTGGAGGCTGGTCAAACACAGCAGGTCGTAGCACGGGCCCTCTGGTGCCACAAAGTGAGATCTCAAGATTGTGACAACGATTCTAGGAGACAGGAAACGTGTCCAGGCACTACAGTACCGGACGTCCACTTTACAACCCCCCAAGAAGAGCGATATCTCACCATCAAAAATGGTTCAAATGGCTCTGAGAACTATAGGACTTAACGTCTAAGGTCATCAGTCCCCTAGAACTTAGAACTACTTAAACCTAACTAACCTAAGGACATCACACACATCCATGCCCGATTAGAACCTGCGACCGTACTGGTCGCGAGGTTCCAGACTGTAGCACCTAGAACCGCTCGGCCACTCCGGCCGGCTATCTCACCATCAGTGCCCGCAGACGGCCACGGAATACTGCAGGTAGCCTTGCTCGGGACCTTACGGCAGCCACTGGAACATTTCAGACACACAGTCTACAGACGACTGAACAGACATGGTTTGTTCGCCCGGAGACGTGCAAAGTGCATTCCACTGATCCTGGTCACAGGAGAGCCCGTAATGCCTGGTGTCAGGAACACGTATATGGTCATTAGAACAGTGGTCCCCGGTTATGTTCAAGGACGAGTCCAGGCATAGTCTGAACAATGATTCTCGCCGGGTTTTCATCTTGCGTGAACCAGTAACCAGATACGAACCCCCTTAATGTCCTTGAAAGGGACCGGTATGGACGTCATGGTTTGATGCTGTGGGGTGGGACTATGATTGGTGCACGTACACCCCTGCATGTCTTTGACAGAGGAACTGCAACAGCTCAGGTGTATCGGGATGTCATTTTGCACCACTATGTCCGCTTTTCAGGGGTGCGGTGGGTCTCACCTTCATCCTGATGCGTGATAACGCAAGGCCCCACCGAGCTGCCATCGTGGAGGAGTACCTTGAAACAGAAGATACCAGGTGAATGGAGTGGCCTGCCTGTTATCCAAACCTAAACCCAATCGAGCACGTCTGGGATGCTCTCGGTCGGCGTATCGCAACACGTCTTCAAATGCCTAGGACACTTCAGGAGCTCCGACAGACATTGGTGCAAGAATGGGAGACTATACCCCAGCAGCTGCTCGACCACCTGATCCAGAGTATGTCAACCCGTTGTGCGGCCTGTGTACGTCTGCAAGGTGATCATATACCATAGTGGTGTCGGGGTACATGCGCAGGAAACAGTGGCGTTTTGTAGCACATGTGTTTCTGGACGGTTTTCTCAACTTATCGCCAATGCCGTGGACTTACAGATCTGTCTCGTGTGTGTTTCCTATGCTATTAGCGCCAGTTCTGTGTAGTGCCACGCTGTGTGGCATCACATTCTGCAATTACCCTTAATTTGTGACGATAAGTATACTATGATGGTTCACCTTACATCACTTCTTACAGTAGCTCATTGGAATTGTGCCAATGTTACTGTTTCCAGCGATTTATTACCAATTGTTACTTTACAGCCGACCTGTAGGTTATGAGGGTGGGTACAACGTAGGCAACGTAGGCTGCAGGTGGCAGCGGGTTGAGACTGGATAGCAGGCCGGGGAAGGCCCAGAGGGACTCGGCCGTCGAAATTAACTCTTTATTTTATTTTACTGCTACATTTGTGCTAGGTTGGTCCAGTGTAACGACCATGCCGCCCGCCACACCCTCCTAGCCCCACCCCTCCACCGGCCGCTCACATGGTGAAAGCCGGACGACCGGTGAGATGGCGATAACCAGCGTCCAGACAGCGGCTACAACACACGCACCCAAGTTTGTTGACTCCTAGTTCAATGTATGGCACACGACTATGTCGTCATAAGCACATTGCGTCATCGGCACGCAATGCCGGTGGGAAATTTTGTTACGGTAGCTGTCTCTGCGATAAATGACTGCATCCCAGTGGCTCTTGGTGTGCTGCGCGCGATGGAGGAAGACGGTTGCCGTGAACGGGAAGCGACCTGCTGCCCCTGGGCATGAGCCTGGCTTGCCGATAGAGTGAGCCTCGAATAGTCCGCGACTCCATCGCACCAAGTCTGTAAGGTGGACTTAGTGCAGGAGGCTGATAACGCGAAAGAGACACGAACTCCGTTGCCAGCTGCGTTACGATCTCCTCGTCCAGCGTAGCGCCTGGTCGTACCAGTACAGCTGCTGGGCTTCAAATGAAACTGCTACCAAAATGACAGCAGGGCACCTGTTATGGCAACGCACCGCTTCTAGTCACGTTCTCGGCAACACCACTGGGAGCTGTTGGTGGGAAAAAAAATCCTTGCCTGTTATGCTAAAACCGCGCATTGCTACTGCACTGGCTGATTTTAATGAGCTAGCCTTGCCCATCTCGCAGTATTTTAACTTCTACAAGAAAAAACGACCTCACGCTGTGCCCACCATTTGCCACTCCAGTGGCGTTTTTATAGAGTTGCCAGGGCTTACAGCAAGCAATGCTGCGTGAAATTACCCGCAGAAATCATCTGGGACATAACGACGAACGTATCTCTTATAACAGAGCGGCGACATTTGGCGTTAATGGGCTATGGCGGCAGACGATCGACGCGAGTGTCTTTGCTATCAACGTAACATCGTCTGCAGTGCATCTCCTTGACTCGTGACCGCATCGGTTGCACTCCAGACGACTAGAAAACTGGCCTGGTCAGATGAATCACGATTTCAGTTGGTAAGAGCTAATAGCAGGATCCGTGTGTGGCGCAGATCCCACAGCGCCTGAGCAAGCTGACGGTGGCTCCACAGTAGTGTGGCTGCCCTATATGGGATGGACTGCGTCCCTTGGACAAACTGAACCGATCATTGGCAGGGAATGTTTATGTTCAGCTGCTTGGACACCATTCGCAGCCATCCACAGAGTTCATGTTTCCGCGTGGTTTGAGGCGCCCAGCTCCTCCCGCCGGAGGTTTGAGTCCCCCTCGGGCATGTACGTGTATGTTGTTCTTAGTATAAGTTAGTACAAAGTATTGTGTAAATCTAGGAACATATGAGTTGGCTCTGAGCACTATGCGACTTAACTTCTGAGGTCATCAGTCGCCTAGAACTTAGAACTAATTAAACCTAACTAACCTAAGGACATCACACACATCCATGCCCGAGGCAGGATTCGAACCTGCGACCGTAGCGGTCACGCAGTTCCAGACTGAAGCGCCTTTAACCGCACGGCCACACCGGCCGGCGGAACATATGACATCAGCAGTTTGGTCCCTTAGGAATTCACACACATTTGAACGTTATTTGAGTTCATGTTCCCAAACATGTCACAGGCCCTCAGCTGTTCGCGACTGGTTTGAAGAACATTTTGGACAGTTCGAGCCAATGACTTTGTCACCCAAGTCGTTAGACATGGATTGCATCGAAAATTTTTGGGACATAATCGAGAGATTAGATCGTGAACAAAATTCTGTACTGGCAACACTTCCGCAATTACGGATGACTATAGAGGCAATGTGGCCCAGAGTTTCTGCAGGGGACTTCCAATGACGTGCTGAGGTGATGCGACATCGAGCTGCTGTATTACGCCAGACAAAAGAGTTCCTACGCCATATTAGAAGGCATCCCGTGAGTTTTGACACCTCAATGTGATATAATGTTAACAGCAAAGCCCCTATAACACTCTACATCTACATCTAAATGAATACTCTGCAATCACATTTAAATGCCTGGCAGAGGGTTCATCGAACCACCTTCACAATTCTCTATTATTCCAAACTCGTATAGCGCGCGGAAAGAACGAACACCTATATCTTTCCGTATGAGCTCCGATTTCCCCTATCTTATCGTGGTGATCGTTTCTCCCTATGTAGGTTAGAGTCAACAAAATATTTTCGTATTCGGAGCAGAAAGTTGGTGATTGGAATTTCGTGAGAAGGTTTCGTCGCAACGAAAAACGCCTTCTGTTTAATGATATCCAGCCAAAATCCTGTATCATTTATGTGACACTCTCTCCCATATTTCGCGATAATACAAACCGTGCTACCTTCGTTTGAACTTTTTCGATGTACTCCGTCAGTCCAATCTGGTAAGGATCCCACACCGCGCAGCAGTATTCTAAAAGAGGACGGACAAGCGTAGTGTAGGCAGTCTCCTTACTAGGTCTGTTACATTTTCTAAGTGTCCTGCCAATGAAACGCAGTCTTTGGTCAGCCTTCCCCACAACATTTTCTGTGTGTTCCTTCCAATTTAAGTTATTCGTAATTGTAATACCTAGGTATTTAGTTGAATTTACGGCTTTTAGATTACACTGATTTATCGTGTAACCGAAGTTTAACGAATTCCTTTTAGCACTTATATGTATGACATCACACTTTTTGTTATTTAGGGTTAACTGCCAATTTTAGCACGATTCAGATATCTTTTCTAAATCGTTTTGCAATTTGTTTTGATCTTCTGATGATTTTATTAATGGATAAACGACAGCGCCATCTGCAAACAACCTAGGACGGCTGCTCAGATTGTCTCCCAAATCGTTTATATAGATAACGAACAACAGAGGGCCTATAACACTACCTTGGGGAACGACAGTAATCACTTCTGTTTTACTCGATGACTTTCCGTCAGTTACTACAAACCTCTCTGACAGGAAATCACAAATCCAGTCACATAACTGAGACGATGTTTCATAAGCACGCAATTTCCCTACGAGCCGCTTGTGTGGTACAGTGTCAAAAGCATTCCGGAAGTCCAGAAATACAGAATCGATCTGAAATCCCTTGTCAATAGCACTCAACACTTCATGTGAATAAAGAGCTAGTTGTGTTTCACAGGAACAATGTTTTCTGAACTGTGGCATTTTTTTCCATTTAGGAACCACGTACTGAGTTCTATCTACAAGTATGTTCTGTATTCAATCACAAATGTGGTCCTACACCTGAAATCTCACTTTTTTTCAGTAAATGACAGAACAGAAGTTCATAGAATTCCTTCTGGTACTCAGGAAGCATGGTATCAACCTGGGATTGTTGCTCTGGATCACTGCCAAAGAGTATCACACGACGTGTGTTTGCAGAATCCGTGATGACTTTTTGGTTGGGGATATCCGTTTTACAAAAAGCCCATAATGCGTGAACATAAAACTTGGAACACAAATTTGCCACAGCTTGACGTTAGTGGCACAGGTATGTAATTACGTTCATCTGTCCGATGACCTTTTATGAAAATGGGAATGACTAGTGCCTTTTTCACACTCGCTTGGTACCCTACGTTGTTACAGCAACCTATCGCAAATTGCTACTAGAAGGGGAGTAAATTCTTTCGCGTGAAATTTGCCTAATCGTACAGTTATCACACCACATCCAGATAACTTCCACAACAATAAATGAAACACGTGATTACCCAGAGGTGCCCCATATGGTTGGCAGCTACGAGCTGTAATCTGATTAAGTTGATTGAATATTTCCATTAGCCGTTCATTCCATTTCCTGGAAAGTTCTCTCAAGAGGTATGCAACAGGCTGCAATTCGTGTCCTAAGGACATCCTAGGCCTTTTCTACATCATTCATATCAGGAGACCTAAAAGGCCAAACTTTTCTATGAATATCGTTATTTTGATAATTTTATTCGCCAGAGCAATCTAAACGTTATCGTCCACGAGCAGAAATCGTGGATCGCGACTGAATCTCAGAAATGCCTGCAAAGTTGTTGCAGTGTATCGTCCCTGTGCCATTCAATGTCCACAGCATTCCTCTCATCAGCACGAACACCTGGAAAACCGAGATGTTATCTCCCCAAACTGACCCCACTACCAGGTTGTTTCTGTGACTGTACTTGCTGCCAGTCTCACTTTGGACGATTCATCTGTTATGAACATATATCCTGACTCACTCAGTGCGGAGTTTAGATGCAATTTAATACATCATATACACACATGAATGCACTGTCGTTAGCATGAGATAAGTGTATCTTGTTTCACACCATGGTCTGCATTTCAAAACTGTTTATTAGCCAGAATGGTATTCAGGCAGATAGATTGTTATCGACGGACCCTATACAGAGAACAAACAAATGTAATCTAACCATATTGATGTCGACAACACAAGGGTCTTTTGCATACATTAATATGAAATTACTTACATACTGTGCACGTCTACAACAAACAGAGCACAAGCATTCTGCTAAAAAAAACACTGAGACCACTGCTATTCTTCACAGGTCATAAAAAAGACAGTTTTTTGAATATTCGGAAAGAAATACAGGTATTTACTCACATGGCGAAAACTATAGACAACGTCCTTAATAAACAGACAGAGGTAGGAAGTAAGATGTACATATGGAACTTTAACAACGTTTTAACCAGACAAGTATTGGTTGGGATTATCTCCGTTTTCCAGCAAGTAAAGGGGACTTTGACAAGATATTTTAGTACAGCTTTAGATCCAGGTCTCGTATGGCAACCTCTTTTCATAGGAAATCAGGTGCTATTACATTTACTGACGCGGGATTCAACGTGCATGGTGGTTATAATTAAACTTCCGCGACGATCACTCGTTTTTCTAGAGGACTGTCTCAAATAGCGAAAGTTTGATTACAACCACTAAATTAAACTAAACTAACTCCGTCCGAACTGGGATTGGTGACATTAATACTTGTCCCAGGGCCTCATCAACACGAGACACATTTTTCAGTAAATAGCTAAATGAAAAGTAAAATATTATATAAGTATTAAACATATAACTACTATGATTTCATACTCTAAAAGATCAAAATATTACCTTTCGATATATAGTTACAACGCATAGGAATATTTTATGTTCTACTTTTCTTCAGTTGTGCTTCTGTTCACAATTTTACTTCTCCCAACAGTTTTTGTCAACCTTTGCAAATATATGAATCTCTTCACAAGATTTGTTATCACTGTTTACAAATATTTGGAGTTCTGCTTTCCGTAAGCCTGCAGAGCATATGTCTCTTGTTCCACTCCACTTGTTTTTCGTAAGTGAAAAAACTCTCTCCACAAAAGCACTCGAACCAGGCACACTAAACGAAAACCGACGACTTTAAACAAGTTTACGACATTATGGTCAACCACTGTTTAGAAAAACTGAAGATAATTTGATATGTCACGACGTTCCCTGTTCACACTTTCTGAGAGATTATCACTATAGCCGCTGAATTCTTCACATGTGTCACCAACATACACATAATTTCTAAGATGAACTATTTCCATGGCATTCTCGAAAGACTGAAAGCAAACTTCCATTCGTAGATCAAATTCTTCTAAAGATGCATGCTTATTATTTACACTAACATCAAATACTTCAGCATAGAAGTGTACGTGCTGCTGACATTCGTAGATATCTACTTTTGTAATGGTAAAAACAGCCCATTAATTTGTTACTTTGCCTTGTTGCCGTAAGAGTTATCTTTCTTTCTTTGTTGAATCTTTATGGTGAGAAGTTTCATATGTTTGCATGTTTTCAAAGCACTTAAAATCACATCCTCTCAGAATTATAGTCATTTCCAACTGTCTTCCAACATCCCTAATGTCATGTAAATAAATTTCAGGCAAAACCACTTGCTCAGAGTCATCATTAATGGAAACTGTTGACAATAATTTAGGACAATCATCAGTACTCCTGAAATAGCTTTTAACTGCATCCCAGTCATCTAGCTGTCTCATTATTGCAGGAGTCAAGAAAAGCCATCTGGTGGGAACGTGGCGTAGAAACTCAGCCCATGCCAAAATCACAAATTGAAAAAAAAAATTCAGCTCGTCCCCTCTCTTGGTACAGCCTGAAAAATGATTCTAAACATTCAGTATAGTGTTTTCCACATCGGTATCTATTTTATTTGCAGCAAATTCCTTTCCATTGTGCACAATAAGGTTAGAACAGTCTCATTTCTTCTGAGCAGCTGCTGCTGATAAATACGGATACACTAAATGAGCTTTTTCTTTTTTTTTTTACTGATGATACTACAGTCAGCAGCATATCAGTTATTGCTACGGAAGTTTTATCAGATTTCTCAACAAAGTCAAGTATTTTATTTTGAACTTGCTGCGGAGGTTCATAGTAGCGCAGACATACTGGAAACAGTCTTATATTGTTTCCATTCGATGCATGTGCTGCCAGAGAAAAGAACTTGGCAGTCTTTTTTATGCAATTTAAAACTTCTTCAAAGTCTTTGACACCCCTGGGATCGCGCACATTTTTCACAAGTACAAGCAATTGCTGAATCAGTGAAAATATGGGACACTAATTTATTCCCTCAGTCAAGGCTGTAATAATTTAAATTATGGTCTACAGTATGATAAACTGAACGCAATCCACATGCTGCAACACCGTCACATTCATCTTTTTATTTAAGTTTACAAAATAGTTCGAGAGTGCACTTGAACTTCACTTCATTTTGCGTTCTTTGTAGATAGGGTGTTGTTTGAGGTCACTTTGTCCACTACAAACAACGCTAAAATCCTTCTGCATCTTTATATCTCCACCCCCGGTTTTACATATGAAAATAACTTTTTCCACTTCCTCAAATACACCTGCCGATGTTGAGATTTTACTTTCTTCGAAGGAGGAGTTTTTGAAACATCTTTTCACTATCACTGATTTCTAATTACCACCTGTTAATGACTGTAAAGTTGATCCACACGTTTGCATGAAAACAACGCAAGTTATGAGCACAGGACACAAGAAACGCCAAAGTCGGTGAGGGGGATTAACACTACAATCAAGCACCGGAAGGATGCTACTTTCTAACTAATATTAGTTTGTTTTGCTTGGAATTGTTGCCAACATAGGCATAAATAATATAAAAATGGTCTCTGGCAAGAGATAGTCTCACTTCAGTCTGAAAAATTTCTTTTACAGGCCCTATTCAAACGTTTTTTGCAACTTAAAAAAAAAAGAAAAGAGAGAGAGAGAAACGATAAGTTAGTGACTCGGAGTAAATAAAAACGTAAGGGCGAAATTAACGCAAAAAACCAGAAGAGTCCGTTAGAAACGGAGGAATCTCATCTGGTAGCCCTAGTTTGGTATGACTAGGAAGTATATCCGTTCAACGTTTCATATTTATAAAATGTACACGCGATTATCTGGTTACTGCTTAGGTAAAGCAGATAGTGAACAACATTGCGGACATGTAGGAATCCTTATGCAAGTGGAGTAATTACTTTGAAAATACTCTCAGGTTTTTACGTTTTATAGGTCCACATAATTTTTAGCTACATAAAGTATTTATACCTGACAAACACATAGATTAAGGTAGACGAGCACATATTGTAAGTGACCTTATGTTTCTGTTCTAGTGTATAGAAAATGTTCATGTGTTATTGACGTCGATATGCATACATTTGTTTGTTTTTCCTCTGTACTGGATGCTAATGATGATAGGCTACAAGCACAAATGTAGGTCTGTCAGATAAATATGTTTCAAGTTAAGCTCGTGGTGTGCAAAAATACGTCCTTTGTCAGAAACATACAAGCTGCATGGTATCCAACTTTGAAGATTTTCGCATTAGCATGTGACAGTGTGTGTTAAAGATACCAGCTGAACTGCCGACACAAATTTTGATAAAATACTGCAACTTGTGATGCGGCTGTAATCTCTCCACACAGTTATCATGCTGAAGCCGGTGAATTTATTGGTGTAATTAAGAACAGATAATCACTTAGTCGTGAAGTCGTTACTCTATTTTGTCTTTTTGGTGGCTTACATCGAACATTTCCTTTGTCTGACGCATCATTATCACAACAAAATATCCAGTACGAGCTAAAATGTCATGATACAAGAGTCTTGTTTTCCAAAGATTGGTCATTCAGACACGTCTGAACTTCATTGCAAGCACATAATTCATTTTCCTTTTGGCGTGACTGGGCATGCCAACAACTGCTGTTCACATTTCTACTCCGTTTGATGTCAGTTCAGTGGTGTACGTTTGGCCATTATGATCACTCACGGGGAGCCGTTATTGGCATTTACGTGTATTTCCCTTCTCTACAGTCTCAAACGCTTCTGCTGACACGCTAATTGACAGAAGCTCCGAGTTTTCACTGGATCAGTTTGTTCTTTGTAGACGTTCCAGATTTCACCAACGACAGTGGGAATCAACAATGAAGCCTGGTTCCACTGCGTGCTGACTAGAATTTTTTTAATGGCAGCACATTACTAATTTTTCGGTTATCAGTGAGTTCTCATGACCGGGTAATATTCTTAGCGATTTGCAGTTTCCCTTTTCCTTGATTTTCAACCGCTCATCCCTCCTGGCTTCTTTTCTTCAAACTTTTTTCTACGCTGTGGTGCTCCTTTCACGTTGTCCAGATGATTAATAGCTCTCTCTCCTTCCCTCCCTCCCACCCTCCTTCTCTCTCTCTCTCTCTCTCTCTCTCTCTCTCTCTCTCTCTCCCCCCCCCCCCCCCCCTCTCACCCAGATGAATAATGCTCTTTAATTGGTCGTTAACTGCTTTCAGTGGGCACAACAAAGAGCCAGTAAGGATTTATTTATTTGAATGTGTTTAGCTTTTCCTAGATCTTGAGTAATGCACTCGGTCGTTAGAGCAGTAATCTGAACAAAAGTGTTCCGTTCTAGAAACCGAATCTGAGTGTCAGCCAGTCTTTACAATAAGCACGTAGCATGTACCAAATTTAAATCTCGCATTTGATACCGGCAGCTGAGAATAAATATTCTCCCCTGCACCAACCTAAGTACCATTTAATATACATACGATAATAACCAAACAATTAAATCAACGATTGCGAATCCTCCGAGGAGTTATAGCAAATATTATAGGCCCCTTTTCCTGTAAACACGGACCTCTGACTAATTGTGAAGATTCTACTTCATACCAGAGAAGTCTTTCGTGAATTAGAAACTGTTTTCCTGCTGCCTTACGTTTCATCCTTTCAGTGAGCACATTCCAGATGTGATTATTATCTCATCTGTGTTACTAAATCGCTAAAAAAACTTTCAGTCCCGATTGCAGGTTACCTATGTAATTGTTCCCAGGGTCAAAAAAATTTATTTTCAGCATGTCATAACATTAGGCTACTGACCGAATTTAAAAGTATCAAATTCAGTCATAATCTACTCACTAAATGGTATAATCTTACATTAAAGGTCTAACACAACAGTCCAAATATTAAGGCAGCGTGACTCGCGGTGCGCAAATTACCAAGACAATACGTATCCAGTGTTTGAGAATGAGTGCAGTTAGCAACTTCCAACAAATTTTACGAGTTACTTGAAACATTTTCAAACTTTTTCTCACTGCAATAATGGAAGAAGTAATACATTTTCTCCGTTCTTGGATTAAAACTTCAGCATCATGCATGACTTTCTAATTTATTATACTTTTGCTACTAAATCTGTTCGAATCATATTTTATAGATAGTATCCGCATGTACCACTGAATGTATCTGCAAAACTATATCGTTGTACGACACATAGTTTAGGAAGTATGACGTCATAAATACTGAGATGCATAACAAGCTAACTTTCCTTGAAACGTACAGGATGAGTCAAGAGGAAAGGTATATGATTTGAGGGGTGATAGTATTAGTGATTCTGGACAAAAATCTTCGTATAGACATATGTCCTATTCCGAATGGTTTCCGAGATAGAACAAATTTAATATCACTTTTGTAAGATTTTTTTCAATAACTCGAAATTCGCACCTTCCAGCGAAAACGTGCTGCAGTACAAAATTAAACTATGTTAAATTTCCTCCAAAAGAAGTCCTACTCATCTTTCCTCTAGGACTAATAGTCTGCGCGAAAAGAATGTAAGATTATTGAAAATCTCGCGTGACGTGCATGCGCTGTAGCTTAGATAGTTTTTGAGGCCAGTTTCTTTCCCGAGTGCATAGACCAAAAGTATCTTGTACCAAATTGTTCGTCGCATCTTCCGCTACACTACTGTGATACGCTGTCAACAATGTCTCTGAATACTAAGGAAAATAAAGAACAATGCATATTAAATGTGTTCTGTTGTGGAAGCAAATCGGAATGGGTCATATATCCATATGATGTTTTTAGTTCAGATGCCCAAATGACGTTTTTTGTTCAGAATCACTTATATTATCATCGCTTAAAGCTTCTACTAACTCACCATGTATAGGGTGATTTGCAAAGTAATCAAATGTTTTAAACTGTTTTGTACACATGAGTTCGGTTCTTTAAAGGATCTACAGGGTGTTTCAAAAATGACCGGTATATTTGAAACGGCAATAAAAACTAAACGAGCAGCGATAGAAATATACCGTTTGTTGCAATATGCTTGGGACAACAGTACATTTTAAGGTGGACAAACTTTCGAAATTACAGTAGTTACAATTTTCAACAACAGATGGCGCTGCAAGTGATGTGAAAGATATAGAAGACAACGCAGTCTGTGGGTGCGCCATTCTGTACGTCGTCTTTCTGCTGTAAGCGTGTGCTGTTCACAATGTGCAAGTGTGCTGTAGACAACATGGTTTATTCCTTAGAACAGAGGATTTTTCTGGTGTTGGAATTCCACTGCCTAGAACACAGTGTTGTTGCAACAAGACGAAGTTTTCAACGGAGGTTTAATGTAACCAAAGGACCGAAAAGCGATACAATAAAGGATCTGTTTGAAAAATTTCAACGGACTGGGAACGTGACGGATGAACGTGCTGGAAAGATAGGGCGACCACATACGGCAACCACAGAGGGCAACGCGCAGCTAGTGCAGCAGGTGATCCAACAGCGGCCTCGGGTTTCTGTTCGCCGTGTTGCAGCTGCGGTCCAAATGACGCCAACGTCCACGTATCGTCTGATGCGTCAGAGTTTACACCTCTATACATACAAAATTCAAACGCGGCAACCCCTCAGCGCCGCTACCATTGCTGCACGAGAGACATTCGCTAACGATATAGTGCACAGGATTGATGACGGCGATATGCATGTGGGCAGCATTTGGTTTACTGACGAAGCTTATTTTTACCTGGACGGCTTCGTCAATAAACAGAACTGGCGCATATGGGGAACCGAAAAGCCCCATGTTGCAGTCCCATCGTCCCTGCATCCTCAAAAAGTACTGGTCTGGGCCGCCATTTGTTCCAAAGGAATCATTGGCCCATTTTTCAGATCCGAAACGATTACTGCATCACGCTATCTGGACATTCTTCGTGAATTTGTGGCGGTACAAACTGCCTTAGACGACACTGCGAACACCTCGTGGTTTATGCAAGATGGTGCCCGGCCACATCGCACGGCCGACGTCTTCAATTTCCTGAATGAATATTTCGATGATCGTGTGATTGCTTTGGGCTATCCGAAACATACAGGAGGTGGCGTGGATAGGCCTCCCTATTCGCCAGACATGAACCCCTGTGACTTCTTTCTGTGGGGACACTTGAAAGACCAGGTGTACCGCCAAAATCCAGAAACAATTGAACAGCTGAAGCAGTACATCTCATCTGCATGTGAAGCCATTCCGCCAGACACGTTGTCAAAGGTTTCGGGTAATTTCATTCAGAGACTACGCCATATTATTGCTACGCATGGTGGATATGTGGAAAATATCGTACTATAGAGTTTCCCAGACCGCAGCGCCATCTGTTGTTGAAAATTGTAACTACTGTAATTTCGAAAGTTTGTCTGCCTGAAAATGTACTGTTGTCCCAAGCATATTGCAACAAACGGTGTATTTCTATCGCTGCTCGTTTAGTTTTTATTGCCGTTTCAAATATACCGGTCATTTTTGAAACACCCTGTAGGATGGGTGTGTTACTGGTATAATAATGTAATCAGTGATTATGTGGATCACTGTCAAACAAACTATTTGGTCCCGAAACTGTAACTGACTGCGATGGGTAACTTGAACAACAGCAAGAAGTTCTTCAACCAGAATAGCTCGACTGTGCGTATAGCATCAGCCATGAGGAAGAGAATCTAGATCAACTACTCGTAAATCTTTAAAATGTTTCACTTGTGATTTCAGTTACCTCGACTCAGAAAACGCTCCTGCGGCTAGCAACGAATATTTACATCCCAGGCGCCCATCCACTATGAAACCGCCCATAGCAGGACGACACCACTGCCAAACTGGTCTCGTTTCTCGATATTCATATTTTCACCACTACTGATTTACCTACACAGCAACAACATCTTTATCTACACCCTGAAAGCCGCCTGAAGGTGTGTAGCGCGTGGTAATTATGACTGTTGGAAATCCGACGTGTGAGGTCGAATCACTCTAATTTCACCTTCATGGTCTTTTCGCGACGAAGGAGAAATCCCATATATTTGGTGACTCTTCTAGGCACAAACGTTCTCAAAATTTTCGATAGTGCTCTTACCCGTCATTGTCCTCCATTGTCCTCCCTACTAACGTCTTGCATTTATGTTGGATGACCAAATTAGTGACACTTTGGCGCTCACTAAAGAATCCCGTAGCGAAACGCTCAGTGGTTGTTGTTGGATCAAACTAACGTCTTGCATTTAAGTTGGATGACCAAATTAGTGACACTTTGGCGCTCACTAAAGAATCCTGTAGCGAAACGCTTAGTGGTTGATGTTGGATCAACGAACTGACCTGATAAGAGTTCGACACTGAGGTGAAACACTCAACTATCGGCCAAACGAGAGGTACGTAAGTTACATACCTCGTGGTTGGACTACCTTTCCTCTAGAGTCTCATTCTGTAATCTGCCTTTCCTATGACTCCTTTTACGTGGTCCTTCCACTGTAAAGTACTCCGTACGAATAATACAAAGTTTTTTATGGCTGTAACTTCTTCCTGTGATTGTTTGCGAGTTGCATAACAAAACAGTAACGGGATTTTCTTCCTCTTTGTGATCGACAGGTTGAGTTTGTTTATGCCGGGGTTCTACTGCCAGTCCCTGCACCAGTGTAGATACTGCATTGCTCTTCCTGCATTTCGCAACAATTTTCCAGCGTCTTGACTTACCTGTAGACAACAGTATCATTCGTGGACAGCGTTATAGAGATTCCGACGTAATATACTACGTCTTTTAAGTATGTTGCAAACAGTAATGGCCATGTAATTCTCTCCTCGGACATTCCTGAAGATACTTTTACTCTGAATAGCTCTCTCTGTTGAGACTGATATGCTATGTTTCATTTGCACAAAACCCTATAGATACGTGGAAAGATAATGCGTCTACCAACCAAAGCAGAATTTCTCACTGAGAAACATACTCCTGTGCAAGCGGTCGCTTACTTTAATATGAATATATGTCCTACAGATGCTAAAAGGTTATTATGCTTACATAAAGAAAAGTATTGTCTTCTCAACAATCTTCAAACGGTGAGCTACACCAATAACTTTTATATATGAAATTAGTGAATTTACTCATGGCAATTTTGAAGACACTCTCTTCGATCATTTTAAGAACTCAGCTTAATAATCATTAATTTAATATGACTGAATTTTAAATTGTTGGTCTATCTGTGTATCACCAAAATATAATAAAAACAGTGAATGGTTGGAGGAGTAAAAATGAGAACAGTGGCGTATTTAAGTTTACAAAAATGACAAGTTTTTATTCATTGTTTTATAACTAAAATCGAACTGATAAATCGTACAAAAATATCACAAACATAAAATGAGATAAAGGGATATTGCTTAACTGGCAGCGTATTTATTGGCAGGAAACTATACAAATTTTCCCCTGAATTCATCCCTCTTAGAACACAATCTTTGTTTGCTTGAAGCCACTATGAGGCCCAAATCTATTCAAATGTAATCAGCTATGGCAAAGTGCAACACAAGCTATGTAGCAGAACAGGGAGCTGTAAATATCATTTAACAACCCTACGCCTGTGCAACAATACCTTGCCCTTTCAACCTGATTCAGGCAGAGGCAGAAAACGGCACACTGTGTGTGATGAGCAGTGCGCTGTAGCAGCTGCAATGTGCTGACGTGTCCATGAAAACTGACAAACCACGTGGACTGGTATTCTGATTCTTAGAACGCAAGAAACTTCCCTATTACAGCCATGAAATCTTGTCAGATTTCAGGGTGTGGTGTATCTGATCGCCGGTCTTGCCAACCGATTTCACTCACAGGCACGACGGCACCTGCTGGAATTGTCGAACGTCAGACGGCCGACTCAGGATATGTCCGAGACGATATTCAGTTCCACTGTTGGTACAGTTGGAAACTGCCACTGCCTCTTAGTCCACCACAAGTTACATACAGCAAGTGTCACCCACTAGGGAAAAGCTTGAAATTATCCACCAGGGGAGGACGAGAAGATGAAGAAGGCAAAGAATCACAATCACTTTCCACCAAGCCTTAGTGCAGGAACCGGATTAGCAGTAAAAACAGCTTCCACGTTGCACAAACCTATCAAACTATCCTCTATTCATTGAATCTCCCTCTTGATTGTTCTGCTTACCTGGTACCCAATACAGACACAGCACTGGGATTCCCATACTGGTAGGCAAGCCTCTGCTTTGCAGATCCTGAGAGGAGCCAATCTGCAACTCAAAATCTCTCTTGTCTGGAAAACAGTAGATTGTAGACCAGTTAGGCGTCATTTCCACGGTAAGCATGGCCATGTTTCGGCAAAAAACTCCTACCTAGGTGGGACCACAGTCCCTCATTTATGGAGAGATCTAATCTTTCCCAGCCGACCATTTCCGATTTCTGAAAGAAGGCTGTTAAGCTTCCTAGACAATCGTACTCTTGAAATATATGTTTTTGCTGCTCGCTAAAGGAACCTGGCGACTTCCTGGATCAGGGGAGTTTCAGTCTTGCCTCCACTAAATACATGCACCAGCCTCTCTGTTTGTATCGTCCCACCTTCTAACATGAGAATGCTTGTAGATTTATGACCGTCCCTTTGTTAGCACAAAAATACAGATTACAGCAGTCTCTTTTATATGATTTCCTCCACCCGTTTTCCACCACCTGGCCACTTTCGCGATGGTCTGTTGTCTGGCGCAGGTAAAATGTTTTGTGAAATGGTGCCCTCCTGTACTGACTAAGTGAAAAGAGTGGGGTGCCACGACCCGAAGTCTCTCTGCAGATCAAAGAGCGCTGTTTCCCTGAATCACTCACACATTCAGGTCACTGGACACAACGCTTATGGCCCGCAATCCGTGTTTCTCTCTGCTTTCCATCACCTCCACTACAGCCCCTCAGGTTCAAGTTCTCTACAGGCTACATTTGCAGTTATATGAACATTCTGCTCACAATTTCGTCATGTAAATGAGTCATAAACCACACATACCAAAAGTACTACTCAAAGGGCAGATCGTCTCTCTATTGTTGCATCAACCAGGTGCCCTCTAGAACACAACGCAATATGACAGTTAGGTTGTCACTCAAGACACACATTTACCGTCGACACAGGAAAACTGGCGTGGGAGTCGACATGTCCCTAAAAATGCATCAGTTCTTTGACCACCTGTCTGGCATATGACAAACCATGATAACCCATCATGGCGGCTGAACGAAATGTTTTATTTCACAAGTCGATATGGCGTTCTCAGTAAGGCCCATGGAAAAACATTGTTTGGGCTACCTGTGAAAGCTGAGACGTTCTCTCTACTCTATTCGGCAAAGAAACCATAAAAAATCGAGCAGTAGCCTCTGCACAAAGATGCCCCACGTCCTGCTAAATGTACGTCCCTGTGGGACATTGGCAAACACCCTCAGGGGAAACGGTGACCAAGATTCCTTGCCCACCACCTCAGTATACCTGAGCACAGTCCTCCATACTCTCTAAATTGGCAGCAAAAAAGTGGCTCTTCTGCTATCTATGTCGGCGGCTGCCTAGGTGGAAGAACGCTTCCACCAAGAACACAATTCCTTCACCTCAAAATATTGCGTGCAAAATTGCCTTCCAACTGACACCGTGCCTAATCGCCATCAATCCTCCATAATCTTCATTGAATTTGTCACTATGCCTGCCCAACATGACACAAGGGGCCTAATCTGCACACATCCCACAACTGCGATAAATTATTTGAACAGAGGTGAGCCCAAAGGTCTGGTCACCTTTCAGATTTTGTGTTTCTTTTACTTATTCAGGTTTTTTCAGTGAACTAACGATTAATCGTGTAATCTCCAGTAATCCCACAACAAATGTTCTCATTCCACTGGCTCTGAAGTTCTACCTGTCTCAGCCAGTGGGGATCTTAAGTAGACCAATAATGCATATTTGTTACATTCAGCTTCTCTGGATATATAAAGCTGGCTTCATTGTTAAAGAGAATTATCTGAACCTATTGTCTTGATGTCGCATTGGGCCTGTGAGATGGAATCCATATTCCATCAGCAGTACAACTAGTGAAATAACAAATCAAACAAAAGGAAGCTGTTTGTGTGGCGTGCAAAATGTAAACAACTCTAGTGTGACTTCTTCCAGAGTCACTTGCTATATTTTGGCACCAACATGTGGATTATGAGCAACATCTTTCAAAGCATTTATTTCTTTCACTTCGCTTGTTGTATGCATTCTCCTTTTCCTCTGCATCGCTTTCCAGTGCCCTTTCTAACACAATGTTTTCCATATTTGCTGAATTTTCATTGTTTCTGAGTATTACCCATCTGAATACATTTCTACATACAACTAACCTGTTCTCTTTGCGTTCCTTCTGCGTTCTCCATAAACAAATAGCATCTCTAATTTCTCTTAATTTATAAAAGACATATGGTTCTTTTTTTTGCGAACTGAAAACTACTCGACGCACGTGAACGACAAATAAAGAACGCAAGTTAAATTTTCTCTATACCCTCTTATGTCGTAACTAGCATTTTGCCGACGACTTCAGTTCCATGCGTGTGTGCCACACATATTGAACACATATATGTCTGATGCCTTGCTGTTTTACACTCTATAACTGCATAGAAGATATTAAATTTATATGCAGTATTCAGCATGTGGCACGTTGAAAAATGAAGGGTGTCCCAGGAGGAATGGTCAGTATTCATGGTTACGACGCCGACGATCTTCGAGGCAAAATGTCTGGTAAACATGTACCTCAAAAAGCATACTTTTGAGAACTTCTTCATCTTCCATAGCGTAAAGCTTTTTGCCTCCCAAGTATTGGGAGAAGGTACTATAGAACAAAACAAGAAAAAGTATCTAGCACACTTTTTCAGTAGAAGGGATGTGTTCCGCAGTAGCGAAGATGAACAAGTGCTCATAGCTCTTAAGGTACGCACTTTCGAGCCCAGATTTACTAGGTGATTTGCTTCGAACCATCATTCGTATCACATCCCCAAATACTGACCATTTCTCCTGACACACAAACAGCGCACGCAAGAGGGAAATTGCACTTTGTATTTTTAAACTATCCCAAGTCAACTAAATCCATGATGGTAGATGTTAGCTAAATTTGCATCAAATTAGCCAGCAAAATTTTAAATCTCTTCCCTAATCTACTTTCCCTTCCAATTTCTCTCTGCTTTATTGCACTAGCTTCATCACACCCTGTTCCTTTTCGATCTGCCTCCATAGAACCTGACGTTCTTACACCTATCTCAATACTCTCCTTCAGACTTCCAACTACTCACATCCTCTCCCTCTTCCCTCTCACACCCTATCCTACCTGGCTCCAAAAACCTTTTCCCATTTCCATGAGCTCACTACCCTCATGCTTGTTGCCTTCACCATCCTCCATCTGCCTGCTATTCGTATACCTCTGGCCTATTCCCTCAGTCTATCTCCTCCACACCCTTCTGTCCTTCTCCTCCACCCTCTGTCCATCATCTTCTCCCACTCTCTCTGTTCATTTCCTCCTATTCCCTGTATCTCTCTATTTCCTACTCTTCCATACTCTGTCCATCTGTTCCTCCCTCATCCCTCTGTCCATTGCCTTCTCCCCCCACCTTCTGTCCATTTCCTCATTCCGCTCTCACTGTACAATTCCTTTTCTTCCCTTTCACTGTTCATCGCACCATCCCCAACTCTCTCTCCAGCTCTTCTTCTCCCTCTGTTTGTCAACCTTCTCCCTCTTCTCTCTGACAGACACCTCTTCCCCCTCTTCTGCCTGGACATCTTCTCCACCTGCACTCGCTGCGTACATCTCCTCTCCTTTCTCTTCTGTCCATCTCATCCACCTCCATCTCATTATCCAACTCCTCCTCTCCCACTGCTTGGCTCTGCCGATCCACACATATACTCCCTGGAACATATTCTGATACTACAGTCATAGTACATCAGTCATGAAAGGCATCCTAGAAGTCAGGCGTTACCAGCCCTTTTCGCCCCACCCACACCTCTATGGGAGCTAGATGGTTCATACTCTCCCAGCACTTCTTTCAAGACAACAAGTAGTATGTGTACCAATTTTGGTTGAAATCAGTTCAGGGATATTGGAGGAAATATGGAACTGTGGAATATATATATATATATATATATATATATATATATATATATATATATATATATATATATATATAGGGTATCCTAGATATCTCGTCCACCCAAAATATCTCTGGAACAATAACAGCTATTGGAAAACGACTTTCACCGGTATCAATATAGTGCTGGGGCCCATGAATGTACATATTTGGACACATTCTTAAACGAAAGCATATGTGTTTTTTAACATAAACTTATGTTTTTTTAAATAGACCTCCTATATTTTTACTTCAGCAATCTATAGCATGACAAAGCACATACACAATGGCGTTGATTGCATCGCAATATTCCCATTGCATCCCGAGATATTGAGACGCGAAGTTGACGCTTGCAACACCCGACATGCGCTGCTAGCGCACGTCCTGAGGCTCAGGCGTGAACCCCATGCTGCCCGTAATCGTGATGTGATTGACATGTGTAATCACACCTCCATACTTATCAAGAGGTCCGAAACGAATAATACGGTCTGCTGCCATCAACTCTCATAAGCACATAATGGTTTCCCTCTTGCACGTTTTACGTATCAACATACACAATATGAACCAGTACCGATCGGTGTACACCCGTCAGGTTGTCTTATTTATCCTGCACACCCAAAATAAGGTTTATCTAATGCGTTATATGACCCATTGTGCCTGTCGCGCAGGGCCTGGCTCCACCTAGTCAAGTGTCCAACGTAGTTCCCACTACTGCCACAGGAAGCACTTCGCCTTTTTTATGATTTGCGACCCATGCAAACTCCTGTACTCCACCACCCTCCGAGCATCCCATTTGTTGTTGCTTTGGCGTGCAGTACACCGCTTGCCAGTGTAGTCGTGCATCAGAGTAATCTAGTGACGGCACGGAGGTAGTACACATTGTGAATAAACGTTGTGTTGTGGAACTTATACTGTACAGTATAATGTACACACATGAAGATATGGTAGAAATGCTGCTGATCTATGGAGAATGTACGTTGACGGGAAATACGTTATCAGATTGTTTGTTTGTTGATAGTACTGTTAGCGAATTTCATCCTTACCATGTTCATTTACATCAGGATCTTCATGGAAATGAATTCCGCAACAGGGTAACATTTTGTCGGTGGGCTCAGCAAAAACTTCTGAACAATCCAAAATTTTTTGCAGATGTTCTCTTTACCGACGAGGCATCATTCTCCAAAAAACGACTTGTCAATATGAGGAATATGCATTATTGGTCCGCAGACAATCCAAAATGGCTCCGTCAGGTAGAGCATCAACGTCCGTGGAAAGTTAATGTTTGGTGTGGGATTATTGGAGGTACCACTATCGGACCTTTCTTTATAAATGGCATCCAAAATTGTAGGTAATACTCCAGATTTATACGACACAATCTTCCTGTTCTCTTGGACACCGTACCTCTGAACCGGAGAATGGTCATGTGGTATCAGCATGACGGATGCCCTACACATAACGCCTTACGAGCACGACGACTTCTGAACCGTAAGTTCCCTGGTAGGTGGATTGGACGAGGTGGTCCAGTTAGGTGGCCTGCCTGATCTCCAACATTTACACCGCTGGATTATTTTCTTTGGGGAGCAGTGAAGGATGCTGTTTACCAACATGAACCAACAACACCAGAGGACATGAAGCAACGCATTATTAATACTTGTACAGCCATCAAAGAGGAAACAGTAGCACGAAGTAGGGCATCCTTCATCCACAGAGTGACCCTATGTATGCAAGCCAATGGGCATCACTTTGAGCATGAGATGTGAACGCTATGTTTAGTATGTAGTGCTGATATCACAGTGGAAGTTTCTACAAAGGGCCATTTTACCCAGTGAGGTTAATAAACATTTCTTTGCAACAATTTGTCATTTAACCCATTAGATAAACATAACATTGATGATTATGTGATAATAAAATTAATTGGTTAAACATGTTTACATTCATCTTCTATGTGCTATCTGAACTTTCCAAATCAAAACATTTTTACCTAAACAACGGTAAAACTTTTAGTCCACTTGCTCGTTTCACTAAAACCATCAACATGAATTTTACTATTACGAGTGAATGATTAACTGTCACTTGCGCTAGATCTACAGTAAAGTAAAGTTTTAACGTTGAACGGCATTACCTTTTTAGTAACGGATTAACTATAAGCGAAGTTAGCTTTCTGACTAACGTTGCGGTACCCAGATATGTTACAGAACCGCATCACCCCTAGCCTATGGGATAAATACCTGCTGGAATGTACGACGTTAATGCAGGATGACAGCAGACCGTATTATTCGTTTCGGACCTCTTGATAAGTATGTAAGTGTGATTACACATGTCAATCACATCGCGATTATGGGCAGCATGGGGTTCACGCCTGAGCCTCAGGACGTGCGCTAGCAGCGCATGTCGGGTGTTTCAAGCGTCAACTTCGCGTCTTAATATCTCGGGATGTAATGGGAATATTGCGATGCAATCAACGCCATTGTGTATGTGATTTGTCATGCTATGGATTGCTGAAAAAAAAATATACGAAGTCCATTTAAAAAAACATAAGTTTATGTTAAAAAACACATATGCTTTCGTTTTACAATGTGTCCAAATATGTACATTCATGGGCCCCAGCCCTACATTGATACCGGTGAAAGTCGTTTTCCAATAGCTGTTATTGTCCCAGAGATATTTTGGGTGGACAAGATAGCTGGGACATCCTATATATACACTCCTGGAAATGGAAAAAAGAACACATTGACACCGGTGTGTCAGACCCACCATACTTGCTCCGGACACTGCGAGAGGGCTGTACAAGCCATGATCACACGCACGGCACAGCGGACACACCAGGAACCGTGGTGTTGGCCGTCGAATGGCGCTAGCTGCGCAGCATTTGTGCACCGCCGCCGTCAGTGTCAGCCAGTTTGCCGTGGCATACGGAGCTCCATCGCAGTCTTTAACACTGGTAGCATGCCGCGACAGCGTGGACGTGAACCGTATGTGCAGTTGACGGACTTTCAGCAAGGGCGTATAGTGGGCATGCGGGAGGCCGGGTGGACGTACCGCCGAATTGCTCAACACGTGGGGCGTGAGGTCTCCACAGTACATCGATGTTGTCGCCAGTGGTCGGCGGAAGGTGCACGTGCCCGTCGACCTGGGACCGGACGGCAGCGACGCACGGATGCACGCCAAGACCGTAGGATCCTACGCAGTGCCGTAGGGGACCGCACCGCCACTTCCCAGCAAATTAGGGACACTGTTGCTCCTGGGGTATCGGCGAGGACCATTCGCAACCGTCTCCATGAAGCTGGGCTACGGTCCCGCACACCGTTAGGCCGTCTTCCGCTCACGCCCCAACATCGTGCAGCCCGCCTCCAGTGGTGTCGCGACAGGCGTGAATGGAGGGACGAATGGAGACGTGTCGTCTTCAGCGATGAGAGTCGCTTCTGCCTTGGTGCCAATGATGGTCGTATGCGTGTTTGGCGCCGTGCAGGTGAGCGCCACAATCAGGACTGCATATGACCGAGGCACACAGGGCCAACACCCGGCATTATGGTGTGGGGAGCGATCTCCTACACTGGCCGTACACCACTGGTGATCGTCGAGAGGACACTGAATAGTGCACGGTGCATCCAAACCGTCATCGAACCCATCGTTCTACCATTCCTAGACCGGCAAGGGAACTTGCTGTTCCAACAGGACAATGCACGTCCGCATGTATCCCGTGCCACCCAACGTGCTCTAGAAGGTGTAAGTCAACTATCCTGGCCAGCAAGATCTCCGGATCTGTCCCCCATTGAGCATGTTTGGGACTGGATGAAGCGTTGTCTCACGCGGTCTGCACGTCCAGCACGAACGCTGGTCCAACTGAGGCGCCAGGTGGAAATGGCATGGCAAGCCGTTCCACAGGACTACATCCAGCATCTCTACGATCGTCTCCATGGGAGAATAGCAGCCTGCATTGCTGCGAAAGGTGGATATACACTGTACTAGTGCCGACATTGTGCATGCTCTGTTGCCTGTGTGTATGTGCCTGTGGTTCTGTCAGTGTGATCATGTGATGTATCTGACCCCAGGAATGTGTCAATAAAGTTTCCCCTTCCTGGGACAATGAATTCACGGTGTTCTTATTTCAATTTCCAGGAGTGTATATATATATATATATATATATATATATATATATATATATATATATATATATATATATATATATATAAAATTGTATCGCCTTTATGTACAGGTATGGTATGAGGACCAAGGAAAATGATAACCAATTAGTGATAAAAGCATTAGCAAAAGAATTCTAACGACTTGATATACATTGTGTATTTTTAACGTACGATGAACTGCTTGCTACAGTTTTTAATAGGAACAGAACTCATAGAAAAATCCTATCAAGAAGCATGCTAAAAACTTCATACATTATTAATGGATTGTTAGAAAGCTTTGTTTAACTTGATGTGATGATTAGTTCTATAAGATCATTTGGAATGAGCAAACTATAAGCTACCATCGTTTACATGAGGACATGTTGTAGAATGTTCTTATGGAATCTTATTTTACGGAACAGTGAATGCTCTCAGCAGACCCGCTTACGCACGGGAACTATTACAGAGCAGACACCGTGTAAATTACCACAACTGTCTTCGCTCAAGAGTTAACCTCTCCGGCAGGGCGTTAATTTTCCCAGGGATTTGCAAATTAAAAGCACACAGTTTTATAAAACTGCTGTGTTTAAAGCGATGTTAAGAGTACCGTGCAGTATTTTCATTTCTAACCAACTGGTTCCGGCAGAAATAAAGAAGGCTTACGTTTGTATCCAGTAACAAGATTTTCTTGTATACGCAAGTTATTCAGTTTTTAAAACTCTCTTTGTGCAAAGTTCTCTTCGTCGATAAAATAATTCTGTTAAAGAGGATTCAGCGAATATTGGGCTAATTGTTAAACATGCAGGAAATAAATTTTTTCTATTGCCAGCAACTATAAGAAACAATACCTTTTATCTTACATCTATCTGTAAAACATTTTCTTTACTAAAAGCACATCGCGGGAAAAAGATATCAGATAAGAGAGAACACAGTGTCTTTAAGCATCAACAACTGCACTAACATGGAGTTTACTTTTACGTACATTTTCTAGCGGTGTTAAAAGAAACAATTTTATTGTATAGATTCTACATTTCAAACGCTTCAGCGTGGAAGCTTCTCTTACTGCACACAAACAGAGAATGCGCCATCTGTTATTAGAATGCGCAAGGACGTTTTAAATACAGAATATTCATGTACAAATGAAAGCTTCGGTTAATAATTGCTGCCACATGGAAGAGAAGATATTATAATAACGTTTCTCGTTTTACATTATATTATCCAAAATTCTTCTACCAAATTCCGTTTTAAGAAGACATGACCAATTTCCTTCAACAAGCTGAATTTTTTCTTTATTTATACTTTTCGTTCTCTTTCTATACCTTTAATTCTCTAACCGATGAGGGGTGTTTTTAGTAACGACCCACGGGGCAGAGTCATCGACTTTACAGGTACTCGTAATTCCTTTTCAGGTAAATACCAGATGAGCTTCCAGTTGGGAGCATCTGGGAATAATATTCCAGTTCCAGCATCTGGCATTATAACGAAGAGAAACTTCCTGAAACCTCCTGAAAACATGTTAATTTAAGGCGGTACGATAAATCTCATACAGTAAATTGTTAATTTCTACTTTACGTGAAAGTGTATTTGTTTTTGTCTACACAGTCTAAAATCGAAGACTCTACTGTGTGTGTGCCATTAATGAGTACTGCATTATACTAACATGCTTCCTATTATACATCAACCGTGGACTGTTCGAATAATGACCCATACACAGTCAAGGACTTTTCAACCAAATACAAGCTTAGCTTTTGGAATGATGAGTAGAAATATTTGGTTTGTTCATTCTTTTTTGAACGTTTTAAGTTAAAATTTTTGGTCGTCTGTTGCGATTTTTGGGTACCGCAACCTTTTACAGGGCCCTGAAAACAATTTGTGCGAACAGCAAGAAAGCGTCTGAGAACGTGCTGTTCAACAATATTCAGTCCACAGGTCCACATTTCATCTCGCCAAAAGCTCTCTAACAATAACGCAGATGCCTTAGGAACCACGACAGAAAATAAAAGACAAATATGATTTAATTGAGTCGTACTTTCTGACAAAAATTCACACACATAAGAATAACTTTGAAAATCATTTAAGTTTGTTCTATCGTACTCAGCCTCTGACACAGTTCAGAGAAAATATCTACTCTTTTTTCCTAATTAAATTAAGTTACTCGCTCGTCTTAAAAGTGGAGAATAATCTCAGACACAAGCCACGAGGTTTTCTATAATGTAGTAGATGCCACAAGAAACTGCACTTCGAAACCGAAAGAAGGGCTTTCCGGTTAAACTGTTAATCCAAGTTAAGTTCACTTTTACAAAATTTCAGGGGATACACGCGATATCTCATTCGATCGAAAAATAATCATATTGCAGTCATTAACGCCGTCCGTGGCTAGCAAGCACCGATACGGACAGAATCCCAGCACATGCTGTAGCGGGTACATCCCCTGTTGCTGAAGACGATCGAATAACTTCCTCAGTGGTTTTTATATATTCGTGGTGCGGCCACTGTACTCGCTAAAAAACTACTTCAAGCATCAGCAGATATGATCACCCAGCATTTAGATTACATAATTATGTATAACCTTGTTAGTTGATGACCTAGAAAGATCCCAGTTTTTACCCAATATATGATCTTTTTAAATTGTCTAATTTTCTCAACCCGTTAAGTTTTAAGCTTTAATCTTCACAATTTTTCAAACGAAACCGAGAGTTGATAGTGGGCTCTGAACTGTCTCTTTTGTTAAATTCCAATATCATAGTGGAAGCTGGTACGGTTTTATTATTACTTATTTCAAACGTAGTGCTGTCATTTTTGTTTTACGTCTCATTTAATAAGATAAGCGGATCTATAAGATAATCTAAAAATTTAGTTTTGACATGGAAATTGGTTTTTACTCAATGATTCGAAAAGAAAAGAACGTAGCTTCATGCAAAATTTTACCGCTTGTTTTTATGATAAACTGAACCCATTTCTTAGGTAGAGCTCTCTAACTTTAATATTACATACTTCCGAGATTTCGAAAAACGTTGAATAGTTCAAGAAGTAAAAGAGCTACCTTCATGAAAAACCCTATAGAATGTTTTTATAACTGAATGAACGAAATTCCAGTATTACACCTTCCTGTTTTTAATATCATGTACTTTTAAAATTTTCGAAATAATTTGATTTTTTAAGATATTGATTATCACATAAGGCTGAGACTCAATCCTTTAACACTGGCTTAGTTTTACATAAACAGGCCAGGTTTTGTAACAATTTTTAAACATGTAATTTTAATTAAGATTACTAGGCCTGCCCTTTGTTCACTCTATTCTCAGCATGCATCAGGCTCTGCCGTCTTGATATTTGTCGAGAGACAGAGAAAAATTATTAACCCACTCGCTACATTACGCGCATTGATATGTGCTTGCTTCTCCACAAGAAGGTAGTACGGCAGAAGGTGCCCCAATTGGAAATATTTTGAGAGGATATCTTTCAGTTCTTACACTTCTATTCCAACCAATAGAAACCTCCTGAAAGCGTTGGTCAGAACTGGGTTATGGGAACTATTTTTAATTTTATTGTCAGACAATATGTCACAGATGAACAAAATGAAGATCTAGTTGTTGCAGCATAGCCCCAGGATGGCTATCATAACCAGCCAAAGAGCATGCTGGCCAGCCAGTTGCATAACTCTTAAAATTCTAGCTGCATAAATCCTTGTGCAGCATTCTTCAATGTAACAGTCTACCATAGTGGTGTAGTAGATCGTTGCATGCTGTCACAGAAAGAGGAGATGCTATCACAAAACACCAGGCCAGAAACAGTATAAAATACTCCTAGCTCAGATGGTAGCAGTACTTCTCTAGTTCAGCATATTCATTACAAATCAGAAATGGCGCGAATACAAGTCATCTGTGGAGGGTTGCATTTCTTAGGAATCAAGGCGCCACTGTAATTTCGGTGCTATATTGGCTTCCTTTCTTTATAGTGCAGTTCTGTGAGTATCTCAAGAATGGGAAAATTGGCTATGAGATCGCTACCTATTTGTCGACTCTTTCTCTCTAAGTGTGTAGGGGGGTAAGGCAGGTTGTCATTTAATGTAGAAGTTCAGTGCAGGATCCTGATCTGGCTCTTTTAATGTAGGATTGGCAGGGCGAAATGACCCATTGTTGGGATCAGATGGCCTCCAACAAAGCTATGTTCTGTGAGGCTGTGGCGGATGCAAGACTACAATTAAGTGATACAGTATATACAACTGCAAATGTGCTTAATTGCAGGAGAGTGATGTCTAAAAAAGGTACGATACTGTAGTTCGCTCTTCACACAAAGGACATACAATGGTCGTCTACTGCAAACACAATGCTTGTACTCTTGTTTACTCCTCCTCCATCAAGAGGAAACACGTGTGCTGTGCCAAACTAAAACGGTCTGTCATCTGAGATTCAGTAGCTTTAAAATCTCTGAATAGAGGTCAAATATTAAAATTATTCCTATAAATAGTCTTATACGTGTACATACACATCGATATTTACGTACACATACATACATATGGAAAGCTGACGCAGAACACAGCCTTGGAGGAGGAAGGGACTAGGTGTTTGCACCCTAGAATCACTTTGCAGAACTATCATCCAAGCGACGAGGTTGGTAAGAAAAATTTAGTTTTGGCATGGAAATTGGGTTTTACTTAATGATTCGAAAAGTAAGAAACGTAGCTTCTTTGATTGTGATACGAGTAACGTGTTTGCGCTTGTTTCTCGCGTGTGTATGGCAATATTGGTTCAAATGGCTCTGAGCACTATGGGACTCAACATCTTAGGTCATAAGTCCCCTAGAACGTAGAACTACTTAAGCCTAACTAACCTAAGGACATCACACACACCCATGCCCGAGGCAGGATTCGAACCTGCGACCGTAGCAGTCCCGCGGTTCCGGACTGCAGCGCCAGAACCGCACGGCCACCGGCAATTTTGGTGGTTCTTTATCTGCTGTGTAAGCGAGAACAGTTTATCTACTAATCTTCTCTTTCTTGAAATTTCAAAACACACACTAGGTCGTTTATTTTAGTGCGTTTAGCGATGTTTATTTTCCATAGCGCTATGTGGATTTTGAACTGTACCGAACCTCACAGATCTGGGCGGAACAGCCGGGGCCGCACAGACCGAGGTTTCATTCTGCTTCACGTAGTATACCATTCTTTCCCAGTGTTGATTTTTCAGTACTCATATTTATTCTAGCATTTCTAGGGTACAAAACTGTATTTCCAGATTTTCCATATTTTTTATAGTGACGATTCTTCTTTTTCCGTAGGTGACCAGAAGATACGAACACAAAACCAATCGTCAGAGTTGGTCTACGGAAGGCATGGACGAAGTAGCGACAACTATTTGGAAAAGGAAATGGCCTGTATTCAGTTCAATGTTCCTTTAATAACTCTGCAGTAGGCAATTCTGAATGGACTTAAAACGACACATTTCAATCTGACAAATCAAAGGAAATTTTTGTTGTGTTTTCTGCAATAAGCAAGAGTTAGAGCTTGTTGGTTATTTATAATATATGACAGATCGTTAGGACTGAAAACAAAGAAGCTCAGAAGATTAACTTTTCAGTTGGAAGAGGAAAACAAACTGAAGCACTCGTTTAGTAAAGAACTGAAAATGGCAGGTGAATACTTGATGGATCAGTTTCCTTCAATGCGTCTATCATTCTGCCACTTGTAAACTCATATACTTTTTGCGTTTTTGTGGATTTTAGGCGTTAAAGTTAAACTTGCACGTAAATGTAAATTAGTAATAGCCCTTACACTATATTAAAGTTATGAACCTAGTTCCGTTCTGCCGATGACCTGGAGCACAATGGGCCAACTCTTAGATTTTTGTAATTTTCTTGTAGCACACTCTTGCCTGTGTGACTACACATCTGATACATTTGTTTCATTGTTTAAAGTACATATTAGGCGTCAGACACTTGTTAAAACTTTTTCTTTGCCGTTTTAATTGAACTGTGATCATTTAAATGTTAGCATTACTGCCCTGCCTGGAGTTACTCTACTTGTCAGGTATAAACTGTGCAACAGAATTAAAGGTCGTAGCCCTGGGCGCCTGCGGGTAGGCAGCTACTATACTTCCTTCCGATACCAGGTGCCTACCTATAAGCATGTATTGCTGTCTAAGGGGTCCTCTCTGTAAAGGCACATTTTTTTTAAATTCTTAATAAATGTAGGGAGGTGCAGCTGAGGTACTGCCAAATTGAGGGTTGGGGGGTGGGGGAGGGGGGGTCTTCAGAGGGACCCCTTGCCGTTGCATTTTCGCCTGTCTCAGCGTCACACCCCTCCGTGATCACGCCACAGCAAGGTGTCAAACAGGAGGGCAGAAAAAGCGTAAACACCCTTGGTCGCTTCCGATCAAATTTCGTAGTTGGGTTCTGAACGGTACCCAGTGGTTCCAACCTGTATACGACAGCAAACAATAAGGTCACACTGCACTCGAAAAAAATGGCTCTGAGTACTATGGGACTTGACATCTATGGTCATCAGTCCCCTAGAACTTAGAAGTACTTAAACCTAACTAACCTAAGGACATCACACAACACCCAGTCATCAAGAGGCAGAGAAAATCCCTGATCCCACCGGGAATCGAACCCGGGAATGAGAAGCGAGAACGCTACCGCACGACCACGAGCTGCGGACCACACTGCACTCGGGAGGTCTGCGATCACGTTCAGTGGAGGCGCAGCTCCACAATATCCTAAGAGAAAAACTGAAACCTCTGGGGATGTCACCAGCGTCAAAGGTTGTTAAGGATAAGGACATCGTCCTGGTGCTCACTGCGCTGAAACCCAACGTTTTCTACAGCGAAATGTGCGGAAATCAACGCCACAAGGAACGCAATTTATACCACCCTTTGTCGATCCTCAGCGACGGTGTGTTTGGTGTGTTTTCCTCGGACACACATAAGGAAACCGCGTGATTTCAACAGTAACAGTGGGTGTCGCCATTCGGATCTCTATCACAAAGGCGTCAACACAAGGGGTGAAATGTGGGTAAGAGGGGTTGACAATATTCTCATCGTGTGAAACGCCCACGGTGGCGTCAGGTATAGTTGTAGTGAAATATAGTGCAAATGTGACATCATTAACGTATTTTAATTTTACTAGTGACGTGAACTCATGAGCCCTGTTCTTCTGTTTTTTTTCGTTTTTTTTTCTTTTTTTCTTTTTTTTATGTGTCGACGCGTTGTTGTTTTAAGCGTCGTCAAGCCAGAAGATGGCATCGCAGGGCTCCATGCTTTTGTAACATGGTCTGTAATGGTCTGTAATGTGCTTTACTCGCGTAGACTGTATAGTCTCCACAGATTTGTTTTTTCTTGTTAATCGAAAGTTTATGTTGTTCGCGAACTGCAACACTTTCTATACTTTTCACGCTAATTAAGGCCATAAAGCATGATCCTGTCCGAATGTACTTCTGAAAAATGTTATTATGGTAGCAGGAGTCCGGCGTTTTGTTAATCAAGTCTCTTTATGTCCATCTTTTCAGAGATGGTTGCGGGACTCGGTTGTTCGATATAGTATGTCAAACGAAACACCTTTCAGCCGTCTAGTTTCCAAACTTATTTTATTTTGTTACCTGTTTAGATGATTTACTACGCCATCTTCAGGCCCCTGGCCGATGTGTAGGAAGGTTCCATCTAGGTTCTGGTCAAACCGGCGGCCAGCAGTAGTGGTATTAAGGAAGATTCCACCTAGGTTCTGGTCAAACCGGCGGCCAGCAGTAGTGGTATTAGTAATACCGGAACCGCGGAGGAATCTTCCTACACATGGGCCTGAAGGTGGCGCAGTAAATCATCTAAACAATGCTAATCCTCTGCAGAGGTAAAAATACAGGAAGTTTAAGTCCGGTGATACAGCAGGCCATTTCTTCATCCAGAAACCACGTAACATGTCGTGTTGCCAAAGGTACATCATCAAGCAGCCTAGGCAGAATATTTCTCAGGAAGTCCAGGTACGTTCCTCCATCGAGGCATAGTGGAATACACAGCCCAAGTGTATGGTCGCCAAAAATCCCTGGCGACACATTCACGCTGAACTGATGCTGATGAGATGCCTCTACCATTCCACGACTATTATCTGTAGCCCACATATGACGATTATACATATTGATGAGGCCATTTCTGGTAAAGGATGTTTCGTCGGTAAAGAGGACTGATGACAGAAATCCGATAATTGGGATGTTCTGATGCAAAAACCACGCAGAAAATCCTTCTCGTAGAAGGACTAGACTTGCGCTACTGGGTGGGGAATTGTAGGACGCCCCTACATAGGTCAAGGGTGCACTACACTAAGGAAGCGGCTATTCGGGTAGCAGAGTACTTGTGGCGTGCACATGGGGGTTTTTTAGGCTAGGCAGTGGTGCGAGGTGTCCTGATGAACACTCACCAGTCGACGTTCAGGCAGGGAAATCAGGACGCGCTCAGTGTAAAGACACTTCAGCCATCAAGATATTAGTAGCAAATTTTCAGTGTGTTCGGAATAAAGTTCCTGAATTTACCGCTCTCCAGGAACCGTGTGGCGCGCAAATTATTCTCGGGACTGAGACCTGGCTGAACCCTGAGATAGGAAGTTCTGAAATATTTAGTGAGGGTTGGAACGCGTATGGGAAAGACAGATTAGACAGCGTACGAGGTGGTGTCTTCATTGCAGTTGACAAAAATATTGTGTCTACTGTTGTCGAAGTAGAGTGTGATTGTGAAATTATCTGGACACGTTTAACAGGGCTAGGGGAAATAAAGTTAATTGTGGGGTGTTATTACCGGCCACCAGGTTCCACCGTGACAGTTCTAGAATGATTCAAAGGGAGTCTACATTCTGTATCGCAGAAGTACCCGGATCATGCTATATTAGTCGGAAGCGACTTCAACCTACCTAGTATAGACTGGGATATCTATGGATTCATTACAGGTGGTACAGACAAGCCATCGTGTGAATTACTTTTAAACACATTATCCGAAAACTGTCTTGAGGAGCTAAATCGACAGCCAACGCGTAATGGAAATATTTTAGATCTGGTAGCCACGAGTATACCAGACCTAATCGACGGTGTCAGTGTTGAGACAGGGATTAGTGATCATGATGTTGTCATTACGACTATGGTTACGAAAGTTAAAAAGTCGGTCAAGAAGGCTAGGAGAGTATTCTTACTAGAAAGAACAGATAAGTAATTGTTAGCATCCCACTTAGTAAATCGACTTCATTTACTTCCGGTACGATGGACGTGGAAGAATTATGGGCAAATTTTAAACACATTGTAAATCACGCATTGGACAAGTATGTACCGAAAAAGTGGGTTACGGACGGAAAAGACCCACCGTGGTTTAACAGCGCAATTCGGAGAATGCTCAGGAAGCAAAGGCAGTTGCACTCGCGGTACAAGAAAGATCGGGAGAATGAGGACAGGCGAAATTTAGTAGAGATTCGTGCTGCTGTAAAAAGAGCGATGCGCGAAGCATTCAACCACTACCACCGTCATACCTTAGCAAAAGATCTTGCTGAAAACCCAAAGAAATTCTGGTCTTACGTAAAATCGGTAAGCGGGTCGAAGGCTTCCATCCAGTCACTCACTGATCAGTCTGGCCTGGCAACGGAAGACAGCAAAACGAAAGCTGAAATTTTAAATTTAGCGTTTGAGAAATCTTTCACGCAGGAGGAAAGTACAAACATACCGCCGTTTGAGTCTCGTACAGATTCCCGTTTGGAGGACATAGTGATAGACATCCCTGGGGCTGTGAAGCAGCTGAATAGGTTGAAAATAAATAAATCGCCAGGTTCTGATGGGATTCCAATTCGGTTTTACAGAGAGTACTCTACTGCATTGGCTCCTTACTTAGCTTGCATTTATCACGAATCTTTTGCCCAACGTAAAGTCCCGAGCGACTGGAAAAAAGCGCAGGTGACGCCTGTATATAAGAAGGGTAGAAGGACGGATCCTCAAAATTGCGGACCAATATCCTTAACATCGGTTTGTTGCAGGATTATCGAACATATTCTCAGTTCGAATATAATGAATTTCCTTGGGACAGAGAAGTTGCTGTCCAGCACGGCTTTAGAAAGCATCGCTCCTGCGAAACGCAACTCGCCCTTTTTCACATATCTTGCGAACCATGGATGAAGGGTATCAGACAGATTGACTTCCGGAAATCGTTTGACTCGGTGCCCCACTCCTAACTAAGGTACGAGCATATGGGGTTGGTTCCCAAGTATGTGAGTAGCTCGAAGACTTCTTAAGTAATAGAACCCAGTACGTTGTCCTCGATGTTGAGTGTTCATCGGAGGTGAGGGTATCATCTGGAGTGCCCCAGGGGAGTGTGGTAGGTCCGCTGTTGTTTTCTATCTACATAAACGATCTTTTGGATAGGGTGGACAGCAATGTGCGGCTGTTTGCTGATGATGCTGTGGTGTACGGTGAGGTGTCGTCGTTGAGTGAATGCAGGAGGATACAAGATGACTTGGACAGGATTTGTGATTGGTGTAAAGAATGGCAGCTAACTCTAAATATAGATAGATGTAAATTAATGCAGATGAATAGGAAAAAGAATTCAGTAATGTTTGAATACTCCATTAGTAGTGTAGCGCTTGACACAGTCACGTCGATTAAATATTTGGACGTAACATTGCAGAGGGATATGAAGTGGGACAAGCATGTAATGGCAGTTGTGGGGAAGGCGGATAGTTGTCTTCGGTTCATTGGTAGAATTTTGGGAAGATGTGGTTCATCTGTAAAGGAGACCGCTTATAAAACACTAATACGACCTATTCTTGAGTACTGCTCGAGCGTTTGGGATCCCTATCAGGTCGGATTGAGCTAGGACATAGAAGCAATTCAGAGGTGGGCTGCTAGATTTGTTACTGGTAGGTTTCATCATCACGCGAGTATTACCGAAATGCTTCAGGAACTCGGGTGGGAGTCTCTAGAGGAAAGGAGGCGTTCTTTTCGTGAATCGCTACTGAGGTAATTTAGAGAACCAGCATTTGAGGCTGACTGCAGTACAATTTTACTGCCGCCAACTTACATTTCGCGGAAAGACCACAGAGATAAGATAAGAGAGATTAGGGCTAGTACAGAGGCATATTGGACAGCCACCTTCCATCACCCAGGCCGCGTCGCTGCGAACCCATGTTACACTGTCACAGCATCCTGCTGTCTCAGTGAACCCACTCGCTGGTGCAGCGACTGTCAGCACATGGGTGAAGCTATCGACCTACAGTATGAAAGTAAGGAATGTTTTATTGTGTAAGCATTCTTCACTCCTTGATCGACTCGGTACTGGAAAGTCCCATCACATAGACTCTTCCACAACCCATTCTGGAGACAGAAGTGACCGTCCTGCAACAGAGATTTTAGCATAGCTCTCAAAGCACGCGCGACACCATTACATCATAGTGTCAGTACAGAGGCTTTTGTTTATTTTTCTTCGCTGTAAAGCTGGTGACTTAATCGACATGTGCAAGGTGCCAGGCTAGTTGTATTTAACTGACGGTACACTGAGTGTTGCAGTGCAGGCTGTATACATCGCAGGACTTTCAAACTTTGTACGTATGTTCATTAACCCGTGTGCTCACAGTGTATGCCAAAAAAAGTAGTGGTCCCACTTTCTGCAACCAGGTGAAAATATGGCCTTCTAAACAGTCAGAGTGTGGTGTGGGTGCAGGAAAATGGAAGTAACGGTCCAACACGTCAAAACGGTTGTTCTGACACTTTTATAGGATATGGTCACAAGTTACAACATGTCTCCCTAGCTCAGTAACATGCTGCGTCCATAATCTCCCAGCATGTGCAGTGTAGTTTAGAGCTGTACGTCATCGTACGCTATCCTTTATATCAGGACGAGGCCGCATACTTCTGTGATAAGCATGATTTTTCAGATATCCCGCAATCAGAAGGCTGGACCACACATTTAGAAATTTCCTAGAGATAACGTGGTCTTTACTGAAGTCTTCTAGAAGCAAGTCTTTCACCTGACAAGCGACATGTGGTGTCGCCCCATATCGTATGAAAATACTGGTGTGGACACATTTGCACTCTTGCAAAACTGGAATCACTTGTTGCACAAGGAGGTCCTTATGACTTACACATGTCACTATATACCTGACACGTCCATGAGGTGTCATTTCCTCGAAGAAAAACGGATCAGGGATGAAGGAGCTAGTGAAACTACACCACACACTCATATAAACTGAGTGCAGCGTATATTCTTGCCAAAATGTGAAGGAGTAGAATACTATATGCGACAGTTCTGTGCATTCACGCCACAGTGCAGAGTGAAATGTGCTTCGTCCATCCAAAGAGTATTCCCTGGCCACATGTCATCCACATCCACGTGTGCGAAAAATCGAAGGGAAAAGTCGCAGCCTTGTAGTCTATCTAGGGGCTTCATTTGTTGCACATTCAGAATATTGTACGGATAATTATGTAAAAGTGCCACAAAATCTTTTGAACTGTTGCTAGGGGAGAGACAATTTCCGTGACGCATCTCGAGCACTGGCTGCAGAATTTGAGGCATGTGCTACACGGTCGGCTATAGCTACAGCAAGTTCCACAACAACTGCAATGAGAATGGGCCGTCTCCCTCTCTCTACTGCAAATTCACCTGTTTCTTTAAATTTCTTTAGGATGTTCTTTAGCTCATTTATTGTCGTTGGATCCCCTCACAGTTCTTTCTGTCGGTGATATTCGCGCAACGCAGTGCTGCTACTGCGGTAGTAGTGTACGGTCTTTCTTCTCAATTTCCATTGCATTTCACACGAAATACTTCAATTTTTTTAACCCTTTGTGACAAGAGTTACTCCACAAAAGAAATTGATATACATCGCCAAGCGACATACAACGTATTGACATCAAAACAGCAAACATTTCAGATTCTGAATGCTTTCAGCGTCTTATTTTCACCTGGTGGCAGAAAGTGGAACTATATTATTCAGCATGCTGCGGTGTGTACAGACCGCGCGGCAGCACGCGGAACACCATCTTTAATTATAACTACCCAGTACCTATTTGATTAATCCAGTAGGCAGAGGAACACTTTTGTGTGTGTGAGAGTCTCTACAGCTAAGGGCAGGAACAGAGCATTATGTCTTAGATACGGCCCGTTACAGAGAGTTGCGATTCGTTGCAGCCAAATGTTCCAGCAGGCTGGAAGTGGGATATAGGGTATACTTATCAAGAATATTTTGGAAGGGTCTTCAATTCCAGCACTCATCTGGTACCCAAGGGAAGCCTCCCAATAACCTTGGTAAGAACTTGCAGACTGAGATTATTTTTATTTATTTCTGGACCAATGTTATCAGTTTTCCAATAGCAGTATATATATATATATATATATATATATATATATATATATATATATATGTGTGTGTGTGTGTGTGTGTGTGTGTGTGTGTGTGTGTGTGTGTGTGTGTGTGTTTTAGCTTTTCGATGAGAACTGTATGGACTGTCCACTTTGTGTCATTTAGGCTACACAGGCCAGCTGCGAGTGGGAACTCCTCGCTGTGTCATCCAGAGTACTGACGCACTTGCAAGTAGGAAATTTCGTTCCTAGTGTCTAATTACACGGCACATGTACTCGTATTGAAACAATCTCGCCGTTACTGCAGGAAGAGTAGCGAGTGGTGGATGTGGCAGCAGTCAGCCCACAGGCTGGCCACAGCTAATTACAAGTCTGGGGCCGGGCGAGCTGGAGTAGCGGTGACCGGTTCCAGCTCCAGCCTCCAGCCTCCAACTCCAGACCGCCAAGGCCACACGGTGCCCAGCCAGCCGTCCACCTGGAGGAGCGCGCGCCGTTTGTTCGGCGCCCCTCCCCCGCATCCGGCCGCCGTGTTGTTGCACGTCCCATCACTGGGACCGCGAGCATACTTTACAGGCATACTTTACAGCCTCGGTAAACACGGCCGAAAACCAGCCGCGCATATTAATGCCCGCGAACGGCCAATCGCCAGGATGTCTTATATCGCGCAGGCCTCGCTTTATTTCGTGGCGGAGAGGGCGTTCGCGTGACGTCGGAAAAACCCGCGGTCGCGGCGAATGTTGTCCGTCCAGTCGTCCGGTACTAAATAATTCTCTGGTCGCTGGGCCGTACGTCTCACTTTTCCATTACGCTTCTCAGATCGAATATTTATGGTCTTCATTATAATGGAAGTTCCCCTGCGAGAGAGGTCCAACTGGCGGACAGGGGACGGACAGTCTGGTCTCTCGAAAGGTCTAGAAACATGACCAGCGCGAAGGAGCTGTTTCACCGTTCACTCACTGCTGCTCGGCAACTATTCTGAACCTGATTCTCTGCGATTTATTGTCTGCTGCACCTATATAAACGTAATTAACATATAACTTGTTCGGTCGCTGGAGATAAAATATTTTGTTGTAATGTTGATGAACAGCTCATTGAATTTATGCCTACTGGAGAGCTACATGGCGGCAATCAGTGAAGCAGAACGTGCCTCATTCGCATCCTGTCACTTACCTCACACTTACTCCTGCCTTCAAATGTAAGTGATACATGGTATATCTAGAAACCAGTTTCCTCCGGTTTGTTCAAATAAAGCAGTATACAGTAGAACTTAATTGGAGAATAAAGTTTGGACTATCTTTACATATAACTCCCATCCGCTCTAAGATAGCGGGTATTCCTTCCCCTTTTGAATAACGATGCCGCTTGCTATGATAACCTTGTTGCAATATTTTATTTGATAGCTGTGTCATTCTGGAATCCGTTGCCGCATATGATGAATCGGCTAGTATGGCTGTGACATGTGTGATACCATCAGGATATAATATCTCTTTAGTCTCCGCCTCCGAAGAAGCTATAAATCAAATGAATAATTTTGAAATAAATAAAGCTACAGTCAGTAACTAAACGGAACCTGCTATTACATAGACCACAGATCATAACAATGATTCATCTCTGGCATCCATTTCTTTTGTCTTCCTCTTTCCGAAGACGGAGACAATGAACAAAGAGAGTTAATTCTTGTACGCATTCTAGCAGATAAGAGGCATTAGCCTTCTCGTTCGACGTTAACAGTAATTTAGTGAATGGAAAATACATTCCGTCATTACGAACAAGCTTATGGAAGTGGTGGGACTTGATATTAGAAGAAATTGTCATCCAGTCGCACATCATCAAGGAAGGGTAAATAATAAAAACGTTGTAAGGGTCAGAATTCAAAGAACCAAGTAATAATACACAAAGTGAAAAAAGATTATTATTAGGACAAATGTAGATCACACATGAGGAAAAACTGTCGATGTTTATTTTACTATTCCATTCTCCTCTGTGACCTCATGAAGTATTACATAATGGTCAGACAGAGTGCTAGAAATTATATATTGGATTGTAGGGGTATCCAGTTGTGGATATAGATTCAGAATATCACGCGGTCTTCAGGGCCTGGTCGCGCAACTTAACTTTAGATCTTAGTGAAATATAGGAAGAGTTTGAAGAGAAACGTCCAGAGCAGATAGATGTGGGATTCTGATATACCTACTGATAAATGATGATCCGTGTCTCAATTTCTCGAAGATTGTAACTATGGTGTTAATGAATACCACATTAGGCAGTCCAGTTTAAAACGAATTGACATCTGTATAAAGTGCAATCAGAGAAGCTTTACACTCGAAAATATGTACAAGGAATGTAACGGTATTACACGTTCCCACATCTCGCCATTTAACTTCGTTCGAACAGGCCTCGGAAGGCCCAATGGTACTGGCCGACCGCCGTGTTATCCTCAGGCCTCAGGCCGGCCGCTGTGGCCGAGCGGTTCTAGGCGCTTCAGTCCGGAATTGCGCTGCTGCTACTGTCGCAAGTTCGAATCCTGCCTCGGGCATGGATGTATGAGCTGTCCTTAGGTTAGTTAGGTTTAAGTGGTTCTATGTCTAGGGGCCTGATGACCTCAGGTGTTAAGTCCCATAGTGATTAGAGCCATTTCAACCATTTTGAACCTTAGGCCTCAGACGTCGCTGGGCGGGTACGTGGTCAATACACTGCTCTCTTTGCCTTCGTCAGCCTTCGTGACCGTGACCGCTATTTTCTCAATCAAGTAGCTCCTCATTTGTTCTGACAAGTGCTGAGTGTATCCCGCTTGCCGGCAATACTCAGCAAACAAGATAGTCCACCATCCAAGTGCGAGGTGCAAGCCAAACCCGACAGCACTTACTTAACTTCGGTGACCTGACGGGAACTATTGTTACCATTGCGCCAAGGCCGTTGGATCTCGCCGAATGAGGACTCGAAATTCACCCAGGAACATTGCCGAACATGATCGATTGTATGATCAGGGTGTTAAATATGGTGTGGGAAGGCGCAGTGTCGCACGAGTGTGGTGACCCTCCAAATCAATGAACATGGTACATTCACTAGTCAATGTAACTTTTCCGTCCTTATAGGCCTGCATTCGGTCGTGATTTATTTTTATGGATGACAACCCGCGACTGCTTCGAATAGAGCAGGTAGAAGAGCTCTTTGAACGAGAGGATATTCGACGAACGGACTGACCTACCAGTTTCCCCCGACCTAAATCCCACCAAGCAAATTTGGCGTGCATTTTGGAGACGAATTGCACCACGTCCGCATGCACCAATGATCATACAATAGAGTTCAACTGTGCTGATGGAACAATGGA
This sequence comes from Schistocerca americana, assembly GCF_021461395.2. Lineage (NCBI taxonomy): Eukaryota > Metazoa > Arthropoda > Insecta > Orthoptera > Acrididae > Schistocerca > Schistocerca americana. Next base: position 236,527,037 of record NC_060126.1, read on the forward strand.
TCGCCGTGCCGCAACTACTTCTTACCAGCCTCGTAGCCAGTAGAAACACGTTGCAGAGCATGATGCATTTTTGTCCGTGATGATCACTCACCCTACCAGAAATCTGTCCGAAAGAACAGATACCATCGTTAACGCTAACCGGCCATTCACCTTCTTCTTGTGTGCGGATGTACACGTAAATCATTAAGTTGGGAATCTGCGTCTCACGGGGAGCGTGCAAGGGATAAGTCCCTGCCGGCCCACTATCCTCTGTGCCCTCGGTGGCTCAAATGGATAGAGCGTTTGCCATGTAAGCAGGAGATCCCGGGTTGGAGTCCCGGTCGGGCCATACATTTCAACTGTCCCACGTTGATGTATATCAACGCCTGTCGGCAGCGTAGGGTCTTGATTTAACTATCATTTCATCAATGACTGCGGTGACTTCAGTGTAGTTGGTGTAACTGTTGCCTTTGAATCAAAGCGTCATTTTTGTTCGTCTCATTGCGTAATCTTTCAGTTACTTTCCGTGCCATACTGTAGTAGTTGTTTCTATGTATGGTCCAAGTTTCACGAGCTGTATTACTTAGCACTGACACATCATGCGAAAGTTACTTCCGCTCTTAAGCTTTGCACGCCAGTATATTTTTAACATTTCGTTTAGCCCGTTAAAGAGCACGTAGAACGTTCATTTAACTAGAGGCTATCCGTTCTCCTTTTCTTCCCTAAACTTCATCCTATCACTACGGATCAGTCGCCGATCTATCGTCCACGTGTTTCCTATTTTTAGACTTTTTTCTGTCAGTCGTTTGAGCGGTGATAGCTTATGAGAATCGATATTCTGTCCGTATTGCGTCCGTGTTGTTGCCGGCGACTCTTGATATCCTTCTGCTTGGCGGCTAACCATCGTGTTTTAATGTTCTGGATCCCGTTTATAATGTCGAAAATTTTCTTGGCTAGTCGTGGATTGTCCATTCGGACCATATGTCCCTAAAATTCAGGCGTCTTTTCCGTACACTTAAACTAAATCATTCCATAATGGTGCACAAGTTTTCTCAATTTTTGCCTGTCTAGGTACCGTGTGGAACTTGCATCCGAATACTTTCCGCAACATATGTTGTTCCAGTTTCTCGATGATACTGGCATACAGAACTTCTGGAAGAATGACTGTTTGGGAGCAAGGTATTTTTGTTTGTGAGGTAAAAAATGTCTTGCCATAAATATTCTCTGTGTTTGTGTAGGTTTTACTCAGCTTTTCTGTGCAACGGTACCTAATGGTCACCGCTGAGTAGTTGGTCTTCTAGACAACAGTCCATACGAGCAAACCAGTTGCGACTTTGCCTAATGCTGGTAGTACCTTAGGTTGTTGGGTTACGCACGGCTCTGTTGAAAAAGATTGGCTCAATGTAGTTACAGGGTCGAACTGCACACGTCTGCTTTCATCCACCGCAGCTAATTCGCTGCAAGTAATCAGCTGCACCTGTGATCCTTCAGTCAAACAGACTAGGCACTGGCTAGAATTACGTATTAATAAAATACACAGAAATATAAAATAAAAGATAAATGAATAATTTAGTAAAAGGGTTATATTCTAACGTCTATAATTAATGTTAGACGACAGAGAATTATTTGGAAAATGTTTATTCAAGAAAAGACACCTCAAATAACCTGGAAGTAGCCCTACAATAATCAGTTGAGAGTATTACGAAATGGTAGCAAAATCCCCTTACTGAATTATAATAATGTGAAAATGAACTGCATTTCTAATCACAACACACGAAACGTTCACCAGCTCAAATCAATTTAGTGTTCAAAGTGATGATTTACAAATTGACACATTCTGTACAAAAAACAGTAACTCATACTCTGTCTCGCCTCAGCTCCGTAATAGAAGTGGAAAAAGTTAAAGTGCTACACTGGAGCACATTCGGACCTCTCGAGGTATAAAGGCCCTTCAGAGTAATGTAGCGGCCGTTCATCACCCAGATCAGTCACCAACAAGACTGTATCACGCACGTCTCCATAGATAGGTCTGCCTTCTTTCTGCACTCGATATGAAGAGTCCACAACCGTTCCCTTGAGGTCTTCGTTCGAAAATATCCGGTCTCCACTTAACTCCTGTAGTGTTATGCTACTGTTTGCTTTTCCGTTGACTAAAGGCTGTCACTACCAAAAATAAATCGTTGTTAAGCTCTACGGACATGATCTGACTCAATATGACCACTTCCTTATCTAAACTAATGTATTACCACAATATTTAAATAAAAACTGTTACAAAGATTTAGTTGTACTCAGATCATTTACAGTAAATACAAATAACAGTTGGTTCTTAAATTAATAAGCCAGTATTCTTGCACAAGTGTGCTCATGATAAACGACAACATATTGTCATTAAATATTGTTTAAACAATTATGTATGGCTTCTTGACAGAAGCGCCATTTGGTTCCCTTTTCAGTTGTTGTGTCCGCTAACACATGCGATGGAAACTTTTAAATTCGTTCAATTTTTAAATAACACTTGTCATCAACATTTACATAAAGTTACTGGAAAAATAGTAAACTGTTCGTGAAATGACTACTCAAGAACGACAATATGTGAGGTACTCCTCTGTATTCGTTCGGTGGAGAATACAATGTTCTGAAAAGCAAAATCAAATGGTTCAAATGGCTCTGAGCACTATGGGACTTAACATCTATGGTCATCAGTCCCCTAGAACTTAGAACTACTTAAACCTAACTAACCTAAGGAGAGCACACAACACCCATTGATCACAAGGCAGAGAAAATGGCTGACCCCGCCGGGAATCGAACCCGGGAACCCGGGCGTGGGAAGCGAGAACGCTACCGCACGACCACGAGCTGCGGACTCTGAAAAGCATTTTAGTAATAGGAAAACGTATGAAAGATGTCATAAGTCTATATATATAAAAGATACAGATGAGTGGCTTTCAGGAGTGATAGCTATCATGCAATGCCAAGGTTTGAAATATCGTTTGTTGAAGTCACATAACGTGTTTAAAGATGTTAATTCAGAGGTTCATTGTGTAAACGTTTATTCACTGTGAAATATTGACTTCTGTAGTTTTAAATGTGTTGAAACATTGTTGTGTCACTGGATGCACCTCATTTTTCAGGTATCACTGACAATTTCATATTTGGATAAATATTCGAATTTAAATTATTAGAGATGTAAGAAGCCATTTTTCAGCTTGTCTGGCACCCTGCAATTTTTGGCGCATCTCTTGCACAAAGGTCATGCGAACATTAGCCATCCAGATTCTCAGTTATTATGCCCATTTCCAGAAACACGATCCTTTTCTCTGCACCTGAGCTCGCCTGTGGCGGCCAAGTGACCCCTCGTCCCACCGACTCGCACCCAGGCCAGTAAGCAAATTCAGCTCTCCTCAGTACCAGCCCTGGTAGACGAATAAGTTACCCACATACTCGTAACGTTACATCTTCATGTGTTTTATAGCTTAATTTGACATTATCAGTATTTGAAATAATTTCATCTAAGTACTTTATTTTTTAAACCTCAGTGGAATAGCCATATTCGTGGTGTGGAATCCCAATCTGCCTGTTTGGTGTCCATGTAGTATGTATGTCTTCTCCTGACAGATTTGGAGATCAGTTTTGACAGCGGTCTCATGAAGTTTCTCGGGGTGTGCCTGGTTTCAACAACAGTCCAGGAAACAATTATTGTTAGATCACCAATAAAGGCAAGACACTTGAAACTGATTCTTTTACTATTTGATTTCATATTTATTTCAGATATTTCTTTTGCCGCGTTTTGATGATATCATTGAGTACTTTTTTTTTATTTACTCGTTCAGCATTTACAAAGTCAATCATCAAATTTAATGGTTAGTTCAATGTATTAAGTGCAATATTTTCACACGTTCTGTTTGAATTACAATATTTCTTATAAATTTTCTCAGAATTCTATCCTATATTACAAATACTGCTTAGCCTTCCTGTGGCTGTGGTAGGGGATCTGTGTGTGTCCTTCAGTCACCCTCACAGGCGTACAACCCCCGCCCCACATGTAAATGGTTCATTGACTCGTTTTCATCCAACTCACATCCAAAACTGCTCGATAAGCCCTATTTCTTAATTATTTGCTTACATCTATTAACTGACGTTGCGACACTATTCAAAGCCTCTCAGGAGGTCCCTTTTGGGTACAATTCTTCGATCTTTTTGTTGGCATCACCCCTCCAATTTCGATTCTTATTTCCATTTACAGCTCAAATTTATTTCCAAGCTGTCTTTGAGTCCAAGCCTTGCAGTTCTTCGCCCATTTTCCGGTAGTTGTGAGGTAGGCTGAAGTCGGCTTGTAGACGTCAGATCTTGGCGTACAGGAAGTACAGGGATGTCTAGGATTTTTCTGTATGCTCTTGCAGCTAACTGTGATCGCCTAATTTCAAGCTCGGACCTGGAGCCAGACGCATGAAGTGGCCCTGAGTGTTCTGGAATTTGTCGAAACAGCCTTCTCCACTTGGACGTTCACTTTAGCTATGTGTGCATTTCTCATTCAGACCGTTCAACACTATTCAGTCACACTAGGCACAGCGCCTAGAGCTGAAGTCCTCAATGTGCTCCTTCAACATCTCCACGTCATTCCAACCAGTTTCGACAGGATAGCGTTGCGCAACTTTAGTTTCTGTTTTGTATCTTACAGTTGTGACCTATACGTTTGAGTGTATTCTACGAGGGTGAGTCAAATGAAAACCTTAAATTTGTAATAACAAATTGAAATTTCACTCCGTTATCCTTTAAGTTGGTAAGCGTGCTAGAAATAGCGTGCAGAATGGCCTGTAGGTGGCAGCATAGTAGAGATGCACACATACCGTCGCACTATCAGTATAAAGATGGCCGTCCCACTTGCGACTTGCAGCAGGGAAGAACAGCGTTCTGTTATTCGGTTTTTGCGTAGTGCAGGTGTGAAACCTATTGAAGTTCATCGACGAATGAAGGTTCAGTACGGTGATGTATGTTTGCCACAGCAGCAACCCTACGAATGGAATAGGAAGTTCGCAAATGGTGTGACTGCAGTGGAAGACGCTGCTCGTCCAGGTCAGGCACAACGAGTTGTGACTCCACAGAACATTGCAGCAGTTGAAGCCATAGTGAAGAAAAACCGCCGAGTGACACTGAATGACATTGCGGCATGTTTACAGATTAGTCATGGGTCACCACACCACATTGTGCATGATGTGCTCCAGTTTCACAAAGTGTCTGCAAGATGGATGCCACGGCAGCTGATTCCCGAAATGAGAGAACGACTTGTTGCTGCTTGTGAAGAACTTCTTCGGTGCTTTGAACGAGAAGGTGATGGCTTCCTTTCGAGAATCGTTACTGGGGACGAAACCTGGGTTCACTTCCACCAACCAGAAACGAAGCGAGCGAGCAAGGAATGCCGTCATTCCTCATCACCAAAACCGAAGAAGTTTCGAAAAGAACCATCAGCAGGGAAGATTACGCTGACTCTCTTTTGGGACGAAAAAGGCGTCATTTGAGAGCATTACACGCCTATAGGGAACACTGTTACCAGCGCATCATACACAGATCTCCTAAAAAATCATCTGCGCCCTGCAGTCAAATCAATGGATTGCTGTCAGCAGGTGTCCTTTTGCAACATGACAATGCAAGGCCCCACACTGCCCGTACAACTGTTGCAACAATCACAGATCTGCATTTTGAGTGTCTTCCTCATCCACCATACTCACCAGACCTTGCCCCAAGGGATTTCCATATGTTTGGACCACTCAGAGACGCAATGGGAGGAAAGACGTTCCGTTCTGATGAAGAGGTACGCCACGCAGCGCATGAGTGGTTGTGTGGACTACCAAAGAATTTTTTTCTAAAGAAATTTATGCACTTTGTAAGCGCTGGAGCACTTGCATTGAGCGAGGGGGAGTATGTTGAAAAGTGATACAGCTTTGTACCACTTCTGCACAATAAATAATATTTAAAAAAATATTTAAGGTTTTCATTTGACTCACCCTCGTAGTAGCTGACTGAAAATAAGTGGAGGTAACACCTATAAAAATATTTGGAAATATTAGTAGACAAATGGATAAATACTAGTTGAAGAACAGCAGTTTAAGTACTTTCGCCTTTTATGTGGAATTCTATTATGGAGCAACGAATGGCTCATTGACAAGGATGATAGCCGCTCCGATGTTGTTGATTCTCAGGCGAAATACTCGATATGTATTTAAGAGCGTAGTGGAACTGCGACAAAAGATCTGCGTGAGAGTTATGTACTCCTTCGATTTATATCCTTCTGATACTGCCTGCTGAATAAAACCAGCGATAGTATAGTGTATGCATATAGGCGAGCGACTACTTCCTTTCCACTGAAATGCAGATACTGCCACACATCTTTATTACAAAAAGGGAACGTAGTGAGCAGTAAGGCCTTTGTGTGGCGCGTCATCAGGAGACATAATGGCAGCCGGATGCCAAAACCGGTTCCCCTGGCGAGCCGCTATTTACATTCTTACGGCTCCACAACATCTCGCGCAGGAGAAAAGCGCGACGCCGTAAAGGCATTCCCCCGGCCCTTAATACGCGAGGCGGCGATTCTGCCGACCTCGAGATACTGCGCCACGTCTTCGTTGCTGGCCAGCGACTCTTTCGATCCTGAGGCCAAGCAACTCGCTGAGCTGTTTTGTTTCATTTGGCGGAGAGCTGTTTGTGAAATATTTCCTCTGCCGCGCATCTCTGCGTGTGTCCCGCGGATTACGGCGGTCGGCCAGAGGACGTCCGCTGATTGCTTCCCCCGGCAAATCCATTACTGCTGCTGACTGGCCCCGGCAAAGCAACGCGCCCGGCCAGTTACGCATCTTGGACGGCCGAGATGTAATTTCCTGGCCGCTGACTACTCGCCAACGTGCCTGCGTCGATTTTCTTGCCCTCCCGCATTTCGCACTGATTCAGCATCTCGGAGATCTTAATCTGCAGGACGCAACGGCGTCTTTAAGCCTCTATACGGCGGTTTTCGTGGCCAGTATCGGACGAATTTGCCATCGAAAAGTTGGTGGTAAAATTGGAAGCGATGGCGTAAAGATATTATCGAGATTCGTTATCTCTTCAATCCTGATCTTAGATTTTGTGAGTGAAAAATTTGTAACTGTGGTCAGTGCATTTCTCTGGGACAAAATAAGAGCTTCTCTTTCTCCTCCTCCTCTACCTCCTCCCCAAGCAAGGACTAGACCATAGGGCCTGTTCCGACATAACCATCTCTTCCTCGGTTACTCACATTCCTCAAAAGGACACGCAGAAATCTTAGTAGCCCCTACTTTGAAAAACGTTGGTCTCCCTCAGTCACTCCTCTTACTCCTATGTATGTGACTATCTCTCTGTCTCTCTCTCTCTCTCTCTCTCTCTCTCTCTAGCTCTCTCTCTACCTCTCCCTCTGCTTCCATTCTCCCCTTGATATTTTCCATTAATCACTTTAGTTATTTGCTTGTTGCCTTTGATTTTCTCCAACTTAACAATAACTTGCTTAATTCACAAAACTCAGTAGATCCACCCAAATAAAGCCGACAAGTTGTACTGTATGTCTACCTGATACTACACGTATTTGTTCACATTATTACGACTATGTCTATCAGCTAATCTTTAACTCGTTATCAGTGTATTGCTTCAGCATTTACTTTGTTATAACACGTAACAGATGTCAGTTTAACAAACCTACAGCTCTAGCATACCCAAAATTGAGCTCCCTGCGCCGCAGCCCTTTCGGCCTTTGAACCCCAACCAAAATTGTTATTTATGTATAATTTTACAACCATTGACAACATAATTAAGGCACTTAAGGTTTCCAACATATCACCTGGTTACATAAATGAATACGAAATTTAAGCTATATGAACTTGAGTGAAAAGCCTTTGCATACCACTTCAAATATCCACTCTAACATTTCCATCTATCAACTCAACCGAAAATCTCCACAATTCTTTCAAACTTACTCTGAAATAATATGTTCTTTTGCTATATGTTCTTTGCACTTCGAAATATCCAGACACCATCCTTCTTTACAAAGAGTAACTGTAACAGTTTACATGTGATGAATTACTACAGAGAAAATAGCGTGTGACCACTAGAGGTTTTCTGCTTTCATTGTTTTATTTTTAGGCAAAAAAATCCCCTAAACCTTGCTCTGAAATAGTGTTTTGTTTCCCTACCAGACAGCACCACAGGTACTCCAAAGTCGTAACACAACTCATACATGTCATATTAACACATATAAATCCACTTGACAGTGTAAACCTTTGAAACGCGTTGTGAATAAAAGTAAATAGTGACGGCAACAGTAAACTTGTTGTATTATTCAAAAAATCCTAAATTAAAAAAAAAAATCTCATTCAGCAAATTTCAGGACATGGTCAGAGCGAATACTATTTAGGTTAGAAAATAACTGAAATAAATGCAACACTTGTTGTTGTTGTTCTTGTCTTCAGTACGAAGACTGTCTTGATTCAGCTCTCCATGTTACTCTACCCTGTCTAAAGCCTCTTCATCTCCAAAAGACTACTGCAATCCACATCCACATCGATCTGCTTACTGTTGTCGTCTCTTGGTCCTCTTCTGCAATTTTTAGCCCTTCACACCCCCTTGATTGATGTTACAAAATGTGTCCATCAACCGATCCCTTCTTTTAGTCAAGTTAAGCCAAGTTAAACTCAGAATTAAACACTTGAAAATTATGAAGACAGTGTCACTCGAAAGTTAAAACGTAGGTTGTAGCCGATTGTGGATCTAGGGCTACATAGAAAAGAAAACTATCTCTCTGTTTTTAGTGATGAAAGAGGCAATAGCTTATTTGATCTCTCTTTTTTAGTGATGAAAGAGGCAATAGCTTATTTGATAGTGTATGGTATATTAACACATATTGCAACACATTCTAAACACATTTTATTCGAAAATCCTTAATAATAAACTGAAATTACCATTATTTCTCGATGGCATGAAACTAATATGGTTTTACTTTTAGCAGTTGCAAACTGTGTTGTGGGTGTATGTGTGTGCGCCAAATCCCAAAGCAAATTCTTTTACAATTCCTGTTACTGTGTCTCTTCTAGAATGGCTTTTCATAACCTATTATTAAACACAGAAATGACAGTGCAAATTACTTGATGTGTGTGATATCAAGTAATCTAAATTTCGTCTGACTATCTCCAAACAAATGTAAAGAACGATTATCAGTTATACTCCGAATTACTTTCTTGTGAGACATTCACATACAATGGCTAGCTGTTGCGTAACAAAAACTGTGCTCTGTTACAAAATGCATCCGTTAAATTTATATGAAATTTTGTAAATGAACACTGTTGCCAATTTTCTTTCATAGGTTCTTTAGGTCCTAGAATTGTTTTTCCCTTCGCAACGGATAACTCGGATCTGCTGTATGCACTGAAAAAATGATGAGCTGAATGATGAACTGTAATAAATCAGTGTGCGGCATCTTGCGTTTTTAATTTGTTTACCAGGCTGCATTAGCAAATTGAACTTTTTTAACTTTTTGTTTTTCTTTCATGATGATCACTGTTCATGCAATGGTGCAATTCGCGAAAGTGCAACAACATGTTTCATTTCAACAGTGAGGAGAATCTTCAGTGAAATGTTACGTAAATAAGTTGAAGAGTATTTTGCAATTAGATGGAAACCTTTTAATAACACAGAAAAATTTTAAATAATCTGAACTATTACTGTTTCTTAACATTTACTATCTCAGCGTTTTCATACGAAATACTGAATACTTTTTGCAGTCATATATCTTTTTTAGTTACGAAAAATTTACTCTTTTAGATTTCTAATGAAATATCTGTAAGTTAATCTTGGTGGGGGAAACTAATTAGAATACTGAGTACATGACTGATAGTTCTTCCTGGTTAGCCAGACGTAGATTTCATAAAACACAATGAAATACTTATACTACAATAATTAATAAACTAGCACTTGCAGCAATATAAACTCAACGCAAATTATCTCTTGTTTGAAATGAGCTGTATCACTCTACAGTCCTATCAACTCATGTTCTATCCTCAATTAAGCATCCTGGAACATATGAAACAAAATTCTGCCCCACAAAGCCGCCTTCCAAGGTTCTCATTCTGCAGTGAAATAACAATCTCTCTCACTCTCTGGCCGACAACTGATTCCCACTCGCTCGCTTGCGCAACCTCTACTCAATTTTACTACAACATCCGGTAGCCAAAGAGCACATATCACTCATGTGTTCTGACGTACTGAAATGATCGTGATGGCAAGCATTAGGAACGCCTGTGATTTCTTTTGATATTTACATTCAAAGATACACCAAGTGGCAAACATAGCAGACAAACTGCAATTTCTCCTTATATTTACATTTTTACAACCATTTCTCCTGATACAGATATATTTCAGGCAAATTAACACTGTGTTAAACAGTACATAATGAAGCGAGTAACAATAGTTTTCTGGTTGGGGTGTGGTGGGTACAAAATATATTTACCACAAAGAAATCTTTTTTTCTTTACTACCCCGACACAGTATTCATAGTACCATGTGGTCCTCTTATCACAATAAATCAGTCACAAGATCGACTGCTACTTTGCTCAAAGAAGAACCTGCCCCAAAATCCACACACATTTGTATGCAAGTTTCTTCTTTCAAAGCTCTCTTCCATTTCAGAAGGCTTAGAGAAACAGTCCTTTCTCGGTCGTAATATCCTCTTTTCTTTGAAGAATTTTTTCCTGCTGCTTCCAATTTCACCTCGGAGCTTATTTCTTGGTAGACATCAGTATGCTTCTTGCTCCACCTGACTTCTCATTGTTTTGACATTCTGGAGTTTTTCACTTTGTGCTGTTGCGGAACTCAACATATTTCGGGAATTGCAACCTGAATTAGTGGGAAAATTCCACTCAATGTGAAATATTCTGTAGCATTTGGGACTGTAATTCCATTTCCTCTGGCCTTTTACAAGAAAGTACCAAACTGCGTTTTTGTTATCGCCTGCTTTTCGATGGCTGAACACCCGTTGATGGCACGTTCGATTATTGAAAGATGTTCAGTGGCTTGAAAACTGTCTTGTTAAAAGGTGAGAGTACATGTGTTGCATGGTTGGAAAAGGCATAAACCCACAATTTCATGTTCATTTCAACATTAAAGAACTGCTACCGATTCTGTGTGGTTCGTGCAGCATTCCATCAAAGGCCCCACAGGTCCCGCTGGCTTGAATTTGGAACAATGTTTTATGCATGGAAAAAATGCTTCCTTGCCAACCATATTAGTAACACAGAATTTTTTTAATGTTTCACTTAATTGACCATTGTAATCAAAGTAAGCAACGAATACAAGAAGAATCTGGCAAAAAGTTAACAGTCAATTGTTCTAAAGAGGTGGTTTCACTTTGGTACCTATCAGAGACACAGTTTTCAACCACCCATCATTTAATGAGATATATTGCAAACCCCAGTGGTAACTATACTCCTAACCCCTCAAAACTAATTGAGGGGAGACCGCTTCTTTAATATCCACCCCTTAAATTTCAGTTGTGCACAAAGTTAAATGGATAATGCGAAATAACAGCCCTCAGCTTAGACCTTGAAGTTGGCAGTTTCCATAAATCTGATTGTGATTTATTCTATCTGACTGGAACAGCATTTATTTGGATGTGATTTACTGTGAGTGAAGGTATCTACCTCAACACAGGTTTACTGAATTCAGCTTAATATAGTTAAGGTACCGGCCGGCCGGAATGGCCGTGCGGTTCTAGGCGCTACACTCTGGAACCGAGCGACCGCTACGGTCGCAGGTTCGAATCCTGCCTCGGGCATGGGTGTGTGTGATGTCCTTAGGTTAGTTAGGTTTAAGTAGTTCACAGTTCTATGGGACTAATGACCACAGTAGTTAAGTCCCATAGTGCTCAGAGCCATTTGAATCATTCGAAGCAGTTAAGGTACCAAACAAAATCGCTGATTAGTTTGATTGGTTTAAGCCTCAAGAATATTCACAAGCTCATATAATTATTAAATAACATATGCATTTTACTATGATAACTGTAGCAAATCTCTTTCGAAACATAGGCGTAAGTTTCAGTGGATAGCACCTACGGATTTACTGCTTGCCCATCTGAGAATTTACGTTCTAATGAAGTACAACGATGATTGCAGTCTACAGTAATCTACAAATAGCTAACCAAAACAATGGCTGTGTGTCCAATTCTTACTGTTTCCATTGGCCTCTCCACACATTTGGGCTTGCATTTGTACATAGCGCCTTCGTAGATCTGCAAGTGGGAATGTGGCATCTACGAAAAGTGATTTAAATTTAATACATACGATAAATTTGGCATGCAATTTCGGTTACGTGTTTCTAACTCACGTTACTCCACACTACATACAACCTTTGGCTATCCTCACAACACTTCTACTTCTAAAATATTGTAATCAATGCACTCCTTTAAACTTGTGTCTTAGCCATGTGGATAAATATCTGACTACCTAAAAAGCAAATTACAATTCCCCATCCCTCAATTCTCCGACTGAGTCTAATTATCGCTTCGGAGAATGTAGTAATTACCTTATTATTCTTTTGTTATTTGGCACAACTCTAATATCGATGTTGCGTTTAAAAAATCAGATACTGTAACATTAAATTTCGCATTTGATATAATACTAAAGCAGAGCAGAGCAGAGCATGCTAGTTCATATGCGGCAAGTGGCCAGACAAGTTGAGCATTCAAAACGCACTACAGGGTGCCAACATGACACGTCTGCGTTAGTTGCACATCAGCACTTGGAGCAAACAGAGGACACTCGTATGCGCAGGAGAGCAAATTTAGGGAGGGGGGGCGTGGGGGGGGGGGGAGGTATTGCAGTGTAGCGAACGAGGAAAGGGGTTAGGAGCAGAACGAGCATACATGAGAAAATGTAAGCGGTTTAACATAGCCATATGAAACTCACAACTTGGTCGTAAACAGTAGCTTCATGTGAAGAAAACGTTCACAGAAATTTAGAGTAATTACAGACACAACTGCAAATTACAAACAATAAAATTCATCGTTCGACTTAATGCTGTTGATCTTTCTCTGTAAGTATTTCCACACACAAAACGTATTTAGAAAATGCTCCACCCAACGTTTCTTGATTTTCAGTAGCCGTCTCATATATCCGTTTGTCTAATCTATTACATTAGTTCCTAATTCTGGTTGTGATTTACGGTTAGCTCATTTCAAGGATTGTAATGTTACATAATTTATATGGAAGAAAGTGGAATACCTCACTCCACCAAAAACAGAGGTGAAGTGAGAGGGAGAGGAGAGAGCGAGCCTATTCATCAATAGAACAACGGGGAATTCGATAGTATTCTATAAACTCTCAGTATATGCAGTATTTTTTGTCAGCCTCCCCGAAAAGTACTGAGAGTGTCATATGGAAAAAGCCACAGCACATATAGTGAAGAAGAAATATGGTTAGGAAGTGACGACACGCTTTCAACTTAAGAAGTGCCGACGCACAGTGGTTCTTTTTTTTATTTTATTTTCCTTTTCTTTGGCAAGTGCTGCACAGCACTCACCGAAATTCTGGGAAGCGCTGTCGTTAATCTGAGCGAATGGGCCGGGACCAAACAATGAAGGCCATTAGTTGCAAACAACAAAGGGAATCGAAGCAACGGCGTTGCTCCTATAGCAAGGGAGGAGTGTCAACTGTAGCTGAAATAACGCTCCTTTCTTGTCTCTCGTCCTGCTTCTCTGCACCGGAGAATACGTGCGTTTCTCTGCTACGTCCAGAATTCTCTTCTTCTGCTCCCACTCTCTGCCGTTCCTCATGTGATGCCGTCTGTCTCCTTCTTTCCTGCCTCCTTTCACACTTCGCCTGATATGGATCTTCACGCTTCTTACAGCTGATGTAATGCTTCCAGTCCTAATCCTCTTACAGTAACTTAACCTTAGCATAATTTCAACGAAAGGTTGTAATGCGTAATTTATTAGTTAGTCTTTTCCATGTCCACGAAGACTGGCGAATTCTACGGTTAGATTTTTGAGAGAATGCTAAATTTTTGTACCGCCTCGTGAACCTTCCTTTATTTGTACGAAACCTACATTTACATCCTCCAAAGATTAAGTTGAAGTTTCAGACAGTGTAATTATATATGAACTATGACTATTTATGGAAGAGACAGGAGTCCCAGCCCATGTGCTAAATGCTGTTAAAAAGCCTCTTTCGCTAAATGAAGGCCAAAGCAGTAGGCTAATAACTGTAAACAAAATTGTCTTTTATCGTCTGCTCTCGAATTTACCCTCTGTAGGTGACCAGGTAATCATAACAATCTGGAATCATCCAAGAATTATGCTTAAAAATATAAACGTATGTTTTGCAATATCTGTGCATAAAACTATGAGACAACAATTCATCAGGAAATTCTTGCAAGAGCACTACCTTAATATGAGACAAGTCTCTCAAAATGTAGACAATTTCAGAGACAAAGACATCTAAGCTAAATCACCGCATAGCTTACAGAGCACAGAAAATAGTCTCTTGTTGGAAACCCGAAGTTGGGCAAGTGATAATACTTTTATAGTGTCACGGCAGTTTCTACAATTCTTCGTGGAGCAGAGTAAGTATAGATCACTAATAGAAAAACAAAAATGAAAACTCTATGAAACACAAATGCGGTCTCCAAGTTCGACTTTAGGTTTGGCGTGAGCTGATCATATACGAAATGAACATGTACGACTTAGACGAAAAGAAGATGCTGCCACAAAGTCAAACGCATCAAATAAAATGCACACTTGCATGTGTGTGCGTGCGCGTGTGATTAGCATATAATTATGAAACCATAATGAAATTTAAATGAGGAAAACTACGGGCGAAAATGAAAGACCAGCTTTGAATACCTTGTTGCTTTAAAAATTCAACAAGGCTAATCCCTCAAACTGATGACATCACTGTGAGACCTGAGTTTCTCCTGGCGTACATAACTTTCAAATAACGTCCGGGAATTCATCCACGTAACACTTTCAGCGACTTTGCCAACTGAGCTGTCCGATCTTGAAGTTACATTTCGTCAAAATGGTAGACAGATTGAACGTGAGTTGCGCTATCGACCAACTGTACATCGGGTGATTGATGATAATTCTGAGTCAACACCTGAGTCTACTGCCTTTTTGCCTTACGTAGGAAACACTTCCAACAAGATCGGCCGTATTTTACGGAAACGCGATGTGAAATGTGTTTTCCGACCTCCATCTAAAATTAGAGCGCTTTTGAGTTCTGTTAAGGATGATCTTGGTCTGCGTAAGGCGGGTGTATATTGTATTCCTTGTAGTTGCGGCATGGTATATATTGGTCAAATTATCAGGACCGTGGAGGACCGATGTACTGAGCATAAACAGCACACCCGATTACAGCAGCCAAGTAGATCTGCTATTGCCGAATATTGCTTGGATACTGGTCACCCCACGTTATATAATAACACCTAGATTTTGACATGCAAGTCCAGCTATTGGGACAATGTTATTAAGGAGGCAGTTGAGATTAAATTAGCGAGCATCCTCGTTAACAGGGATGGAGGTTTTTGTTTAAACTCTGTTTGGAATCCGGCTCTCTCCCTTGTCAAACAACAGAGAGACAGAGTCAATGCTACCTCACCTGCGAATTCGTAGTCTCACTATCGATAGCTCTGACTTTGGTCATCTTTGGTGGCACTAGTGTTCAGTGTGTGTGTTATCTTTCCTGCTTCAGTCCGAGAACCGAGGTTTTAAATTTGCGTCTACGTCGCCTGTCCGCTGCAGTTTGCCTTGAAAATGGCGGGGTGTTCTACCGCCGAAATATCGGCGGTCGCTGAAAGTGATACCTGGCTGAATTCCCAGAAGTTATTTGAATGATGATAACGCTGACTGACAGATACTATTCTTTCAGTTTATTTTCCCACGTAAATTGAAATGAAAAGTTTAAGAACTGTGTGGCCTGTATGTTTACATGTGTTCATACGAGTACAACAGGTGAACTGGTTTTCCCTGTGAGAAATAATACCTATACAGTCTGATTCAGGTGTCCCTACGTATGGGTTTTATGCAACCCAAACACCTTCAAATATGACATCCAAGATTTTCGTACCTTCTCTTTCGATAGAGGCCATGATTTCCGAATTACTAAAGAAAAACGTACAAATATGACCTTAAAACGTCTTTTTCTCAAATAACTTGAAAACATTGGCCCCTAGCGAAAGTGAACAGAACAAATTTCAACTAAATTAAATTTCATATAATAAGGTCCTGTTCGTTTTTCCTGTGAGCCTAATAGTTTGCACATTGCGAACGAGAGAGTATGAATATGTGACGTTTGGTTTTTTAAGGTGTTGCGAATTGCATAAAACCCATAGGTTTTGGCAACTGAATCAACCCATATAATGAAAAATATTTCATACATGCATGAATCACTCTGGTGAGTGATTAACACTGCAACAAGTAAATTGAGAGAAGACAGTTTAGGGATTCCAGACGTACAGGGCTACATTCGCAGGTCATTTGCCGAATGAAGGTCACTGCCAGCAAATAGAGTTTTAAGTACTGTAATTAGCTGATAGACAGCAAGCATGTATTCTTTGTGATTCTCTTAATACTGGAAAACATTTTGATAGTAGCGCGGTCCCTGCCTAGCTCTCAGGGAAAGGAAAATATATATTGTTATCAGGTGTTTTTCTTTCAAGAAAGGGAAAGAAAGAAATACATTGTGATCAGGGGTTTTTTCTTTCAAGAAAATCGATTAAGAATTGGTATTCTCATGTTTTTAACACTGTAGAAATTGGAACTTTTTTATGGACCCTTACAAGTGACTATTCGTCTTTCAAAACATTATAAGTACTCCATTTCTCCAGATCAATCCACGCTCACCCCTTACAGTTTGTCGTATGGTCGCCATTGGCACAGTTTATCAAATTATTTTTAAAATGGCCTAATCGTCTCACACTGTTGCCAACACTCTTGTTGCGATTACCAAACCATCTATTCCGCTCTCGTAACTCCTCCGATATTCTATATTAAAGTATTTTAATGTTTGACGTTCTGTATCAAATTATTATGATGTTTGTCAGTCTTTCATTTTTTCTCGAAAATTTGAGTTTGCACCTCAAGTAACGTTAATTTCAAAAACTCTTACTTCGTTTTATTCTCATGGCACAGTTTGATTCTACATTTGTAAACACGTTTATCTCTTACATTGTGTCTACATACACACAATATCTTAATATTCCTTCTGTGGTCAGCCTCTTCCATTTCACAATTAAGTTTACTGTTACGTCTCTAGATAACCCAGTCATTGTAGCTGTAATGAGTAACGGGCTAACATGAAGTTCTGTAGTTACACTGCCGGCCGGAGTAGCCGAGCGGTTCTAGGCGCTACAATCTGGAACCGTGCGACCACTGCGGTCGCAGGTTCGAATCCTGCCTCGGGCATGGAAGTGTCTGATGTCCTTAGGTTAGTTAGGTTTAATTAGTTCTAAGTTCTAGGGGACTGATGACCTTAGAAGTTAAGTCCTATAGTGCTCAGAGCCATCTGAACCAGCAGAAGTTAAGTCCCATAGTGCTCAGAGCTATTTGAACCATTTTTGTAGTTACACTACGATTTAGTCACAGGATATACCTCAAATTTGAAATATTCTTTTATTTTCCCTGATTTCAAAATTTGTTCACGCCTCTGCTGGCAAACAACATGTTAACATTGTATACCAGTTTATCAGTGGCTATCATTGCAACTAGTCTACCATTTTCTAGTTACTGAGTAATCATTGTGTTCGTTATCACAAAACGTAAGACTCAATTTCTTAGCTGGTGTAAATAATAGGATCCCTATTACAGAATAACAGGTCAATGTGGATCCAACACGAAATCAAAATTAGGAAGTTTTCACAGTAGTTAATCACTTCACATCATATGTGATGAATCACACGTTATGATCACCTGCGTAATATCATCTTGCCGCACCTATTGAAAACAACACATAAGGAATTCTGTATAGCCACCTAGATTAAGAAGGTGTGTCCTCTGCCTGTGAACAGCTATGATGAGTATATCAATAGTAATCATAACAACAGCAAACGACTAGTGCTGCGTACAAATCTGCTGAGCTTGGCACAGTATGACAGGTTCCGAATTTTTTAATGTTAATCAATGATATGGACACTTAAAATCTGTATCAATAACTATCAAATTTCTCTACGGATTTTGTATCACCGGGTGTAAAGGAAATTATCCGCCAAGAGCGAAAGTGCATTTTTTTTTATTTCCTAAGGAAGAGCGGTTCTAAAAAAGTGAAACGAGCTATCCCACGGAAAATTTAACTATAAGAAAAACAACAAGGGTAAGTGATTTAAGTTCCTTTACCATTATATTGTAGCATGAGATTAATAATATGAATCATAAGCTTAAATTTATACATAACTTAGGGCATACTGTGTCACTGTTTTGACAGTGCTGTGTGATTATTTTGTCGTCATTAATTATCTTAAATTATGTAATGGGGGGTTAAAGCTAAACATCGTACCAAAGCCTGTGCACAGCTCCAGATAAACCCTGAATAAGTAATTAACCCGCGTGCGTTCGCAAATTTGATTTTCCACCAATGCTTGAATACATCGTCGTTTAAATCTCAGAAGTTACCTGACACTAAACGCCAATTTCTGGTTGGGTTCTGCTTGTAATATGTGTCTGCGAATTTGGATGCCATCGTGTTGTTATTTCTTGTTCCATTTTAGTTGTTTGCGTGCCGTGAAAGTGAAGTCTGAACGGAACAAGACTGTATCACAATGAACTTTAGCTTGCTCCACATAACATGTTTAGAGCCTGTTTTGTTATTGATTTAGAGCACGGCGCGCGTGAGGGTTAATAATATGGCAACCGAACTGCTGGTAGAAATTTTACAGGGCGTTGTGGTTAGCAGGTGCTGAATTTGAGAATCAATTTCGGTCAGATTAAACCTGTCTGTCGAACGGAGGCTCGATCTAGGGAACTTTGCCTTCAACGGGAAGAAATACAGTAGTGAGGACGTGTCGCGAGTCGTGCTTAGGTATGTCAGCTGTTAGAGTACTTGCCTGAGAAAGGCACAGCTCTCGAGTTTGAATCTCGGTCTGCACACAGTTTTAATCCGTCAGAAAGTTTCAGATGCTGGCTTAGTGGTTTAGCAGACTGATAGTAAAGTTCTTAAGTCTCAGTTGACAGGACAGCAGAAAGAGTAAATGTTTCGTCTTGTGGCTGTTTGGGAGTGACAACTCTGCTTTTGGAATAATGTGATGGGAAGGAAGAAGTAGCCTACTATGAATGGCGGGACACCAAATTTGTTGAGACAACTCAGCTAATAGTTCATAAATATTTTCCAGGAGTAATCATTAGTGTATTGAAAAATTGATATAAGGCTTATTTTATTAAAATAGTGAGGTTTGACACTAGGGGTGACGTTTGACACTATCAGTATAATAGTTAGCCAGAAAGAAACGTTTCTATTAGTGTTGACAAGACGTGTATAACCAGTCTTGGTAGGTGGGCTGCTCAGCGCATAGATCTTCTTAATCTAGGTGGTGTTACATAGAGACGACAAGTAGTTGATAGACTTCCGAAGGAATGTGGCATCAGATGTCGACGCACAAGTTCACGTAAATGATGGACCGGTGGTTTGTGGGGCCTTAACAGATGTGGCCGTTTGCGTTCAGATCAGATACATTTAGTGAACAAGACATCTACTTGAGTTGACTATTATTCTCCTCAAACGGCTTTAGCACGGGTCTAGCCTCGTCAATCTGACAGTTTTCGTGTTGGGAGAGTCCATCGCCGACGGGAAAAACATAAAGCGTGAATGAATACCGGAGATCCGAATTACAGCTCACGCAGTGAACAGCTATCCAGTTGCCTTCAATTACTACCATACGTCCCGTGGAAGGTCAGCTGCATATCGCCCATAATAAAATGTTGCACTCTCTGACCTATATAATGGAGCTGTGCATGTTTTGAGCAGCTGTTCATGTAGATGAGGGCTTATCTGGGAACTTGGACACTTGGTGTAACAAGAAACGTGACTGATCCTGTGATACAATTCGTTTCCATTGATTTACAGCATAATGTTGATGGTTCTGTATACACGTCTTCGTAACTGACGATGTCGTTAGGTCATTGAACACGCAGGAGTGACCTATAGATTCCACCTTCAGCAATATGTGTTCAACGGTGTACTCGGAATCACTTGCGCCTGCACCAGCATTATTCTCTATCGTCAGCGCAGCCACAAATCGTCCCATATCGGGACAATCCTCTGACCTCCGTGTTCTGTGATGGGTTATGGACGTCCAGCATCTTGTCCCGTATTCGTGGTTGCCAGCTTGCCAGGCGCTGAGCCATAATGACCTTCTCTCTCTCAAAATGGCCAATGTCAGTTGATCTACTCATCTTGGAGCCTGTATCGTCACTAGAAATATTCCACATTTGTTTCTGCTCCGCACATATGTATAAAGGACGATGAAAAACTTCCCTTGCGTAAGCCATACAGTCCACAATTCGTATGCCAATCAGGCAAAACCTCCATGGGTACTGAGGCAACCATCTCACCTTTAGTACCCGTTTGGCAAACACAATGTCCTGCTACATGAAGAAGTCTGTAATTGTCTGCTGAACATCCTCATGCGACAGGAATCGTCGACCATTCAAGGAATTTTTTAAGGAACCGAAGGCGTGGTAATCGTTTGGGGATAAGTGAGAACTATGAGACGGGTACTTCAGTGCCTCCCGCTTGAGTTGACGTATGGATGAGGCCCACCTCCCAGGTCGACCAGTGTCTTTTGTCGAACGGCGACCAGTACGAAGAACTTCGTGCGCCATTCCACGACGGTGGTTTTCGATAGACACGCTGCTCAGTGTACATTCTTCACTTTCCGATGGATGCCTAACGGCAGCCAAGAAAAGAATAATGGCGGCTTGGTCCCTCTCAAGGAGACTGGTCTTATTTGGACGCATTTGGCCATAACGCCTTCCAAATTCACATTTCAGCGTTTACTGCAAGCACGTCAGAAAGACACAATGCCACTCTAATCCCCTGCCCGCATCTTAGTGCTTATATAGCCGCATCGGAGTCGCGCTACATTACGCTGCAGCAACATCCCCAAACGCAAATCCTATGATCGCGCCCTACACTTCTAACACCTCTCCTGGTTTGTGGACGGAGTGTGTGTGTCTTATACACTGAAAGACCAAAGAAACAGGTACACCTGCCTAATATAGTGCAGGCCCCCGCAAGCAAGCGGAACTGCCGCAACGTGGCATGGACTTGACTAATGTCTGAAGTAGTTCTGGAGCTGACTGACACCATGAATCCTGCTGCGCCGTCCATAAATCCGTAAGAGTATGATGGGGTGGAGATCTCTTACGAACAGCACTTTGCAAGGCATCCCAGATATGCTCAATAATGTTTATGTGTGGGGTGTTTAGTGGCCAGTCGAAGTGATTAAGCTCAGAAGAGTGTTCCTGGAGTAACTCTGGAAGAATGAGTATGAGGTGTCGTATTGCTCTGCTGGAATTGCCCAAGTTTGTCGGAATGGTCAATGGATATGAATGGGTGCAGGTGATCAGATAGGTTGCTTACGTACGTCTCACCTATCAGAGTCGTATATAGACGTATCCTATGTCCCATGTAAGTGGCCCACACCATTACCGAGCCTCCACCTCCTTGAACAGCAGTGTCCTGCTGACATGCAGGGTCCATGGATTCATGACGTTCGCTCAATACCCATACAAGTCCATCCGCTCAATACAATTTGAAATGAGACTCTTCCGACCAGGCAACATGTTTCCGGTCATCAACAGTCCAATGTCCGTGTTGTGGGGCCCAGGCGAAGCGTAAAGCTTTGTGTCGTGCAGTCATCAAGGGTACACGAGTGGGTCTTCGGTTCTGAAAGCCCATATCGATGATGTTTTGTTGAATGGTTCCCACGCTGACACTTATAAATGGCCAGCATTGAAATCTGCAGCAATTTGCGGAAGGGTTGCACTTCTGTCGCGTTTAACGATTCTCTTCAGTCATCATTGGACCCGTCCTTGCTGGATCTCTTTCCGGTCGCAGCAATGTCGGAGACTTGATGTTCTACCGGATTCATAACATTCACGCTACACTTGTGGAATGGTCGTACGACAAAATTCCCACTTCATCGCTACCTTGGGGTACTGTGTCCCATCGCTCGTGCGCCGAGTATAACACCACGTACGAACAGTGTGACTGTGTTTTTTTTTTTTTTTTTTTTTTTTGAAATATCTATAAATGACGAAAGAAAGAACTTTGAAATTCTTGTAATGGCACAAAAAAGAACTACAATAATATTTCCAATCAGCATTCTTTCTTTCCTATTTGTCATACTCGTTAACGTCTGCTTCTACAAAATATTTGTATTACAAAAAAAAATTTCGAGACTTTGTAATATCATTTAAATAATCTCAATGGTGTAGGGTTAATTAGAATACTGAACACATACTGACCGTTCTCCCCGACTGCCAACGCTTAGGTACTATTGATCACAATTAAATCCTTGGACAGCATTAATTACTCAACTCGTGCCTGCTGTTTCCATGCCGCGCGGGGTTAGCCGAGCGGTCTTGTGCGCTGCAGTAATGGACTGTGCGGCTGGTCCCGGTGGAGGTTCGAGTCCTCCCTGGGGCATGGGTATGTGTGTTTGTCCTTAGGATAAATTAGGTTAAGTAGCATGTAAGCTTAGGGACTGATGACCTTAGCAGTTAAGTCCCATAAGATTTCACACACATTTTTTGAGCAGTTTCCAAACTGAAAGTAAGCATTATTTTTATGAATTGTTGTCTCTTTACAGACTGAAGCGTCAAAGAGACTGGTATAAGCAAGCGTGTTCAAATAAAGAGATATGTAAACAGGGAGAATACGGCTCTGCAGTCGGCAACACCTATATAAGACAAGTGTCTGGCGCAGTTGTTAGATCGGTTACTGCTGCTACAATGGCAGGTGATCAAGATTTAAGTGAGTTTGAACATGGTGTTATAGGTGGCGCACGAGCATTGCGACACAGTATCTCCAAGGTTGCGACAAAGTGGGGTATTTCCCGTACGACCATTTCACGAATGTACCGTGAATATCACGAATCTGGTAAAACATCAAATCTCCGATATGGCTGCGGCTGGAAAACATCCTGCAAGAATGGGATCAGCGACGAGTGAAGAGAATCGTTCAACGTCACAGAAGTGCAACCATTCCGCAAATTGCTGCAGATTTCAATGATGGGTCAACAACTAGTGTCAGCAAGTGCAACCATTCCGCAGACTGCTGCACATTTCAATTCTGGGTCATTAACAAGTGTCATCTTGCGAAAAATTCAACGCAACATCATCGATATGCGCTTTCGGAGGAGAAGGCTCACCCATCTACCCTTGATGACTACATGACACAGAGCTTTACGCTTCGACTGGGCTCGTCAAACACAGACATTGGACTGTTGATGACTGGAAACATGTTGCCTGGTATGATGAGTCTCGTTTCAAATAGTATCGATCAGATGGACGTATACAGGTATAGAGAAAACCCCATGAATCCATGGACCCTGCATGTCAGTAGGGGACTGTTCAAGCTGGTGGAGGCTCTGTAATGGTGTGAGGCGTCTGCAGTTGGAGTGATATTGGACCCTGATACGTCTAGATACGGCTGTGACAGGTGGCATGTACGTAAGCATCCTGTCTGATCACCTGCATCCATTCATGTACACTGTGCATTCCGACGGGCGTGAGCAATCCCAGCAGGACACCCCACACGTGCAGAATTGCTACAGAGTTGCTCCAGGAATATTCTTTCGAGCTTAAACACTTCCGCTGGCCACGAAATTCCCAGACATGAACATTATTGAGGATATCTGCGATGCCTTGCAACTTGCTGTTCAGAAGAGATCTCCACCCCCTAGTACTCTTATGGATTTATGGTGAGCTCTGCAGGATTCATGGTGTCAGTTCCTTCCAGCACTACTTCAGACATTAGCCTTCATCTTCAGGTTATATATCACAGAATACCTCAAAAAGAAATCTCTGTGTGGCACATCTACTATCCAAGCTGCCCATTCCGCCATGATCCAGCATCCTTTCTCCACGACTCCACAACTACCGATTCGACACGAGTGCTATTAGCTTGCCCACGCTTTTTCTCAATAATGTAACCTCTGTAAACCGGCGACTGTGTATCGCTCATGTGTTCAGCATGCAAAGACGTTGTAAGTGACAATATTCCGAACAAACGGGAAATTTTCATTAAATTTGAGTATAAAGGTGCACCAAATGGTAGTATACCAAGCTAAGTGTGATTTAATACTCCCCGTCTACACCAAATCCTACTTTGTGCTTCCTCCGTAACGACATCGAATTTGAAGCAAAATAAAATCTGTGCTTCTTTTTTCTTTCGAGATAGGCTGTTCAATAGTTTTGCTCCCTCCGTCGTATATCTCATTTACGGATCGTAAGAATGGAACAGGGATAGGTTGGTGGCTGAATCATTGCAATTTTTTGCGTACTCAAGTTGCAGGCCTTTTGACCGACGCTTACACAAAAGAATATGAAGGCGTTGGATCTCATCAGAAAGCTGTTTACATCATCATATACCGTCTTTTCTGAATTAAATCACATTGTAATCGAGTTTCCTGTACCCACAGTGGTCGCTATATCTGGAGACACTGTTCGTTTAAACTATTCTTTGCAACTATAGCCAATGGGCGCAGGTATGGGGGCTAAAATTAAAGAAAACAGAAGCTTTTTGTTGAGCCATTCATCATTACGGGAAATCAAGAGTCCCTGTCTAAAAGACTCGAAGAGACACTCAAACCCCAGAGTACGAGCCCACCAATCAATCTTGCATAAAGTAGCTAAAATCTCAAATACATCGTGTTGGGGGTGTAACGGCAGATAGCTCTACTGATGACCGAGGACGGTGTTTATCAGTGTTTTCTGAATCTGCGTGACTAATTATCATAACTATTACGAGCAGTATGTTTTTAGGTTGGTTAGTACCTCCAAGTACCCATTGCACAACCAAACCACTAATGCTTATTTTTCCTTGGGTTGTAGGTTAGTTATTGAGGAGTGAATGCATGGACATCAAATGGATAGCCTATACTGACAAGTACAGTCCCCTTCACAGTGCAGTAACGACATTGCACAGAACACAAGGTAGTAATTAGTGTCGTTTGTTCGCGGAAAAAGAGTTGTATGAAAAGAAGAAACAACTAACACACTGAAGCAGGCACGTATTAAGGTACCAATTATCACAATTTCTGTACCTATGCCCCAAACATTCTGCATACCAGAGTAGTTTTTAGAAATTAGTTGCATAAAAGACGCTGAAGGGGAAAACATCGTAGATTTATCAACATCAGAAGACGTGCAGCCCTAAACCAAATGGAACTAAAGAAACCAAAGAGAGATTGGCCAACTATCTCGAGCAACTTAAAAAACCGAGTATTACCGACGCACATGATAATCGTTTGGTATGAAGTTGCTACGCAAACGATCCCTCTTTGCGAGAAGTATGCATCCCTAGCTCACACGTTTGTTTGTGAAGATCAAACCCGAGTTAGGAACTGGACTTACAAAAATTTAGTGTTCAGATATTAAATTTCGTTTCATGAGTCATACTCCATGGATCATTCGAAAATGAGTATTTGGGAAGTTGAAAAACGTCATTGATGAACAATTTGCTCAAGGGAAATGTAGTATGATGACTTTAATTTGTTAAAAATCCTGCTATTACACTATTAAATTGAACTGTAAGTAAAACTAATTTGTTCTAAAATCTCCATGCTGGTATTATTTAACAGTGTAGAACGTATTTTAAAATTCCACTCTTATTTTGCATAAGATATTTAAAATGCTCTCGAAACATATTTAAAACATGAGTACTTGTGTATCGGAAATCTTCATACGTTAGAGTTAAACCCTTTAAGCATTCACAAGGGCTACAATTAGTGCAATTGCAACAATCATAGTTTGAAGTATTTTTCAAAAAGGATAATACTTATTAAGACTAAGGCCATTTATGTGAATCTGCATTGTGAAATAGTTTTCAAAACACCAAGATGTTTAAAGGGATCTCTGAAGGACGTTCTGCAACAGAAACCAAATATAATTCTAATTACATGCTTCTTTATAATGAATATGTATCTTTCTACATCGAATTTCTTCAGTAAATTATTCCGTAACTGATTATCTATTGCAAATATGCTAAATAAAAGTTTATTCAGTATTAATTCGTTAGTGTAGAGTTACAATCAAACATACTGCAAATGCAGCTGAATTAAGACATTTCATTGACTCTAGGATGCAGGTTGTTCAATCAGGTTGCGATGCTTATATAGGCCCAAAACGTATCTGATTCTTCATTGTTTCGTTGTTTGAGAAAATCATAATTCAAAATTGTTAAGGCTTTTGCGACCACTTGTTGACAAACTGCCTATTGGCTTCTGTCTCGTCAGTAAAATCATTAGATAAACGTCAGCCGAACGACCCGAGACAGAAGCCAATAGGCAGTTTGGAAATCATAATTATTGGTTGTGCGTTTTGTTACAAGTCCCGAAATGATATTTTAAGCTTTGTCAAACAATTAATTTTGTCCCACTTGTCTTGAAACACCTGTTTTAAGTACAATATTTAATTTGTAGTCTACTATCAAGAGCACTACTATCACTTTTATTCCCACGTTTATGTTATTCACTTAAAGAACGTCTTCTAAAAAGACGTATTTAATCTTCAGCCAGGCGCAAGAGTTGCGGCAATTAACGATTTTATCTTCGTTCCTCAAAAGAACTCTTACCAACATGTAGCGCTTACTACTCTTTCTAAACTCGCGAATACTGGTTACGACAACAATTATTCCGTGAAACTGTTATGAAATGACTACGAAGTGGCATAATATTGAACAATCAAGCAACACGCAGATTTGAATATAAAATGTTACCGAAATTCCTCACGCCACCAAGAAATATAAAGCCACTTAACAAATAGGAACTAAAGCCGGTTCATTAAACAATAATTTAGTGCGGTCGTAACATGTTTTTATGGCCGCACTGAATCAGCAGAGTCGTAATCCTTGAGCGATACTACGGAATGGTGAGCCACAAATTTTCGTGCGCGGACTGTAACTGGCGCATTAAAAGCTTCTACATTCTCCGTCCCCGCATTCGGAGACGGGAAGTTTCTTGACATATGATTATAAAACCTGTTGATATGATCACATCCAGTAATAGTTCCACGAAATTGCTCCTTGCTCCAGGAGACGCTTTCGTTACCAAAATAGAGATATTCCTGGTAGGACAAGGGAAGTAATGGTTCTGACCTAGAGAACACAGTTTACTACTCACAAGAACACTGTTTACCACTCACAAAAACCGAATAAAGATTTGTATTAAATTTCGAGACCCCATATTTCCTCTCAAGTAACGTAGGCTAAACATTATCATCTCTTTTACCTACGCATACGTTCTGTGAAAATATTCAGAGGTCATATTCTCCTCGAGTATTATACCTACGCACGTTGAGAAACGCCTGTCAATTTTTTGTGGTAACTTTACATTTCGCGGACAGTTGGAGCTAAGGAAATTGATCAAGCGGAAGTTGCTTTCCTTTGCTGATAGAGCAATCTTTTCTACAGTCTGTCCCAGAATTTTCGGAATTATGCAGATAATATATAGGATCATAAACTGAGGACTTTGTGGAGAGGGCCTAATAGCAGGGAATTAATATTTAGTTTGTTACTGACGTAAGCAGTTTACACCCTGTAGCAGCTACTGGGGCTCAAAGTAGCTTTCCAAGGTGACGACCGCCCGTCTCATTGTATGCTTTACAACATAATCCATTCCATAATTGAACTATAGGTTCGAAATCTCATAGCGCTGTGGTTTCCACACGTTACTTATGACTAGTGACCGCTACCCCCGGTTCTTAAAATTAGCGAACAAAATGTGTTGCGAATAGGGTTTGTAGGAAAGAAGCAATAAGTTAAAATGCCATGCCTGTTTTAGTTCTTGAACAGCAAGAATGTTGTAATCGATAAACTTTTCTCTTTTCGTATTCTTGTGCGATGTCAATGAGGAAAAGTTACGAAAGGTTTGAAATTATGCGTAAGGTTTGCTTGGAGTGTCTACACTACTGGCCATTAAAATTGCTACACCACGACGATGACGTGCTACAGACACGAAATTCAACCGGCAGGAAGAAGATGCTGTGATATGCAAATGATTAGCTTGTCAGAGCATTGACATAAGGTTGGTGCCTGTGGCGACACCTACAACGTGCTGACATGAGGAAAATTTTCCACAGATTTCTCATACACAAACAGCAGTTGACCGGCGTTGCCTGGTGAAAAGTTGTAGTGATGCCTCGTGTAAGGAGGAGAAATGCGTATCATCACGTTTCCGACTTTGATAAAGATCGGATTGTAGCCTATCGGAATTGCGGTTTATCGTATCGCGACATTGCTGCTCGCGTTGGTCGAGATCCAATGACTGTTAGCAGGAATTTGAATCGGTGGGTTCAGGAGGGTAATATGGAACGCCGTGCTGGATCCCAACGGCCTCTGTATACTTTGTAGCAGGACGTACAAGTGATGCACGCGGTCAGGGAAAAAAGCGAGTGTCAACTGACGATATTGTTAAGTGAATGGATCACGTGATTCGAGAAAGTCGTCTACGAAAGGCAATTCAGAACGAACGGAGAGGAATCTTGTCATCAGGTATTGTGCTTCTTGACAATGCTCAGCTGAACACAGCAGCTGCAAAAAAGACGCTCCTGCAGCGTTTTCGATGGGAAGCTCTTGATGACACACCATTCATACTGAACTTGGTTCCCTCTAATTCTCATTCCCTTGCTCACATAAACCGCTGGCTAAGAGAACAGCATTTTGGCGCAGGCAACGAACTGCAAACCAGCATCGGCTGCCTTCTGTGACAAGCGGATCTGAAACTTGGTTCCACGCTAGGACAAATGTCTGCAGGATGTTTCCGCAATAATATGGCATAGGGAATGCTCCACTGAACAATTTGAGGTAGGAACCTGGGGTCGGAGAAGCCAGCTTAATCAGATATGGAAGTAATCTTGTCTACCGCTTTGTCTAGCATGACTGTTTTCCAGCATATTTACAACTAACATTAGTACGAGTGTAAACGCACTGTGCTGTTTATTTAAACGTACATTCCTTATTTCCTGCAAGGAAACAAGGAGGACGAACTTGATTACTAGGGTCATGATGCAGGTTTTTTTTTAGTTTCCTTGTCCATAAGACGGCTGTGTTGTATCGTATTTACATTGTCCAGTGAAAGAACGTCTTATGAATCAACGACAGACCCATTCGTTACTCAGTGCTATTCAGAGACGTACAGAGCAGTACGATTGAGCAGTAGCGGTACATTATTTCCTGGTCCCTGGACTGGAAGGGAAGGTCCCATTCCATGTCCTGCCAGGTCACCTGACCTGGAACCGCTTGATTATTTCCGATTGGGGTATCTAAATTCACTTGTGTATGAGACCCCAGTGGGTAACGAGATAGAATCAGTTGCCATAATGGTAGCTGCATGTGAAATGATCCAAAACAAACCACGAATATCTTTCAGGATGCGTCAGAATCTTGTTCGCCATTGTCTTGGTTGCACTGAGGTTGATGGCCGTGAGTTTCAGTACATTTGGTAAAATTCAGTACAAATGGTACGTTCATTGTTTCAATGATGATATTTGCAGTCAAATGTAACTAATGTAAGTAAAGAAAGTACACAGTTATGTGATTTTATTCCTGTAATCTCCTGAAGCTGGATTCTCCAACCCTATGTTCCCTACCTCAAATTGTCCCGCGGAGCATCTTCTATGGATTGTTAAATTTTTGCACGCTTTTACGGGAACACCCTGTATAATCGGAATGGCGACTGTGTAGAGAAGTAAGTGGAAGGTGCAGCCAAAAGTTGCAAATAAAACGTTTTTTATTTAATTAATTTATTTATTTATTCAACCCGATCTGGTAAAGGCCATCAGGCCTTGTCTTACATCAGACCAGGTTTTCACGCATAATTGACGTAATAGTTATTTAAGAAATAACGATTTCGATATGGCAAATAGTATTAGAATGATCTGAGAGTCTGAGGTAGCAATATGAGTAAATTATATTGACAATGAGCTGATAACGTTAATATTGGCAGTATTCGTACTACTGCAACTGCTGCCACTAATAGTGATAATAATAATAATAACAATAACATTTGAAATCCAAACTGGAGTGCGACAGAGTGACGGACTTTCACCATTACTCTTTAATATCATTCTGGAAAAAATTATCAGGACATGGGAAAAAGAAGTCAAAGGAATCCAAATTGGCATTAGAAAAGATAATAGATTCAATGTGAAGTGTTTAGGTTTTGCGGATGACCTTGCAATCCTCACAAATAATAGAAAAGAAGCCACTAACGCCATAGAGAAGTTACACGAAGTTGCACAAAGAACTGGCCTGCAAATCTCGTATGAGAAAACCCAGTACATACAAAGAGTGCCACAAGACATATTGCTTATTGTGACAAGGGAAAATCGTACAAGTACCACATTTTAAGTACCTGGGAGAAATCATTCAGCCATCAGGGATCAACCTAAAGGCCAATGAGGAAAGAATAAAAAAACTGCAGAAAGCATATAAACTCACGTGGAACTATTATAACAAAAAGTCCATATCCATTAACGCAAAATTGAGGCACTACAGCACTGTCGTACTTCCGGAGGCACTGTATGCATCTGAAACAACACAAATAGGTGGGCAAACTAAAATCAAAGAAATAGAGAAACAAGAAAGGAAAATTCTCAGGAAAATTTTTGGCTCGATCCAAGAGCAAGGAATCTGGAAGAAGAGACCAAAATCAGAATTATATAAATACACAGACAAGATTACAGATACAATAAGGGAAAGAAGAATGCAGTTCTATGGACATATCCACAGGATGAATGAAAACAGAATTTCAAAGCGAATTCTTAAAGTCATCAACTCAGGCAGGGGAAAAACAAAATGGATAAAAGAAGTTGAAGAGGACCTCAGACAAGCACACATAACAGTAAACGATGCAGAAAATAGAACTGAATTCAGGAACATCATCAAAAAACATAAATTTGACACCACAACACAGAAGAGACCAGGATGCAAATGGACAGCGGAGCGAAAGAAACAACACAGTGAACACATGAAGAAAATATGGGCTCAGAAGAAACATAAACAATCATCATAAAGGAATTCAAGTTCAAACGCTCTCTTAAATGGGAATAATCGAAAATAATAATAATAATAATATAATAATAATAATAATAATAATAATAATAATAACGACAGTAATAAAAATAATGATTGTGGCAGGTATATGAAGAATTTATAGCTGCACAAAATCGATGTTTTCTGATATAGCAAGTTCTGGAGAAAGGAAATGAGGAAGATGAGGTTTGAAAGAGGCGTGTACTAGGGTAACAAGTGTGTACAGAGACAATGGTAATGCTTATTGTCGCTTTAGTAGGTACGTCTCTGTCTTCTGAAGCTGCAGATATTACTCAATTCTCTGATACAATGCGGGAGATTATTCCTGATTCAGGTTTCTGCTAGTAAGAAAGATATCAAGAACGATGGAGTGGAACAGAAAGAATTTTGCTCTGATGGTAACAGTCGTTTCTTCCACGTTGTTGATACGAGGGCGTTAAGGTCGAGGAGAAAGATGAGAGACGTTCTTCATTCACAAAACAGTGGAGAAGATGGAGGATACGGAAATCTCTACGCTTGTCGTACGCAGCCAGTAGCGCTGTGCATACGATGGTGAAATACGATCAAAAAGTCGAACATCACACATAACGAACACAGGCATTCACAACCAGTCCCAAGCGCTGTGAGATTTCCTCAGAAAGCGTTGCACGATAATCTCGCTGTAACCAATAACTGAAGGTATAAGTGTTTGTACAAGTTTTTTTCAGGTGAAGAAAAAAAGGATAGGGCCCCTCCTCGCCCACACCAACGTGGTGACCAAGCCAAAAGTTCTACTGTCACCTGCGTATAACATGTTAGTTTTCAAATCGTGAGTCACAGGGTGCGGGCTGGGCTGTAATGTTGTCCATGCGTCTGGGTAGGATTACTCATTGACATGGTCGATCAGGAGACAGGAAGTGGACGAAAGCGATCGAAGAGTAGCGGTTTGTAAGGGCAGAGGGAAAGAAAGTGCCAAGGCAAGCGCCAAGGGAAAAAAACCTCTGCGACAGTAGCACGGATAGTAAGGGCAGTAGAGGCTTGCTACCGAGACAGTGCATGCAAGGTGTGGTTATGTTAATGCGAAGTATCGTGCATCGTTACCTTTGTCGTTGCGGATGCTCGCTGTAGGGCCTGCTACGGCTGCTGCGTCCCTGTAACAGTTCAAGGTCGTCATACATTAGTGGGCGATCGGTCATAGATCAGCTCACAGTGTAGGGAGTGTGTGTGACCGTTTTTCAGGTGAAGAAGGACGAGTTTTTTATATATTTGTAGCGTATGGAGTGATGCTGAGGCCTTCTCGCCATTTGAAATTACGTGTTCAGTTCAGATTAGATTTTCGTGTATTATTACTCCTAGACTCGTTGCTGCAAGCGGGAAGTTGATATATGTGCCATTTAGGGTCAAAGATGCTAGAGATTCCCGATATTTCGGATTAATGAGCTTAGAATGACCAGACACTACTCCTTGGGTTTGCATGTGTACTGCTTTAACCCTATATGCTGCGCCCATTTTCACTGAAAACACAGGACTTCTTTAAAATTTTCACTGTGGTTTTCATTTTGCGACCAATCGGACCTTAAAAAATGTGGCACCGTGTAAAAAACGGTTGTTTGCGGAATAGGGGGTTCTGAAATTCCATAATTTCGTCTGCAAACACGGCTGCAGCTGAAACTTCAAAATCGAATGATTAATATTCCTACACCACTGCCCATTAAAATTGCTACACCACGAAGATGATGTGTTACAGAAGCGACAGGAAGAAGATGCTGTGATATGCAAATGATCAGCTTTTCAGAGCATTCACACAAGGTTGGCGCTGGTGGCGACACCTGCAACGTGCTGACAAGAGGGAAGTTTCCAACCGATTTCTCATACAGAAACCAAACAGCAGTTGACCGGCGCTGCCCGCTGAAACGTTGTTGTGATGCCTCGTGTAAGGAGGAGAAATGCGTACCATCACGTTTCCGACTTTGATAAAGGTCGGATTGTAGCCTATCGCGATTGCGGTTTATCGTATCGCGACATTGCTGCTCGCGTTAGTTGAGATCCAATGACTGTTAGCAGAATATGGAATCGGTGGGCTCAGGAGGGTAATACGGAACGCCGTGCTGGATACCAACGGCCTCGTATCACTAGCAGTCGAGATGACAGGCATCTTATCCGCATAGCTGTAACGGATCTTGCAGCCACGTCTCGATCCCTGTGTCAACAGATGGGGACGTTTGCAAGACAACAACCACCTGCACGAACAGTTCGGCGACGTTTGCAGCAGCATGGACTATCAGCTCGGGGACCATGGCTGCGGTTAGCCTTGACGCTGCATCACAGACAGGAGGGTTTGCGATGGTGTACTCAATGACGAACCTGGGTGCACGAATGGCAAAACGTCATTTTTTCGGATGAATCCGTGTTCTGTTTACAGAATCATGATGGTCGCATCAGTGTTTGGCGACATCGCGGTGAACGCTCATTGGATGCGTGTATTTGTCATGGCCATACTGGTGTATCACCCGGCGTGATGGTATGGGGTGCCAGTGGTTACACCTCTCGGTCACGTCTTGTTCGCATTGACGGCACTTTGAACAGTGGACGTTACATTTCAGATATGTTACGACCCGTGGCTCTACCTTCATTCGATCCCTGCGAAACCCTACATTTCAGCAAGATAATGCGCGACCGCATGCTGCAGGTCCTGTACGGCCCTTTCTGGATACAGAAAATGTTTGACTGCTGCCCAGGCCAGCACATTCTCCAGACCTCTCACCAATTGAAAACGTCTGGCCAACGGTGGCGGAGCAACTGGCTCGTCACAATGCGCCAGTCACTACTCTTGATGAACTGTGATATAGTGATGAAGCTGCATGGGGAGCTGTACCTGTACACGCCATCCAAGCTCTGTTTGACTCAATGCCCATTCGAATCAAGGCCGTTATTACGGCCAGAGGTGGTTGTTCTGGGTACTGATTTCTCAGGATCTATGCACCCAAATTGCGTGAAACTGTAATCACATGTCAGTTCTAGTATAATACATTTGTCCAACGAATAAGCGTTTACCATCTGCGTTTCTTCTTGGTGTAGCAATTTTAATTGCCAGTAGTTGAGTTAGTTCAAATCTGTGGAGACAGCACAGTGTGAGGAGGTCTCCAGCTGTGTGAGGTACGGACCAGTATGGGAGCGCTCGCAGACGTACGACCGCAGCCCGCTGGTCAGCAGAGGCAGACAGTAGACCGGTCGGGGTCGGGTTCGCGTGACAGCTCATTACCGGACCGGCTGCGTGGCTCCTGAGTCACCGGCCAGCCGGCAGCTGACGGATGACCCGCCGCTGCGCTGACAGGCGCCGCGCCGGCGCACACGCGCTGCCGGCCCACCGGCCACCGTGCGAAAAGTGACCGCTGACTCGTTCCCACCGTGGCACTAGTGCGGACCCGCTAACCATATCTCACTCTCATTTGAATAATAAACCACCGTTAACGCAGTGTCCTGTAAATTGCGCCCAGTGAAACCCGCATCCAGTGAAATTGTTGTCCAGAGACTGGTTTGATGCAGCTCTACACGCTACTCTATCCTGTGCAAGCTTCTTCATCTCCCAGTACCTACTGCAACCTACATCCTTCTGAGTCGGCTTAGTGTATTCATATCTTGGTCTCCTTCTACGATTTTTACCCTCGACGCTGCCTTCCAATACTAAAATGGTGATCCCTTGATGCCTCAGAATATGCTCTACCAACGGATCCCTTCTTCTAGTCAAGTTGTGCCACACATTTTTCTTCTCTCCAGTTCTATTCAGTACCTCCTCATTAGTTATGTGATCTACCCATCTAATCTTCAGCATTTTGCTGTAGCACCACTTTCCGAAAGCTTCTATTCTCTTCTTGTCTAAATTATTTATCGCCCACGTTTCACTTCCATACATGGCTACACTCCACACAAATACTTTCAGAAACGAATTCCTAACACTGAAATCTATACTCGATGTTAACAAATTTCTCTTCTTCAGAAACGCTTTCTTTGCCATTGCCAGTCTACATTTTATATCCTCTCTACTTCGACCATCATCAGCTATTTTGCTCCCCAAATAGCAAAACTCATTTACTACTTTAAGTATCTCATTTCCTAATCTAATTCTCGCAGCATCGCCCGATTTAATTCGACTACATTCCATTATCATCGTTCTGCTTTTGTTAACGTTCATCTTATATCCTCCTTTCAAGACACTGTCCATTATGTTCAGCTGCTCTTCTAGGTCCTTTGCTGTCTCTGACAGAATTACAATGTCATCGGCGATCCTCAAAGTTTTTATTTCTTCTCCATGGATTTTAATTCCTACTTCGAATTTTCCTCTTGTTTCCTGTACTGCTTGCTCAATATACAGATTGAACAACATCGGGGATAGGCTACAACCCTGTCTCACTCCCTTCCCAACCACTGCTTCTCTTTCATGCCCCTCGACTCTTATAACTGCCATCTAGTTTCTGTACAAACTGTAAATAGCCTTTCGCTCCCTTTCTTTTACCCCTGCCACCGTCAGCATTTGAAAGAGAGTATTCTAGTCAACATTGCCAAAAGCTCTCTCTAAGTCTACAAATGCTAGAAACCTAGGTTTGCCTTTCCTTAATCTATTTTCTAAGATAAGTCGTGGGGTCAGAATTGCTTCACGTGTTCCAACTTCTCTACGGAATCCAAACAGATCTTCCCCGAGGTCGGCTTCTACCAGTTTTTCCATTCGTCTGTAAAGAATTCGTGTTAGTAATTTGGAGCCGTGGTTTATTAAACTGGTAGTTCGGTACCAGTGAAATTAGCACCCACAAAAGTTCGACATAGCGTCCACTAATTCCGCCTGTCCAAACTCCGCGACTTGCGCGGCAGGTAGGGGAGCTGAGAATCCGTAACGGCCTGCTCTTACGTCGTGTTTTTATGAACTGGAATGGAGACACTCGAACAAGAACCGTTGAAAAACCTAGATTTGTTACAATCGGAGGTGATGATAATCTTTCTTAACTTTATTTGCACTGAAGCGCCGATGAAACTGGTATAGCCATGTAAATTCAAACACAGAGATATGTAAATAGGAACAGCTGCGCTCGCAGCGCCTATATAAGACAACAAGTGTCTGGAACAGCTGTTACATCGGTTACTGCTGTTACAATTGCAAGTTATCTAGATTTAAGGGAGTTTGAACGTGGTGTTATAGTCGGCCATGGAGCGATGGGCCACAGCATCCCCGAGGTAACGGGAAGTGAGGATTTTCCTCGTACGACTATTTCACGAGTGTACCCTGAATACCAGGAATCTGGTTAAACATCAAATCTCCGACACCACTGCGGCCGGAAAAAAGATCCTGCAAGAAGAGGACCAACGGCGGCTAAACAGAATCGTTCAACGTGACAGAAGTGCTGTCTTTCCATAAATTGCTGCAGATTTCAATGCTTGGCCATCGACAAGTGTCAGCATACGAACCGTTCAACGAAACATCATCGATATGGACTTTCGGAGCCGAAGGTCCACTCGTGTACTCTTTATGACTGCACGACACAGAGCTTTAGGCCTCGCCTGGGCCCCTCAATACCGACTATGGGCTGTTGATGACTGGAAACGTTCCCTGGTCCGACGAGTCTCGTTTCAAATTGTATTGAACGGATGGAAGTGTATGGGTATGTAGATAATCTCATGAATCCATGGGCCCTGCCTGTCAGCAGGGGACTGTTCAAGTTGGTGGAGGCTCTATAATGGTGTGGGGTGTGTGCAATTGGACTGACATGGGACAACTGCTGTGTCTAGATACGACTCTGACAAGTTGTAATGTTGTTGCTTTAATTTGCTCTGAATGCGGTGCTGATAGACAGTAAAAGCGGGTTAAAAGCTGTGAGCTGTCTGGGGAAGTAAACCTTGCATTACTGCGCAACTGTTTCACCAGGTATCCAGTCTAGCTTACCAAACTATATATATATATCTATTTATATATATATATATATATATATATATATATATATATATATATATATAAAGAGAATTTAAATAAAAAGAAAAAAATCTGTTTATATTTGGAAATTTATTTTAACATTGATCATTGAAATTTCAGCATATTAAACTTGATTCATAACTGAACTGGTGATTTATTTAGGATTGTGAAAATGTGAGTTTGTAATCTTACAGGACACATCAAATATGGAACCAAGATTGGAAGACTGCACACAACACTGCATTCACAAAATAACACACGAAGATCGTTGAAATAAATGCAAGAGGAAATTAACCACAACCAACCGATTCAATTCTCACCCAAAGAAGTTACGTTCGTAGCGCAATCCTGTCCGTCATGTAATTACCACACACTGATATACTAAATTCATACTAACTCTCTGTGAAATCTTCCCGAAAAGAATAGCTGAGGGCTACTTTGATGATTACACCACATGCTTCACGTGGTCAACTTGGTTTACACAAAGAGTATAACTCCACAATAATTTGGATAATTAAAATAAATTATATCGAAAAACAATTTACAAAATAAAAACCTCGAACTGGTTACTATCGTCTTACTACTAACCTGATGGGTCAAACAATTGTATAAGCTGGTGGTACTGCTCTCACAAAGTACACCCCACGTGGGCTGAACATAAAGAAAAGTTTCTATATTGAAAAATATTGTCAAGACGAGACGTTATAATCTCACGCACATTCGCATTTAAGATTGATGATCTTAGTTAGAGTTACTGATGAACACGTGGTTCCACTCTCCTCACAAAGTAGTGACAAAGCAACTACTGGAAGATATTCTGAACTTCACACTCGAAATACACTGCATTGCAATTTAAGATAACATTAGATATTTTAGAGCTAAACCTGAAATAAAGGTGATTAAATTTTCCGTTAGGCTGAACTTAAGAAATCCATTGTCCTACGGACTTAGCAGACATGTGCTTAGCCGGAGATCTTACCACTTCAGACGCTCGCTGTGGACAGACTGCCATGGTCCCTTCCTGAGGGTGCCTCACAGATACAAACGGAAGTGACCAGAGAGGCAGCTTCCTATACCAACATGACAAAGGACGGACTGGACCATACTAAGAATAGAAACCTCTCTGCTTTTAGAAAGTGTAGCTACCTGTTCCGACGTTGGTCCTACTGTTCTCTAGCAAACAGGCTTGTTTGCTACCATCCAGCATGCAACTAGAAACACATTTGCTCATTCACCCTCTCACACAGAAGGGAAGGGGAATGACAGTATCTTATCATATACAGTATATAAAAGAAAGCGGATGCAGGTTCCGTATGAGACTGTGTGACATGAATTACATATGAACTGTGTGTTAAAGTATACTAGTGTGACAGATCGTTCTTGTTTATGTGTAAAAGTAACACGTTCCACTGCTCAGTCTCTTCCCAGATAGTCAGAAATACCACAGTAAATTTGGAAAAGGAATTTATGCCGTAAATGACAACTTATTTAAGAAATGAACATGAAAGGAATCCAACAGAGACCTTTCATAACCCCAACGCTCCGGGAAAAGACTGTGCAGGAAATTTTATGGCCATGCTAGGACATTCCCAAGCAGGTTTCTCATACCCAACTTACACCAAAAATGTAAATAAAAGGCAAAAGGTCACCAGCTACTTGCTAAAACACAATAATTTCAACACAATCTTTAGAATCTACCAATTTCAAAGAGAAAAGAACAATCTGTGACACCTATTTTTTTAATTGTAGACCTAATTCGGTCAGCAAGTAAAAACAATGGTTCCTGTGTCATTAATATGAAAACAATTTCTGTATGTTACCCGTATGGAGTTCACCAGTGTTTGCTCATTGCAAGAGCCAACTGATCACAGGAAAATTTATGACTGTTTATTAACAAGTAAAATTTATTAAAATAGCAAAGGCGTCACAGCAATTTTTAAAAAAACATGAAAATAACATCAGTATTATAAAGCAGAACATTACAATGCACAATCCGCAAAAGCAAAAAAAAAAAAAAAAAAAAAAATATATATATATATATAAGAGAAAAAACATGTTTTACAAAGTGGTTATCGAAAAAAAATTCGATATCTTATAAAACTAATAATTTGTAGAATTAAAATAACTTTGTGGCACAAATTTAATCACTCTACTGTATTTCAGTTAGCTAGCAAACAATGATCACTGTGCCATTCTACTGAAACTACAATTAATTATGTGATTGTTACCCTTAAGGGGCTCCTCACTATAAATATGCCCCATGCAAAGGCTAATCGATCACAGTCCAATGAGCATGTATAGCTATCTGACTGATAAACGAAGCAATGCCACAGGAATGAATTTACGAAACAAAATATCACAAATCTAATACAACACACAAAAACAAACATTGAGAAATAAAACAGCTCTGAAAGTACAGTAGTTAACGTCTAAAAAAACACCAATTAATAAAACACCTGCATAATACAAGAGTCAGTATAATAAAAAAAAAACACCAATAAATCGAACCCCTGCAAAATACACGATCAAAGTTTCTCTGAAAGAACACACGTAAATGCATTGGTCTAAGAACCATATAAACACTGTTCACTGGCACCCTCAGTAGTTCCACTGTTCCGAGGCACAATATAGGGGGGGGGGGGGGGGAGGGGTTCATCGCCATAGCTGTCAGTAGGGATTTTTGTCCATCTGTTGCGTGCAAACCCGCCGTCTCTGCCCTCTCATGAAGTTTCTCTTGGTGGCCCATGTCATGTACATCTCGATTTGGTTCCATGTTTGTGTTGTCAAATTCCTGCGGTATACTCGTTTGACACGCCAGGTTGATATTCCTGGGCAAGAATGACACTTAATGGCTCTTCTTTGTGCCACCCTTAGCTACCAGAGAACATCGAACTATGATTTACTGTAGCTTGACAGTGGGCATCCGCCAGGAAATGTTGATAGGCGCCGTTGAAGTCTGCCAGTTTCTATGGACAGTATGTGTCAAAAGGCTCTACACCCCTTGTGTTGTTACATTCTTGAGTTACCCTCGATTGGCTCGCCAGTTTGATATTCCTGGGCAAGGATGACACGTAGTGGCTCTTCTTTGTGCCACCCTTAGCAACCAGGGAACACTGAACCATGATTTATTGTCGCTTGACAATGGGCTTCCGCCAAGAAATGTTGATACTCGTCGTTGACGTCTGCAAGTTTCTATGGACAATACCTGTCAAAAGGCTCCACGCCCCTTTATCCCCTGTTTTCTGTCGTTTCACCGCAGCCATCTCGTCATGGTCGCGCGCGTGTGGTGCGTTGCCAGCAGATAGATTTCCGCGCGGTGGACCGCTCGGCCATCTCAGGTCATCGCCTCCATGAAGGGTCGCACTGGTGCGGCCGGCCATTAGCTCCAGGTGCAAGGGAAAGTGTTTGCCGTGTGCCCTTCTTTTGTTGTCGACCGCGCTCACAAAGTTGCCCGGCTGACAGTGTGTCCTGCTGGGAAACCCGCCTGTTTACAACTAGTCCTCCTCCTCGCTGCTCTCGCTGTCTCGTTAGAGTTTAGCCGGTTCGCTTTCACATTCTCAACTGCATTCACAGAAATTGTTCATCATAGTTAAGTGATTACAAAATGTCATACATAATACCACTTACTATTGTCTTTCACAATTTTTAAGAAGAAAAGTGAACCTTAATTTTTATTAAATAAAAACGTTAGATGAATCGACAGTATAAAAATAAAAGTTAAATGACTTGACAATATAAAAAATAAAAGTGAAATGACTTGACAGTATAAAAATAAAAATTAAATGAACTGACAATATAATATCTAAATCCACATCACTAATGTGGTTCACTTGCGTTTTAATAAATCAAATGCTACTTATTAATTCACTAAAATGAATAGGATTATGCCTTGTGCAAGTATAGGTCAGGACAGCATAGGGTTCACATGTTATTTACACACACACATGCACACCTGTTGTCTATTCTACAAACTAACTACCCATAAACATGCATTACTCAAAATTTTACTTCAATCCACTACTAGTTGATCCAACAAGCTACTTCAATGCTACTTCAACACAGTGTTTATACCACTACAACACTGCTCTAATTCATCCTCTTCCTGACGCCCACGGCATACGTCTTGTCACATGATAAATATGCAGAAACTTTCCTTAAACATACACTGTAAAAAGAACAGTGGTTATTTACACGCCAAAACATTTATACCAGTTGACACACCTTATAAGAGACTCGCAATTATACATATATCATACTCATATATTCACGCATAAAACAGTAAGACAATTTCATCTAAAATTACGTTATCACAAGAATTAATCACACAGATGACTCTGAGAAGGGTAAAAATATTTTCATTATACAGGTTATACTACATTTTCTTACCCATTTCGTTCCTTCTTTAAGTTACCTTTCGCTTCCAAATCATTTATTTCGCCTGTGGTGGTCATCTGGATTCATTTCTCATGAATGGCAAAATTGTGGTCACCTCTATTCTGTAAAACAGTTTCATCTTAACATCCTATTGAACAGACAACTGACACAAAAGATCCGAATCCTCCTGCAGTTTAAATGATAAATGTTTTGCTTCATCCTTATTACATTAAACCAAGCTTTCCTTTGGCCCCTTAGTCAAAATTATTTAATCTTCCTCTACCGTCAAGAGGGAAATTTCCTCAGTACAACTCATATAGGCTGCAGTGCATCTCGCGCCAGCGAAAACAGTAAGCTGTAATGCTCACTGCATCAGCAAAACATATAAACGTCACTTTTCTAGGACAAGTATTAACGCAGAGTAATTTTTCAGGCTCTGGCTCAACATCAGTCAAGACTACAAAAAGGATCCGTATTTCTGTTCCATTCTCCATTTGCTGGAAAACTGCTCGTCATTTGACTACCATAATACTATTTCAGGGCCACATAAATTACACAAACCACAACTCTTCTGTCACCTTGAAGGGAATCAATCTACTTACGAAATCCACAGACAGCGCTTTACGTACTCAGCTATGAAGAACAAAAAAGACATATCATCAATATTAACATATTAGCGCATATTGGAAAGCCATTGGTTAAACAATCGTATTATCGCATCCTGTTTTCAAGATTCCAAACTTACTCATTCCTTTCTCAGAGTTCTCCTATCTTAAAATATTCATACAGCATGCATACTATAGTAAGAGATCCTCATTTATACTGACAAATATAGAATAGTAATAGATAGATAGTAGCACTGAAAGCAGAAAATCGGAAACAAGGCTACTAACAGTTGGGGACCTGGGTTTGCCAGACCCATAATACCCACAGATTGGATATTCCCCTGAGTTTTGCATTAATTAAACACAGATCTTGCTTCTCTCAGGAGCGACTCTTTTCAATTTACACAAAAAACCATAAACAGCAGTTCACTCGTTCACAAAGAAACCTTTTATCTTCACATTTGAACCAACCTAAATCGTAATTGCACAAGGATAGAAAAAAACTAAAAACATCACTTTAATCAATCACCTAGAAATATCTTTATCATTATTTTTACCAACATATTATTCAAAATGCATACGTCACAAATTTAAACCAATCAATTCATTCTCCTATGTACTCATTTGCCATGTCAGTCATTTGTTCCGATTGGGCGCCTTCTGCGCTGATCGTTTGTCATTGCCGGTTTTGTTCATTTCGATTTGCTGGATTATGTCTAGGGTTAGCCGGCCGAATTTCAACATCATGAGGTGCTCCGCCTACAGTCCTATTCCCACCGTGTTTACCGTAGTATCGATTCTGGTTGCCATACCTGTTGCGTTCACGATCTTGTCCACATCCTGTATCATTTCCGTTGTTCCACCTCTGTTCGCGACTGTTACCCTAGTTTCTATACGGCCGGTCCCGATTATTGTTCCGTTCGCATCGCGACGACCAGTCACGCCATTGATTAGTACTACGGCCACGACTGCAGTCACGCTTCTGTGCCCTGTAATAACTTTGTGCCTGATTAGGCGGGCATTCCGCTGTATTATATTCCAACTCTTGGAGAAGTGTCTTAAACGTTTCCACGTCCTCCTTGCATCGTCGCGCAAGAATGACGTGGCGCAAGTGCATCGTCAATTTGGTGATTCATATACTAATTAGTTCCGCAGGCCCGTATGGGTCGTATAGAAATTGATTTGCCTGCAGCATGTGGTCGAATATTCGTGCTGGGCTGCCGAAACCAGACTGGTTCAAATTTGGCAGCATAATTACGCCATGCTTGACCCTATCTTGTGCCGCTTCCGACCAATAGGCGGACAGAAAGGCTTGTCGAAACTCCCGAGTGGAGTTGCAGTGACACGCTGCTGACCTCATGCGAATCGCCGGTTTGCCTTCCAAATAGCCACACATATATTCTATCTTATGTGAACTTGCCCAGTCGGGGGGAAGACAACTCAAATTGCTTGAGCCATGCTCATGGATGTATTCCTTTTTGCGAATTGCGAAATATCTCAAACTTTCTCACCGTAAGGAAATGTTTGAAATCAAATCCCCGCATTTCCTCCCGGCGAGGCCCTTGTATGTTTCTATTTTTCTCATGTCTGCCCCTCAAAATACATTCTTCCCTGTCATCAAAATCTCCCTCGTGGCTGGAGTCCCTCTCTGCACTGTTCGTACAGCTATTTATAGTGCTATTGGCGAGTTCGGAATCACACCTCATGTGGCTTTCCACATGCGCCACGCTTTCTTGTAATTCGCCTGTTACAGCTTTGTGCCGCTTGTTCACTTCGAACTGTCCCATATGAAATCTAAGAAGCGAACGCACTTCTTCGGTCTCTACGACCGCTACCGGTGTAGTATTGTTATCACTCTCCATCACCTTCATTGTGCCTACGATGTCCGCGAATGCCACAATCTTATCACGTATTTGTCTGTTGTCCTCCGCCCCAGTCTGCTTCAATTGTTCTACTTGCTGTTCGAGTGCGTGAATCGCTTGAGTGTTGTCCACTACTGTGTTGCTAATGGACGCGGGACAATGCGTTTCCGCCTCCTGGACCCTGGAAAGTACCTGCTGGTGTTCTCTTTGGCATTCTTCTCTCAGCGCTTGGAAATTCCTAAGTAGCTGTTCTTCGCTCTCTTTCGA
Organism: Schistocerca americana; assembly: GCF_021461395.2. Lineage (NCBI taxonomy): Eukaryota > Metazoa > Arthropoda > Insecta > Orthoptera > Acrididae > Schistocerca > Schistocerca americana. Next base: position 236,571,351 of record NC_060126.1, read on the forward strand.
TTCCGCATCGCGCCTCCGCTTGCCCTGTTCTAAGGCTTGCAGACGATCATCGATTTGTTCAAATGTACGGCCTAATTCTTTCATAATATCACTTTTTATTTCACTTGCCAGATTGTTTATTCTTTGTGAGATATCTTTGGACACTCTCTGCATCGACTTGTCGACTTCATTTGTCTGCTGGATTAGTTTCTCGTCTATTTGTTCGCCTAGCTCGCGGATCGATTTTTCAGTTTTCTGCATCATTTGTTCGCCTAGCTCGCGGATCGATTTTTCAGATTTCCTCGTCATTTGATCGCCTAGCTCTCGGATCGATTTCTCAGATATCTCAGCGTTTTCTTTATTTTGTTGCAATAAGGCTTTCATGAGTTCTGCCAAATCAATTTGGTTAGTTGGAGGCAAATTAATTTCTGGCTCTGATGTGAACCCGTTCGTCCTGTTTTGCATTTCCTCTGAAGTATTCCCCAATGCATTTTCGGAACCGTCCGACGCGTTAATATTCGAAATCAAATTATCCTCTTGCTCCATGATGCTTAAGTTGTTGGACCACCTACTTTTAGCTTGGTTACGTGTCTGCATTAGTTCAATCTATACCTGGTACGCAACACACTAATAAGAATAGATGTATCCCCCTAAAATTACGACAGTCACACGAAAGGTACCCAACCTAGTATGCACTTTTTCACACGCAAAACAAATTTATATCTTTGATCGTAGTCAGTGCAATTTACAAGCGAGAAGAAAAACACATACATATAAAACACACAAATATAGAAAACAAAACAAGAAAAACAACACAACGCCGCTCAACAACGCCGTGAATCTTTTGAAAGTCTGCTCAGAAACAATGTAGAAGTTGTTCGAGCGCTGCAGGGGAAAAAAAATTAAGATTATACAACGCTCGCAATCTAACGTTTCAGAGATTCCAGAGTCTAGCGGAATCACAGAACAGGGTCGCCATGTGTAATGTTGTTGCTTTAATTTGCTCTGAAAGCGGTGCTGATAGGCAATAAAAGCGGGCTAAAAGCTGCGGAGGAGAGCTTCTGTAAAGTTTGGAAGGTAGGAGACGAGATACTGGCAGAAGTGAAGCTGTGAGGACCGGGCGTGAGTCGTGCTTAGGTAGCTCAGATGGTAGAGCACTTGCCCGTGAAAGGCAAAGGTGCCCGAGTTCGAATCTCGGTCGGGCACACAGTTTTAATCTGCCAGGAAGTTTCATATCAGCGCACACTCCGCTGCAGAGTGAATATCTCATTCTACTATGTTTTCAAGTCTACTTACTGGCACTGCCATCGTTATTCTATATGTAATCACTACTGTTCTGCACACAGTCACTACTAGTAAATGTCTTATCACAAATTTACTACTATAATAGGTCAACTATGAGTCTAAAACATACTCTATGTACCATATTGTTATATACTGAACTATGAAACCAATTTCTCACTTATTCATTGATGGCACTGCCATAAATAATGCAGTTGTTACCTGCATAATTCTGTATTTATATCTACCCCTGTCATACTATGCAATCTTAAAAGCATTTAATGCCTCTTTAAGTCTCATTTTCTCTTTTAGCTATTGTCTTTCTCTACCTTATCCACTGGGATGATCATGAATTATACACTTGTTTACTTGTCTGCAACAAAATAAATATATGAAAGCTTACTGATGTAGATGATAATACACTACAAATGAGAGAGCTGTAACGACAAATGGTTCAAATGGCTCTAAGCACTATGAGACTTAATATCTGAGGTCATCAGTCCCCTAGACTTAGAATTACTTAAACGTAACTAATCTAAGGACATCACACACATCCATGTTCAAGTCAGAATTCGAACCTGCGACAGTAACAGCAGCGTGGTTCCAGACTGAAGTGCCTAGAACCGCTTGGCCACAACAGCTGGCTGTAATGACACCATTTACGGCACTCACGACTATACTAAGTAGCACTTAATATACGAGTATAATTGGTTGAGTTATCACTGGGTACTATATGTACCGCTACCACCAGTGAGTCTGCTCAATGTAGAACCTCACTGCTTTGACATACCTAGTGATGTTCAAAAAGAAAAAAAGTTCAAGATGACATGACTTAAAAATATTTTTCTCTGACCAAGAGATATGAAGCAATGTCTAGGTGTCCTCGATTTGTAGACCATCCAGACTGTAACTTTACTTTAACCTTGACTTTATTCTTGCCTTTTTCACTCTTTACTTTATATTTTATCTCATGTTATAGCTACACTGTGTTTGTGCAACAATGTCTATGATTAGTCATAACTATGGAAATGAGCATTATAAATGGATGCTTGGTCTCACGTACTACTGCACATAAGCAGTACATTTTTTAACAAGATTGTAAATACTTAGTAATGCTTTTCTGATACTCCATATTGCATTACTCAGGTTGTTTTAATTCCCACAAATTTAGTAAAGGGCAGATTGCTCATACTATTATATCTTTCTTAGATATTAAGATACATTTTAAAGTTTCATAGTGCACATAAGCACTGTCATACCTGATTATTTATACATTCACAACTCCTAACTGCAGATGTTAGATGGTTAAAGAAAATGCTTCACAAGTTAACCATGATACTTTCATGTTACTCATAGAGCCAGATGCTCACAATGATTTGCATTTCTTTATTTTTTATCTCCTTTATGCTACGTTATCGAACTCTTATCAGCCTATAATTATGTAATGTTAAGAACTTGTTCTGTTATTATGGCCAATCCCCATAAAATGTGATTAGGGCCTCTAACTATCCTGCCAAAATCTTCAGAAGGAGGCAGCAGGGCTATGAAAGGCATATATGCAAAGTAAAATTTTGTAAGAAAATTTTATATTGAACCAGACATGGTCAAATGTAGTATCGATTGTGTAGTAGCATCACTGCTCAACAGTGATCTCTTTTGTTTAAGGTGTTATGGGTAATGTGTTAGAGTAACTTTAGATAAGAGATGGCTAGGGGACGTATTGCATTTAATGTGTGCTGGACATTTACTTACTCGATATGGGCAGTAATGATTTTTTATTTGCAAGATACCATGCCCGAAATAATTGAGGTAAAAATTTGTTTTGTTACTAACGCAATGTGCATATTCATAAGTGATGATTGAGACAATGTATAGCACTCACATCCAATGATTTTGTAAAGTTAATGTATAATAAATTTATTGTGTGTTAACTGTGAGAATTATTAATTTTCAAAGAGTCAAAATACAAGTTTTAAGGTTAGTGCCATATTTTTACCCACCACAAGTCAATATCATTTCCCAAATCCATGTCGTTTTTGATTAACTGTTTTACTCAAGAAGTTATAGTCTCAGTCATATTCGATTTCATTAAAATGTATGCTAAGCAACAGCCTCACACAATAGCTGTATGCCAACTATACAATTACAGTACTAACAGAGATCAGTGCAAAGAGCATTACCATTGCGCAGTAAAGGTAGGAAATTTTATTATTTCAGGGATATCATTAATTAGGCACAGGGACCATTATTTTCAAATTCATCAAGTTCTGTTTTATTACCAGGGCCAATTCCAAACCAATAGTGTTGCATGAGATTCAGTTTTTGTTTACGTAAATTCATACAGTTTTGATATGCTTATTGACTATTTACATCTTCGCAGTCAGAAAACTTCAGTACAGGGCAAGGAGCATAAGCAATTAGATAATATACACGTTCCCATGACATTCCCATTCAAACAGATGTGTTGGAAGCTACTGTCAATTACATAACTGCAGATGTTGTCTGCAACCGAACTCTGTTCCCCGCCCTCAAAGAATTATCAGACAACACCAACCCATAAACACCCTGAACCCTCCCCTTTCCACACACGCACAAGCACACACGCACGCACGCACGAACGCACACACACACACACACACACACACACACACACACACACACACACACACACACAAACTGTACAAGTTCGCCGCTATTTACGTACACAAACACACACACGCAAAATACGAGGGCTATCCACAAAGTACATTACGTTTTCGTTTGTGTCCGTTAGTGGTGGGGCTAGCGCGGCCGTCTTGGTGTCATGGCATTCCGCCGTTCAGTCGGCATCCTGCCGTGCTAGTGAGAGGTTCGTGCTGTACTCCGTTGAGTTACTGTGACAGTTTGAAATGTCAGTGTTAATTGAAAATGCCGCGAAGTGTGAAGTGCGTGCTGTAATAAGGTTTCTGACTGCAAAAAACTGTACACCCATAGAAATCTATCGGCAGCTTTGTGAAGGGTATGGGGACAACATAATCACTGAAGGTGGAGTGCGTCAATGGGTCAGAAAATTTAAAAGTGGCTGAACTAACGTTCACGACGAGAGAGCGAAATGGAAGACCCAGCACAGTGACTGCCGAACTTGTCGAAAAAGTCGATGCCGCGGTCCGTGAAAACCGTAATTTCACAATAACGGAACTCTCTATGAGTTTTCCACAAATTTCACGAAGTTTGTTGCACGAAATCATTACCGAAAAGCTTGGTTACCACAAGTTTTGCGCAAGATGGATACCAAAAATCTTGACAGAGATTCACAAAAATCAGCGAATGGCTGCAGCGTTAACGTTTTTGGACACTTACGAGAAAGATGGCAACTCATTACTCGATCGCATCGCTACTGGTGACGAAACATGGGTTAAGCAAGTGAACTGCGAGACAAAATTGCAGTCAATGCAGTGGGGGCACACAAATTCCCCCCAAAAACCCAAGAAATGCATACAGACAATGTCGGCAAGGAAGGTAATGGCGACTGTCTTTTGGGACAGAAAAGGTGTGATTTTTGTGGATTTCCTGGAAAGAGGCACTACAATAAACTCTCAAAGGTATTGCCAAACTCTGCACAACCTCAGAAGAGCAACACAAAAGCAGGGGAAAGTTGGGCTCAAAGATCTTGTTGATTCACGACAACGCCCGGGCCCACACGGTAAATGCCACTCGTGAAGTTCTCGAATCTTTTAAGTGGGAGTTGTTTCCTCATCCGCCGTACAGTCCCGACCTGGCACCGAGCGACTTCCACTTATTCCCATCAATGAAGAAGTGGTTGCTATGCAGCGTTTTGATGACGACGCACAGCTTCAAGAAGAGGTAACCATATGGTTGAAGGCGCAGGCGGCCGAATTTTACGACGAAGGAATTTCCAAGCTCGTCCATCGCTACGATAAGTGCCTTAATTTAAATGGCAACTATGTAGAAAAGTAGTATTTAAGTGTGGCTTTCATCTGTATATAATAAAAACAAACTCCAATACTTTATTTATTATTAATTCTAAAACGTGATGTACTTTGTGGATAGCCCTTGTATGTAAAATGAAACAAATAAAGATAAAAGTAATAAAGTAGTCTTCAAATTTAAGAAAAACTCACACCCAGTCACCTATACACACATTCCAAATGGCAGATACACCTCACAATGATTCAAAACTCCGCCTCCTCCCCCCATTCCCTCCCCACCCCCCCCCCCCCCCCCCCCTCCCAGAAAATATTGAACTGTTCAGCTGCCTGAGTGTTTGCTTCTGTAGTTCGTGAAAGTTACTTAGTGCATGGCTTCATGGTGAAGATAACGGGGAAAGTAGAAAAAAATGGTTCAAATGGCTCTGAGCACTATGGGACTTAACTTCTGAGGTCATCAGTCCCCTAGAACTTAGAACTACTTAAACCTAACTAACCTAAGGACATCTCACACATCCATGCCCGAGGCAGGATTCGAACCTGCGACCGTTGCGGTCGCGCGGTTCCAGACTGTAGCGCCTAGAACCGCTCGGCCACTCCGGCCGGCGGGAAAGTAGAAAAAGTAAGTGCACACACACACATAGAGAGAGAGAGAGAGAGAGAGAGAGAATCTTCCACATAGAATTAGTTAATGACAGGCATAGCCACAACATTCCCTGTCGTGAAATCACGAAGCAAATTAATGGTCTACATTTAGTTCTATATAACAGCAGATGGCTAACGGTGGAACAAAACAACTGCATTAAATAACGTAAAAATCCAGGAGATCCATAGCATGTGGTCACAAGGTCAATATACAAGACTTTGTTTGTTTTTCGTAAATTTAAATATTTTGTCGAAAGATAAATAAAAACCTACTGATGACGCTGAAACTACAGCGAAATATGTCTGAGAAATAAAAAAGAAATGGTGTTTTGCTAATGGTGAACCCACTCCAGAAACAAATCTATTTGCGAATAAATACGAACAGAAGAGCTTCAACCTCAAGGCGCATAGTTTTTATTTTGTCTCCCTGAACTTTGATTACTTTCCCAAATTTCCACGTGCTTCCGTGCCCGTCTTGCTCAGCGCACAAACTGAATAGCTTCGGGGTTCAGCTAAAACCCTGTCTCACTCTATTCTCTATTTCTGCCTCCCTTTTACTCCCTTTGCTTCTTTTTCCTACAGTCCAGTTTTGGTCCCTGTATTTTAAGCCAGCTACCTTCAGGATTTCAAGAAGTGTATTCCAGCCAACATTTCCGAAAACTTTCTCTATTTTTATTAGTGCTGTAAATGTATGTTTACTTTTATTCAGAATATCTTCTGAGATAAGTCATAAGGCTATAATATGTCTTCTCGTGTTCTTAAATTTCTGCGGAACTCAAACTGATCTTTCTCGACATGGTCTTCTACCTATTTTTCCATTCTTACATAAATGATTTGTCTCAGTGTTTTGCAACCGTGAGTTATTCCGCTGATAGTTCTGAGCCATTCACGTCTGCAGTACCTAATACTCAGTAATGGGAACGATTTCATTCTTCCTTAAGTGTGCGAGGATTTCGCCTTTCTTGCACGTAAGGTGGAGTAGTTTTCTTCATGGATGACTTACCAAGAGTCTCAATAATTCTGAGGGAATGTCGTCTACTTCAGTAGATTTGTTTCGACTCAGGTTTTTCTGAGTTCTGTCAAAATTTTCTCGCTCTATAATATCTCGCATCTCATCTTCGTTTACTTTCTCTTCTCTTTCTGTGACATTCTCTTCAAGTTCATTCCTATTTGACGGCCCTCTTATACATTCCTTCCACCTTTCAGCCTTCTCTTCTTTGCTTGCCATCTGAGCTCTTGGTAGTCACATAGCTGCTTTTCTTTCTCCAAAGTCTGCTTAATTTTCCTATAGCCGGCATCAACCATTATCCATCCATTAATAAATGAAATAAATGTTCTGTATCAGTCCGCGATCATTGCGAATGTTTTATGAATAAACCTGCAATTTTCTTTGTTTGTTACTCTCCTTCGGCTACTCGCATCATCAGATATCAAAAAGCTTAGAACTTGCAGAGGCATAGGTTCTAATATTGACAACGAGCTATGTTCTGCAAATTCGAAGACCTGTTCAGCAGACTGTAAAAACGTGTTTTGTGTCACGTGTCTGCAAGAAATGGAGACCAATTACATCCTATGAAAGTTTCTATTTGTTGTTAATTATTGTATGAAAATCATATTAATTACATCTATGGACTATCCTTGCATGTGAATTTATGGACCGACTACCGATGTGAGTGAGCGATTTTGCAATGACTGTGGTTTTATTCTTTCCACCAATGTTCACTTAGTCAATAAAATAACTCGCATTCCTTTTGAAATCGTGGCTGCGTCGCTTAATAGTTTCCTTCAGCCAAAATATAGAGTCACGTACAGCAGCAGTTCATTTCAGCCAGTGGTGCGAGTGGAAGATCTAACTCCTCGTCTTTAACTGCGCTGGGACAACTACTTGGAGTGAAGACATCAGGTCAGTAGAAATTAAATTGTGATTTTTCCTGAGATGTAAATAACCAACTGTGAGCCCCACACAGACTGCAGTTTCAGTACAAATGAGGTCAGTAGCGTGACACAGTGCAGTTTTCGTAGGGAGAGGGCTATATAACCATAATTTAAAACTGAAACCTTCGTGCTAGGCTTACATACTATCGACAGAATCGAGATACACTCACACGGCATATATTCGAAAATACTTGACTTAATCGAACTATTTTTGGATAATAGACCCAATTACGCTACTTCGTGATGTGCGTGCTCTTCAGAAACGAAGGTAAAGGCGTGATAACAGCAAGAATGAAGAAAGAGGGATACAGACGCTGCAGTGTTTTCTGGGTAAGTGCAATTACCGCTACAAATCTAGAAAGGTGCAGTTTATATTCAAAGGAAATCTTGTACGGACGCCTTTCCTGACTCATCCTTCAGTACTGCTTGCATGCTTGAATTTACACCATATTTCTATATTTAGTGGAAAAATAAAAAAATAAGAGTTTTGTGTCTCGTGGAAAACAAGGCGATAAAAGACAGAGACCAAGTTCAGGTTGAAGAAGGATAGGACAGAATTATTTATCAAAGAATCTATCCTTTTATTTGCCTTAAGCCAATCAGGGAATCACCAGGTACCCTGTAAGGAGTGTTTCAGAACTCTCCATTACATTGATTAAATATTACATTATCGAAAACAATATAGCCAACTTAAGGCTATTCTTTGCATTGTGTGAGATTGGAAATAAATAAGAACTCAGATATCGATAGAAATAAGCTGAGGGCGGAACATGGGAGTGCAATTCCAAGCACTGTTATGAGACGAGTCAGTAGTGTTGGTCGAGAGCTCGGAGACACAAGACGTGTTGCCCTGCCCTCATCTAGGTGATGGCAGATCTTACCACACTCAAGGCCTGATTTCATTAATGTGGCCAGGAAAGAATTAGATAACTTAACTACGCTTGAAGATGGAAATCAAGATAAAATTCGCAAGCATAGCGTAAAGCAGAATTGCAGGGTTATGCTCGTAGCTGTTATCCACATTTCGCAATTATCTCTCATGTTTTGAAGCCTTCTGGCAGATTAAAACTGTGTGCCCGATCGAGACTCGAACTCGGGACCTTTGCCTTTCGCGGGCAAGTGCTCTGCCATCTGAGCTACCGAAGCACGACTCACGCCCGGTACTCACAGTTTTATTTCTGCCAGTATCTCGTCTTCTACCTTCCAAACTTTACAGAAGCTCTCCTGCGAACCTTGCAGAACTAGCACTCCTGAAAGAAAGGATACTGCGGAGACATGGCTTAGCCACAGCAGCATTTTTTGATCAAATTTATGGAGATGAGGCAGTATTTCAAGGATTGGACTCACACTTAAAACTAACGTTTAGATAAGCTATCTGACTGCGTATTTGATTAAGAATTTACAAGTGATACAGACTCTGGCATGTACAACGGAGTTTACTTGATTAGAGTACATAACATGTTGTGGTGTGTCAGTGTCTCTGTTCTGGCCCTAAGTATTGCACTCACTTCTTTAGATGACTGCCTTTTTTCAAGTGGTTTACAGAAACTCGCAGGAGCGTGCAGCTGCAGCGTCTAAAGCTTATTCTTACTAAGAATGAATATAATAAAAATAAGTTTGCTTGGGTTCTGTTAACTGCTAAATAGCTTGTAAGAAGGGGTTTTATAAATTAAGTATATTTAAAAACTTCAGAAGTCACCATGACCAATAATAGTATGCCAGGTATTAGTAATGGCGAAATGCTTGACAAAGACATAAGTATCAATAATGGCTGAGTGCCAGATTAACAAATTATTTCAATATCAGAGTCACATTAACATTTAATCACCACAACATATTTATGAATTAGATGTGGGGAATAATTATTATTATTTGGAGGATAAGGAGGCTTCTTTAACTGACAAGCAAAACATGAAATCAGAATCGACCAGCTAGATTTTTAAGTGACCTGGCTTGCAGCTATGAAAGCATTATGGAGACAGTCAGCATATCTTTCTACATGCAGACTATTACTCCCGCAGAAAAAATAACAGGAATTTTAGTAGGAAATTTAATGCAGTTAAATTTTGTACTGGAATTCGTTTTCACTGGAGGCCTCAGTTTCTGAGTTATTCGAGGAAAACGAGTCTGACGGTCAATTTTGTATATTTTTCTTCAGTAACTCCACCTCCACCGTAAACGTATTCCAGAACAAAACCTAACTGCCTTAAGTTTCTTACAATTATATCCTGTTCATTTTTTCTGTAGGACGAATACAATGAAGCGCGAAAGAAACTAGTATAAGCATGCGCGATCAAATAAAGAGACATGTAAACAGGCAGAATATGGCCCTGCTGTCAGCTACTCCTAAATGAGACAAGTGTCTAGCACAGTTGTTAGATCGGTTACTGCTGCTACAACGGCAGGTTATCAATGCTGGGCCACCAACAAGTGTCAGCGTGCGAACCGTTCAACGAAACATCATCGATATGGGCTTTCGGAGCCGAAAGCCCACTCGTGTGCCCTTGATGACTGCACGAAACAAAGTTTTACGCCTCGCCTGAACCCGTCAACACCGGCATCGAACTGCTGATGACTGGAAACATGTTGCCTGCTCGGACGACTCTCTTTTCAAATTGTACTGAGTGGATGGGCGTGCACGGGTATGGAGATAATCTTATGAATCCATGAACCCTGCATGTCAGGAGGGGACTGTTCAAGCTGGTGGAGGCTCTTTAATGGTGTGGTGCGCGTATATGGGACCTTGGATACGTCTAGATACGACTCTGACTGGTGAAATGTACGCAAGCAACCTATCTGATCACCTGCCATGTCCATTGTTCATTCCGACGGACTTGGTCATTCCAGCAGGACAATACAACACCCCATACGTCCAAAATTGCGACAGAGTGGCTCCAGGAACACTCCTCTGGGGTTAAACACTTCCGCTGGCCACCAAACTCCCCAGACATGAACATTATTGAGCACGTCTGCGATACCTTCCCACATGCTGTTCAGAAGAGATCTCCACCCCCTCGGACTCTTACGGATTTATAGACGGCCCTGCAGGATTCATTGTGTCAATTCCCTCAAACACTACTTCAGACATTAGTCGTCTCACGGCACTTATACGTGTTTGCCGTGGCCCTAAACGATATTAGGCAAATGTACCAGTTTCTCTGGCTCTTCAGTGTAGTTTGGTCGTAGCAAGGTGATAGAAGATGAAAATCTTGCAGATCGTGTTTGAAAGTGTTGCGGATTGCATAACACCCACAGGTAGGGCAGCTGACTCACTATACAGGGTGTTACAAAAAGGTACGGCCAAACTTTCAGGAAACATTCCTCACACACAAGGAAAGAAAATGTGTTATGTGGACATGTGTCCGGAAACGCTTACTTTCCATGTTAGAGCTCATTTTATTACTTCTCTTCAAATCACATTAATCATGGAGTGGAAACACACAGCAGCAGAACGTACCAGCGTGACTTCAAACACTTTTTACAGGAAATGTTCAAAATGTCCTCCGTTAGCGAGGATACATGCATCCACCCTCCGTCGCACGGAATCCCTGATGCGCTGATGCAGCCCTGGGGAATGGCGTATTGTATCACAGCCGTCCTCAATACGAGCACGAAGAGTCTCTACATTTGGTACCGGGGTTGCGTAGACAAGAGCTTTTAAATGCCCCCATAAATGAAAGTCAAGATGGTTGAGGTCAGGAGAGCGTGGAGGCCATGGAATTGGTCCGCCTCTATCAATCCATCGGTGACCGAATCTGTTGTTGAGAAGCGTACGAACACTTCGACGGAAATGTGCGGGAGCTCCATCGTGCATGAACCACATGTTGTGTCGTACTTGTAAAGGCACATGTTCTAGCAGCACAGGTAGAGTATCCCGTATGAAATCATGATAACGTGATCCATTGAGCGTAGGTGGAAGAAACTAAAATGAGCTCTAACATGGAAATTAAGCGTTTCCGGACACATGTCCACATAACATCTTTTCTTTATTTGTGTGTGAGGAATGTTTCCTGAAAGTTTCGCCGTACCTTTTTGTAGCACCCTGTATAATATCGAAACCATGGTTCTGTTTGTTCTTTTCCCCTCTTTTTACTTGGTTATGTACTATCTAATTGCTTATTGAATAACGTTTTTCGTATTAATTGCCGCAGTGTGAACACATTTCCATTAACAGGCCACTGTGGTGAGGTTGTTAAGGAAGGCTGGCCCGGCCATTTCGATCCGTCATATCATTTAGCCGGCTGTCGAACGGAGCTGTCGTTTCCAGCGCAACCAGACCGAAGAATGCATGATGTGTGCCGCTGTCAGGAAGCCTCCATTTGCTATAATCTATCGCATTTTCAGCCGAGCGGTTAATGTTGATGGATGCTCTGCACAGCACAATATCCCAATACGGTCCCTAATACTCCATTATCACGGCCCGGTCTCAAATGTAACCTCAAATGTACTGAGAGTCGACAAGTGAGGAACGATGGTGAAATGGTCTTCAGCGACTCCTCGTTCTAAACTATATCTGCTTTTCGTTCTCTTTTCTCCGCATAACTACCATCAGTTTATTACACTTCACTTTTATCTTCGATACGCAAAATGGAGACCGGAAATCGTCGATATGGTCCTTCTGTCAGCTGGTAATGGGTGTAGTGTTGCAGTGTTACACTATGAAATAATTTGCGTATAGTGTGTTCAGTGTCTAGTAGTGAACAGTGAATTAATAGTGTAGCGCTGGATTTTTACATTATTAAATATCATGTTTGCACAACTCTCTTGTACGCGCCGAATGAGATAGCGCTGTTTTAAATAGACTGGCCTCGTAATTTGAAGCCATATTGTAATGGTCAATATGGCTTGACCATTACACGACCGCTAGATTTTCAAAAATATGAAAATGCTTTCAGACACGGCTACGAGTAACAAAATTTGGTTACTACTAAATTCTTTATTTGGTAACATGTTTCGATATGATACCTCATCATCAGGCTATACTGACATTACAAAAACTTTAAAATTTCTTTGCATGATTTTGGCGATCATCCTGTGGAAGGAGAGGGAAACTTAGTTTGAGGCGGTGTCTCCTTGTATATTGATCTGTTGTTCATATGAAAATTTTGTAAAACAATCATCGACTTTGTTCTTGTGGCGTGGCATTTTTCTTGTGGTGTGCTGACGTGTCGTTATTTACATGACTCTCTTGGACATCTTCACGTTAATCACAAACTTTACAAGAGTGATCTCATAAGACGATAACACAAAACAAATCAGCAGTGCAGGAAAAGTTTGCCGGTCAAAACGAGGTTAGTATCGATTTCATTATCGATTTGTCGATCCTCGTGTTGTCAGTTACAAGTCTTCCGCAGGTCTTCCTGTCACATTACTAATGTTGATTCGGGTAATATATTGCAGAATGTGCGACTGTGTCAATTTTATAATACATATGACTTTATAAAGGCTTCTTGTTTTAATAATTACAAAGATGTTTCTGGGGTATGTACTATTATACAACCTTATGTCCTGTAATTAATATTTTAACATTACTGAATTAAAATTCGGAAAGAAGTATGAATTTTGAACTCTGTCATTTCATTTAGAACACTGTTTTTCGACTTTCAGCCCTGGATGAATATTTCCATATTTCCATTCCCCAGCTCTTTTCCAAAGTATGAAGTACTCCCAGGTCGTTGTCTTTTGCAATCCTGTGTCCTCTTTCATTTACATGTTTTCCTACAGCAGACTTATTACATTTATCCAGTGTGTAACAGTCAACGTTGTACGAAATGGACAGTGTCTTGAAAGGAGTATATAAGATGAATATCAACAAAAACAAAACGAGGATAATGGGATGTAGCCGAATTAAATCGGGTGATGCTGAGGGAATTAGGTTAGGAAATGAGACACTTGAAGCAGTAATGATTTTTGCTATATGGGGAGCAAAATAATTGATGATGGTCGAAGCAGAGCGGATGAAACGAAATGTCATGTGACCAGGGTCTCCCTTCAGGTAGACCGTTCGCCGGGTGCAAGTCTTTCGGTTTGACGACACTTCGGCGACTTGTGCGTCGTTGGGGATGAAATGATGATGATTAGGACAACACAACACCCAGTCCCTAAGCGAAGAAAATCTCCGACAAAGCCGGGAATCGAACCCGTGCCCTTAGAATTGACATTCTGTCGCGCAGGCCACTCAGCTACAGGGGGCGGACAGTAGAGAGGATGAAAACGTAGACTGGCAATGGCAAGGAAAGCATGTCTCAAGAAGTTAAGTTTGTTAACATCGAGTATAGATTTAAGTGTCAGGAAGTCTTTCCTGAAAGTAATTCTATGAAGTGTAGCCATGTATGGAAGTGAAACATAGAACTTAAATAGTTTAGACAAGTAGATAATAGAAGCTTTCGAAATGTGGTGCTACAGAAGAATGTTGAAGATTAGGTGGGTGTACCACGTAACTAATGAGAAGGTACTAAATGGAATTGGGAAGAAGAGGAATTTGTGGCCCAACTTGACTAGAAGAAGGGATCGGTTGGTAGAGCATGTTCTGAGGCATAAAAGGATCACCAATTTAGTATTGGAGGGCAGCGTCGAGGGTAAAAATCGTAGAAGGAGACCAAGATATGAATACACTAAGCCAACTCAGAAGGACGTAGGTTGCAGTAGGTACTGGGAGATGAAGAAGCTTGCACAGGATGGAGTAGCGTGGAGAGCTGGATCAAACCAGCCTCTGGACTGAAGACCACAACAACAACAACAACAACAACAACAGTCAACGTGTTCTTTGAAATGATGTTCAAAGTTTTCTCCAGCTTGGACAAAGCAGACGCGTTGGAATGACTGTATGTAATTTTATGAATGTCTGATTTGCTCAGTTTCTCTGTAGGTCGTATGATGTCTTGGACAAGTTTCTTAAGTTGTCGTTGGTGACAAAAGAAGTGATCCAGATCTCTGTGTTTTTAAACAGGCTGGCTATTTTTCCTGAAATAACTCCTAAATATGGCATCGTTAAATACATGGATCTCTGTATGTTGGCGGGGGGGGGGGGGCGAGGAGGCAGACACGCTATTTTTTTGCTTCGTTTCTAATTATGCTTTGTGAAAGAATTTTATTTCATGTTCATGATAGCCATTACTGTGTGCAATGTATTTGATAGCGTTTTATTTCTATTACATATTCAGCAGCATTGAGTGGAAATTCCTGTGCTCTATTTAAGAAGGACCTGTATGCAACTTGTTTAAGTGACTTGCGGTGCGTCGAAGATTTATTACCCATATTGTCTGTGTTTGTTGGTTTCCTGTGTGCATTGATGCTCAGGGTCAGGTTTGCGTTGATTATGGTCATGTCTAAAACATTTATTTTGGTACCTGTCTGTTGATCTATGGTGAAAAGAATGTTACTGTGTAAACGTCACTAAGTTACTTGTAATTACTTTACAGTGCCAATTTTCTGTGTGTTGGCAGTGGTGGTGGTGGGGGGGCAAGGAGGAGGTGTTATGTGTGTTTCTTGCCGTTATTAAATGTCTTACTTAAGCACTGTGACTTCTTGTTTATTCCTGGTGCTAATAGGTTTATGTTACAGGTATCACAAGTCATTCTAAGCAGAAGGACCAAGAGGCGAACTGTCCTCAGGAGAAAGGCCAGTAAGTACACTGACAGACCTACCATTTGTAAAACTAATACGAATATTGTGGCACACAACCCCCTCCCCCCGGCGACAACACCCGCCCTACAATTTAAGTACTGTTATTTATCTCTTGGTTGTCAATGGATTCGTAACGATTGTACACCAAGAAGAAATGCAGATGATAAACGGGTACTCATTGGACGAATATATTATACTAGAACTGACATGTGATTACATTTTCACGCAATTTGGATGCATAGATCGTGAGAAATCAGTACCCAGAACAACCACCTCTGGCCGTAATAACGGCCTTGATATGCATGGGCATTGAGTCAAACAGAGCTTGGATGGCGCGTACAGGTACAGCTGCCCATGCGGCTTCAACACGATACCACAGTTCATCAAGAGAAGTGACTGGCGTGTTGTGACGAGTCAGTTCCTCGGCCACCATTCACCAGACGTTTTCAATTGGTGAGAGATCTGCAGAATGTGCTGGCCAGGGCAGCAGTCGAACATTTTCTGTATCCAGTAAGGCCCGTACAGGTGTAAGGTGTCAGGCAAATCCAACACCTTCCATGAAAACCCTGACATGATAAGCAAATCCAGTAGTGTGTCACATAGCTCCGAATAAATCGTGGCATTAAGTTAATCAAAGTAATACGAGTAACGAGTAAGCAAATGGAATACCACAGACTAGCACAAGAATGCCTAAATGCATGTCATACCTTCCCACCGTGAGACAGACGCAGTTCCGAGTGGAGAAACGAGAACAGAAGGCGAGAGCAGAACCGTGTTAAGCTAGAAGGCCCTACGATAAGGGACGGACACCCACGTCGCCAGTTAACCGCTAGGACCACCTCCCAGCCCATGTTAAAAGCTAGAGCCCTCCAGAAGAACAGTATAGATCTTACGATAACACAAAAAGGGCTACCCCAGCCGCAAGTTTTAGCGTGAGACTTTTTCGCGTCTCCGTTACGTCAGGACCACCTCCCAGCCCATGTTAAAAGATAGAGCCCTCCAGAAGAACAGTGTAGATCTTACGATAACACTAAAAGGACCACACCAGCCGCAAGTTTTAGCGTGAGACTTTTTCGCGTCTCTGTTACATTGCAAACTTTAAAAACATTGCCCCACTACGAAAAGTATAACGTTTCTCATTGGATAGACAGAATTTTTGTAGGCGGAGCTTAAGGTTAACATTGAGACTCTGATTGGTCAGATGAAAACACAGCCAGATAGTTTTTTTAAACCAACTTCGGTAAATTGCAGTAAGTTGAAGTTAGGAGAGAGTTGCTTCCGAGACGGCGAGATGTGAGGAGCTGCGCCGCCCTGACGCTGCCTAAACACCGACAAGGTAATGAACGCACGCGATGCCGCATTTTTGAGCGCATAAGGCTTCACTCAGAACTGCAGAAGTCTCATCTGTTACATCCCCGTTTTGCGTAATACTAGTGTCGATCGTCAATTAAAGCTCATAGTATTCACATTTGCTACGTAAGTTAAAATCTGAAACGCGATGATTTTTTTGTTATATAATTATTGAGAAGCCACATCAGCCACTGTAATTTACGACAAGTTAGATAAGTAATTAAAGATAATTGAGGGTAACTGTAGACCATTTTGACAGTTTTCTCTTTTGTGAAACTTAATTTAAACCTAGATTATAGATGTGATATGGCATAGGTCATCCTTCGATCCATTGTAGAACTTGGAAACCCATTCAGGGAATATTCGTTCACATTTTTGGTGAACGCAGTTGGTTTTTACCATCCTGTATTAAAACATTTCCTTTTATCAATAGTGCAATTTACAAACAATGTTTTGTGAGTGGAATAAAATTTCCAATGGTGAACTTAACTGCTTTTTCGACGTTATTTTACCAGCTAACTAAAAATAGGAAAGCCTTGAACCCCTTCCACTAAATTTAGTTAGTATTAAGATACTTTTACAGGGAGTGCAGTGGAGCTGACGCTGAAATCATTAAGTATTTGGTTATATCATCGCTAGTCTCACTGAACTCTTCTGAACTCTACATGTCATGTGTGGTCTCACGTCTCTTTACCAGCAACAGGTCCCAGGTTCAAACAAGTCAATTCCCTAAAAAAGACGCTCAGAGCGTCGTTGCGCGAAAGTTGTAGGGAGACACGATATAGAACAAACAGACACCACGCAGAATGTTAGACAGGACCTGCAACATGCGGATGTGCATTATCCTGCTGAAATGTAGGCTTTCGCAGGGATCGAATGAAGGGTAGAGCCACGGGTCGTAACACATCTGAAATGTAACGTCCACTGTTCAAAGTGCCGTCAATGCGAACAAGAGTTGACCGAGACGTGTAACCAATGGCACCCCACACCATCACGCCGGGTGATACGCCAGTATGGCGATGACGAATACACGCTTCCGATGTGCTTTCACCGCAATGTCACCAAACATGCATACGACCATCATGATGCTGTAAACAGAACCTGAATTCATCCGAAAAAATGACGTTTTGCCATTTGTGCACCCAGGTTCGTCGTTGAGTACACCATCGCAGGCGCTCCTGTCTGTGACGCAGCGTCAAGGGTAAACGCCGCCATGGTCTCCGAGCTGATAATCCATGCTCCTGCAAACTTCGTCGAACTGTTTGTGCAGATGGTTGTTGTCTTGCAAACGTCCCCATCTGTTGACTCAGGGATCGAGACGTGGCTGCACGATCCGTTACAGCCATGCGGGTAAGATGCCTGTCATCTCGACTGCTAGTGATACGAGGCCGTTGGGATCCAGCACGGCGTTCCGTATTACCCTCCTGAACCCACCGATTCCATATTCTGCTAACAGTCATTGGATCTCGACCAACGCGAGCAGCAATGTCGCGATACGATAAACCGCAATAGCGATAGGCTACAATGCCACCTTCATCAAATTCGGAAACGTGATGGTACGCTTTTCTCCTCCTTACACGAGGCATCACAACAACTTTTCACCAGGCAACGCCGGTAAACTGCTGTTTGTGTATGAGGAATCGGTTGGAAACTTTGCTCATGTCTTCACGTTGTATGTGTCGCCACCGGCGCCAACCGTGTGTGAATGCTCTGAAGAGCTGATCATTTGCATATCACAGCATCTTCTTCCTGTCGGTTAAATGTCGCGTCTGTAGCACGTCATCTTCGTAGTGTAGCAATTTTAATGGCCAATAGTCTATCTCTTGTTTAGTTGATAGTCTCGGATTGTTTATCGAGCCAGTCATTTGTTAAATTGTGTGTTGCAATTATTTATTTTAAGGAGAAAACCTCATACCTGAAGATTCTTGTAATTCTTTGTAGGCATTGTTTATTGTCAAAATTATTTTACTGTCAGCAATCAGAGTTGTAAAGTTAATAATTCTCTTTAATGGTGGTTATCAGAGTTTGTTTAAAGTTTTCTGAACTGCCTTTCCTTGTTCAAGTGTTTAAAAGTTTTGTGGACACTGACAATAAATCTGTTTTTAAGAAACGTTTGTAAAGTGGCTTGGCACATTACCACTCGCCTGGTGCTCCTATCATTTCATTTTCCCGCTGCTGGTCTCTCTTCTCACTGCCACAATCTCTCTCTTCCTCGTTGTCATTGTCATCGACTTTCCTCTCAACCGCTTCCACTTTCTCTTTATCTCCCACTGGCACTGTCTCCTTCACTCTTTTCCTGGCACTGTTCTCATATTGCCAGCTGTGTTCCACTACCACTGTCGTCCTCGTTTTCTCTTAAAATGCCGTTGTTTCCTCCATTCTTTCTATACCACAACGGTTAGTATCTTCCAGTATTTACTACTTTTCCGTCTCTTTCCCACTGACACTGTCTCCTTCACTCTTAGCATGAAAAAATGGGAATATTTTCGCGTGTCAAAAATTTTGGTAACATTTTTAAAGGTGCTGAGAAAGGTAATCAGAGTTTGGAGTCAGTGTTCCTTAACAAACGGGAGCAGATTCGCCTTTTTCGTGCTCCGATAGGAGCATTTATCCGATGGTTTTCTCCTTTTCTAGCTGGAGTAGGGCATGTCAGTCACAAAAAAATAACTTCATGGTTCAGTAAAATTTTGGTAATTTACTTGTGAGAAATTGAAATAATGTAAACTATACAATTTTACACCGCATATCGGACTTCATATGCACAAATATTTTGCATGTGTTTCGGTACTACAATAACATGGGGTTCCCAGAACCCTTCTAATGACAGTGGAGATACTTTACAGCATATTTCCCCAAGCTACTTTACTTTATAAACTAATATTTCACCTCACACCGCATTTTACGCGTAAAAGTAGGGTAAATAAGAACCCCTGATTCTCAAAACGGATTTGAAACACAGCAAAATAAAACATTACGCACACTTGCCAACCGTAACATGTGGACATGCTACGTCATTTTCAGTGCATCCGTACTGCAACAGCCCACTGTCAACAGCCAAAGTGATCACATTACCGAATGATGTACAAGAATAGGATATTCATAACGAAATCTCCCTAGAACATGTTAACATAGCTCTGTATCTCTAAGCTGAAAGTTCGTTGTAGATAACAGAGTAAGACGCGTGACGAAATATCGATCATGTAATGTGATCTGCGATTTAGTGGGTAAGTTCCCGTACGACCATTTCACGAGCATGCCGTGAATATCAGGCATCGGGTGAAACGTCAAATCTCCGACATCGCTGCGGCCGGAAAAACAGAACAGGACCAACGGATACCGAGGAGAATCGTTCAACTTGACATAAGCGCAACCCTTACGAAATAACTGCAGATTTCAATGCTGGGCCATAAACAAGTGTAGTGGGCGAACCATTCGACGAAACATCATCGATATGGGTTTTCGAAGCCGGAGGCCCACTCGTGTACCCTTGAATGACTGTACGACACAAAGCCATACACCTCGACTAGGCCCGTCAACACCGACATTGAGCTGTTGATGACTAGTCGGACTAGTCTCGTTTCAAATTGTATCAGACGGATGGACGTGTACATGTATGGAGAGAACCTCATGAATCCATGGACACGGCATGTCAGCAGGGGACTGTTCAAGCTGGAGTGATATCGGACCCCTGATACGTCTAGATAAGACTCTGATGACAGGTGACACGTTCGTATGCGGCCTGTCGGATCACCTATATCCATTCATGTCCATCGTTCATTCCGACGGACTTGGGCAATTTTAGCAGGACTTGCGACACCTCACACGTCCATAATTGCTATACAGTGGCTCCAGGAACACTCTTCCGAATATAAACACTTCCGCTGGGAACCGAAATCCGCAGACATGACCGTTATTAAGCATATCTAGGATGCCTTGAACGTGCTGTTCAGGAGAGATCTCCAACCCCCTCGTACTCTTTCGGGTTTATGGATTGGTTGGGTTGTTTGGGGAAGGGGACCAGACAGCGAGGTCATCGGTCTCATCGGATTAGGAAAGGATGGGGAAGGAAGTCGGCCGTGCCCTTTCAGAGGAACCATCCTGGCATTTGCCTGGAGCTATTTAGGGAAATTACGGAAAACGTAAATCAGGATGACCGGACGCGTGATTGAACCGTCGTCCTCCCGAACGCGAGTCCAGTGTCTAACCACTGTGCCACCTCGCTCGGTGGGTTTATGGAGAGCATTGCTGGATTTAAAGTGTCAGTTGCGTCCAGCACTACTTCATACATTAGTCGAGTCCATGCTACGTCGTGCTGTTGTACATCTGCATGCTCTCGGGAGCGATATGCGCAAGACGCAGTCAATACCTTCACTGCGCGATAACAACGGAGAAGTCACGGATGACAGTGCCACTAAAGCAGAGTTATTAAACACGGTTTTCCGAAACTCCTTCACCGAACAAGACGAAGTAAATATTCCTGAATTCCAATCATGAACAACTGCCACGATGAGAAACTTACAGGTCGATATCCTCGGTGACACAAATGAGCTAAAATCACTTAATAAAGACAAGGCTTCCGGTCCAGAGATTCCTCTCCCATTATGTTGATACATTAGCTCCATATTTAGAAATTATATGCAACCGCTCGCTCACAAAAAGATCCGTACCTAAACACAGGAAAATTGCTCAAGTCATATCAATGCCCAAAAACGAAAGCAGGAGCAATCCGTTGAATTACAGGCCCATATCACTAACGTCGATTTACAGTAGGGTTTTGGAACATATACTGTACTCGAACATTATGAAGTACCTCGAAGAAAACGATTTATTGACACACAGAAAATATCGTTCTTGCGAAACACAACTGATTCTTTATACTCATGAAGTAATGAGTGCTATCGACAGGGGATGTCAAATTGATTCCATATTTTTAGATTTCCAGAAGGCTTTCGACACCATTCATCACAAGCGTCTTCTAACCAAACTACGTACCCACGGAGTATCGCCTCAGTTGTGTGACTGGATTCTTGATTTCCTGCCAGAAAGGTCACAGTTTGTAGTAATAGACGGAAAGTCATCGAGTAAAACAGAAGTAATACCCGCCGTTCCCCAAGGAAGTGTTATAGGCTCTCTACTGTTCCTGATCTATATTAGCGACATAGGACACAATGTCAGTAGCGGTCTTATATTGTTTGCAGATGATACTGTCATTTATAGGCTTGTAAAGTCATCAGAAGACCAAAACAAATAGCAAAATGATTTAGATAAGATATCTGTATGGTGCGAAAAGAAGGGCAGCTCGTTTTGTATTATCGCGAAGTAGGGGAGATGGTGCCACAAACATGATACTGAATTGGAGTGGCAATCATTAAAACAAAGGTGTTTTTGGTCGCGACGGGATCTTCCCATGAAATTTAAATCACCAATTTTCTCCTCCGATTGCGAATAAAGAAAATCGTGAAGTTATTCACATGAGTACTAAAGGAAATCCGCTAAATTTCGATTACGCGATAAGTCACACAAATCTTAAGCCTGTAAATTCAAGTACATACTTAGGGATTACAATTACAGATACCCTAAACTGGAACGTTCACATACATACCGTTGTGGGTAGAGCCAACCATCTTCGATTCATTGGCAGAACACTTTGAAGGTGCAACAGGTCTACTAAAGAGACTGCTTACACCACGCTTGTCCGCCCTATTCTGGAGTATTGCTGTGCGGTGTGGGATCCGCATCAGGTGGTATTGACGGATGACATCTAAAAAGTACAAAGAAGGGCAGCTCGTTTTGTATTATCGCGAAATAGGAGAGATAGTGCCACAGACATGATACGTGAATTGGAGTGGCAATCATTAAAACAAAGGTGTTTTTGGTTGCGACGGGATCTTCCCATGAAATTTCAATCACCAGTTTTCTCCTCCGATTGTGAAAACATTCTGTTGGCACCCACCTCTATAGAGAGAAAAAATCATCACGATAAAATAAGAGAAATCAGGGCTCACACAGAAAAAATTAAGTTCTCGTTTCTCCCGCGCTCCGCTCTAGAGTGGAACGGTAGAGAGACAACTTGAAGGTGGTCCATTGTACCCTGTGCCAGGCACTTTATTGTGAATATAGAGTAATCTCGTAAATGTAAATGCAAAAATTATGCAGGTGAACCAGTTTCTTTGGCTCTTCAGTGTATTACCGTGACTAATACGGTGCGAGAAAACCGTTGGCATTCAGACAGCTTTCAGTTGTGTCGGAATGAATAAATACAGGTCCTGTAAGATCTGCAAGGGAACCTTATACCATTCCTTCTTCAAAATAGTGGAAAATTCAGGTGACGACGATGGAAGTGAATAGCGGTTACGCACCCTTCTCTGGCGACCGTGGTGGCCAGGATTGGTGTGACAATTCGTCCTCGTGCTCACTAAACCAGTACTGGGCAATGTGATGTGTGTGAACAGGGGCCCTGTTTTCTTGTAGCACATAGTCTTCACAGGGAAACTAAAGTTGTATCATGGGACGGGCCTCATCATCCAAGCTGGTCACATAACCGTTGGCACTAACACGATCTTGTAGCGTAACCACGGGGCTCACGGAATACCGCTGTATGGCTGCCAGATAATCGAATCCCCATGTTTCTCTCTTGGGACTTAAGTTCTCCCAGAAGATGGAAACAGTGTGAAACAAGACTCGCCCCACCAACTTACACTCCTCCATTGCTCCACTGTCCAGGATTTACGCCTTTGGAACCATGTGTTCCTGTTACGGTGATTTGATGAGTGGTTTTGAAATTACAGCTGGCCCTGCAGTCCGCTACTTATGTAGTTCCCTACGTGTTATTTTGGCTCTAACAGGGTTTTCGCGACTGCGACATTCACTTCTGCTGTGCCAATTAGAGATGCTGTCGCTTATTTTCCGTCACAATTCTCTTCAATGACCGTCCGTCATGATCATTGAACACACATTTTCATCCGCGTTGTGACTTAGCGGATGACGTTTTTCAGCTTTCCTTGCAATCGATATAAATCTTCGATACGGTGCCTCTTGAAACACCAAACACGTTGGTTACATTAGTTTCGGAAGCACACGCAACACGAGCACGAACAATTTCCCGATGTACGACATAATGCACAAAACGCTGTTGTACCCGCGAGTGACACTCGCCGCATACTGAGGACGTTGCGCAGGTGCTGTTTGTGATCAAATACACTCATGCTCATAAATTAAGAATAATACCGATACATGGTGAAACAATACACTGGTGGGCGGTTTGCGGGTTTAAATCACTTCGGGGTATAGCTATGCGTGCATTTGAACTACGGTCGTCGCACGGTGGCGCTGGCAGCAGTCCACATACGCAGAAGTGTTTTGGTGCATGTCAGAGTACGGTGCAGCGAGTAAGTGTGCAGACGTTTTCAGGCTTGCTAATGGTGACTGTGTGTTGAAAATGGCTCAAAGGACACACTGATGACGTTATGAGGGGTAGAATTCTAGGGCGACTGGAGGCTGGTCAAACACAGCAGGTCGTAGCACGGGCCCTCCGTGTGTCACAAAGTGTGATCTCAAGATTCTGGCAACGATTCCAGCAGACAGGAAACGTGTCCAGGCGCAACAGTACGGGACGTCCACAGTGTACAACACCACACGAAGACCGATATCTCACCATCAGTGCCCGCAGACGGCCACGGAGTACTTTCAAAATGGTTTAAATGGCTCTGAGCACTATGAGACTTTACTTCTGAGGTCATCAGTCCCCTAGAATTTAGAATTACTTACACCTAACTAACCCAAGGACATCACACACATCCATGCCCGAGGCAGGATTCGAACCTGCGACCGTAGCGGTCGCACGGTTCCAGACTGTAGGGCCTAGAACCGCTCGGCCACACCGGCCGGCGCCACGGAGTACTGCAGGTAGCCTTGCTCGGGACCTTACGGCAGCCACTGGATCAGTTGTCTCCAGACACACAGTCTACAGACGACTGAACAGATGTGGTTTATTCGCCCAGAGACCTGCAGGGTGCATTCCACTGACCGCTGGTCACAGCAGAGACTGTAAAGCCTGGTGTCAAGAACACAGTACATGTTCCTTGGAACGGTGGTCCCAGATTATGTTCACGGACGAGTGCAGGTATAGTGTGAACAGTGATTCTCGCAGGGTTTTCATCTAGCGTGAACCAGGAACCAGATACCAACATCTTAATGTCCTTGAAAGAGACCGGTACGGTGGCCGTGGTTTGATGGTGTGGGGTGGGATTATGATTGGTACACGTACACCCCTGCATGTCTTTGGCAGAGGAACTGTAACAGGTCAGGTGTATCGGAACATCATTTTTAACCAATATGTCCCACCTTCTTCCTGATGGACGATAGCGCACAGCCCCACTGAGCTGCCATCGTGGAGGAGTACCTTGAAACAGAATATATCAGGCGAATGGAGCGGCCTCTCTGTTCTCCAGACCTAAAACCCATCGAGCACGTCTGGGATGCTCTCGGCCGACGCATCGCTGAACGTCTTCAAACCCCTAGGACACTTCAGGAGCTCCGACAGACACTGGTGCGAGAAGGGAGGCTGTACCCCAGCAGCACCTGATCCAGAGTATGCCAACCCGTTGTGCGGCCTGTGTACATGTGCATGGTGATCATATCCGATATTGATGTCGGGGTACATGCGCAGGAAATAGTGGCGTTTTGTAGCACGTTTCGGGGCGGTTTTCTCAACTTATCACCAATACCGTGGACTTACAGATCTGTGTCGTGCGTGTTCCCTGTGTGCCTATGCTATTAGGGCCAGTTTTGTATAGTGCTACGTTGTGTCACACCACTTTCTGCAATTATCCTTAATTTATGAGCATTAGTGTACATCGGCGCGACCTGCAGGCTTGTCTAGTATCTTCATTAGCTTTCTAGTGTGCCTTTCTCCAGATGTTTCCATATTTTTGTCCAACCCCTGTAAGCCCTGAATGTGGCACTAAATGATTGGTAGCAGTAGTTTTCACTTAATATACATGTAGCAAATACATTCAAATATCGATCGTACATAATTTGTTGGTTGGTTGGTTTGAGGGATAAAGGGACGAAACTACAGGGTCATCAGTCCCGTACATAAATGGTTTAGAGTTAAATGTCTTTTATGTGTGGCAGATGAGAATATCTACGTATCTAAAAATCGCTGTTATTACTCGTTAGCTGTTAGAGCTGGAGTACACCCCTTGTTAGTGAACAAATCAACGAAGTACGAGCTTTCGAAATGGTGGACCAAGTTCGTGACTGGAGAAAGGTTTTTCAAGCAGACAGATCTCAGTATGTCGTTTTTAGCTATGTCAAATCGTCCAATCTACATGAGTGTTAAAAGCCATTACAATTCGTGCTACGCTGTAAATAAAGAGCTTGTCTCCGTGGGGCTGTTAGCCACTGACCCTATTGTACACAGGATAATTAGGACTGCAGGAAACCGCAGAGAGTTGCAGGGAAATCGGCAGGGGATCGGCGACTGGCTCACCGACTGGCAGCCGACACTCGTGTAAATACATTAGGAGTATTCTAAGGCCACATCTACATCTACGTACATGCTCTCCAAATAACTGTGAAGTGCATGGCAGATGGTACTTAGCGCGGTAACACACACCTGGGTTCCTTCCCTTTCCAATAGCCTAGAACCACTCGGCCAGACCGGCCGGCGAGAGATTATTTATCGTCTTAATTACCACGCCCGTTCCCCACTAACTGCAAAAGTATATCGTTATCGGCTCTCGACATATCGAAGACAGGAGTCGATATAAAGGAGAATTAAATATCGATGCACCGGCTTACAAAACTATTGGCTGCGCATTGGAAATATAGTTCCAGTTTTAGAGCTGTATATTTAAGCGCTGATTTTTATTAGACATTTTACACGTCAACAAGCTAGCTGCCTGCCTATCCCCACTAGAACATGAATTGAGAGGAAAACGATGCACGTTCACTCTTGGCGATAACCCCTTTGCTAACAATGGTAACTGCATGTAAGTGGCACAATAAAAGGTGTCCGTCGTTCAGTTTCGTCACCTATCAGATTTGTATGGAACACTTCATGTCGGCATCCCTGTTTTTTTCATTTCTGCCAACGCCAGCGACCTAGCGTTTGTAGTGTCAGAAATGCGTCTTGAAGTCAAAACTTTCCGTTTTGTTGGTATCGTAGTGCACAGATTACATCAGCATTTCAGACGGCCGGGGTGGCCGAGCGGTTCTAGGCGCTTCAGTCTGGAACCGCGCTACCGCTACGGTCGCAGGTTCGAATCCTGCCTCGGGTATGGATGTGTGTCATGTCCTTAGGTTTAATTAGTTCTAAGTTCTAGGGGACTGATGACTTTAGAAGTTAAGTCCCATAGTGGTCAGAGCCATTTGAACCATTTTTGAACATCAGCATTTCCCCTCACACACCGTCCCCCACCACAAAGACAAGTCTTGTAATTTAGATTTTTGCTCATCATTTTCATCAACTGTTTTTGAATAATGCTGATGTGAAGAAATAGAACGCTGGTTCGCTAATTTTTATTTATTTATTTTTTGACGCAATTGGTGTGCTACTTCTTCACGTCGGCAATTTTGTTTTTCCACTCACACTGCCACGCCCCGTTCATCCGGATTCCTCCTTTCTGCCACCTATATTTGCTTCACACAAAGGGAAAGACTGGAAGCGATGAAAGCTCAAAAAGCAGTAACACTCGTTCACGCAGTGAAAGTAAAATTCCCTTCTCCTACTATTTCAAAAGCACAATTTCAAATATTTTCTAAAAATTGCGAAAAAATACAACACGAAATAGAAATATCGGCCCTCGATGGAGCTAATTCCATATCGATATATCGCGGGAAAAGTACCGCAGGTATATACCGATATCTCTTTGGAAAAAAATTATCGATCTATTAATAATCGGTATTTTATCAGCAGCCCTAGTTAGAACGTCTACTTCGGTCCAGAAGCCGGCCGGTGTGGCCGTGCGGTTAAAGGCGCTTCAGTCTGGAACCGCGTGACCGCTACGGTCGCAGGTTCGAATCCTGCCTCGGGCATGGATGTGTGTGATGTCCTTAGGTTAGTTAGGTTTAAGTAGTTCTAAGTTCTAGGGGACTGATGACCACAGAAGTTAAGTCCCATAGTGCTCAGAGCCATTTGAACCATTTTTTTTTCGGTCCAGACCCAAACGTCCAGCATCACTTCCTTCTGTCGTTTGCCGCGAGGAGTGGCCGCGCGATTAGAGGCGTCATGCCACGAATCGCGCCACCCCTCCCGCAGGAGGTTCGAGTCCTCTCTCGGGTGTGCGTGTGTTGTCCTTAGCGTAAGTTAGTTTAAGTGGTGCGTAAGTTTAGGGACCGATGACCTCAGCATTTTGGTCCCTTAGTAATTCATACACACATTTGAACATTTTCTTCTGTCGTTTCGGCTCTTGAGGAGGAATGGGCTGCCACTCCTCCACACCCATTTAGACATCTGACTGTACTCCCGGCCGTCATAAGGGTGAAGGTTGGGCACTACCCATATTAGTGTCCACTAATAGGTGTCCCAATACCACAGGTCAGATAGTGCAACTGTAGCGAATGCAGGTATTAGGCTGAGGTTCATTGAAATAATAATAAATAACCTCCTCATCCAGGCCATGAAGGCCCAAGGGAAGTCTACCGGCCACCGTGTCATCCTCTTCATTGCGGTATGGAGGGGCACATGGTCAACACATCGCTTTCCCGACCGTTCTGCAAAGACTTAACACACCATGGAGCCGCTGCTGCTCGGTCAAGTAGGACCTCAAGTAGCATCACGAGGCTGAGTTACCCGGTACCAGTTCTCCCACGAATAAGAAGTCCGTGGCAGTAACGAGGATCGAAGCCGGGCCCTCCACGGGGCAGACATCTACGCTGACCTCTCAGCTGCAGGGGCGTAGACCACGTTTGATGCAAAAAGAGCCAACTGGTTTGCTACATTTGACTAAGTTGGAGGAAGCATGTAATATTCAGACTTTGATCCTGATGTGAAGGATAGCTATCTTAAGACGATCTCCGGTTGGATTAACAATTAGCCTCTAGCCCAAGGGCCATCCAAAACACTTGACACTACCTCTCTGTCACCAGTAGAACCCAAGATAGGAGTGCCGGAAGAATTCGGTTTTTAAGTGTGGCGTTTCGGAAGATATACGCACACAGTTGCTGTGTGACAACGTGCGTTGTCATGGTGCAACACCCAAATATTTTTCATGTTTGGTCTCACATGCATGACCCTTCTGCGCAGTCCTTCAAAAAGTTCGCGGTAAAGTATTTTCTAAACCCTTGGCCTTGACGCACAAACACTTCATGAATGATTTCGTGACTATCACAAAAGCATATGAGCATGCACTTGATTTTTAATGTGCTCATTCTTGCGTTTTTGACCTTGGAGAGCAAGAAGTGTGTCATTCTACACTCCAGCGCCTTTTTCCACGTTATAGTCAAACATCCATGTCTCGTCACTGGTAATGACGCGTTCCAGGAAATGAGCATTACTTTCGTTTGATTCCAAGAGGTCAACGCATCTGCCCCTCCTCATGTCATGTTAGTCCTGTGTGACGTTTCCAGGAACTAGCTTCGAGCAGATTTTTCTCATCGCCAGTTCACTGGCCAATATCAGATGAACGGTGGTGTTACTAAAATTCAACTCTGTCCCAATCATTCTGACTGCCAATCGAGTGGATCTTCACGTGCGAGGTTCCGGTGTCAAAAACTGCATCGTTTCTTGAAACCGAATGTCTTGCTCTGCAAGGTTCATCTTCAGCTGACTGTCTTGCACCTGAAAATGCTTAAACCCCCAAAAAACTTGGGCACTTGCCAAGTCAAGCATTCTGTCCACGTCTCAAACCCGATCGCACGCGGTTATTCGAGATTCGTTTCAATCATTGACAGAACGGACAAGAAAAAACCCCCTGACTTAAAAAAAAAAAAAAAAAAAAACAGACAACCAACGCAACGCTAGTTCGGTTCAGCGTGTGCTTGTGATGGTGATGATGTATCTTATGTTCACCTGTCTCCCCTCCAAGTCCGGCGTCACCAGCGTTGGTGGATCAAACACTTCGCTGTCGGCCCCCTTACTTTACCTACACACCCTTTAATTCACTGTTTATCTTTATGTGAAACACGATAAAAAATGGTTCAAATGGCTCTGAGCACTATGGGACTTAACATCTGAGTTCATCAGTCCCCTAGAACTTAGAACCACTTAAACCTAACTAACATAAGGCCATCACACACAACCATGCCCGAGGTAGGATTCGAACCTGCGACCGTAGCGGTCGCGCGGTTCCCGGGTGAAGTGCCTAGTACTGCTCGGCCACACCGGCTGGCAAACACGGTACTTCTTTCCTCCACAGTAATACAGTTACGAGGTGATAGTAACAGCAGTCAATGATAATCGCTCAGTTTTGTAATCATGGTTGTCACAAATGATGGACGTGGACTTACTGTGTCGGTGTTTTGGGTGACGTGCAAATTTTGATAATGATGGGATGATGACGGCCAGTCATGAGCCCCATGATGATAGCCATTGTGCTTCTTCATTTGGTCGCTTCGTAAACAAATCTGCGTTGGAGCCGTGCTTTCTACGATGTATTAATGTCCGACTCTGTAAATATGATTTTTGCGCTATTACGTTCCTGCTTAACCACACACTAGGGAATCGTGACACATTCGTAGGTAAAGAGCTAATTATTTATGTCACACAATAGTGTAAATATGCTTCCTATTTAAGCTGTACTATTAGGTTCCTGACGAACCACATACTAGAAAATCGTGACATATTCGTAGAGACACCACTCCACTATCTAATTTTTGAAATGAAATCGATCCTATATGAGTTATGAACGATCACGGAAACTCATTAAATGCTCTCACGAATAAATAACACGGCGAAAAATACGAAAATACCTGACTTTAAAATCCATCGTGACCAAGTTAGCGTACATAATCTTGAAACAATCCATCTCGAATCGAGACTAATGAACTACCATCTTCCTCCGAAAAAACGAATAAAACAAGAAATACACATTCAGCAGATATCATTATCTACTGTGGACTCACTGCATATGAATAAAAAACAAACTAAAAAATTGTATCTAGCATAAAACCTAATAGCACAGCACTAATTAAACTCAACATAAATTATAAATTCCTACGAGGCAAACGAAATATTAGCTAACTTTATTTACTAAACCGAGGAAATGAAACACGATATTCTCATTGATTATCAACACGACACAAATAAAATAAAAGCTATTTCGTTTACGAAACGAAAGTAATGAAGAACTACATTCTCAATGGCTATCTCCATCTGGGTCAAGATTGGCCGTCTGATTGCGCCTTTAGCAACATCTACAAGTAATAAAAGACTGTAATTAAATTGGGACCTAAAAGCGCAGCTTAAGTTGGTACTAGTGAAAAGAGCAGCAATGAAATTTATAACCTTCGTTATACCAAATATTTGACTGTTTTCTTCCGAATGTGTTACCATTTCCGAGGTATGGTTATGTTAAGACCTAATATCTCAGCTTAAATTGCTGCAAACGAAACAAAATTCTAGCTAAATTCATTGAGGAATTATAGGAAGTTTGCTGGCCGTTGTGGCTGGGCGGTTCTAGGCGTTTCAGTCTGGAACCGCGCGACCGCTACGGTCGCAGGTTCCAATCCTGCCTCGGGCATGGATGTGTGTGATGTCCTTAGGTTAGTTAGGTTTAAGTAGTTCTAAGTTCTAGGGTTCAAAATGGTTCTGAGCACTATGGGACTTAACATCTGTGGTCATCAGTCCCCTAGAACTTAGAACTACTTAAACCTAACTAACCTAAGGACATCACACACATCCATGCCCGAGGCAGGATTCGAACCTGCGACCGCAGCAGTGGCGCGGTTCCGGACTGCGCGCCTAGAACCGCTAGACCACCGCGGCCGGCTAAGTTCTAGGGGACTGATGACCTTAGATGTTAAGTCCCATAGTGCTCAGAGCCATTTGAACCATTTTTATAGGAAGTTTAGAACGAGCAATGTGATCGTCTACCCACATTCGACTCACGATTCGCTTCGCATCATTCATTACACTACTAACAGCAGCACACTACTCAAAAGCCGCGCACACCGTGAGTGCACTTCACGCTGTTCCGGTTAGTTGAAAGTTGTTTCTGATGACTGTTTACTCTGACTCTGACCATTTCTCTCTTCCCTTTCTGTGAGACACGCGAGTATTCAAGGAGCTGGTATCTATAATATGCACAGTGCCCATCAATTTAAAGCGGAATATAAATTTCTCACCTTTGTCTCCACGTGCTTTACGGGGAACCACACGTGATGGACTACTGACGTCCGACGGTGCTGAAGGCTCCACGTACGGGGCTGCACGATCAACTGGACCATCGCTAGGCAACGGTTCGCTCCGAAGTGATTGTTTGGCTCAAGCATCATCGGCGAAAGACAACAACGCCGATGTTACGTGTTCTCCGTGGTGTTTGACTCGCTTCTGCCCAGCACATTTTTGTCACTCCGAATTGATGCTATATCTCTAAAGCCCACGTCGACAAGCGGCCTTTACGCCCTAATCTTTCTCCCTACTTTAATGATTTTTGAGATAATATAGTGGCCGTATGAATGTAGTAGTCAAGGCAGACTGCTATATACACAGTTAAATGTGGAACAAAGGTACTACCTATCTTCATCATTTCCAGTCAAAATCAAGACCATTCAGCATACACTGTCTCATGAAAAGTATCTGGACATCCCTTTCTAAAACGGAATTGAGCACTAGATATCACGAGACGCGGAACGGCCTGTATAAAAGGAGACCTGGGGCATTGTGTTCTCTGTAGAGAAATACTAATAGAACAACGGGTCGGTTAGGAGAGCTCAGTGGTTTTGAACGTGGACTAGTCATTGGATGTTACCTGATTAACAAATCCATCAACGACATTTGAACTCTTTTAAAGATGCCCGGGTCGGCTGTTGGGGTGTTACTGTGTTGTGGAAACATGAAGGAACAAACACAGATAAACCAAGACCGGACACATCTCATGTACTGACGGACATGAACCGTCAAACATTGCTGAGGACAGTTGCAGAAAGTCCTATGAAACTAGAGGAATGAATAACTTCTGGGTTTCAAAGTGTTACCATCAGTCCACGCAGCCCAGTGTCCGTGTGGAGGGAGATAAAAAGAATAGGGTACCACGGTCGAGCAGCTGTACATGAGCCACACATTTCTGTGCTCAGTGTTAAGCGGCGCTTAAGGTGATGTAAAGAGCGAAGCCACTGGATAGTGGATGGCTGGAAAAGAGTTGGTTGGTTGGTTTGTGGGATGAAAGGGACCAGACTGCTGGAAAAGAGTGGTTCGGTGTGATCACTCGTGCTGTACCCTGTGGTGATCCAATGGAGGGGTGTGGGTTTGGCGAAATCCTGTAGTACGTTTCTTGCCATCATATGTGTCAACAAGTGCGCCAACAGTGAAGTACGGAGGAGGTGGTTTACTGTATGGGGGTGTTCTCCGTGGTTATGGTATGGTTTCTTTATTGGGCTTAAGAAAACAATATGTGCGGAAGAATCTTACAGCAGTATGAGTTGACCACAATCGAGGAACAGCTCGAAGTCGACGACTATTTGTATCAGGACAACATTGTACCGTGCCATAAAACAGGATCTGTGAGACAAAGGTTTGTGGGCAATAACATGACTGATATGGTCTAGCCTGCCCATACTCCCAATCTGAACCCAATGAAACGTCTTTGGTATCAGCTCGAACGTTGACTTCGCTGCAGACCCAAGAGTCCAACATCACTTCGTTCTATCGTTTCGGCTCTTGAAGAATAATGAGCTCTCATTCCTTCTTAGACTTCCAGACAACTTTAACCAGAACAGCTCGTGCCGTCATAAAGGCGAAGGACGTACACACGCCTTGTTACTGTCCATTAGTAGTCATCCGGTTTCGATCAGGTAAGCGCTTATTTACAATATAAATTGTCTTTCATAGAAGCAAAGAAAAAGTTGTTTTTATGATAGTTTATCACTGAAGTATGTCTGGGATCCATTTAAATATAGAAAACTGTGTTTTACTTCTGATAATGATCTTGCAGTGCTTTACTGCGAATCAAATATTGACTTAAAATAGTGACATTTATAAGCAACAGAATGCTCTCATACAACGAAAAGCTTAAAGTAAAACCCACAGAATCACTCGTATGAAGAGAACAAAGTAGATTCAAAAGAGCTGGATCTGACTTAGAAAATATTTTTTTACTTGTAACTTACGGATCTATATTTTCGTTCATTGACTCAGCAAAGACATTTTTATGATGGTACCTGGAAAAAAAATTGGAAACCACGTTATGGAAACGATCCCACCCTAAACTAAAGGTGAAAATGAGAAAAAGCATTATAAATTTAGGAACACACAATTCGGGTGAAATAATCATGACTAAAGAAATTAGGCAACTTAGCCTATGTCGCCAGCACTTGTCGACATTTTAATACGTGACATCTCCCACAACTGGACACCAAAAATGACAAAACCCAGAACTAAACGACGGTAATATTTTAGAGACTTTATTACATTCAGATGTTTATCCAAGGTTCCGAGAACGCACTGCTATGTCCCGTACACAATCTCAGTCAGCACTGTTAAAAATGTGGCATAAACATACCCATTTGGAAGTCTGAGATAATGATTTACTGCGAAAAAGGAGACACCAAGATCCAAAATAGTCTTTGAGAACAAAAATGTAGAACCAATTTCCACATTCAGTTATTTACGATGTAAACTCTTTAATGATTATAGCAGAGTCACTGTGGAAAAAATTAACTTCAAGATGTCAAGTACTACGTGGAACCATACCTAAAAACTACAGTAAACAGAAATAGGTAGAAAACCAGAATTAATTTTTTCAGTAGCATGACAGCTGTAACACCGCTGCATGAATGTGAGGACTGGTTACCTACACGAAGACAAGAAGTGCAGAACCGTGAAATTATACACCTAACGAGAAGTTAGGTGTGTACAAGGGCACACAGGTTTACGAATGCAAATACAAAACAAGAATTATAATTACAGGCTATCAACAGAAGAATCCATTAACACATCTACGTGTACCCACTGTAAGACATCTTCGGTGAGTGGCTGAGGGTACTTCATATACCACTACCACGTCCCTCTTCCTCATTGAAGCAGTGAACTGTGCACTGGAAGAATGATCTTGGTAAGTGCAGTATGAGTTCCAGTATCTTTAATGCATGGTCTTTTAGCGATTGGTGAGCAGAAAGAAATAAAATCTTGTTTCACCTTCCGATGGACGTACACTTTCAAAATACACACATCAAAAAAAGTTTTGCTTCATCCCGGTTCCCAGAACTCCTGAAGATAGACGTTGACTGTGCATATTGTATCACAGACACAGTCTCTTTGACTGTTCTGAGATGTAAACAACCATACATGACCAGCGCCTATTAGACGAAGGAGGTTCAACAGCCGATCAGTTCGTCATTCCACCAGGAAGGAGGTACACGGCTCGTATTGTTTGTTGTACAACCATGTCTAGACGGTCAATACCGCGGTTCGATCACCTCCACATTGTTACTTCGTGCCAGGGAGGGCTCTCAACAAGGAAAGTATATAGGCGTCTAGGGGTGAACCAAAGCGATGTTGTTCAGACATGGAGGAGATACAGAGAGGCAGAAACTATCGGTAACACGCCTGTTCAGACCGCCCAAGCGCTACTACTGCAGTGGATAACCGCTACCTGCGGATTATGTCTCGGAGGAACCCTCACAGCAACGCCACCATTTTGAATGCGCCTTCAATCAGACAATCGTCGGAGACGTGTTTGGAGGCAACCGGTCAGGCTGAACGCCTCAGACACACTGTCCAGTGAGTGCAGCAAAGTGGAGGTTCACTGACGTTTTGGGGTGACATTATGTGGGACCTACGTACACCGCTGGTAGTCATGGAAGGCGCAGTAACGTCTGTACGATACGTGTATGCCATCCTCCGATCGATAGTGCAGCATACTGGCGAAGCATTCGTCTTCCTGGACGACAATTCGCCCCCCCCCCTCCCCCATCGTGCACATATTGTGAGTGACTTCCTTCAGGATAACGACATCGCTCGAGTAGAGTGGCCAGCATGTTCTCCGGACATGAAACCTATCGAAGACGCCTGAGATAGAGTCAAAAGGGCGGTTCATGGACGACGTGACCCACCACCCACTGTGAGAGCTCTACGTCGAATCGCCGTTGAGGAGTGGGACAATCTGGACCAGCAGTGCCTTGATGAGCTTGTGGATAGTTTACCACGACGAATACAGGCATGCATCAATGCAAGAGGATGTGATACTGGGCATTAAAAGGTACCGGTGTGTACAGCAATCTGGACCACCACCTCTGAAGGTGTCGCTGCATGGTGTTACAACATGCAATGTGTGGTTTTCATGAGCAATAAAAAGCGCGGTAATGATGTTTGAATTGCTCTCTATTCTAACTTTCTGTACAGTTTCGGGAACTCTCGGAACCGAGGTGATGCAAAACTTTTTTGATGTGTGTAATAACAATAGTAGGTCACACCACTATCCACAACACCTCTCCTGTTGCTTAGACTTCTGGAAGATAAGCTAACCGCGACACTTTCGCTTTTACTAAACGAACTCATGATGAGATCAGCTGCTCTTCTTAGTATCTTCAAATGCTCTTTATCACTTCTACGAGCTATTGGCCGACCATGGATTTGTAAACTACCTCTTCCGACAATGGATCACAAATCACGAGCAATCTTCTAATAAATCTTAGTCTGTTATTTGTCTTTTCTGTGAAAGTTTTATGTGGTGTCTCCGCTGTAAATCATTCCATACGCATACTTCCAGGTACTTTATTGGTCCGAGTGTTTCTAAATATTGATCGTCAGTCGTAAAATCAAATAGTAATGGCCCTTTCCACCTATTTTAAGAGCTGTCTGTTATGTTGGTGGTGAACGTTCAATCCTTGTACTAAGCGTCTATGATCTCTTACATTTGCTTATGCTGAGGGTCACTTGTCAGTCGCTGCAGCAAACGTCGATCCTCCGCAGGTTTTCTTGCAATTTGCTACTATTTTCCAGCGTTCCGACTTCTCTGAATACAATATCATCGACGAATAGCCTCAGAGAGCTTCTCACGTTGCATATGTAGACACTGAAGGAGCAGCACGTAAAGGGGGTGGAGGGTACGAAGCTCCCAGAGCCATTTCAGTCTTCAGCGCCTAGAGGGAGAAGGCATTGGAGGAGATCTACATACACACTGAAACTCCGCAAGCCATCGTAACAGTGCGTGGCGAAGGGTACCTGATGATGGAAAGAGATACTGTTAAGACCAGACAGTCTTAACACTGAAGTGAAGGAAGCTGGAGGACTTGGAGGAGGAGATAGAGGAAGTGAAGAAAATAAGAAGAAAGAGAAGAAGGTTGACCGTACACAGAAACTATATAGTGGCTTATTATTCTAATGACAAGGGACAGGCGATATTAGATCCGTGTGAAATGTATGGCTCTACCAGGAAAAACATATCAAGATAATTTAAGCAAGTGGCAGAGAAAAGTAAAAAGAGTCCGTTGCTTCCAGAAATTTCCCAATACAACGAAAATGAACTCACGTATTGCGAGACACATAATGGTGAAACAGCGTGCAGAGAAGAAAGGTGATTTTGACGTCCAAGACCGGCAGAACAGTGGATGAGAGAAGGCTTTCAAAGCTACTGAGAACGACGGAAGCAATCACAGGAGATTTTTATCGAAAGCAGTTGATGCATTTGAGCCGAACACTGGTAGATGAACTGCCACAACACAGCTATAGACTTGCAAAGGTGATTTTGCTGCATGACAATGTTCGACACCAAGTCGCAACACCCGTTAAAACTTACTTAGAAACATTGGCATGTGAAGTCCTAACCCCTCCGGCCGCATTCTCCAGACATTGCTCTCTCTGACTACCACCTTTGTCGATCACTGGCGCACGGTCTGGCTGACTACTACTTGCAGGCATGATAACAATTGCAAAATTGGATCGATTCATGGACCTCCTCAAAAGATGGTAAGTTCTTCCACTGCGGGATTCGTATGCTGTCTGGAAGACGGGAGCAGGCAGTGGGCAACGCTGACCAATACTTCGTAAGCGATCACCAATACTTTGTAAATTTTTCACAATAAATCCTCTAAGTTTGAGAAAAACCTGCGGAAGTAAAGTTGTAGACCTAATAACTGAGTGGCTCTAAGTGCCAAGAAAAGTTTGTGTTTCAAGTGTCATTACCACTTAGACATTAAATTTTACTTGTGATTATGCACGTTCAGAAATACAGCAGTAAAGTTTCAACTAACAGAATTCTAGACAAGAATAATAATTTCTCATTCCTCTTAATTTTTTTACAATGGGACAACAAAATCAAATTCAAGAAAAAAATCTCTCAATATTGAGTTCTGTTTCTTACAGAACTCCGGGCATGGAATCGGACGTTACAAAGATTCCAGCAGGGGCGATGTTTACTATGAAATAATAACGTCGTCAACAGGTCTTTCTGTTTGTAACTAATAAAAATAAATGGACGTTACAAGGATTCCAGTAGATATACCTGCTATGTTTAGTATGAAATATCAACATCGTCAACAGATCTTTAAGTTTGTAGCTGATAAAAAAATGGAGATTACGATGAAGCACAGTGCTATGGCCTTAACTCTCTTTTCCCTTCTTCTGTTCCACAGAAAGAAGTTTTAATAGCTATTTGACTTTGATTGGTACGGGACACTTTGTTCTTACTGCATATAAAGATTTTACGCAGTTTATGGCTTTTCTTGTTATTTAATGGAGCTGTGGCTGAAACCATTGCCTACTGCCGATTGCCCCCATCTCCCATTTCTGGGCACTTACATCGAAGGGGGCTGGCCAAGGCTCGGTCTGTCATTCGGCTTTCCTCGGCCCTTCTCGTAAGTACACGGAAAAGCTCGAAGTTTCAGTTAGCATTGCGGTGCGGCATTTCCCGGCGGGTGCAACTCTCTGAGTACGCCAGAATCAAGGTGCTGTCATTGCTGTTTAACCATCGCTATTAGTTCATGGCGTGAAGGACGTTCGCAGGTCTAGTAGCTGTTTGCGCAAAAAAGACGATCTAGCGATCTATCTTCGCAATCCTTTAAAATGAGCCGGAGTGACGTAAGAGAGGGATGAAAATTCTGCGTTTGCATAACCGACGGGTGAAGCGCCCACTAAACATGCTGGGCAGAACAGGTGATTATAACTGTGGAAAGGGCCAAATAAGGTGTCGGTCAGAGTTCCTCAAAATTGTAATTTATTGTAATTTAATAAAACCTTTCAACCATAACGGCACATAGCCGTACCTTTAGAACTACGAGTTCCAAAACGCCAATTATTTCACGGCTAAATAATCCAGTAAAAAGAAGAATTTTTTAAATAATTGGCTATGATAGGTTATAAACAGACAATTAAACGCCGATAAGGACAATGAAGAAAACGGCACTCGGAAGCCTCTAGGGAGGTCGGTCTGCCCTCGTTCACTTAGGTGAGACAGGTAGTGAGCCCATCTGCACTTGATCCGTCGGAACCCAACCAGCGCACAGCCATGGACCGACCGACAAAACGACTTGCTTGCCACCAATCGGTACGTGAGAACTCAAAGACAAAGTTACGAACGTGATTGACCACAATGAAATATGTATTAGCTGTCAAAACTACACACCATGTTGGACAGCGACAACAGGTGAGGAAAGGACGTTGCCTGAAGTTACGCTAGTGGCCAGGGCTGGTAACCGGAACACTAACGGCTACAAGGCAGAAAATTCCGCTGGTGCACTTGAATTGTAGTCAACCAATATAGTTAGTTGCACCGCATGGGGGCTAAATTTCAGTAATAGAAACACTCGGTGTTGCTCACAGGAAAATTTCCCCAACAGCCAAATACCTAAACGAACCACACAACGTGAATGGACGTGGCTTGGGTAGTTGAAACCACTACTCAGCTTTGACGTCCTGGGTCGGTGAACCACGAAGCTCGTAGCGAGCGGACAGCTCCACACACGCTCCGACACTGCGCAGGGACCGCCAGCGGATCCAGCCGACTGCACCGCGCGGAGATAACTTCCCTGGTCCGCAGCAACCGACCGACTCACTCAGAATACCAACAACATCCAAAATAGTCGTCCGTGGAAACAACGCCAACTACACACACAACCTGACAAACACTGCACGAAGACCTGAACGATACCCAACAGTAACTAAGAACGCACAAAGACAAATCGGGAGTCGATGCACACACACACACAGCCGACTCATGAACTATCGGCGAGCCAAGTGGCGTCATCCGGTAGGACGACCGACCGACGATCCATCACGACCGTGGCCCGGCTCAAGTGATGCGTGACGGCAACGGTCTGGCGAGCCATGGACATGCGGGCCACACTGCTGCTCCACCCGACTGAACTAGTGCCACGTTCCAGCTCCCCGACTGGCAGGTCCGAACTGCACTCCTGGGACGTTCCAACTGATTGACAGCCCGAACTCGCGACCCGAACTCCCTTAGACAGACAACAACCGGGAAGTAATACCAGTTGAGCAAAGATACTACAACAGGGGATATATTGATACGCGCTGCTAGCGCCGGTCACGGTCAGGCAAAGCGGCAATTCAGTGACAGAAGTATTTTAAATTAACGTAGTGAGGGGGAAGTATGTTAAAACAGGGTGCAAAATACACTGTGGCTGGATCACGAGCCACGCACGGCTCAACAGATACTACATATTTGCTATGAAATGACGTTATAGCACCATGCAAAAGGAACATAATGATTTATTTGACAATGAAAGAGCAAAAAATTACAACGATCGACGGAAGGGATATGCCGTTCTGTAAATCAGAAAGCACTTTGTGCTAAATTTTCAGACCTAGAGAGCGTGAAGAAATTGATGGTACGAACAGTAAAATTTCTGAAGTCGCATGCATTATTCCATTGTCAGTTGCAACAGTTTTCAGTGGAACTGAATGAAGAATATGGATACTTCACAATTGCTGCAAAGTATCTTAGTTAAGCCAAGAGGCTCGCCTGGAACGATTTTTCATTTTATAGCTCGCTATTGTTGAATTTATGAAGGATAGAAGATGGCAAGAACAAAACTCAGAACATCCGAAATGGAGTGCAGACTTCGCATTTTAAGTGGACTTGACTGAACACTGCCGACAATAAGACACGGCAGGGTAACTTGTTTCTGATTTGATGTGGCAGCATTTAAAAAGAAAATCGCATTGTAGAAGGGAACTTTCTGGCAAAGACTGTCGAGCTCCATTAGCTCACTGGCGTTAAGGGAAACGTAAAGTTTGAAGAATTCATTATGGTCATGAAAGAATTACAAGGACAGTTTTGTAGAGATTTTGAAGAGACTGTCAATCTTACATCTGTTTCCGGGCTCTTTTCGAGACCGAAAGTGCCACCGTGAATGTGTAGATGGAACTGATTGACTTGCAAGCTAATTCCAGTTTTAACGATAAATCTTTTTGCGTTAAACATGTGCATTGCTCTCCTCAGGTAGAGTTTACAAGTCTAAATAATGAGGTTGTAAAAGTGCTTCAACATTTCGATCGACATAATTATGTTCGACCTGTTTGCGATTATGAAACTAAATAAGCCACGATTAGGTGGCAACTTGAGTGTGAAACTCTGTGAAATTGTCTCCATCTGTCCGTATATTGACAGTTTGTACCAGATAAAAATTATACTACGGCTTCAGCGCGCTAAAAATAATTAAGTAATAATGGAAATTTAGTTTATATTATTATATAAAACCAAGTAATATGTAGTGTGACTGTACTGCCATTTTAAATGCGGCGCGTTCGCATTTCTCCCCTCTTGCCCCTCCTCGAGCTAAGAAGCGGTGGCTTGGTGGTGGGGGAAATGTGAAGCAATGCTGAGAGCTTCGGCACTTTTGGCCACGCACGCACCGCGAGCCAAAATTTTTGACGCCCCTGACTTAAATAATAACATATTTCTACCTCAGGTGAAACGTTCATCAACACAACATCTCCGAAAATACCCAATATAATTGACTAAACTGTCTCTTTGTGGCCCTAAATGTGAATCTCTCTGTATAATCAAGGATGGTATCCATTAACCAAAACTTTAAGGGCTAAAACACACTTCACAAAACTTCCTGCACGCAGTATCGACAACTGCAGGAACTCCTATCGACTTTCGTTAGCGTTCGATTAGGGTCTCTCTCACATGGATAACAGCTCACAAGACTTCGTGCACAAGTGAAGTCATTCGAAGGCACACATACTATCGAAGAACTGTAGAAACACGTCGCTCTTGGTACTTCTGATTATAATAATTATTATAATTAAACGTCACATAACTATTTATGGGTGGATAAAGATTTTATAAGAGTGAAATTAAAGCACAAAGTCTTAAATTCAGCGTTAGAGTCGTGGTGTAGTGGCTGATCACTATAAGTTGGTGGTAACATCAATATCCAGCCATTGTACCATGTCGCTGACCCGCAGGGGAGCGATGCATTCACAGGGCATACCGTGGCCTGTAGGCAACGCACGAGATTTGCGAATATTAAGGATGCTGAATGAAATTTTCTCTCTGCAACAGCGTGTGCGCTGATGTGAAACTTCCTGGCAGGTTAAAACTGTGTGTCGGACCGAGGCCCGAACTCGGGAAATTTGTCTACCGCGGGCAAGTGCTGCACCAACTGAGCTACCCAAGAACGACTAACGACCCCTCCTCATAGCTTCATTTTCGCCAGTACATCGTCTCCTACCTTCGAAATCGCAGAAGAACTTTTGTGAAGTTTGGAAGGAAGCAGGCGGGGTACTACGGAAGTACAGCTGTGAGGATGGGTCGTGAGTCTTACTTGGACAGCTCAGCTGGTAGAGAAATCACCCGTGAAAGAAAAAGGTCTGGAGTTCGAGTCTCGGTCCGGCACACAGTTTTGATCTCCCAGAAAGTTTCATATCAGCCCACACTCCGCTGCAGAGTGAAAAATTCATTCTGGAAACATCCCCCATGCTGTGGTGAAGCCATGTCTCCGCAATATTCTTTCTTCCAGAAGTGCTAGTCTCTCAAGGTTCGAAGGAGAGATTCAGTGAAGTTTCGAAGGTTGGAGACGCGTACTTGCGGAAATGAAGTAACGAGGACGGGTCGTGAGTCGTGCTTGGGTAGTTCAGTCGGTAGAGCACTTGCCCTCGAAAGGCAAGGATCCCAAGTTCAGTCTCGGCCTGGCACACAGTTTTAACCTGCCAGGAAGTTTCATTAAGGACGCTGCTGCCTGGACATCGTTGTCGTTGCGCAGGAGGAAGACCAGGTCGTCCCCATATGCCGTGCAACAAAAAGTGTGTCCGCCAAAAGTCATCGAGGTGAGGCGTTGGCAGAGACCGCGAAGTAACGGTTCCATGGCGAGAGCGTACATGATAGCGGAAAGACGGCATCCTTGCCGTACCGGTCGATGTACAAGGACGGTCGGCGTAAGACGACCATTGTATAGTACCCTAGATGTTCGCTCCCCGGCGTAGACACATTACGACCTCCAAGAATTTGTCTGGTTACGCCATATTCCGCATCACCGCTGTCAGATAGGAGTGATCAACCCTATCGAAGACCTGACTGAAATCAAGGAAGGCCGGGATCACTGTGAAGTGCCGCGGCCGCGCGACCGCGATCATGACACAGTATCGACGTAAGGCAGTCCAGATGATGTGATCACTTCCTAAAGATGCCTGATCGTGAGACACGACGTATATGGCGACCCTCCTGCGACGTGCTGCCAAAAGCTGGGTAAAGATTTTCACATCACAGTTCAGGAGCAACAGGGGGCGATAGTCACTGGTGGAGGATCCACCATTTGGTTTATGAACGAGCAATCCTTCGAGGAAGACACCAGATAGCTGTACTTCAGGAGAAACCAAGTCGCGGCATATGTCCGTCCAGGCAGGCGTCGGTAATTGGTGGCAGGTCCTCTAAAACTGAAACGGGAGGTCGTCGGGTCGTCGGGACTTGTAAGGCGCCCCGGCCAGTACAGCTGATGTGACCTCCTGCTAAGTCACGCCCTCACTTAATGCTATCTGCGCGTCTCGCGGTAGTGTGCCATATGTAAAGCGAGATATTTCTTCAATCGCGTCTGGAGGGTGACGGTGGTCCGCGAAAAGTTGACAATAGTGGTCGTGGAGACCATTTCCGCTAGCACGTTGTATTGTGACACAGCGACCGTCGGCTGAATTTACAGCATGGATCAGCGCCCGTCGCTGATGCCGGCGTTCCTCGATGATGTTATACAACGACAGCCCTTCGTGGTCCATTCTACCCATGGTACGCGTAAGAACAATCGCCCCTTCAAGGTGCTGCCTCTGAGTTTCGTTTTGCGCGGTTTATTGCTTGCTGACGAGCAGGATAGTGCAGCACTGCAGAACAATCACGCAGAGTGCGGTAATAAAAATCTAGTGAGTACCGCCTCCAGGCGGTAATCTCCCTGCCGTGATCAGTCAACGTCTTCCTAAGAGGCGTATACCAGCCAACAAGACAGTGCGGCAAGGTAAGCCACTCGCCCACTTTGTCTCCACGAGCTGTCGGCATTCAGGCGATTGTAGGTGCATCAAGTCAACATCCAGGGGCCTAGCCCGTGCCATACCATCTGGCGGTACAGGGTGACTGTTCATATATTGACCGATTGGTCGGGAAAAGCAATGGGCCATATTTCAGCGGTCCGTGTGTCCCGAACAATAGAGTGCGTAAGATGGACACGGTCTGTACGGTTGGATGAGTGGCTGGTATACTGCGCGAAACCCGTGCTATCCCCATGTACATACTCCCACGCGTCCGAGTCTAAGGTTGGTTAAGATGGTGGAGAGCACCGGACATGGAACGCAGTGTGGCTACTGCTCCTTCGGCGCCTGGTTGGAGCTGAAATCCCCACCGAAGATTTGTATCCGTGCGTTTCACAAAGAGGGGCACGACCGCGTCTGCGAAGAAAGCGGGCCGTTCACGACGTCGCACAGATATTAATGATTCTGACGTCATGCAGAATGAGTGCCATGCCTCTCGCGTCAGGGAGGAATGCGATGTCTTCGCCAATTAGCCCATCACGGAGAAGGACTTCGAAGCCACTGCCAGTAGCAGACGCGTGGGAGACGTCG
Source organism: Schistocerca americana (assembly GCF_021461395.2). Taxonomy (NCBI): domain Eukaryota; kingdom Metazoa; phylum Arthropoda; class Insecta; order Orthoptera; family Acrididae; genus Schistocerca; species Schistocerca americana. Next base: position 236,616,264 of record NC_060126.1, read on the forward strand.
GCAGTCTATCCGAGAGGGCATATAAGTCCTCAACCTAGGTCTATATCAAATGGTTGAAATGGCTCTGAGCACTATGGGACTTAACTTCTAAGGTCATCATCCCCCTAGTAGTTAAAACTACTTAAACCTAACTAACCCAAGGACATCACACACACCCATGCCCGATGCAGGATTCGAACCTGCCACCGTAGCGGTCGCGCGGTTCCAGAATGTAGCGCCTAGAACCGCTCGGCCACCCCGGCCGGCAGGTCTATATCCGCCGCATTCAGCGTATCTTTTGACATCGTCTGTTTATGGCACGGGTGGCACTGACATTGAGAGTGACTCCTCCCGACTGTGCCTCTGGTTGTAGTGATGTGAAAAGTTAATCTCGACGATGGTAGTGATCATCTGCGATGGGTCGCGTGGGTCGTGCGGAAGATCGGCAGTTGTTGGTGCGATGACCACTGCGTAGGTGACAGGAAGAGCTGTCGACGGCACAGTGGAGGCGGAGTCATTGAGTGGTGTCTGTACAAGACGGCGATGGAGACAGTTTTGGTGGACTTGCTTTCCTAGCCGCAGCCAGCGCAGGTACGGTGTTGTCCGTCATACATAATGATGAAAGAAAGACGGCACATCGTTCACCAATTCAATTTTCACTTGACGGACTGTAGGTCTGAAAGATTTTCCATTTCCCGGCCAGGTGACTCTAGACATAGCCATACGGCTCAAAAGCCGACATGACGACGTCGGGCGGGAGGTCGAACGGGAGTTCGACATATACAACTTTCCCAGTGACGGGAAAGTGAATGCCAATGACACCCTGTGGGTCCAGATGAAAATCATCTCGTGTAACGTTCTCAATTTTGTAAATTGTTAGTCGTGCATTTTATGCGGGGAACGCGATCTTAATCGTTGATCGGCGGTAAGAATGTGCTATAGTTGGCTTGTAAGAGGGAGTCAGTACACGAAGCCGCAGCGAGAAGTAAACAACACGCGCGCGAACTCCACAACAGGCGGGAAGCAGCGGACGTCCGAGCCTCACGGCTGCGCGAGCCGAACTGTTACGCTAGAGCTTATTCATGTGACGTTTGCCTCAACTCTCGGTTGTCATAGCTCCTCTTGAAACACTTATATCCCTCATGCGCTATTAACTGATGTTTAATAATAAGGGTGACATGTTCGCGATACATTTTCCGTGTGCCGTTGCCTTGCATACCGCAAGTTATAATACAACACAGCTAAATATACCAAAATAAATATGACATCTGCCGCATCGATTGTCGATATTGCGTGTGACGTCAAAACGTCGTCATGACTGCGGAAACTGTTGTGAGGTGAGTGTTACCCTCAAGCATGAAGTCCAAAGCATCTGTACCTATTTCAAGGAAAAATGCCCTCCTCTAATTTCACGTGTCATTCTTCACTTCAATTTAACCTGTACTGAGTTTAATAAACTGAAAATCACAGTCACTAATACGCTGTCAAAATAACAATGAAAACGAGGAAATACTGGAATAACACACCAACGCGTTTATTGAAAATAAATGTTACAGGCACTGCGCTTGGTAATCCCCTTGCTAACTCTTAATATTTGGTTCACTATTAAGACAGTCGATGTAGACGGACCGTCACAGACTGCAGTGGCAACAATATTCAAACAGCATCTTTAAAATCATAGAGAGTCAGTTCGTATGCGTTGGAATTATATGGAACGTTTTCATAGCATTACATGATTCAGAAGTGTTGTGTTAATCTTGGGGAGCAAAGGTATTGCTTAACTTTCTTCGTTTCTCTAGAACTGCAAAATCTGTGTCACTTTTTAAAAAATCTGGGCGCACTCACCTAAAGCTTCTCGTGTTATTTCTTCAAACCATCCCTCTCTAAATGGGCCAACCGTCACGAATGACAAAAGGGAACGCACAAATGACGACAAACGAAAGTCAGTAGAGATTTGTGCGTCTGTGAAAAGATCTATGGGCGAAGCGTGCAACAACTACCACCGTCACACCTTATCCACAGACCTGACAGAAAATTCTGGTCTCGCGTAAAATTGCTAAATGGGTCAGTCCCATGCTGACCAGTTTGGTGTGGCATTCTAAGATAGCAAAACAAAAGCCGAAGTTTTAAAGTTCTAGTTCAAGAAATCGTGCACACAGGTGAATCGTACAAACATACCATCATTTGTCCATCGAACAGACTACTTTATGGACAAAATAGTAATAAGCATCCCTGGTGTAGAGAAATCACTCATAAATTTGAAAGCAAATAAATCACCAGGTACTGATGAAATCGCAGTGCAGTTTTACAAAGAGTACGGCTCTGGCCCCTTACCTAGCCTGCATTTATCGTGAATTTCTCGCACAGCACAGAATCCCAAACGACTGGAAAAAGACACTGGTGACTCCAGCATATAAGAAGGATAAAAGAACGGAACCGCAAAATTACAGACCAATATGCCTAACTTGTGTTTGCTGCAGAATCCTTGAAGATATTCCCGTTTCGAATATAACAAATTTTCTTGAGACGCTTATGTCCACGAATCACCGTAGTTTTAGCAAGCATTGCTCGTACGAAACTCAGCTTGTCCTTTTTTTACATGGTATACTGCGAACTTCGGCGAAGAACAACAGTCTGATTCCACATTCCTGGATTTCCGGAAGGCTTTTGACACACTGCCCCATTGCACGCTGTTAACGAAGGTACGATCATATGGAATAAGTTATCAGATTTGTGAGTGGCTCGAAGACCTCTTAAGTAATAGAACCCCAGTATGCTGTTCTCGACGGCGAATGGTCGTTAGAGACAAGGATATCGCTAGGAGTGCCCCAGGGAAGTGTGACAGGACCGCTGTTGTTCTCTGCATGTATAAATGACTAGGCGGACAGAGTGGGCAACAGTCTGCGGTTGTTGACTGATGATGCCGTGATGAACGGTAAGGTGTCGGAGTAGAGTGACTGTAGGATGATGTAAGACGACTTAGACAAAATTTCTAGCTCTGTGGGAGCTAGCTCTGAACGTGTAAAAATACAAGTTAATGCGAATGAGTAGGAAGATCAAATCTGTAATGTTCGGATACAGTATTACTAGTGTCCTGCTTGACACAGTCGAGTCGTTTAAATATCTGGGCGTAACGTTGCAAAGCGATATGACATGGGACGAGCATGTGAGAACTGTGTTAGGTTCAAATGGCTCTGAGTACTATGGGACTTAACTGCTGTGGTCATCAGTCCCCTAGAACTTACAAGGGAACCTCCCCATCGCACCCCCCTCAGATTTAGTTATAAGTTGGCACAGTGGATAGGCCTAGAAAAACTGAACACAGATCAATCGAGAAAACAGGAAGAAGTTGTCTGGAACTATGAAAAAAATAAGCAAAATATACAAACTGAGTAGTCCATGTGCAAGATCTGCAACATCAAAGACAACCTGAGCTCAGGAGCGCCGTGGTCTCGTGGTTAGCATGAGCAGTTGCGGAGCGAAAGGTCCTTGGTTCAAGTCTTTCCTCGAGTGAATATTTTAATTTTTTTATTTTCAGACAATTATGTGACGCACATGCCATCACCAGTGTCGTATAGAATATATCAGAAGTGTTTTCCTGTGGAGGAATCGGTTGACCTATGACCTTGCGATCAAATGTTATCGGTTCCCATTGGAGAGGCACGTTCTTTCGTCTATTAATCGCACGGTTTTGCGGTGTGGTCGCAAAACACAGACACTAAACTTATTACAGTGAACAGAGACGTCAATGAACGAACGGACAGATCATAGCTTTGCGAAAAAAAGAAGTAAATTTTTCACTCGAGTGAAGATTTGAACCAAGGATGTTTCGTTCCGCAGCTACTCACGCTAACCACGGGACCACGGCGCTCCTGAGCTCATACTCTCCTTGAAGTTGCTTATCTTGCGCATGGACTACTCAGTTTGTATATTTTGCTTATTTTTTTCATAGTTCGACACAACTTCTTCCTGTTTTCTCGATTAATCTGTGTTCAGTTTTTCTAGGCCTATCCACTGTGCCAACTTATAACTAAATCTGAGGGGGGTGCGATGGGGAGGTTCCCCTGTTAGAACTACTTAAACCTAACTAACCTAAGGACATCACACACATCCATGCCCGAGGCAGGATTCGAACCTGCGACCGTAGCCGTCGCGCGGTTCCAGACTGCAGAGCCTAGAACCGCTCGTCCACTCTGGCCGGCGAACTGTGTTAGGGAAGGCAAATGGTCGATGTCGGTTTATTGGCAGAATTTTAGAAAAGAGTGATTCACCTGTAAAGAAGTTCGCATATAGGGCGCTGGTGCGACCTATTCTTGACTACATTTCGAGTGATTGGGATCCGTACCGAGCCGGATTGAAGAAAGACGTACGAGCAATTCCGAAGCGGGATGCTAAATTTGTTATCGATAGGTTTAAACAACACCTAAGTGTTACGGAGATACTTGGAGAACTCAAATTGCAATCCCTGCACGGAAGAGGACGTTCTTTTCGAGAAACACTATTGACAAAATTTATGGAACCGGCATCTGTTGCTGACTGCGGAACGATTCTGCTGTCGCCAGCATACATTTCAAGTAAGGACGATGAGAAATTAAGGCTCATACGGAGGCACACAGACAGTCGTTTTCCCGTCGCTCTATTTGCGAGTGGAAACAGGAAAGGAAATGAGTGGTAGTGGTACAGGGCAACCTCTGCCACCAATAGTATTGTGGCTTGTAGAGTATCTATGTAGATGTAAATGTAAATGCAGAACTCCGGAGGGAAGAACTGTTTGGCACAAAGAATGCTCGAAACCTCTTCTCCATGGTTTGACCCTTGTAATAAATCTAGGGGCACGCAACAGTGTACCAAGAACATAATACTACTGAAAACAACTTCTGCAGAAAAATTGCGTTTCGGAATTCATTTCCTCTCCTCACTTCAGTTTTGGAAAATTCTCCTTAGCACTTCCATTTACACTAGATGTTGATAAATTCCTCGTTTTCAGAAATGCTCTTCTTCCTATAATTGTTGTATGACTCCTACTGTCTATCGCCTGCATCACCACTTGCCGCTACTGCCATCTACTGCAAAACGCCGTAAGCAAAGTTGTAGACCTAATACTTTCTAATTTGCCTCATTGTTTGTTGCGGTGACGATTGAGGAGAATTATTCCGTGGTATGAGAATACCTTCTGAGTTATTGGGGCACGATTAATTATGTGCAAATAGTGATATAATGTTTTCTGATTCTCCCACAACTGTGAGATTTTGCACTAAATTCGTATGACTTTTCCACTCTTCACTTGTCTGGAGTGTAGCCCTGTACGGAACTCAAACGAGGACGATGATTAGTTCAGACGGGAACAGAACAGAAGAGCTTGAAATGTGACGGTAAATAACGATTCTGAAGAGCAGATGGGACCATTGAGTGCCAGTAACTAAAGAGATGCGGAAGCTAACTGGGTGAAAAAAAGAAAGAAAAAAAATTGTGGCATAGCTTAACGAAAGAAGGGATCGGTTGACAGAACACAGCCTGAGGCATCAAGAAATAGTCAGCTTGCTAATGGAGGGAAATGTGAGGGGTAAAAATTGTAGGGAGAAGCCGAGGGATGAATAGATTAAGCAGGTTCAAATGAATGTAGGTTGCAGTAGTTATTAGGAGATGAAGAGTCTAACACAGGATACAGTAACTTGGAACGCTGCATCAAGCTAGTCTTGCACTGAAGACCACAACGCTTTCTGCGACTGTGCCGTCCGTGAAAAACTTGGGATACTCATCAGCTTCCTTCTTTTGTTATTTCGTTTTTACTTCGCAACTTATTGCTTCATTCTTTTACCGAATGAAAATCCAGAGTTGAAGACAAAGGTACGCAGAACCGATGTAATTCAGAAACGAAATTACAGTGTTAACGATAAAATTACGAAATTGAGTCTCGGTCAGCCGAAAATTCCAATAATTACCGTCAGCAGACCCTCTCTAAAAATTTATCGGTAGCGAGTTACTCGGGCGACTTGGAGTTGTCCAAATTGAATACTCCGGCAAACGAACGCGAACTGCCGCTGTCACCCCGTGTGCGATAAATTTCAGCTGTCCAGCAGTCCAGCTGACTGAAGAGACGTCTGATTGCATTAAACGCGTTGTCCGTGACGCTGGGCTTAATGGAGCCAACAGTTCACACGGTGCAGATATACTGTACTGGCTGCGCGCTCTGAATGAGCAGCGCCCGTGCCCTCTGTCAGAATCGCAGAGATCCCACACATAAGCTTACTGCTAATCCGGTGATATCGATCATGTTGCAACATACACTGACGAGCCAAAATATTATGATCACATTCTTAACAGCTTGTTTGACCGTCTTTGGAACGAAATACACTCCTGGAAATTGAAATAAGAACACCGTGAATTCATTGTCCCAGGAAGGGGAAACTTTATTGACACATTCCTGGGGTCAGATACATCACATGATCACACTGACAGAACCACAGGCACATAGACACAGGCAACAGAGCATGCACAATGTCGGCACTAGTACAGTGTATATCCACCTTTCGCAGCAATGCAGGCTGCTATTCTCCCATGGAGACGATCGTAGAGATGCTGGATGTAGTCCTGTGGAACGGCTTGCCATGCCATTTCCACCTGGCGCCTCAGTTGGACCAGCGTTCGTGCTGGACGTGCAGACCGCGTGAGACGACGCTTCATCCAGTCCCAAACATGCTCAATGGGGGACAGATCCGGAGATCTTGCTGGCCAGGGTAGTTGACTTACACCTTCTAGAGCACGTTGCGTGGCACGGGATACATGCGGACGTGCATTGTCCTGTTGGAACAGCAAGTTCCCTTGCCGGTCTAGGAATGGTAGAACGATGGGTTCGATGACGGTTTGGATGTACCGTGCACTATTCAGTGTCCCCTCGACGATCACCAGTGGTGTACGGCCAGTGTAGGAGATCGCTCCCCACACCATGATGCCGGGTGTTGGCCCTGTGTGCCTCGGTCGTATGCAGTCCTGATTGTGGCGCTCACCTGCACGGCGCCAAACACGCATACGACCATCATTGGCACCAAGGCAGAAGCGACTCTCATCGCTGAAGACGACACGTCTCCATTCGTCCCTCCGTTCACGCCTGTCGCGACACCACTGGAGGCGGGCTGCACGATGTTGGGGCGTGAGCGGAAGACGGCCTAACGGTGTGCGGGACCGTAGCCCAGCTTCATGGAGACGGTTGCGAATGGTCCTCGCCGATACCCCAGGAGCAACAGTGTCCCTAATTTGCTGGGAAGTGGCGGTGCGGTCCCCTACGGCACTGCGTAGGATCCTACGGTCTTGGCGTGCATCCGTGCGTCGCTGCGGTCCGGTCCCAGGTCGACGGGCACGTGCACCTTCCACCGACCACTGGCGACAACATCGATGTACTGTGGAAACCTCACGCCCCACGTGTTGAGCAATTCGGCGGTACGTCCACCCGGCCTCCCGCATGCCCACTATACGCCCTCGCTCAAAGTCCGTCAACTGCACATACGGTTCACGTCCACGCTGTCACGGCATGCTACCAGTGTTAAAGACTGCGATGGAGCTCCGTATGCCACGGCAAACTGGCTGACACTGACGGCGGCGGTGCACAAATGCTGCGCAGCTAGCGCCATTCGACGGCCAACAGCGCGGTTCCTGGTGTTTCCGCTGTGCCGTGCGTGTGATCATTGCTTGTACAGCCCTCTCGCAGTGTCCGGAGCAAGTATGGTGGGTCTGACACACCGGTGTCAATGTGTTCTTTTTTCCATTTCCAGGAGTGTACATCACTGGTTCTGGGTATCAGGGATCCGACACTTTGTTGATAAGTTTCTGGAGGTATGTCTACACACAGCTCATTAAACGTTCCATATTTATCACGTTATAATAAGGAAACTAATTACCATAAGAGTACCAAACGTGGTAGCATTAATGTCCAGAGTATGGGGTGCATGATTTTCATGTGTAACAGCGCCACTGTCCAGTTCCTACTGTGGCCACCAGGTGCCGTGATCAATCATGCTGATTCATAGTCTCACACACTTGGTCAGTCGCAGTGCACTTATTGACGTGTCAGTATCAGCTTGTACAAAAGGAGCAGGGCATTATTGTTGAGCTCTATTATCAAAACAACATTAATGCTACAGCTGCACTTCGAGAATATCGCCGGCTGAAAGGATGACGGAAGAGTCTTCTTTCTCCACCTGCTGTGCGGAGCATGATGAAGTTCGAATCAACAGGAGAACTGAGCGTCGCTCCCGGAAGAGGCTGACGACAGATTGCACCACAGCCGCTTGACGAAATTGCTGTTGTTATGGCAGACAATGCTGGGCACGATTCCCAATCGACAGAAAGTGCGCGTGCTGTGTCACGACAGTTGAAAATCTCGTGTTCCACTGTATGGAAGGTGCTTCCAACCATTCTCAAGTGGTGTCCGTACAAGGTCCATATTATACAGCAGCTTGGGCCACAGGAGGCATAATGACGTGTTGATTTCGCTCTCCACTTTCTCGTAAGGGCTGAAGTTGACAAGGACTGGCCCTCGACCATCTTAAGGACAGACGAAGCTCATTTTTCTCTGACGGTTGAGGTGAACACACAGAATTGCCGGGTGTGGAGATCTAAGCCTTCAGTCACTGTGCATAATGTTCTTCTGTATGGTGAACGTGTCACTGTATGGTATGGCTTCACGACTATGTTCATCACTGGTCCATTATTTTTTGAACACGTTGGTGCTCAAGAACCATAGACGTCCAGTGGGACTGGCCAGTATTATTGTGAGGTGCTTCGCCAGCATGTCATACTCGCCCTACAGGAGAGAGACGCATTGAACTCAACAGTTTTCATGCAAGATGAGGCCCCAACTGACTTTGCTCTTGAAGTTCACCTACTTCTCCGAAACACATTTGGAGACGATCGAATTATAAGCCAATCGTTTCCAAATGCTTGGCCAGCACGATCACCTGATCACCTCGCTGTGATACCAGGTTGTGGGACTACCTAAATTATAGGGTTTACCAGGGGAACATTCACACATGCGCGGATCTCAAGCGCAGCACATCATTAGACGTAGCCAGAATACCTACGGACATTCTTCGTTCTACTGTGCAAAATACAATCCTGCGCTTTCAGACTCTTCTGGACACAGATGGGCGCCCCTTTTGTAGCAGTAATTTTACAAGTATGTAATGGTGTGGTGTTCCGTAGAAGCACATTACAAGTGTTTCAGTTGAACTGATTCTGCATTATTTTTCTTCCTCATGTCCCTGACATTAATGGTACCCTGTTTAGTCCTCGTACGGTAATTAATTTCTGTGTTATAACGTGTTAGGGAAAGTTTAACTATAATCACCCTGCGATTCCCGTAAATAAAGGGCCGCTATTTGCGTACTCGGTGATGGCGCCCGATAGCTAATCAGATGGATTCCATAGGATTTATATAGGTGAAACTGGTTTCCGAGACATTAACGTGAGTTCACTACAATACTCCTCAGACCACTGTAGCACGATTCTGGCTCCGAGACACAGAAAATTATACTGCTGAAAGATGAAAATGGCTCTGAGCACTATGGGACTTAACATCTGTGGTCGTCAGTCCCCTAGAACTTAGAACTACTTAAACCTACCTAACCTAAGGACATCACACACATTCATGCCCGAGGCAGGATTCGAACCTGCGACCGTAGCGGCTGAAAGATGATATCGCCATCGGGGAAGACATCAAGCATGAAGGGATCAGGCGGTTCACAGCTGTCAGCTTGTCTCTGATTGCTGCCACAGGTCCAAGGTAAGTGCAGTAGAATGTCTCCCATATTATAATACTGCTTCCATGTGCCTGCTTTCGCGGGGAGCTGCACACTTCGTGCCATCGTTCATCTCGAAGACGACGTTCGTGGAGACGACCAGCAAACTAGACTACTGAAAACGTGATTTACCCGAAGAGTCGACACGTTTCCATTGATCGACGGTCGAATCCCGATGGCGCCGTGCCCATTGAAATCGTAAATGACGGTTTTGTTGGGTCAATATGTGAACACGTAAGGATATCTGCTGCAAAGCTCCGTGTTCAAATATGTACAATGAATTTTGTGCTCCAGAACACTTGTGTTCTTTCGGCAGAGATCTCACAGATCACCAACTATCCTACTTTAAAGAGCAGAAAACCCTCGGAACCTTACGTTCTGTAAAGAATCGTGGACATCCAACAATTCAGCGTCTACTGGTAGTTTCTCTTTTCTGCCTCTTTCCGAAGATGCTAACGAAAGTAGCACGTGAACATTCGACCAGCTTCGCCGTTTTCAAGATACTCGTTACAAGCTCTGAGTGATAGTAATTTGCCCTTTGTCAAACTCGCTTATCTCAATGGATTTCTCCATTTTCAGACCATATCTTCGCCAGGGAGATCCCCCTTCAGCGTATGCTCTCCTGACACACTTTAGCTACCGACTCACATACCTGCTCCGCCACCTGGCGGCATCCAACGTCGCGGTGGTCAGTGGTTATATAATGTTTTGGCTTATCACTATATTTCTACAGTCTGGAAAACTTAATTGTAGTACTCAGTAAAATTAAGTAGTTAAAAGAAAAACAGTTTAAAAAATGAAAACAATGATGATATGTATTTTTTTGACTTAGCAGCAATTATCTGAAAACTGTGGCCGCGCAGTATTAGACTCGCAAGTCGCCGAAGTGACGTCAAATCGAAAGACTTGCACCGGGCGAGCGGTATACCCGACGGGACGCCCTCGTCACACGCCATTATTATTATTATTATTATTATTATTATTATTATTATTATTATTATTTCCATGAACGACATATCTACTCATCTAATATCTGGACTAAAGATATGTACACTGACGAGGCAAAACATTATGTTCACCAATTTAATAACTTGTTGGTCCATCTTTGGAACGCTGTACCTCACCGATACTGCAGATCATGGGTCCTACAGTTTGATGGTAGATGTCGACCCACAGGTCACGTGACTTCCTTAAACAGCTGACCGCTGATTTTTATAAGCGATGATGGTGCCTAATAGCGACACAAATGGGTTCCATTGGACTCACATCAAGCGTATTTTGGGTCCAAGACGTCAACGTGGTTACATTATCATGCTCCCCAAACAACGATAACACCGTGCCGGCTGTGAGAGACGGCCGATTATCTTGCTGGAAGATGACATCGCCGACGGAGAAGACATCAAGCATGAAAGGGTGCAGGTGGATCGCAGCTGTCAGTGTTTCTTCGAGTACTACCACAGCTGCCATGCGATCGGAGCAGAGTGTCTCCCACAACATGTTACTGCTGTGGAGCCACAGGTTCAACAGTGTGCGATGAAGGTTGTGCTCCGAAACACTTTTGCGTGCACCAGCATTATGCTATGGTTGTACTTGAACATTCGACCAGCTGCGCCGGTTTCGAGATACTCGATCACAGGCTCTGTGTAATAATAAAATCACCTTTATCGAAATTGTTTATGTCAGTAGATTTCCCCATTTTCAGGCGTGTGCTACGGTCGCAGGTTCGAATCCTGCCTCGGGCATGGATGTGTGTGATGTCCTTAGGTTAATTAGGTTTAAGTAGTTCTAAGTTCTAGGGGACTGATTACCACAGATGTTAAGTCCCATAGTGCTCAGAGCCATTTCAACCATTTTTTTTTTCAGGCGTGTGTCGCCGGTGGAATGATTCCCCATCCGTCTTTGATCCACTTATATACTTTCCTTAGCGTGTCATGTTCCCGCAACGACACCAGGTGAAATCCAACTTCTCGGTGGGCAGTGGTCACAATTTTTTGGCTTATCAGTGCACATAAGGTTCTAGTCTTCGTAACGATGACTTTTCTCTATTAAAATGTAGTAGCATTTGATTACGCGATTAATCAGTGACAACTTAAGTCAGCCATGTCATTTAAATAACTTTTTTTCCATCTTGGAGGACCGCGGTCATGTAGAACTTTCCGGGAGAAATTTCCCTTATTTGATTATAAATTACAATTGATTGAGTTCACTCAGACATGACTTCGGCTTTATAGACATTCTCAAGTGCATGTTAGACTGAAAATTAGTAAAGCGTACTTAGATAGTACGTCTATAGTACAGGTCATAGGAAGAATAAATAATTACTTGTTTGAAAACGTTATTTTTATGTTACAATATACCTGGCGTAAGTGACGTGTCATCGTCGAAGAAACATATTTTTGGCCTTATAAACCGGTTGTATTACAGGATAGGAGTACATATCGAAGAAACATAGTATGGCTGACACTGTGCACAGTGAATAGCAATTAATACACAGCATGGCGTATTTAACAATCAGTACACTGCTGTGAATTGCATTCATCTCAGCTGTCTTTACGTTAGTCAAAACAGCGACAGATATCGTAAGAAAGCGGGACAACTGTGCGAGGTACATTGCCTTTGAATTACTAGAGGCGTTACCAGGAATGGGAAGACAGAGACTTATTTGTCTGAGTGCTTAATATAGTCTTGTAATACACGTTCATAACATCCTCTTACAGAGATATGATGCAATACTCCGTTCTCAGAATAAAAATATAGCCGTTTTAGATGAACAACAAAATATGATCTCGAAATGATCACGTTTTCGAGGAGTGTGTAGGTAATGTCATTGAGCAGGTTCCGGCTCAGGATTTTTCAGATGTGACAGTTTCTGAGTTGAGTCCTATGGCATTGCCGTCAATTCACGTGTACCCTGCGTGTTGCTGCATATGTGCGATTACTTTTATTTTAGACTCCAGGAATCGGTTGCTTACGAATTTATATACAGATGAATGCTGATGATTAGATGGGTAGATCACATAACTAATGAGGAGGTATTGAATAGAATTGAAGAGAAGAGAAATTTGTGGCACAACTTGACTAGAGGAAGGGATCGGCTGGTAGGGCATATTCTGAGGCATCAGGGGATCACCAGTTTAGTATTGGAGGGCAGCGTGGAGGGTAAAAATCGTAGAGGGAGACCAAGAGATGAATACACTAAGCAGATTCAGAAGGATGTAGGTTGCAGTAGGGACTGGGAGATGAAGAAGCTTGCACAGGATAGAGTAGCATGGAGAGCTGCATCAGACCAGTCTCTGGACTAAATACCACAACAACAACAACGAATTTATAAATTCGCATTTGCGCGATCAGTTTTGAGATCTAATTTTGTTGCGTGTACAAAATGGCTATATATACACTCAGACTTCGCAGTATTACATTGTGTCTCTGTAAGAGAACGTGTATTACAAGAATATGAGAAACACATTGCCATATAAACAACCGTCTTCCCTTTCCTGATTATGCATGTGTTTCTAAGAGTTTGATTATAACCACCTGATAGAAACTGTGATTATTTAATGTTTTGCATTTGTACGCTATCATACCCAAGTGACAGCACACACCTGTAACCCATATTGCTCACATATTTTCTCGCGAAGTGAGGTGTTTGTTACACTCTTCCAGGTTCATGTAATTTCCACTTGTTTTTGATATAACTGTTACAAAACACTGCAAAAAGTAAGTATTCCCTGTCTCTATAATGCTCCATCAATTTCGCTCTCTGGTTACGTCATTAGTTGATGTTGTTGTTGTTGTGGTCTTCAGTCCAGAGACTGGTTTGATGCAGCTCTCCATGCTACTCTATCCTGTGCAAGCTTCTCCATCTCCCAGTACCTACTGGAACCTACATCCTTCTGAATCTGTTTAATGTAGTCATCTTGACGTTAACATTGTGCATAACAGAGCATTTCTTTTAATTTAGGCCTAATCCGGATTAACTTTCATAGGTAATCTGCATCGTCTATGACATCCATAGTGCGAACTTTTAATCCTCTTGTACATCATAAGTATAGGAGAGTTTCTATTATTATTGCCAAGCGGTCAAGTCCCCTAGAATATCCACTGCAAGGTATTCGGACCGAGTTTTTTCCGTAGGCTTAAACCAATATCTACATCTACACAGATAATCCGCAAGCCACCTAACGGTGCCTGGCGGTGGGTTCCCTGTACAACTACTAGTCATTTCCTTTCCTGTTTCACCTGCAAATAGAGCGAGGGTAGAATGACTATCTATATACCTCCGTACGAGCCCTAATTTCTCGTATCTTATCTTCGTGGTCCTTACGTGCAATGTAGAATCGTTCGGCTGACAGCTTCAAACACCGGTTCTCTAAATTCTCTCAGGTTTTTTTCCCCTCGAAAAGAACGTCGCCTTCCCTCCAGGGATTCCCATTTGAGTTCCTGAATCATCACCGTATTACTTACGTGTTATTCAGATCTACCAGTAGCAGAGCTAGCGGCCTGCCTCTGAATTGCTTCGGTGTCTTCCTTCAATCCGACAGGGTACGGATCCCAAACACTCGAGCAGTACTTAAGAGTAGGTCGCACCAGCGTCCTATATGCGGTCTCCTTTATAGGTGAACCACTCATTCCTAAATTTCTCGCAGTAGACCGAAGTCCACCATTCGCCTTTCCCTACACCAGTTCTGACATGCTCGTCCCATCTCATATCGCTTTGCAAAGTTACGCTCAGATATTTAAACGACAGGCAAGGCACATACTACATTACAGATTTGATCTTTCTACTCATACGCATTAACTTATATTTTTCCACTTTCAGAGCTAGCTGCCATTCATCACACGAGCTAGAAATTTTGTCTATGTCGTCTTGCATCTTCCTACAGTCACTCAATTTCGACACTTTTCCGCACACCACGGCATCATCAGCAAACAACTGCAGTTTGCTGTCCACCATGTACACCAAATCATTTACGTGTATAGAGAACAACAGTGGTCCTGCCACACTTCGAGGGTGCACTCCTGTTTATACCCTTGTCTCTGATGAACACTCGCCGTCGAGGATAAGATACTGGGTTCTATTATTTAAGAAGTCTTCGAGCCACTCACATATCTGAGAACTTACTCCATATGCTCGTACCTTCGTTAACATCCTGCAATGAGGCACCGTGTCAAATGCTTTCCGAAAATACGCTGGCCTACAGCTCGTTGCCTGTGCCAAAATGTTGTCTTCATAGCCAGCGGTTCATGTGAGCAGAGATGAAACTCAGAGGGAGACAATTATGGGCTGTATTGTGGGTAATCAAACATTTACAATTGAAAACGATGCAGGAGCATCTTCATTGCCCCAGCAGAATGCGGCTGAGAATTGTCTTGAAGTATAAACCGCACGACAGTTATGTAATGTCGGCTGCATAACTTCAGGCGAAATTTCTCACGAGGCCCTCGTACTTGGCGGCAGACACTATGGTTCTAGGCGTCTTTGTGTGCTCCCTGTGTGTTCGAAACTAAAAAGAACGACGTAACGCGATTGACGGACATACTAGAGACAATGTCCAATACACCTGTGCAAAACTTTATCGGATATTCACTATGGTTTCCATTTCGCGACCGATAGTTCCTTACTTTCCGAATAACCCTCGTTTATGGAATCTACTTGCTGCTCTTTATCCTTAGATCGCAGTATGTGAGAAAAGGGCAAGCTGAGTTTCGCACTAGCAATGCGTCCTAAAACCATGATGATTCGCGGGCGTAAGCTTCTAAGTATCAAGAAAATTTATTATACGTGAACTGAGTAGATCTCAGATCTCTAAGACGGTAAACGGGAACCCAGGCCATCAGGATCAGTTGCCAGGTAAGATAGACATTACGTTAAATAACAGTCAGAACTGGTAACACGAATAAGGCAATGCAGTAGAAGGGATGCCCAAAGCAGTTGCACATAGTGTTAATATAGCCTTAACCTCTTATGCAAGACATTGTGCACTGTTGGTCGCCCTTCACAGTTCTCTGAGCAGCATACGCACCGATTCTGACTGACCCATTGCAAACGCCTTTTTTAGCTGGTCCACATTGGCGTCCGAACAGAGAGGCGACCCGCCCCTTTTTTATGTAGAACAATCCTGTTTCCACAAATGATGTATGGCAAGCCCCAATAGTTGGTCCAGACAGTTGTTACCTTCCATACCGTGTTCGACAGTTTCGTCGCACTTGCGTGTAAGACACCATCTGTAAGAACCAGACTACACTCTGAGGTTTCTCCTGCTGCGTCTACAGTTTATTAGGTATTCAACTTCAAATTTGCATCACAATTGCGTCACCTAGAAAGTGAAAGGAAAAACTTATCTGATCACATGTTGAAAATCATTTGTTAATATCTAGTATGCCTTAACATTATTAAAGTCTTAAGTTGTAAACATAATTTGTGAACACTTCGTACTTCTGCGTCTTCGTATGACACACATCAAGTATCTTCCCAAACATGGACCTGTGGTTCGCTGCACTTTAACTGGTAGGTGCATTATACGGTGTGACGCTGTATTTTTCATCAGTCTTACGACTTGTTTATTCCTCTCTTCTCTTGTGCCAACCTCTTCATGTCAGGGTAGCACCCCGCTTTGCAACTACTTGTTGGATGTATTCCAAACTCTGTTTTCCTCTACAGTTTTCTTTCTTGGCTGTTTTACTCGAGCTGTTCCTCATTTCGCTTTGTGAACCGCTTTCCAAACCGTACAGATATTGCATACGGTCATCAGGAACCCAAGCCCTCAGTGTCAGTCAGCAGCGAAGATAGGCTCTCAAGCAAAATAACAGTCACATCTGGAAATACAAATGAGGTGGTGCGATAGAAGGGATTATCATTTTTTATTATATACTCTGAAAATATCCACACCTTATTTCTGCATATTTTACAATTTCAAAAGCGCTTGCTTTATAGAACTGATTAGGAAACGGGCTTATAATTTTTTTTCACAACTTGCTCTAATTATTGAATATTTTGATTTTGTTGTTAACTGAGGAGAGGTAAAAATATACTAACGTCACGCGTCAATGAATGCAAAAAATGAATGCAAAGCAGAGATGTCAGTCAGCGAAGATGACACGGTACATAACATTATGGAGGTGCAAAAGATACATAGTACCGGAGATTCTTTTGGACCACTAAATTGCTAATGTTTTCCTTGAACTGTATGCAATTACGGGAATTGATTGGTACGGAAACAGAGAGGGAAGGTAGTACTTACAAGGAGACGAGCGTTTACTTATGAATGAGAAAAAGGTGGCTCGAATATACGGTAGAGAAGGGAACAGGTCAGCTGAGACGCTTATCCAAGGACGGCGGAAGTCCGTGAGCTTTATATTAACTGCATGATTAGGGCTGTTCCGGGAGAAGTGGATAAAATATTCCGTTGGGATGTTTCCGTTCGTCTTTCATCATCCACAGAGCCGTGTTCAGCGGAATGACAAAGTCGTGTGAATTGTAGGGTGCTACCGGAACAACTCTTTCTCATACCTCTCCGCAACGGCTCAGTATTTCACGGCAACCACTGCTTAGAGTATAATAAAGTGTGAGGATAATTTGATTTAAGAGATGAAACGAAATATAAATATTTTCCCCAATCAATCACGTATCAATACTGGTACGAATTTAAAATCTTAAGCAAGCAGTTGTGCAGGAGATTTTCACTATTTCCAAAAAAAAAAAATGTTTACAGCTGTTGGGGGAATTTTCTTTCACATCCAGGATAAACCAAAATTTTCAAGTCAGTTACTATCAGTTACTAGCACATAACAACTACTTTGCGAACAAAAACATGAAGTTATTGCAAAGAAAAAAAGCGGCATTTAGGACATATTTCTGATTTTCCGGTACACCGAAGCCACAAAGAACGTGTATTTGAATTAAACAACGGGGCCACTATTTGAATTGATCACTATGACACTTTGACACTATGTTATTTAGCGATGCGCTGTAAACCGTGTCGAAGCTTTCTGATGTGTGGAAATCTGGGGAAGAGGTGTTGGCGAAATGAATTTTTGCGTAGGATAGTGATGCCTAATCGGATGGCTCAGTTGTAAAGGTCCGATTTTGAGCCACCATTCGGCACACACTTTTACTTATAAAGAAACTTTAGCTTATTTTTCTATCAAATACGTAACCCACATAGTTCCGAACAGGACTCATATAATAATATCCTAATACATTAAACATTCGACATCAATAATAATACATCCGTCAAGCATCTCAAACACAATTCGATTTTGATATGGAATTTTATGCAAGGTAAACTAGAGCTATCTGATATATGACGTGATTTCGAGCGGCAACTGCAAAACACCTTCATGCACAGTTACAAAACCTTACTCCAGTTGGTTGTTCTAATATTTCTTTAAACACAGCGATGAGATTTAAAATATTCTTCATTTCGATTACTGTTCCACGTGCATTTAGCACAGTATTACAAATTTTAGATAACTTTGTTAAATATTCGAAGTGACAAAAACAAAACCGAAAAACGGAAAATAAAATTAAAAGTTAGATTTTAAAAAAAAAAAAAAAAAAAAAAACTAAATAGGTCCATGCCATGCATGGCTCGCTTATGACCCTGGGTCTTTCTCACGTGTCTGCAATACATATCAGATATAATTAAAATACAAAATAGAGAGAACCATTGGTTCTTTAATCGTCAGAATGAAAGAAAACCTTACAGAGTGTGCCCTCTAAATGCACGTACTTGGGTTATAATCAAAGTACTTCACGTCACACAAATGTTATTTTAACCACTACTTATTTGTGTGGTAGAGCAGTGTGGATAGGGCCCCCTTATGAATCTTGTTTAGTGCACGTAATAAAGAAACAAATCTTTCCTTGTCATTCAACCAGTGTACTTCTCTACGTCACTTTCGTGGTTAACATACACTCCTGGAAATGGAAAAAAGAACACATTGACACCGGTGTGTCAGACCCACCATACTTGCTCCGGACACTGCGAGAGGGCTGTACAAGCAATGATCACACGCACGGCACAGCGGACACACCAGGAACCGCGATGTTGGCCGTCGAATGGCGCTAGCTGCGCAGCATTTGTGCACCGCCGCCGTCAGTGTCAGCCAGTTTGCCGTGGCATACGGAGCTCCATCGCAGTCTTTAACACTGGTAGCATGCCGCGACAGCGTGGACGTGAACCGTATGTGCAGTTGACGGACTTTGAGCGAGGGCGTATAGAGGGCATGCGGGAGGCCGTGTGGACGTACCGCCGAATTGCTCAACACGTGGGGCGTGAGGTCTCCACAGTACATCGATGTTGTCGCCAGTGGTCGGCGGAAGGTGCACGTGCCCGTCGACCTGGGACCGGACCGCAGCGACGCACGGATGCACGCCAAGACCGTAGGATCCTACGCAGTGCCGTAGGGGACCGCACCGCCACTTCCCAGCAAATTAGGGACACTGTTGCTCCTGGGGTATCGGCGAGGACCATTCGCAACCGTCTCCATGAAGCTGGGCTACGGTCCCGTACACCGTTAGGCCGTCTTCCGCTCACGCCCCAACATCGTGCAGCCCGCCTCCAGTGGTGTCGCGACAGGCGTGAATGGAGGGACGAATGGAGACGTGTCGTCTTCAGCGATGAGAGTCGCTTCTGCCTTGGTGCCAATGATGGTCGTATGCGTGTTTGGCGCCGTGCAGGTGAGCGCCACAATCAGGACTGCATACGACCGAGGCACACAGGGCCAACACCCGGCATCATGGTGTGGGGAGCGATCTCCTACACTGGCCGTACACCACTGGTGATCGTCGAGGGGACACTGAATAGTCCACGGTACATCCAAACCGTCATCGAACCCATCGTTCTACCATTCCTAGACCGGCAAGGGAACTTGCTGTTCCAACAGGACAATGCACGTCCGCATGTATCCCGTGCCACGCAACGTGCTCTAGAAGGTGTAAGTCAACTACCCTGGCCAGCAAGATCTCCGGATCTGTCCCCCATTGAGCATGTTTGGGACTGGATGAAGCGTCGTCTCACGCGGTCTGCACGTCCAGCACGAACGCTGGTCCAACTGAGGCGCCAGGTGGAAATGGCATGGCAAGCCGTTCCACAGGACTACATCCAGCATCTCTACGATCGTCTCCATGGGAGAATAGCAGCCTGCATTGCTGCGAAAGGTGGATATACACTGTACTAGTGCCGACATTGTGCATGCTCTGTTGCCTGTGTCTATGTGCCTGTGGTTCTGTCAGTGTGATCATGTGATGTATCTGACCCCAGGAATGTGTCAATAAAGTTTCACCTTCCTGGGACAATGAATTCACGGTGTTCTTATTTCAATTTCCAGGAGTGTATATTAGACATACAACATAACCTTCTGTTCAGGTTTATCTCTGACCAATCACGCATGAGCTGTCACTGTCATAGCTCAGTACACTCTTATATCTGTAAATGACAATGTTATGTACTTACTATTTTTTAACACTTGGTGTCATAACTATGATTCTAAAGTCCGATAACGTAGTTAAACTACGAGTATATATTGTAGCATGCTCTCCCTCACTGTATAGTTAGAGCTTCTAACATTACTTAATTTGTTATTAAGTTTATTATATATCAGGCTGAGCTTTGCGACAGCACATAAGAGAATGTCAGTCATTTGAGCATATAGCCAACAGGCTACGCCCAAAATGTTTCTCTTATAGTACTTCAGAAGTCTACCACACTATGATGTGCTCGATAGAGACATAAACTGTATTATGCATGTGATACTCCTGACGAACATGCACTGATGTACATCCCAGTTTTCCAGCATGAACCAGTAGAGGCTATCTATGTTAGACCATGGTATGGTAAATTCTGTTTAGTGTTGGTCATGATTAAAAGAAATTGTAAGTGGGCTATGCGTGGTTAATTTGAAGTTTGTCAGCCTGAAATTGGATTATTTATATTCTTTACGTAATCAGAATATCCTTTTCTTCTCCTCTCCCCTTTTTTTACGCGTGAATTTGTGTGAAGCCCATCTAACAGCATGTTCAGATTGTCACACAGTATGGCCGCTAATGCTGTACACGTGGATATGGAATCAACACGAAGCACAACTTCTTCAGCCTCATAACTCACAGAACATAAAGAATTTCGATCTTGCATTAAGCGCGATTGCTTTTCCTGACGTAGTTCTCAAAGACAACAGCGAATTTACTTCACATGGGCCACTTGGCCTCATCATCACAAAGCACTTCGGCGAAACTGAAACTGAAAGAGGTCGTTTGATTACAAAATCATAGGCATTTCAACAAATAAAAGACCAACTAACATCCTGAAGTTTTAGGTAAGATAGTTAGCCAGAATATTAGCACATTTAAGGAACATTGCAATATCTTCGTTGGGCCCACACCTCCAGTGGCCACCCAAAGTCCCCAGACATGAACATTATTGATCATATCTGAGATGTCTTGCGACGTGGCGTTCAGAAGAGATCTCCACCCCTTCTACTCATACAGATTTTTGGGCAGCCCTGCGAGATTAATGCTGTCAGTTCCCTCCAGCACTACTCCAGACATTAGTCGAGTCCACGCCTCATTGTGTTGCTGCTCTTCTGCGTGCTCGTGGGGGCCCTACACGCTATTAGTCAGGTGTACCAGTTTCTTTGGCTCTTCAGTGTATTTATGTGCGTTTTTATCACATTGTGGCTATGTGGTTAAATTTTATCATGTGTGTGTTTTAGAATAACTAATCAGAGTTACCAAGCGATGTCTGAGCTAAGCTCAAGTTGGTTACCTTAAGTCAGTGCTTGAGAAAATTTGAAATGTATTTGTTCCAGGTCGTTGAATGAGAATTTCAATTTGTCCCTATTTTCACAGTTTAAACTTTGTTGTAATTAACTCTCTTTTTATTTATCGTATTGAAGAAATTAGGTGCGCTAAATTTTGAAGATAGTCTTTAAATGTGTAATGACTGGAACGGTAATGACCTGGGTTGAGACTTCCACTGTTGTCGGGATGATGGAGTGTAGAGTGCAGAGGAGCAGACCAGTCGGCACACTGGGTGCTAATGACATAACATTTATTCATTAACATATACAGCCATACATATTCCCTTCTGTGTAAGTACCTAGGTCATCGGCGGTGCAGCATCGCGTCCTCGTTAGTTTCTGTGGTGCCTCAGAGAATTCCTGCAGCCGTCGCCCTTGGAATGCGTCTCAGGTAATGAAGGTGTTGTGCATGCAGGTGGCAAGCCTCAGAGGCGAACGGCGCAGCCCGTTCGAAAGGCGAGGCTGACCAGAATGGACACTGCGAATTACCAGAGCACTCTCGTTGGCGTCGAAGGCTTTGTGTTCTGACAACCCGTCAACAGCTCTACATGGTGTGGAGATAGTCCACAGCAAAGCCTTTGCACGAGGACGGTTTGTCAATGACTGCTTACAGGTACCAGTCAAGTGCAGCAACAATTAGGATGCATGCTAAATAATGCGACAGGTGTGCAGTGTGTCAAGCACCAGACTTCGGCTCAGCAAGCTGTAGGGAGAAGGCTTCCAGCAGAAGACTTCAGTGGTTGTGTGGTCGGCAGCTCACAGCATCTGAGTCTGGTAGGACAGACAAGTAGCATACTCGAAGGTGGACGTCATCTTGGCGAACGGTAGCAGCGCATCACAAGCTTCACCTCATAGCTGGTGTACTGCAACGTAAAGATTGAACTCAAAGGCTTGGAAGGCCAAGTATTTATTGCTACTGGTTTGGGGCTGTGAAGATCTGTCGACGTGGCAACGGGGCTCTGGCAGACGGAAAAAAAATCACATTTCCAAAAAATAATTGATGTAGAGTAATGAAATTTCGAGAATAAATTTGTCTAGGTGACATATTTAAGTTATTTACATTGCAGGGTCAGAGCTTGATGTAAGCGCGAAATAAGCGATTGCAAATGAGAAATGCTGGTACTTTAATAAATGGTGTAACCAACAGGTTGTTGAATGCAAGCATCCAAACATCCATGCATTGTAACTTCCTGGCAGATTAAAACTGTGTGCCGGACCGAGACTCAAACTCCGACCTTTGCCTTTCGCGGGCAAGTGCTCTACAATCTTTTTTTCCATTTTGTTCGTTGTTGATCGTTGTGTTTGGTCGTTGCGGACGTCACATGATATCCGTTCAAGTTCGTTTGTTGATCTTTTCACTCAGCTTTTTTTTATTACAGAGGCCAACCGTCTCTCTGACCGAACACGCTGAGCCACCGTGCCGGCTTCAACTGAGCTGCTCAAGCACGACTCACGACCCGTCTCCACAGTTTCAGTTATGCCAGTACCTCGTATCCTACCTTCCAAACTTCACAGAAGCTCTAAAAATGGTTCAAATGGCTCTGAGCACTATGGGACTTAACATCTATGGTCATCAGTTCCCTAGAACTTAGAACTACTTAAACATAACTAACCTAAGGACATCACACAACACCCAGTCATCACGAGGCAGAGAAAATCCCTGACCCCGCCGGGAATCGAACCCGGGAGGGGGAAGCGAGAACGCCACCACACGACCACGAGCTGCAGACTCACAGAAGCTCTTCTGCGAACCTTGCAGAACTAGCACTCCTGCCAGGAAGCTTCGTATCAGCGCTCACTCCGCTGCAGAGTGAAAATCTCATTCTGGATCCATGCATTGTGTTGTACAGATGCTGGATGTCAGTTTGTGCAGTAGAGATCCACGGCCGTCGGTCAGTACAGGGACGGCTAATGTAGTTTGTGAATCGCGCTCACGTTGTTATCAGATGATGTCCCACACGTGCTCGATTGAAGACAGACCTGGTGACTCAACAGGTCAAGGCAACATATCGATACTCTGTAGAGCATTTGGGTTACAACATAAGTACTTGGGATAGCGTTATCCTGTTCGAAAACACCCCATGGAATGCTGTTCCTGAATGGCAGCACAACAGGTCGAATCACCAGATTGACGTACATATTTGCAGCCAGGGTGTGAGGCATAACCATGAGAGTGCCACTACTGACATAAGAAATCACACACCATACCATAGCTCCAGGTATAGGTCAAGTGTGTCTGACATGCAGACTGGTTAGGTGCAGGTCCTCAATTGACCTCCGTCAAACCAACACACGGCCATAAATGGCACCGAGGCAGAACTGACTGTCATCAGAAAACACAACAGACATCTACCCCACCCTATAACAGTTCTCGCTTGACACTACTGAAGTCCAAATGGTGGTGGTTTGGTTTTGTCCTTAAAGTAACCGATTTGTAACAGTTCCTTGTGTTATTATGGTGCCAACTGCAGCTCAGATTGCTACTGAGATACTGGACTCGCATTCGGGAGGGCGACGGTTCAGTCCCGCGTCCGGCCTTCCTAAATCGCTCCAGGCAAATGCCGGGATGGTTCCTTAGAAAGGGCACGGCCGACTTCCTTCCCCGTCCTTCCTTAATCCGATGAGACCGACGACCTCGCTGTTTCTTCTCTTCCCCCAAACAATCCAATCCAATTGCTACTCAAGTTGCAGTGGGACACTCCAGAGCCACACGCCGAATATGGTGGTCTTCCTCTCGGTAGTGCCACGTGGTCGCCTGGAACCCTATCTTTTTAGAACCGCACATTCACGTGACCATCACTGCCAACAATTACGTATAGTGGCTAATTTCCTCCCATGTCTTTCTGCAATATTTCGGAAGGAAGATCTAACTTCTCGTGGCCCTGTAACACGACCTCGTTCAAACTCAGTGAGGTTTTGACAACAGCATCTTTGTAGCCTTGAAGGTATTCTTTACTAGCAACAGCTCACCACGACCAGTCTCAAAATTAACTAACGCTCACGACCGTTAGCGCCTGTATTTAAAGCAAACCTGATTTGCATCCTCGTAGTGGTGCTACTAGGGCCTGGCGCGAAAAGTGTGCAGAGAACATTTTTCGTATGTAGAAAAACGCCTACTAACTTTCGTTTATGTCACACAATTCTTTCTTGGTGTTGTGGTTTAGTGGTGGTGGTGGTGGTGGTGGTTAGTGTTTAACGTCCCGTCGACAATGAGGTCATTCGAGACGGAGTGGAAGCTCGGGTTAGGCAAGGAAATCGGCCGTGCCCTTTTAAAGGAACCATCCCGGCATTTGCCTGAAACGATTTAGGGAAATCGCGGAAAACCTAAATCAGGATGGCTGAAGACGGGATTGAACCGTCGCCCTCCCGAATGCGAGTCCAGTGTGCTAACCACTGCGCCACCTCACTCGGTTGTTGCGGTTTAAATATAAATAAAAAATATAAAACTTTTACCTTTGAATTCTTTACAGAAATGTGTATTAGTAGTTGTTACCTTTTAAATCACCTGTAACATGTTGTGTATAAGGTGACTGGGTATCATCTTGTGTCTGAAGTAGTTGGATATAGCTCACAGACTAAGGAAAGCTACAGAGTCGGATACCACATGCCCGTCCCCTAAAATGAGGAGAAACGTCATACTGACAGTTAAAGAATTCTTGTCTGCAGTTATTTACGTTTTACAACTTCCATGTACTAAAACTACGCCGTTTTAAAGCAACGTAACATTAAAGATCCATCAGAAATGTATCGTTCTCGGTAGTGTTTATTGTAATTTAATGTCGGCTAAATACATGTAAGTGATTAAAGCGTTCAGAAGATCTTAACATAAAATACAAAATGCCCTGTTGTTGCGTAGTTGGTAGAGGCGCCGATTTACAAAACGTCTTTCTGTCACTGAGACGTGAGCGGCTCGTGTTCATGCCGCTTCTTGCTTGACAGCTTATGTTTACATAACTGTCGCCTCTTTTCTTATTCGATTTACTGGCGTCACTAAGTTGCTGGCTTGCCTGCCCGTGAGTGGCAGCAACAGCGCGTATCGCTACGAGTACTGTCGTATTATCTTTGAAGCGACCGCTAGTATTTCCGGCTCGTCATGTGTCGGGGGTTCAGTCGGGACGCAGAGCCAGTGCGGTCCGGACAGCCAGTACTCGTCCGACCGCTGGCGACACACACGCACTGTCCGACGGAAGGAGGCTGGAGCGGGAACGACCGTTGGTTGGTCGTTCGGTCGGTCGTCTCATCGGGCGACATGTATTTGATCATTCGACCGTTTCTGGGCCTCGTCAGTTGGTCATCTTGCCGGACGTGGATAGGTTTCTTCCTTGTGCAGAGATGTCGGGTGCCCAATGGGCAAGTATTCCCTCTGCATGGTTGGGTCGGAGCCAGTGTGCCCAGGTCGCCGTGGCTCCGAGTTCCGAACAGACATCGAGTTGAATCTGGATGGAGCTGCAGTGGGCTCTGGACAGCCGAGACTCGCCCGACCGTTGGTGACGTACATGACTTGAGTGGAGACGACCGTTGGTTGGTTG
Organism: Schistocerca americana; assembly: GCF_021461395.2. NCBI lineage: Eukaryota > Metazoa > Arthropoda > Insecta > Orthoptera > Acrididae > Schistocerca > Schistocerca americana. The sequence continues at coordinate 236,642,365 of NC_060126.1, forward strand.
TTCGGTCGGTCGTCTCATCGGGCGACATGTAATTGATCATTCGACCGTTTCTGGGCCTCGTCAGTTGGTCATCTTGCCGGACGTGGATAGTTTTCTTCCTTGTGCAGAGATGTCGGGTGCCCAATGGGCAAGTATTCCCTCTACATGGTTGGGTCGGAGCCCAGTGTGCCCAGGTCGCCGTGGCTCCGAGTTCCGAACAGACATCGAGTTGAATCTGGATGGAGCTGCAGTGGGCTCTGGACAGCCGAGGCTCGCCCGACCGTTGGTGACGTACATGACTTGAGTGGAGACGACCGTTGGTTGGTCGTTCGGTCGGTCGTCTCATCGGGCGATATGTATTTGATCATTCGACCGTTTCTGGGCCTCGTCAGTTGGTCATCTTGCCGGACGTGGATAGGTGTCTTCCTTGTGCAGAGATGTCGGGTGCCCAATGGGCAAGTATTCCCTCTACATGGTTGGGTCGGAGCCCAGTGTGCCCAAGTCGCCGTGGCTCCGAGTTCCGAACAGACATCGAGTTGAATCTGGATGGAGCTGCAGTGGGCTCTGGACAGCCGAGACTCGCCCGACCGTTGGTGACGTACATGACTTGAGTGGAGACGACCGTTGGTTGGTTGTTCGGTCGGTCGTCTCATCGGGCGACATGTATTTGATCATTCGACCGTTTCTGGGCCTCGTCAGTTGGTCATCTTGCCGGACGTGGATAGTTTTCTTCCTTGTGCAGAGATGTCGGGTGCCCAATGGGCAAGTATTCCCTCTACATGGTTGGGTCGGAGCCCAGTGTGCCCAGGTCGCCGTGGCTCCGAGTTCCGAACAGACATCGAGTTGAATCTGGATGGAGCTGCAGTGGGCTCTGGACAGCCGAGGCTCGCCCGACCGTTGGTGACGTACATGACTTGAGTGGAGACGACCGTTGGTTGGTCGTTCGGTCGCTCGTCTCATCGGGCGACATGTATTTGATCATTCGACCGTTTCTGGGCCTCGTCAGTTGGTCATCTTGCCGGACGTGGATAGGTTTCTTCCTTGTGCAGAGATGTCGGGTGCCCAATGCGCAAGTATTCCCTCTACATGGTTGGGTCGGAGCCCAGGGTGCCCAGGTGGCCGTAGCTCCGAGTTCCGAACAGACATCGAGTTGAATGTGGATGGAGCTGCAGTGGGCTCTGGACAGCCGAGGCTCGCCCGACCATTGGTGACGTACATGACTTGAGTGGAGACGACCGTTGGTTGGTCGTTCGGTCGGTCGTCTCATCGGGCGACATGTATTTGATCATTCGACCGTTTCTGGGCCTCGTCAGTTGGTCATCTTGCCGGACGTGGATAGTTTTCTTCCTTGTGCAGAGATGTCGGGTGCCCAATGGGCAAGTATTCCCTCTACATGGTTGGGTCGGAGCCCAGTGTGCCCAGGTCGCCGTGGCTCCGAGTTCCGAACAGACATCGAGTTGAATCTGGATGGAGCTGCAGTGGGCTCTGGACAGCCGAGACTCGCCCGACCGTTGGTGACGTACATGACTTGAGTGGAGACGACCGTTGGTTGGTCGTTCGGTCGGTCGTCTCATCGGGCGACATGTATTTGATCATTCGACCGTTTCTGGGCCTCGTCAGTTGGTCATCTTGCCGGACGTGGATAGGTTTCTTCCTTGTGCAGAGATGTCGGGTGCCCAATGGGCAAGTATTCCCTCTGCATGGTTGGGTCGGAGCCAGTGTGCCCAGGTCGCCGTGGCTCCGAGTTCCGAACAGACATCGAGTTGAATCTGGATGGAGCTGCAGTGGGCTCTGGACAGCCGAGACTCGCCCGACCGTTGGTGACGTACATGACTTGAGTGGAGACGACCGTTGGTTGGTCGTTCGGTCGGTCGTCTCATCGGGCGACATGTATTTGATCATTCGACCGTTTCTGGGCCTCGTCAGTTGGTCATCTTGCCGGACGTGGATAGTTTTCTTCCTTGTGCAGAGATGTCGGGTGCCCAATGGGCAAGTATTCCCTCTACATGGTTGGGTCGGAGCCCAGTGTGCCCAGGTCGCCGTAGCTCCGAGTTCCGAACAGACATCGAGTTGAATCTGGATGGAGCTGCAGTGGGCTCTGGACAGCCGAGACTCGCCCGACCATTGGTGACGTACATGACTTGAGTGGAGACGACCGTTGGTTGGTCGTTCGGTCGGTCGTCTCATCGGGCGACATGTATTTGATCATTCGACCGTTTCTGGGCCTCGTCAGTTGGTCATCTTGCCGGACGTGGATAGTTTTCTTCCTTGTGCAGAGATGTCGGGTGCCCAATGGGCAAGTATTCCCTCTACATGGTTGGGTCGGAGCCCAGTGTGCCCAGGTCGCCGTGGCTCCGAGTTCCGAACAGACATCGAGTTGAATCTGGATGGAGCTGCAGTGGGCTCTGGACAGCCGAGACTCGCCCGACCGTTGGTGACGTGCATGACTTGAGTGGAGACGACCGTTGGTTGGTCGTTCGGTCGGTCGTCTCATCGGGCGACATGTATTTGATCATTCGACCGTTTCTGGGCCTCGTCAGTTGGTCATCTTGTCGGACGTGGATAGTTTTCTTCCTTGTGCAGAGATGTCGAGTGCCCAATGGGCAAGTATTCCCTCTACATGGTTGGGTCGGAGCCCAGTGTGCCCAGGTCGCCGTGGCTCCGAGTTCCGAACAGACATCGAGTTGAATCTGGATGGAGCTGCAGTGGGCTCTGGACAGCCGAGACTCGCCCGACCGTTGGTGACGTACATGACTTGAGTGGAGACGACCGTTGGTTGGTCGTTCGGTCGGTCGTCTCATCGGGCGACATGTATTTGATCATTCGACCGTTTCTGGGCCTCGTCAGTTGGTCATCTTGTCGGACGTGGATAGTTTTCTTCCTTGTGCAGAGATGTCGGGTGCCCAATGGGCAAGTATTCCCTCTACATGGTTGGGTCGGAGCCCAGTGTGCCCAGGTCGCCGTGGCTCCGAGTTCCGAACAGACATCGAGTTGAATCTGGATGGAGCTGCAGTGGGCTCTGGACAGCCGAGACTCGCCCGACCGTTGGTGACGTACATGACTTGAGTGGAGACGACCGTTGGTTGGTCGTTCGGTCGGTCGTCTCATCGGGCGACTTGTATTTGATCATTCGACCGTTTCTGGGCCTCGTCAGTTGGTCATCTTGTCGGACGTGTATAGTTTTCTTCCTTGTGCATAGATGTCGGGTGCCCAATGGGCAAGTATTCCCGCTACATGGTTGGGTCGGAGCCCAGTGTGCCCAGGTCGCCGTGGCTCCGAGTTCCGAACAGACATCGAGTTGAATCTGGATGGAGCTGCAGTGGGCTCTGGACAGCCGAGACTCGCCCGACCGTTGGTGACGTACATGACTTGAGTGGAGACGACCGTTGGTTGGTCGTTCGGTCGGTCGTCTCATCGGGCGACATGTATTTGATCATTCGACCGTTTCTGGGCCTCGTCAGTTGGTCATCTTGCCGGACGTGGATAGTTTTCTTCCTTGTGCAGAGATGTCGGGTGCCCAATGGGCAAGTATTCCCTCTACATGGTTGGGTCGGAGCCCAGTGTGCCCAGGTCGCCGTGGCTCCGAGTTCCGAACAGACATCGAGTTGAATCTGGATGGAGCTGCAGTGGGCTCTGGACAGCCGAGACTCGCCCGACCGTTGGTGACGTACATGACTTGAGTGGAGACGACCGTTGGTTGGTCGTTCGGTCGGTCGTCTCATCGGGCGACATGTATTTGATCATTCGACCGTTTCTGGGCCTCGTCAGTTGGTCATCTTGTCGGACGTGGATAGTTTTCTTCCTTGTGCAGAGATGTCGGGTGCCCAATGGGCAAGTATTCCCTCTACATGGTTGGGTCGGAGCCCAGTGTGCCCAGGTCGCCGTGGCTCCGAGTTCCGAACAGACATCGAGTTGAATCTGGATGGAGCTGCAGTGGGCTCTGGACAGCCGAGACTCGCCCGACCGTTGGTGACGTACATGACTTGAGTGGAGACGACCGTTGGTTGGTCGTTCGGTCGGTCGTCTCATCGGGCGACATGTATTTGATCATTCGACCGTTTCTGGGCCTCCTCAGTTGGTCATCTTGTCGGACGTGGATAGTTTTCTTCCTTGTGCAGAGATGTCGGGTGCCCAATGGGCAATTATTCCCTCTACATGGTTGGGTCAGAGCCCAGTGTGCCCAGGTCGCCGTGGCTCCGAGTTCCGAACAGACATCGAGTTGAATCTGGATGGAGCTGCAGTGGGCTCTGGACAGCCGAGACTCGCCCGACCATTGGTGACGTACATGACTTGAGTGGAGACGACCGTTGGTTGGTCGTTCGGTCGGTCGTCTCATCGGGCGACATGTATTTGATCATTCGACCGTTTCTGGGCCTCGTCAGTTGGTCATCTTGTCGGACGTGGATAGTTTTCTTCCTTGTGCAGAGATGTCGGGTGCCCAATGGGCAAGTATTCCCTCTACATGGTTGGGTCGGAGCCCAGTGTGCCCAGGTCGCCGTGGCTCCGAGTTCCGAACAGACATCGAGTTGAATCTGGATGGAGCTGCAGTGGGCTCTGGACAGCCGAGACTCGCCCGACCGTTGGTGACGTACATGACTTGAGTGGAGACGACCGTTGGTTGGTCGTTCGGTCGGTCGTCTCATCGGGCGACATGTATTTGATCATTCGACCGTTTCTGGGCCTCGTCAGTTGGTCATCTTGTCGGACGTGGATAGTTTTCTTCCTTGTGCAGAGATGTCGGGTGCCCAATGGGCAAGTATTCCCTCTACATGGTTGGGTCGGAGCCCAGTGTGCCCAGGTCGCCGTGGCTCCGAGTTCCGAACAGACATCGAGTTGAATCTGGATGGAGCTGCAGTGGGCTCTGGACAGCCGAGACTCGCCCGACCGTTGGTGACGTACATGACTTGAGTGGAGACGACCGTTGGTTGGTCGTTCGGTCGGTCGTCTCATCGGGCGACATGTATTTGATCATTCGACCGTTTCTGGGCCTCGTCAGTTGGTCATCTTGCCGGACATGGATAGTTTTCTTCCTTGTGCAGAGATGTCGGGTGCCCAATGGGCAAGTATTCCCTCTACATGGTTGGGTCGGAGCCCAGTGTGCCCAGGTCGCCGTGGCTCCGAGTTCCGAACAGACATCGAGTTGAATCTGGATGGAGCTGCAGTGGGCTCTGGACAGCCGAGACTCGCCCGACCGTTGGTGACGTACATGACTTGAGTGGAGACGACCGTTGGTTGGTCGTTCGGTCGGTCGTCTCATCGGGCGACATGTATTTGATCATTCGACCGTTTCTGGGCCTCGTCAGTTGGTCATCTTGTCGGACGTGGATAGTTTTCTTCCTTGTGCAGAGATGTCGGGTGCCCAATGGGCAAGTATTCCCTCTACATGGTTGGGTCGGAGCCCAGTGTGCCCAGGTCGCCGTGGCTCCGAGTTCCGAACAGACATCGAGTTGAATCTGGATGGAGCTGCAGTGGGCTCTGGACAGCCGAGACTCGCCCGACCGTTGGTGACGTACATGACTTGAGTGGAGACGACCGTTGGTTGGTCGTTCGGTCGGTCGTCTCATCGGGCGACATGTATTTGATCATTCGACCGTTTCTGGGCCTCGTCAGTTGGTCATCTTGTCGGACTTGGATAGGTTTCTTCCTTGTGCAGAGATGTCGGGTGCCCAATGGGCAAGTATTCCCTCTACATGGTTGGGTCGGAGCCCAGTGTGCCCAGGTCGCCGTGGCTCCGAGTTCCGAACAGACATCGAGTTGAATCTGGATGGAGCTGCAGTGGGCTCTGGACAGCCGAGACTCGCCCGACCGTTGGTGACGTACATGACTTGAGTGGAGACGACCGTTGGTTGGTCGTTCGGTCGGTCGTCTCATCGGGCGACATGTATTTGATCATTCGACCGTTTCTGGGCCTCGTCAGTTGGTCATCTTGTCGGACGTGGATAGTTTTCTTCCTTGTGCAGAGATGTCGGGTGCCCAATGGGCAGGTATTCCCTCTACATGGTTGGGTCGGAGCCCAGTGTGCCCAGGTCGCCGTGGCTCCGAGTTCCGAACAGACATCGAGTTGAATCTGGATGGAGCTGCAGTGGGCTCTGGACAGCCGAGACTCGCCCGACCGTTGGTGACATACATGACTTGAGTGGAGACGACCGTTGGTTGGTCGTTCGGTCGGTCGTCTCATCGGGCGACATGTATTTGATCATTCGACCGTTTCTGGGCCTCGTCAGTTGGTCATCTTGCCGGACGTGGATAGTTTTCTTCCTTGTGCAGAGATGTCGGGTGCCCAATGGGCAAGTATTCCCTCTACATGGTTGGGTCGGAGCCCAGTGTGCCCAGGTCGCCGTGGCTCCGAGTTCCGAACAGACATCGAGTTGAATCTGGATGGAGCTGCAGTGGGCTCTGGACAGCCGAGACTCGCCCGACCGTTGGTGACGTACATGACTTGAGTGGAGACGACCGTTGGTTGGTCGTTCGGTCGGTCGTCTCATCGGGCGACATGTATTTGATCATTCGACCGTTTCTGGGCCTCGTCAGTTGGTCATCTTGCCGGACGTGGATAGTTTTCTTCCTTGTGCAGAGATGTCGGGTGCCCAATGGGCAAGTATTCCCTCTACATGGTTGGGTCGGAGCCCAGTGTGCCCAGGTCGCCGTGGCTCCGAGTTCCGAACAGACATCGAGTTGAATCTGGATGGAGCTGCAGTGGGCTCTGGACAGCCGAGACTCGCCCGACCGTTGGTGACGTACATGACTTGAGTGGAGACGACCGTTGGTTGGTCGTTCGGTCGGTCGTCTCATCGGGCGACATGTATTTGATCATTCGACCGTTTCTGGGCCTCGTCAGTTGGTCATTTTGCCGGACGTGGATAGTTTTCTTCCTTGTGCAGAGATGTCGGGTGCCCAATGGGCAAGTATTCCCTCTACATGGTTGGGTCGGAGCCCAGTGTGCCCAGGTCGCCGTGGCTCCGAGTTCCGAACAGGCATCGAGTTGAATCTGGATGGAGCTGCAGTGGGCTCTGGACAGCCGAGACTCGCCCGACCGTTGGTGACGTACATGACTTGAGTGGAGACGACCGTTGGTTGGTCGTTCGGTCGGTCGTCTCATCGGGCGACATGTATTTGATCATTCGACCGTTTCTGGGCCTCGTCAGTTGGTCATCTTGCCGGACGTGGATAGTTTTCTTCCTTGTGCAGAGATGTCGGGTGCCCAATGGGCAAGTATTCCCTCTACATGGTTGGGTCGGAGCCCAGTGTGCCCAGGTCGCCGTGGCTCCGAGTTCCGAACAGACATCGAGTTGAATCTGGATGGAGCTGCAGTGGGCTCTGGACAGCCGAGACTCGCCCGACCGTTGGTGACGTACATGACTTGAGTGGAGACGACCGTTGGTTGGTCGTTCGGTCGGTCGTCTCATCGGGCGACATGTATTTGATCATTCGACCGTTTCTGGGCCTCGTCAGTTGGTCATCTTGTCGGACGTGGATAGTTTTCTTCCTTGTGCAGAGATGTCGGGTGCCCAATGGGCAAGTATTCCCTCTACATGGTTGGGTCGGAGCCCAGTGTGCCCAGGTCGCCGTGGCTCCGAGTTCCGAACAGACATCGAGTTGAATCTGGATGAAGCTGCAGTGGGCTCTGGACAGCCGAGACTCGCCTGACCGTTGGTGACGTACATGACTTGAGTGGAGACGACCGTTGGTTGGTCGTTCGGTCGGTCGTCTCATCGGGCGACATGTATTTGATCATTCGACCGTTTCTGGGCCTCGTCAGTTGGTCATCTTGCCGGACGTGGATAGTTTTCTTCCTTGTGCAGAGATGTCGGGTGCCCAATGGGCAAGTATTCCCTCTACATGGTTGGGTCGGAGCCCAGTGTGCCCAGGTCGCCGTGGCTCCGAGTTCCGAACAGACATCGAGTTGAATCTGGATGGAGCTGCAGTGGGCTCTGGACAGCCGAGACTCGCCCGACCATTGGTGACGTACATGACTTGAGTGGAGACGACCGTTGGTTGGTCGTTCGGTCGGTCGTCTCATCGGGCGACATGTATTTGATCATTCGACCGTTTCTGGGCCTCGTCAGTTGGTCATCTTGCCGGACGTGGATAGTTTTCTTCCTTGTGCAGAGATGTCGGGTGCCCAATGGGCAAGTATTCCCTCTACATGGTTGGGTCGGAGCCCAGTGTGCCCAGGTCGCCGTGGCTCCGAGTTCCGAACAGACATCGAGTTGAATCTGGATGGAGCTGCAGTGGGCTCTGGACAGCCGAGGCTCGCCCGACCGTTGGTGACGTACATGACTTGAGTGGAGACGACCGTTGGTTGGTCGTTCAGTCGGTCGTCTCATCGGGCGACATGTATTTGATCATTCGACCGTTTCTGGGCCTCGTCAGTTGGTCATCTTGCCGGACGTGGATAGTTTTCTTCCTTGTGCAGAGATGTCGGGTGCCCAATGGGCAAGTATTCCCTCTACATGGTTGGGTCGGAGCCCAGTGTGCCCAGGTCGCCGTGGCTCCGAGTTCCGAACAGACATCGAGTTGAATCTGGATGGAGCTGCAGTGGGCTCTGGACGGCCGAGACTCGCCCGACCGTTGGTGACGTACATGACTTGAGTGGAGACGACCGTTGGTTGGTCGTTCAGTCGGTCGTCTCATCGGGCGACATGTATTTGATCATTCGACCGTTTCTGGGCCTCGTCAGTTGGTCATCTTGCCGGACGTGGATAGTTTTCTTCCTTGTGCAGAGATGTCGGGTGCCCAATGGGCAAGTATTCCCTCTACATGGTTGGGTCGGAGCCCAGTGTGCCCAGGTCGCCGTGGCTCCGAGTTCCGAACAGACATCGAGTTGAATCTGGATGGAGCTGCAGTGGGCTCTGGACAGCCGAGGCTCGCCCGACCGTTGGTGACGTACATGACTTGAGTGGAGACGACCGTTGGTTGGTCGTTTAGTCGGTCGTCTCATCGGGCGACATGTATTTGATCATTCGACCGTTTCTGGGCCTCGTCAGTTGGTCATCTTGCCGGACGTGGATAGTTTTCTTCCTTGTGCAGAGATGTCGGGTGCCCAATGGGCAAGTATTCCCTCTACATGGTTGGGTCGGAGCCCAGTGTGCCCAGGTCGCCGTGGCTCCGAGTTTCGAACAGACATCGAGTTGAATCTGGATGGAGCTGCAGTGGGCTCTGGACAGCCGAGGCTCGCCCGACCGTTGGTGACGTACATGACTTGAGTGGAGACGACCGTTGGTTGGTCGTTCGGTCGGTCGTCTCATCGGGCGACATGTATTTGATCATTCGACCGTTTCTGGGCCTCGTCAGTTGGTCATCTTGCCGGACGCGGATAGTTTTCTTCCTTGTGCAGAGATGTCGGGTGCCCAATGGGCAAGTATTCCCTCTACATGGTTGGGTCGGAGCCCAGTGTGCCCAGGTCGCCGTGGCTCCGAGTTCCGAACAGACATCGAGTTGAATCTGGATGGAGCTGCAGTGGGCTCTGGACAGCCGAGACTCGCCCGACCGTTGGTGACGTACATGACTTGAGTGGAGACGACCGTTGGTTGGTCGTTCGGTCAGTCGTCTCATCGGGCGACATGTATTTGATCATTCGACCGTTTCTGGGCCTCGTCAGTTGGTCATCTTGCCGGACGTGGATAGTTTTCTTCCTTGTGCAGAGATGTCGGGTGCCCAATGGGCAAGTATTCCCTCTACATGGTTGGGTCGGAGCCCAGTGTGCCCAGGTCGCCGTGGCTCCGAGTTCCGAACAGACATCGAGTTGAATCTGGATGGAGCTGCAGTGGGCTCTGGACAGCCGAGGCTCGCCCGACCGTTGGTGACGTACATGACTTGAGTGGAGACGACCGTTGGTTGGTCGTTCGGTCGGTCGTCTCATCGGGCGACATGTATTTGATCATTCGACCGTTTCTGGGCCTCGTCAGTTGGTCATCTTGCCGGACGTGGATAGTTTTCTTCCTTGTGCAGAGATGTCGGGTGCCCAATGGGCAAGTATTCCCTCTACATGGTTGGGTCGGAGCCCAGTGTGCCCAGGTCGCCGTGGCTCCGAGTTCCGAACAGACATCGAGTTGAATCTGGATGGAGCTGCAGTGGGCTCTGGACAGCCGAGACTCGCCCGACCGTTGGTGACGTACATGACTTGAGTGGAGACGACCGTTGGTTGGTCGTTCGGTCGGTCGTCTCATCGGGCGACATGTATTTGATCATTCGACCGTTTCTGGGCCTCGTCAGTTGGTCATCTTGCCGGACGTGGATAGTTTTCTTCCTTGTGCAGAGATGTCGGGTGCCCAATGGGCAAGTATTCTCTCTGCATGGTTGGGTCGGAGCCCAGTGTGCCCAGGTCGCCGTGGCTCCGAGTTCCGAACAGACATCGAGTTGAATCTGGATGGAGCTGCAGTGGGCTCTGGACAGCCGAGACTCGCCCGACCGTTGGTGACGTACATGACTTGAGTGGAGACGACCGTTGGTTGGTCGTTCGGTCGGTCGTCTCATCGGGCGACATGTATTTGGTCATTCGACCGTTTCTGGGCCTCGTCAGTTGGTCATCTTGCCGGACGTGGATAGTTTTCTTCCTTGTGCAGAGATGTCGGGTGCCCAATGGGCAAGTATTCCCTCTACATGGTTGGGTCGGAGCCCAGTGTGCCCAGGTCGCCGTGGCTCCGAGTTCCGAACAGACATCGAGTTGAATCTGGATGGAGCTGCAGTGGGCTCTGGACAGCCGAGACTCGCCCGACCGTTGGTGACGTACATGACTTGAGTGGAGACGACCGTTGGTTGGTCGTTCGGTCGGTCGTCTCATCGGGCGACATGTATTTGATCATTCGACCGTTTCTGGGCCTCGTCAGTTGGTCATCTTGTCGGACGTGGATAGTTTTCTTCCTTGTGCAGAGATGTCGGGTGCCCAATGGGCAAGTATTCCCTCTACATGGTTGGGTCGGAGCCCAGTGTGCCCAGGTCGCCGTGGCTCCGAGTTCCGAACAGACATCGAGTTGAATCTGGATGGAGCTGCAGTGGGCTCTGGACAGCCGAGGCTCGCCCGACCGTTGGTGACGTACATGACTTGAGTGGAGACGACCGTTGGTTGGTCGTTCGGTCGGTCGTCTCATCGGGCGACATGTATTTGATCATTCGACCGTTTCTGGGCCTCGTCAGTTGGTCATCTTGTCGGACGTGGATAGTTTTCTTCCTTGTGCAGAGATGTCGGGTGCCCAATGGGCAAGTATTCCCTCTGCATGGTTGGGTCGGAGCCCAGTGTGCCCAGGTCGCCGTGGATCCGAGTTCCGAACAGACATCGAGTTGAATCTGGATGGAGCTGCAGTGGGCTCTGGACAGCCGAGACTCGCCCGACCGTTGGTGACGTACATGACTTGAGTGGAGACGACCGTTGGTTGGTCGTTCGGTCGGTCGTCTCATCGGGCGACATGTATTTGGTCATTCGACCGTTTCTGGGCCTCGTCAGTTGGTCATCTTGCCGGACGTGGATAGTTTTCTTCCTTGTGCAGAGATGTCGGGTGCCCAATGGGCAAGTATTCCCTCTACATGGTTGGGTCGGAGCCCAGTGTGCCCAGGTCGCCGTGGCTCCGAGTTCCGAACAGACATCGAGTTGAATCTGGATGGAGCTGCAGTGGGCTCTGGACAGCCGAGACTCGCCCGACCGTTGGTGACGTACATGACTTGAGTGGAGACGACCGTTGGTTGGTCGTTCGGTCGGTCGTCTCATCGGGCGACATGTATTTGATCATTCGACCGTTTCTGGGCCTCGTCAGTTGGTCATCTTGCCGGACGTGGATAGTTTTCTTCCTTGTGCAGAGATGTCGGGTGCCCAATGGGCAAGTATTCTCTCTGCATGGTTGGGTCGGAGCCCAGTGTGCCCAGGTCGCCGTGGCTCCGAGTTCCGAACAGACATCGAGTTGAATCTGGATGGAGCTGCAGTGGGCTCTGGACAGCCGAGACTCGCCCGACCGTTGGTGACGTACATGACTTGAGTGGAGACGACCGTTGGTTGGTCGTTCGGTCGGTCGTCTCATCGGGCGACATGTATTTGGTTATTCGACCGTTTCTGGGCCTCGTCAGTTGGTCATCTTGCCGGACGTGGATAGTTTTCTTCCTTGTGCAGAGATGTCGGGTGCCCAATGGGCAAGTATTCCCTCTACATGGTTGGGTCGGAGCCCAGTGTGCCCAGGTCGCCGTGGCTCCGAGTTCCGAACAGACATCGAGTTGAATCTGGATGGAGCTGCAGTGGGCTCTGGACAGCCGAGACTCGCCCGACCGTTGGTGACGTACATGACTTGAGTGGAGACGACCGTTGGTTGGTCGTTCGGTCGGTCGTCTCATCGGGCGACATGTATTTGATCATTCGACCGTTTCTGGGCCTCGTCAGTTGGTCATCTTGCCGGACGTGGATAGTTTTCTTCCTTGTGCAGAGATGTCGGGTGCCCAATGGGCAAGTATTCCCTCTACATGGTTGGGTCGGAGCCCAGTGTGCCCAGGTCGCCGTGGCTCCGAGTTCCGAACAGACATCGAGTTGAATCTGGATGGAGCTGCAGTGGGCTCTGGACAGCCGAGACTCGCCCGACCGTTGGTGACGTACATGACTTGAGTGGAGACGACCGTTGGTTGGTCGTTCGGTCGGTCGTCTCATCGGGCGACATGTATTTGATCATTCGACCGTTTCTGGGCCTCGTCAGTTGGTCATCTTGCCGGACGAGGATAGTTTTCTTCCTTGTGCAGAGATGTCGGGTGCCCAATGGGCAAGTATTCCCTCTACATGGTTGGGTCGGAGCCCAGTGTGCCCAGGTCGCCGTGGCTCCGAGTTCCGAACAGACATCGAGTTGAATCTGGATGGAGCTGCAGTGGGCTCTGGACAGCCGAGACTCGCCCGACCGTTGGTGACGTACATGACTTGAGTGGAGACGACCGTTGGTTGGTCGTTCGGTCGGTCGTCTCATCGGGCGACATGTATTTGATCATTCGACCGTTTCTGGGCCTCGTCAGTTGGTCATCTTGTCGGACGTGAATAGTTTTCTTCCTTGTGCAGAGATGTCGGGTGCCCAATGGGCAAGTATTCCCTCTACATGGTTGGGTCGGAGCCCAGTGTGCCCAGGTCGCCGTGGCTCCGAGTTCCGAACAGACATCGAGTTGAATCTGGATGGAGCTGCAGTGGGCTCTGGACAGCCGAGACTCGCCCGACCGTTGGTGACGTACATGACTTGAGTGGAGACGACCGTTGGTTGGTCGTTCGGTCGGTCGTCTCATCGGGCGACATGTATTTGATCATTCGACCGTTTCTGGGCCTCGTCAGTTGGTCATCTTGCCGGACGTGGATAGTTTTCTTCCTTGTGCAGAGATGTCGGGTGCCCAATGGGCAAGTATTCCCTCTACATGGTTGGGTCGGAGCCCAGTGTGCCCAGGTCGCCGTGGCTCCGAGTTCCGAACAGACATCGAGTTGAATCTGGATGGAGCTGCAGTGGGCTCTGGACAGCCGAGACTCGCCCGACCGTTGGTGACGTACATGACTTGAGTGGAGACGACCGTTGGTTGGTCGTTCGGTCGGTCGTCTCATCGGGCGACATGTATTTGGTCATTCGACCGTTTCTGGGCCTCGTCAGTTGGTCATCTTGCCGGACGTGGATAGTTTTCTTCCTTGTGCAGAGATGTCGGGTGCCCAATGGGCAAGTATTCCCTCTACATGGTTGGGTCGGAGCCCAGTGTGCCCAGGTCGCCGTGGCTCCGAGTTCCGAACAGACATCGAGTTGAATCTGGATGGAGCTGCAGTGGGCTCTGGACAGCCGAGACTCGCCCGACCGTTATTGACGTACATGACTTGAGTGGAGACGACCGTTGGTTGGTCGTTCGGTCGGTCGTCTCATCGGGCGACATGTATTTGATCATTCGACCGTTTCTGGGCCTCGTCAGTTGGTCATCTTGCCGGACGTGGATAGTTTTCTTCCTTGTGCAGAGATGTCGGGTGCCCAATGGGCAAGTATTCCCTCTACATGGTTGGGTCGGAGCCCAGTGTGCCCAGGTCGCCGTGGCTCCGAGTTCCGAACAGACATCGAGTTGAATCTGGATGGAGCTGCAGTGGGCTCTGGACAGCCGAGACTCGCCCGACCGTTGGTGACGTACATGACTTGAGTGGAGACGACCGTTGGTTGGTCGTTCGGTCGGTCGTCTCATCGGGCGACATGTATTTGATCATTCGACCGTTTCTGGGCCTCGTCAGTTGGTCATCTTGCCGGACGTGGATAGTTTTCTTCCTTGTGCAGAGATGTCGGGTGCCCAATGGGCAAGTATTCCCTCTACATGGTTGGGTCGGAGCCCAGTGTGCCCAGGTCGCCGTGGCTCCGAGTTCCGAACAGACATCGAGTTGAATCTGGATGGAGCTGCAGTGGGCTCTGGACAGCCGAGACTCGCCCGACCGTTGGTGACGTACATGACTTGAGTGGAGACGACCGTTGGTTGGTCGTTCGGTCGGTCGTCTCATCGGACGACGTGTATTTGATCATTCGACCGTTTCTGGGCCTCGTCAGTTGGTCATCTTGCCGGACGTGGATAGTTTTCTTCCTTGTGCAGAGATGTCGGGTGCCCAATGGGCAAGTATTCCCTCTACATGGTTGGGTCGGAGCTCAGTGTGCCCAGGTCGCCGTGGCTCCGAGTTCCGAACAGACATCGAGTTGAATCTGGATGGAGCTGCAGTGAGCTCCGGACAGCCGAGACTCGCCCGACCGTTGGTGACGTACATGACTTGAGTGGAGACGACCGTTGGTTGGTCGTTCGGTCGGTCGTCTCATCGGGCGACATGTATTTGATCATTCGACCGTTTCTGGGCCTCGTCAGTTGGTCATCTTGCCGGACGTGGATAGTTTTCTTCCTTGTGCAGAGATGTCGGGTGCCCAATGGGCAAGTATTCCCTCTACATGGTTGGGTCGGAGCCCAGTGTGCCCAGGTCGCCGTGGCTCCGAGTTCCGAACAGACATCGAGTTGAATCTGGATGGAGCTGCAGTGGGCTCTGGACAGCCGAGACTCGCCCGACCGTTGGTGACGTACATGACTTGAGTGGAGACGACCGTTGGTTGGTCGTTCGGTCGGTCGTCTCATCGGGCGACATGTATTTGGTCATTCGACCGTTTCTGGGCCTCGTCAGTTGGTCATCTTGCCGGACGTGGATAGTTTTCTTCCTTGTGCAGAGATGTCGGGTGCCCAATGGGCAAGTATTCCCTCTACATGGTTGGGTCGGAGCCCAGTGTGCCCAGGTCGCCGTGGCTCCGAGTTCCGAACAGACATCGAGTTGAATCTGGATGGAGCTGCAGTGGGCTCTGGACAGCCGAGACTCGCCCGACCGTTGGTGACGTACATGACTTGAGTGGAGACGACCGTTGGTTGGTCGTTCGGTCGGTCGTCTCATCGGGCGACATGTATTTGATCATTCGACCGTTTCTGGGCCTCGTCAGTTGGTCATCTTGCCGGACGTGGATAGTTTTCTTCCTTGTGCAGAGATGTCGGGTGCCCAATGGGCAAGTATTCCCTCTACATGGTTGGGTCGGAGCCCAGTGTGAACAGGTCGCCGTGGCTCCGAGTTCCGAACAGACATCGAGTTGAATCTGGATGGAGCTGCAGTGGGCTCTGGACAGCCGAGACTCGCCCGACCGTTGGTGACGTACATGACTTGAGTGGAGACGACCGTTGGTTGGTCGTTCGGTCGGTCGTCTCATCGGGCGACATGTATTTGATCATTCGACCGTTTCTGGGCCTCGTCAGTTGGTCATCTTGCCGGACGTGGATAGTTTTCTTCCTTGTGCAGAGATGTCGGGTGCCCAATGGGCAAGTATTCCCTCTACATGGTTGGGTCGGAGCCCAGTGTGCCCAGGTCGCCGTGGCTCCGAGTTCCGAACAGACATCGAGTTGAATCTGGATGGAGCTGCAGTGGGCTCTGGACAGCCGAGACTCGCCCGACCGTTGGTGACGTACATGACTTGAGTGGAGACGACCGTTGGTTGGTCGTTCGGTCGGTCGTCTCATCGGGCGTCATGTATTTGGTCATTCGACCGTTTCTGGGCCTCGTCAGTTGGTCATCTTGCCGGACGTGGATAGTTTTCTTCCTTGTGCAGAGATGTCGGGTGCCCAATGGGCAAGTATTCCCTCTACATGGTTGGGTCGGAGCCCAGTGTGCCCAGGTCGCCGTGGCTCCGAGTTCCGAACAGACATCGAGTTGAATCTGGATGGAGCTGCAGTGGGCTCTGGACAGCCGAGACTCGCCCGACCGTTGGTGACGTACATGACTTGAGTGGAGACGACCGTTGGTTGGTCGTTCGGTCGGTCGTCTCATCGGGCGACATGTATTTGATCATTCGACCGTTTCTGGGCCTCGTCAGTTGGTCATCTTGCCGGACGTGGATAGTTTTCTTCCTTGTGCAGAGATGTCGGGTGCCCAATGGGCAAGTATTCCCTCTACATGGTTGGGTCGGAGCCCAGTGTGCCCAGGTCGCCGTGGCTCCGAGTTCCGAACAGACATCGAGTTGAATCTGGATGGAGCTGCAGTGGGCTCTGGACAGCCGAGACTCGCCCGACCGTTGGTGACGTACATGACTTGAGTGGAGACGACCGTTGGTTGGTCGTTCGGTCGGTCGTCTCATCGGGCGACATGTATTTGATCATTCGACCGTTTCTGGGCCTCGTCAGTTGGTCATCTTGCCGGACGTGGATAGTTTTCTTCCTTGTGCAGAGATGTCGGGTGCCCAATGGGCAAGTATTCCCTCTACATGGTTGGGTCGGAGCCCAGTGTGCCCAGGTCGCCGTGGCTCCGAGTTCCGAACAGACATCGAGTTGAATCTGGATGGAGCTGCAGTGGGCTCTGGACAGCCGAGACTCGCCCGACCGTTGGTGACGTACATGACTTGAGTGGAGACGACCGTTGGTTGGTCGTTCGGTCGGTCGTCTCATCGGGCGACATGTATTTGATCATTCGACCGTTTCTGGGCCTCGTCAGTTGGTCATCTTGCCGGACGTGGATAGTTTTCTTCCTTGTGCAGAGATGTCGGGTGCCCAATGGGCAAGTATTCCCTCTACATGGTTGGGTCGGAGCCCAGTGTGCCCAGGTCGCCGTGGCTCCGAGTTCCGAACAGACATCGAGTTGAATCTGGATGGAGCTGCAGTGGGCTCTGGACAGCCGAGACTCGCCCGACCGTTGGTGACGTACATGACTTGAGTGGAGACGACCGTTGGTTGGTCGTTCGGTCGGTCGTCTCATCGGGCGACATGTATTTGATCATTCGACCGTTTCTGGGCCTCGTCAGTTGGTCATCTTGCCGGACGTGGATAGTTTTCTTCCTTGTGCAGAGATGTCGGGTGCCCAATGGGCAAGTATTCCCTCTACATGGTTGGGTCGGAGCCCAGTGTGCCCAGGTCGCCGTGGCTCCGAGTTCCGAACAGACATCGAGTTGAATCTGGATGGAGCTGCAGTGGGCTCTGGACAGCCGAGACTCGCCTGACCGTTGGTGACGTACATGACTTGAGTGGAGACGACCGTTGGTTGGTCGTTCGGTCAGTCGTCTCATCGGGCGACATGTATTTGATCATTCGACCGTTTCTGGGCCTCGTCAGTTGGTCATCTTGCCGGACGTGGATAGTTTTCTTTCTTGTGCAGAGATGTCGGGTGCCCAATGGGCAAGTATTCCCTCTACATGGTTGGGTCGGAGCCCAGTGTGCCCAGGTCGCCGTGGCTCCGAGTTCCGAACAGACATCGAGTTGAATCTGGATGGAGCTGCAGTGGGCTCTGGACAGCCGAGACTCGCCCGACCGTTGGTGACGTACATGACTTGAGTGGAGACGACCGTTGGTTGGTCGTTCGGTCGGTCGTCTCATCGGGCGACATGTATTTGATCATTCGACCGTTTCTGGGCCTCGTCAGTTGGTCATCTTGCCGGACGTGGATAGTTTTCTTCCTTGTGCAGAGATGTCGGGTGCCCAATGGGCAAGTATTCCCTCTACATGGTTGGGTCGGAGCCCAGTGTGCCCAGGTCGCCGTGGCTCCGAGTTCCGAACAGACATCGAGTTGAATCTGGATGGAGCTGCAGTGAGCTCCGGACAGCCGAGACTCGCCCGACCGTTGGTGACGTACATGACTTGAGTGGAGACGACCGTTGGTTGGTCGTTCGGTCGGTCGTCTCATCGGGCGACATGTATTTGATCATTCGACCGTTTCTGGGCCTCGTCAGTTGGTCATCTTGCCGGACGTGGATAGTTTTCTTCCTTGTGCAGAGATGTCGGGTGCCCAATGGGCAAGTATTCCCTCTACATGGTTGGGTCGGAGCCCAGTGTGCCCAGGTCGCCGTGGCTCCGAGTTCCGAACAGACATCGAGTTGAATCTGGATGGAGCTGCAGTGGGCTCTGGACAGCCGAGACTCGCCCGACCGTTGGTGACGTACATGACTTGAGTGGAGACGACCGTTGGTTGGTCGTTCGGTCGGTCGTCTCATCGGGCGACATGTATTTGGTCATTCGACCGTTTCTGGGCCTCGTCAGTTGGTCATCTTGCCGGACGTGGATAGTTTTCTTCCTTGTGCAGAGATGTCGGGTGCCCAATGGGCAAGTATTCCCTCTACATGGTTGGGTCGGAGCCCAGTGTGCCCAGGTCGCCGTGGCTCCGAGTTCCGAACAGACATCGAGTTGAATCTGGATGGAGCTGCAGTGGGCTCTGGACAGCCGAGACTCGCCCGACCGTTGGTGACGTACATGACTTGAGTGGAGACGACCGTTGGTTGGTCGTTCGGTCGGTCGTCTCATCGGGCGACATGTATTTGATCATTCGACCGTTTCTGGGCCTCGTCAGTTGGTCATCTTGCCGGACGTGGATAGTTTTCTTCCTTGTGCAGAGATGTCGGGTGCCCAATGGGCAAGTATTCCCTCTACATGGTTGGGTCGGAGCCCAGTGTGAACAGGTCGCCGTGGCTCCGAGTTCCGAACAGACATCGAGTTGAATCTGGATGGAGCTGCAGTGGGCTCTGGACAGCCGAGACTCGCCCGACCGTTGGTGACGTACATGACTTGAGTGGAGACGACCGTTGGTTGGTCGTTCGGTCGGTCGTCTCATCGGGCGACATGTATTTGATCATTCGACCGTTTCTGGGCCTCGTCAGTTGGTCATCTTGCCGGACGTGGATAGTTTTCTTCCTTGTGCAGAGATGTCGGGTGCCCAATGGGCAAGTATTCACTCTACATGGTTGGGTCGGAGCCCAGTGTGCCCAGGTCGCCGTGGCTCCGAGTTCCGAACAGACATCGAGTTGAATCTGGATGGAGCTGCAGTGGGCTCTGGACAGCCGAGACTCGCCCGACCGTTGGTGACGTACATGACTTGAGTGGAGACGACCGTTGGTTGGTCGTTCGGTCGGTCGTCTCATCGGGCGTCATGTATTTGGTCATTCGACCGTTTCTGGGCCTCGTCAGTTGGTCATCTTGCCGGACGTGGATAGTTTTCTTCCTTGTGCAGAGATGTCGGGTGCCCAATGGGCAAGTATTCCCTCTACATGGTTGGGTCGGAGCCCAGTGTGCCCAGGTCGCCGTGGCTCCGAGTTCCGAACAGACATCGAGTTGAATCTGGATGGAGCTGCAGTGGGCTCTGGACAGCCGAGACTCGCCCGACCGTTGGTGACGTACATGACTTGAGTGGAGACGACCGTTGGTTGGTCGTTCGGTCGGTCGTCTCATCGGGCGACATGTATTTGATCATTCGACCGTTTCTGGGCCTCGTCAGTTGGTCATCTTGCCGGACGTGGATAGTTTTCTTCCTTGTGCAGAGATGTCGGGTGCCCAATGGGCAAGTATTCCCTCTACATGGTTGGGTCGGAGCCCAGTGTGCCCAGGTCGCCGTGGCTCCGAGTTCCGAACAGACATCGAGTTGAATCTGGATGGAGCTGCAGTGGGCTCTGGACAGCCGAGACTCGCCCGACCGTTGGTGACGTACATGACTTGAGTGGAGACGACCGTTGGTTGGTCGTTCGGTCGGTGGTCACATCTGGCGACATGTATTTGATCATTCGACCGTTTCTGGGCCTCGTCAGTTGGTCATCTTGCCGGACGTGGATAGTTTTCTTCCTTGTGCAGAGATGTCGGGTGCCCAATGGGCAAGTATTCCCTCTACATGGTTGGGTCGGAGCCCAGTGTGCCCAGGTCGCCGTGGCTCCGAGTTCCGAACAGACATCGAGTTGAATCTGGATGGAGCTGCAGTCGGCTCTGGACAGCCGAGACTCGCCCGACCGTTGGTGACGTACATGACTTGAGTGGAGACGACCGTTGGTTGGTCGTTCGGTCGGTCGTCTCATCGGGCGACATGTATTTGATCATTCGACCGTTTCTGGGCCTCGTCAGTTGGTCATCTTGCCGGACGTGGATAGTTTTCTTCCTTGTGCAGAGATGTCGGGTGCCCAATGGGCAAGTATTCCCTCTACATGGTTGGGTCGGAGCCCAGTGTGCCCAGGTCGCCGTGGCTCCGAGTTCCGAACAGACATCGAGTTGAATCTGGATGGAGCTGCAGTGGGCTCTGGACAGCCGAGACTCGCCCGACCGTTGGTGACGTACATGACTTGAGTGGAGACGACCGTTGGTTGGTCGTTCGGTCGGTCGTCTCATCGGGCGACATGTATTTGATCATTCGACCGTTTCTGGGCCTCGTCAGTTGGTCATCTTGCCGGACGTGGATAGTTTTCTTCCTTGTGCAGAGATGTCGGGTGCCCAATGGGCAAGTATTCCCTCTACATGGTTGGGTCGGAGCCCAGTGTGCCCAGGTCGCCGTGGCTCCGAGTTCCGAACAGACATCGAGTTGAATCTGGATGGAGCTGCAGTGGGCTCTGGACAGCCGAGACTCGCCTGACCGTTGGTGACGTACATGACTTGAGTGGAGACGACCGTTGGTTGGTCGTTCGGTCAGTCGTCTCATCGGGCGACATGTATTTGATCATTCGACCGTTTCTGGGCCTCGTCAGTTGGTCATCTTGCCGGACGTGGATAGTTTTCTTCCTTGTGCAGAGATGTCGGGTGCCCAATGGGCAAGTATTCCCTCTACATGGTTGGGTCGGAGCCCAGTGTGCCCAGGTCGCCGTGGCTCCGAGTTCCGAACAGACATCGAGTTGAATCTGGATGGAGCTGCAGTGGGCTCTGGACAGCCGAGACTCGCCCGACCGTTGGTGACGTACATGACTTGAGTGGAGACGACCGTTGGTTGGTCGTTCGGTCGGTCGTCTCATCGGGCGACATGTATTTGATCATTCGACCGTTTCTGGGCCTCGTCAGTTGGTCATCTTGCCGGACGTGGATAGTTTTCTTCCTTGTGCAGAGATGTCGGGTGCCCAATGGGCAAGTATTCCCTCTACATGTTTGGGTCGGAGCCCAGTGTGCCCAGGTCGCCGTGGCTCAGAGTTCCGAACAGACATCGAGTTGAATCTGGATGGAGCTGCAGTGGGCTCTGGACAGCCGAGACTCGCCCGACCGTTGGTGACGTACATGACTTGAGTGGAGACGACCGTTGGTTGGTCGTTCGGTCGGTCGTCTCATCGGGCGACATGTATTTGATCATTCGACCGTTTCTGGGCCTCGTCAGTTGGTCATCTTGCCGGACGTGGATAGTTTTCTTCCTTGTGCAGAGATGTCGGGTGCCCAATGGGCAAGTATTCCCTCTACATGGTTGGGTCGGAGCCCAGTGTGCCCAGGTCGCCGTGGCTCCGAGTTCCGAACAGACATCGAGTTGAATCTGGATGGAGCTGCAGTGGGCTCTGGACAGCCGAGACTCGCCCGACCGTTGGTGACGTACATGACTTGAGTGGAGACGACCGTTGGTTGGTCGTTCGGTCGGTCGTCTCATCGGGCGACATGTATTTGATCATTCGACCGTTTCTGGGCCTCGTCAGTTGGTCATCTTGCCGGACGTGGATAGTTTTCTTCCTTGTGCAGAGATGTCGGGTGCCCAATGGGCAAGTATTCCCTCTACATGTTTGGGTCGGAGCCCAGTGTGCCCAGGTCGCCGTGGCTCCGAGTTCCGAACAGACATCGAGTTGAATCTGGATGGAGCTGCAGTGGGCTCTGGACAGCCGAGACTCGCCCGACCGTTGGTGACGTACATGACTTGAGTGGAGACGACCGTTGGTTGGTCGTTCGGTCGGTCGTCTCATCGGGCGACATGTATTTGGTCATTCGACCGTTTCTGGGCCTCGTCAGTTGGTCATCTTGCCGGACGTGGATAGTTTTCTTCCTTGTGCAGAGATGTCGGGTGCCCAATGGGCAAGTATTCCCTCTACATGGTTGGGTCGGAGCCCAGTGTGCCCAGGTCGCCGTGGCTCCGAGTTCCGAACAGACATCGAGTTGAATCTGGATGGAGCTGCAGTGGGCTCTGGACAGCCGAGACTCGCCCGACCGTTGGTGACGTACATGACTTGAGTGGAGACGACCGTTGGTTGGTCGTTCGGTCGGTCGTCTCATCGGGCGACATGTATTTGATCATTCGACCGTTTCTGGGCCTCGTCAGTTGGTCATCTTGCCGGACGTGGATAGTTTTCTTCCTTGTGCAGAGATGTCGGGTGCCCAATGGGCAAGTATTCCCTCTACATGGTTGGGTCGGAGCCCAGTGTGCCCAGGTCGCCGTGGCTCCGAGTTCCGAACAGACATCGAGTTGAATCTGGATGGAGCTGCAGTGGGCTCTGGACAGCCGAGACTCGCCCGACCGTTGGTGACGTACATGACTTGAGTGGAGACGACCGTTGGTTGGTCGTTCGGTCGGTCGTCTCATCGGGCGACATGTATTTGATCATTCGACCGTTTCTGGGCCTCGTCAGTTGGTCATCTTGCCGGACGTGGATAGTTTTCTTCCTTGTGCAGAGATGTCGGGTGCCCAATGGGCAAGTATTCCCTCTACATGGTTGGGTCGGAGCCCAGTGTGCCCAGGTCGCCGTGGCTCCGAGTTCCGAACAGACATCGAGTTGAATCTGGATGGAGCTGCAGTGAGCTCTGGACAGCCGAGACTCGCCCGACCGTTGGTGACGTACATGACTTGAGTGGAGACGACCGTTGGTTGGTCGTTCGGTCGGTCGTCTCATCGGGCGACATGTATTTGATCATTCGACCGTTTCTGGGCCTCGTCAGTTGGTCATCTTGCCGGACGTGGATAGTTTTCTTCCTTGTGCAGAGATGTCGGGTGCCCAATGGGCAAGTATTCCCTCTACATGGTTGGGTCGGTGCCCAGTGTGCCCAGGTCGCCGTGGCTCCGAGTTCCGAACAGACATCGAGTTGAATCTGGATGGAGCTGCAGTGGGCTCTGGACAGCCGAGACTCGCCCGACCGTTGGTGACGTACATGACTTGAGTGGAGACGACCGTTGGTTGGTCGTTCGGTCGGTCGTCTCATCGGGCGACATGTATTTGATCATTCGACCGTTTCTGGGCCTCGTCAGTTGGTCATCTTGCCGGACGTGGATAGTTTTCTTCTTTGTGCAGAGATGTCGGGTGCCCAATGGGCAAGTATTCCCTCTACATGGTTCGGTCGGAGCCCAGTGTGCCCAGGTCGCCGTGGCTCCGAGTTCCGAACAGACATCGAGTTGAATCTGGATGGAGCTGCAGTGGGCTCTGGACAGCCGAGACTCGCCCGACCGTTGGTGACGTACATGACTTGAGTGGAGACGACCGTTGGTTGGTCGTTCGGTCGGTCGTCTCATCGGGCGACATGTATTTGATCATTCGACCGTTTCTGGGCCTCGTCAGTTGGTCATCTTGCCGGACGTGGATAGTTTTCTTCCTTGTGCAGAGATGTCGGGTGCCCAATGGGCAAGTATTCCCTCTACATGTTTGGGTCGGAGCCCAGTGTGCCCAGGTCGCCGTGGCTCCGAGTTCCGAACAGACATCGAGTTGAATCTGGATGGAGCTGCAGTGGGCTCTGGACAGCCGAGACTCGCCCGACCGTTGGTGACGTACATGACTTGAGTGGAGACGACCGTTGGTTGGTCGTTCGGTCGGTCGTCTCATCGGGCGACATGTATTTGATCATTCGACCGTTTCTGGGCCTCGTCAGTTGGTCATCTTGCCGGACGTGGATAGTTTTCTTCCTTGTGCAGAGATGTCGGGTGCCCAATGGGCAAGTATTCCCTCTACATGTTTGGGTCGGAGCCCAGTGTGCCCAGGTCGCCGTGGCTCCGAGTTCCGAACAGACATCGAGTTGAATCTGGATGGAGCTGCAGTGGGCTCTGGACAGCCGAGACTCGCCCGACCGTTGGTGACGTACATGCCTTTAGTGCAGACGACCGTTGGTTGGTCGTTCGGTCGGTGGTCTCATCTGGCGACATGTATTTGATCATTCGACCGTTTCTGGGCCTCGTCAGTTGGTCATCTTGCCGGACGTGGATAGTTTTCTTCCTTGTGCAGAGATGTCGGGTGCCCAATGGGCAAGTATTCCCTCTACATGGTTGGGTCGGAGCCCAGTGTGCCCAGGTCGCCGTGGCTCCGAGTTCCGAACAGACATCGAGTTGAATCTGGATGGAGCTGCAGTGGGCTCTGGACAGCCGAGACTCGCCCGACCGTTGGTGACGTACATGACTTGAGTGGAGACGACCGTTGGTTGGTCGTTCGGTCGGTCATCTCATCGGGCGACATGTATTTGGTCATTCGACCGTTTCTGGGCCTCGTCAGTTGGTCATCTTGCCGGACGTGGATAGGTTTCTTCCTTGTGCAGAGATGTCGGATGCACAAAGGGCAACTATTCCCTCTGCATGGTTGGATCGGAGCCAGTGTGCCCAGGTCGCCGTGGCTCCGAGTTCCGGACAGACATCGAGTTGAATCTGGATGGAGCTGCAGTGAGCTCCGGACAGCCGAGACTCGCCCGACCGTTGGTGACGTACATGACTTGAGTGGAGACGACCTTGGTTGGCCGTTCGGTCGGTCGTCTCATCGGGCGACATGTATTTGGTCATTCGACCGTTTCTGGGCCTCGTCAGTTGGTCATCTTGCCGGACGTGGATAGGTTTCTTCCTTGTGCAGAGATGTCGGATGCACAAAGGGCAACTATTCCCTCTGCATGGTTGGATCGGAGCCAGTGTGCCCAGGTCGCCGTGGCTCCGAGTTCCGGACAGACATCGAGTTGAATCTGGATGGAGCTGCAGTGAGCTCCGGACAGCCGAGACTCGCCCGACCGTTGGTGACGTACATGACTTGAGTGGAGACGACCTTGGTTGGTCGTTCGGTCGGTCATCTCATCGGGCGACATGTATTTGATCATTCGACCGTTTCTGGGCCTCGTCAGTTGGTCATCTTGCCGGACGTGGATAGGTTTCTTCCTTGTGCAGAGATGTCGGGTGCCCAATGGGCAAGTATTCCCTCTGCATGGTTGGGTCGGAGCCAGTGTGCCCAGGTCGCCGTGGCTCCGAGTTCCGGACAGACATCGAGTTGAATCTGGATGGAGCTGCAGTGAGCTCCGGACAGCCGAGACTCGCCCGACCGTTGGTGACGTACATGACTTGAGTGGAGACGACCTTGGTTGGTCGTTCGGTCGGTCGTCTCATCGGGCGACATGTATTTGGTCATTCGACCGTTTCTGGGCCTCGTCAGTTGGTCATCTTGCCGGACGTGGATAGGTTTCTTCCTTGTGCAGAGATGTCGGATGCACAAAGGGCAACTATTCCCTCTGCATGGTTGGATCGGAGCCAGTGTGCCCAGGTCGCCGTGGCTCCGAGTTCCGGACAGACATCGAGTTGAATCTGGATGGAGCTGCAGTGAGCTCCGGACAGCCGAGACTCGCCCGACCGTTGGTGACGTACATGACTTGAGTGGAGACGACCTTGGTTGGTCGTTCGGTCGGTCATCTCATCGGGCGACATGTATTTGGTCATTCGACCGTTTCTGGGCCTCGTCAGTTGGTCATCTTGCCGGACGTGGATAGGTTTCTTCCTTGTGCAGAGATGTCGGATGCACAAAGGGCAACTATTCCCTCTGCATGGTTGGATCGGAGCCAGTGTGCCCAGGTCGCCGTGGCTCCGAGTTCCGGACAGACATCGAGTTGAATCTGGATGGAGCTGCAGTGAGCTCCGGACAGCCGAGACTCGCCCGACCGTTGGTGACGTACATGACTTGAGTGGAGACGACCTTGGTTGGTCGTTCGGTCGGTCATCTCATCGGGCGACATGTATTTGGTCATTCGACCGTTTCTGGGCCTCGTCAGTTGGTCATCTTGCCGGACGTGGATAGGTTTCTTCCTTGTGCAGAGATGTCGGATGCACAAAGGGCAACTATTCCCTCTGCATGGTTGGATCGGAGCCAGTGTGCCCAGGTCGCCGTGGCTCCGAGTTCCGGACAGACATCGAGTTGAATCTGGATGGAGCTGCAGTGAGCTCCGGACAGCCGAGACTCGCCCGACCGTTGGTGACGTACATGACTTGAGTGGAGACGACCTTGGTTGGTCGTTCGGTCGGTCATCTCATCGGGCGACATGTATTTGGTCATTCGACCGTTTCTGGGCCTCGTCAGTTGGTCATCTTGCCGGACGTGGATAGGTTTCTTCCTTGTGCAGAGATGTCGGATGCACAAAGGGCAACTATTCCCTCTGCATGGTTGGATCGGAGCCAGTGTGCCCAGGTCGCCGTGGCTCCGAGTTCCGGACAGACATCGAGTTGAATCTGGATGGAGCTGCAGTGAGCTCCGGACAGCCGAGACTCGCCCGACCGTTGGTGACGTACATGACTTGAGTGGAGACGACCTTGGTTGGTCGTTCGGTCGGTCATCTCATCGGGCGACATGTATTTGATCATTCGACCGTTTCTGGGCCTCGTCAGTTGGTCATCTTGCCGGACGTGGATAGGTTTCTTCCTTGTGCAGAGATGTCAGATGCACAAAGGGCAGCTATTCCCTCTGCATGGTTGGATCGGAGCCAGTGTGCCCAGGTCGCCGTGGCTCCGAGTTCCGGACAGACATCGAGTTGAATCTGGATGGAGCTGCAGTGAGCTCCGGACAGCCGAGACTCGCCCGACCGTTGGTGACGTACATGACTTGAGTGGAGACGACCTTGGTTGGTCGTTCGGTCGGTCATCTCATCGGGCGACATGTATTTGGTCATTCGACCGTTTCTGGGCCTCGTCAGTTGGTCATCTTGCCGGACGTGGATAGGTTTCTTCCTTGTGCAGAGATGTCGGATGCACAAAGGGCAACTATTCCCTCTGCATGGTTGGATCGGAGCCAGTGTGCCCAGGTCGCCGTGGCTCCGAGTTCCGGACAGACATCGAGTTGAATCTGGATGGAGCTGCAGTGAGCTCCGGACAGCCAAGACTCGCCCGACCGTTGGTGACGTACATGACTTGAGTGGAGACGACCTTGGTTGGTCGTTCGGTCGGTCATCTCATCGGGCGACATGTATTTGGTCATTCGACCGTTTCTGGGCCTCGTCAGTTGGTCATCTTGCCGGACGTGGATAGGTTTCTTCCTTGTGCAGAGATGTCGGATGCACAAAGGGCAACTATTCCCTCTGCATGGTTGGATCGGAGCCAGTGTGCCCAGGTCGCCGTGGCTCCGAGTTCCGGACAGACATCGAGTTGAATCTGGATGGAGCTGCAGTGAGCTCCGGACAGCCGAGACTCGCCCGACCGTTGGTGACGTACATGACTTGAGTGGAGACGACCTTGGTTGGTCGTTCGGTCGGTCATCTCATCGGGCGACATGTATTTGATCATTCGACCGTTTCTGGGCCTCGTCAGTTGGTCATCTTGCCGGACGTGGATAGGTTTCTTCCTTGTGCAGAGATGTCGGATGCACAAAGGGCAACTATTCCCTCTGCATGGTTGGATCGGAGCCAGTGTGCCCAGGTCGCCGTGGCTCCGAGTTCCGGACAGACATCGAGTTGAATCTGGATGGAGCTGCAGTGAGCTCCGGACAGCCGAGACTCGCCCGACCGTTGGTGACGTACATGACTTGAGTGGAGACGACCTTGGTTGGTCGTTCGGTCGGTCATCTCATCGGGCGACATGTATTTGGTCATTCGACCGTTTCTGGGCCTCGTCAGTTGGTCATCTTGCCGGACGTGGATAGGTTTCTTCCTTGTGCAGAGATGTCGGATGCACAAAGGGCAACTATTCCCTCTGCATGGTTGGATCGGAGCCAGTGTGCCCAGGTCGCCGTGGCTCCGAGTTCCGGACAGACATCGAGTTGAATCTGGATGGAGCTGCAGTGAGCTCCGGACAGCCGAGACTCGCCCGACCGTTGGTGACGTACATGACTTGAGTGGAGACGACCTTGGTTGGTCGTTCGGTCGGTCGTCTCATCGGGCGACATGTATTTGGTCATTCGACCGTTTCTGGGCCTCGTCAGTTGGTCATCTTGCCGGACGTGGATAGGTTTCTTCCTTGTGCAGAGATGTCGGATGCACAAAGGGCAACTATTCCCTCTGCATGGTTGGATCGGAGCCAGTGTGCCCAGGTCGCCGTGGCTCCGAGTTCCGGACAGACATCGAGTTGAATCTGGATGGAGCTGCAGTGAGCTCCGGACAGCCGAGACTCGCCCGACCGTTGGTGACGTACATGACTTGAGTGGAGACGACCTTGGTTGGTCGTTAGGTCGGTCATCTCATCGGGCGACATGTATTTGATCATTCGACCGTTTCTGGGCCTCGTCAGTTGGTCATCTTGCCGGACGTGGATAGGTTTGTTCCTTGTGCAGAGATGTCGGATGCACAAAGGGCAACTATTCCCTCTGCATGGTTGGATCGGAGCCAGTGTGCCCAGGTCGCCGTGGCTCCGAGTTCCGGACAGACATCGAGTTGAATCTGGATGGAGCTGCAGTGAGCTCCGGACAGCCGAGACTCGCCCGACCGTTGGTGACGTACATGACTTGAGTGGAGACGACCTTGGTTGGTCGTTCGGTCGGTCATCTCATCGGGCGACATGTATTTGGTCATTCGACCGTTTCTGGGCCTCGTCAGTTGGTCATCTTGCCGGACGTGGATAGGTTTCTTCCTTGTGCAGAGATGTCGGATGCACAAAGGGCAACTATTCCCTCTGCATGGTTGGATCGGAGCCAGTGTGCCCAGGTCGCCGTGGCTCCGAGTTCCGGACAGACATCGAGTTGAATCTGGATGGAGCTGCAGTGAGCTCCGGACAGCCGAGACTCGCCCGACCGTTGGTGACGTACATGACTTGAGTGGAGACGACCTTGGTTGGTCGTTCGGTCGGTCGTCTCATCGGGCGACATGTATTTGGTCATTCGACCGTTTCTGGGCCTCGTCAGTTGGTCATCTTGCCGGACGTGGATAGGTTTCTTCCTTGTGCAGAGATGTCGGATGCACAAAGGGCAACTATTCCCTCTGCATGGTTGGATCGGAGCCAGTGTGCCCAGGTCGCCGTGGCTCCGAGTTCCGGACAGACATCGAGTTGAATCTGGATGGAGCTGCAGTGAGCTCCGGACAGCCGAGACTCGCCCGACCGTTGGTGACGTACATGACTTGAGTGGAGACGACCTTGGTTGGTCGTTCGGTCAGTCATCTCATCGGGCGACATGTATTTGGTCATTCGACCGTTTCTGGGCCTCGTCAGTTGGTCATCTTGCCGGACGTGGATAGGTTTCTTCCTTGTGCAGAGATGTCGGATGCACAAAGGGCAACTATTCCCTCTGCATGGTTGGATCGGAGCCAGTGTGCCCAGGTCGCCATGGCTCCGAGTTCCGGACAGACATCGAGTTGAATCTGGATGGAGCTGCAGTGAGCTCCGGACAGCCGAGACTCGCCCGACCGTTGGTGACGTACATGACTTGAGTGGAGACGACCTTGGTTGGTCGTTCGGTCGGTCATCTCATCGGGCGACATGTATTTGATCATTCGACCGTTTCTGGGCCTCGTCAGTTGGTCATCTTGCCGGACGTGGATAGGTTTCTTCCTTGTGCAGAGATGTCGGATGCACAAAGGGCAACTATTCAATCTGCATGGTTGGATCGGAGCCAGTGTGCCCAGGTCGCCGTGGCTCCGAGTTCCGGACAGACATCGAGTTGAATCTGGATGGAGCTGCAGTGAGCTCCGGACAGCCGAGACTCGCCCGACCGTTGGTGACGTACATGACTTGAGTGGAGACGACCTTGGTTGGTCGTTCGGTCGGTCATCTCATCGGGCGACATGTATTTGGTCATTCGACCGTTTCTGGGCCTCGTCAGTTGGTCATCTTGCCGGACGTGGATAGGTTTCTTCCTTGTGCAGAGATGTCGGATGCACAAAGGGCAACTATTCCCTCTGCATGGTTGGATCGGAGCCAGTGTGCCCAGGTCGCCGTGGCTCCGAGTTCCGGACAGACATCGAGTTGAATCTGGATGGAGCTGCAGTGAGCTCCGGACAGCCGAGACTCGCCCGACCGTTGGTGACGTACATGACTTGAGTGGAGACGACCTTGGTTGGTCGTTCGGTCGGTCATCTCATCGGGCGACATGTATTTGATCATTCGACCGTTTCTGGGCCTCGTCAGTTGGTCATCTTGCCGGACGTGGATAGGTTTCTTCCTTGTGCAGAGATGTCGGATGCACAAAGGGCAACTATTCCCTCTGCATGGTTGGATCGGAGCCAGTGTGCCCAGGTCGCCGTGGCTCCGAGTTCCGGACAGACATCGAGTTGAATCTGGATGGAGCTGCAGTGAGCTCCGGACAGCCGAGACTCGCCCGACCGTTGGTGACGTACATGACTTGAGTGGAGACGACCTTGGTTGGTCGTTCGGTCGGTCATCTCATCAGGCGACATGTATTTGGTCATTCGACCGTTTCTGGGCCTCGTCAGTTGGTCATCTTGCCGGACGTGGATAGGTTTCTTCCTTGTGCAGAGATGTCGGATGGACAAAGGGCAACTATTCCCTCTGCATGGTTGGATCGGAGCCAGTGTGCCCAGGTCGCCGTGGCTCCGAGTTCCGGACAGACATCGAGTTGAATCTGGATGGAGCTGCAGTGAGCTCCGGACAGCCGAGACTCGCCCGACCGTTGGTGACGTACATGACTTGAGTGGAGACGACCTTGGTTGGTCGTTCGGTCGGTCGTCTCATCGGGCGACATGTATTTGGTCATTCGACCGTTTCTGGGCCTCGTCAGTTGGTCATCTTGCCGGACGTGGATAGGTTTCTTCCTTGTGCAGAGATGTCGGATGCACAAAGGGCAACTATTCCCTCTGCATGGTTGGATCGGAGCCAGTGTGCCCAGGTCGCCGTGGCTCCGAGTTCCGGACAGACATCGAGTTGAATCTGGATGGAGCTGCAGTGAGCTCCGGACAGCCGAGACTCGCCCGACCGTTGGTGACGTACATGACTTGAGTGGAGACGACCTTGGTTGGTCGTTCGGTCGGTCATCTCATCGGGCGACATGTATTTGGTCATTCGACCGTTTCTGGGCCTCGTCAGTTGGTCATCTTGCCGGACGTGGATAGGTTTCTTCCTTGTGCAGAGATGTCGGATGCACAAAGGGCAACTATTCCCTCTGCATGGTTGGATCGGAGCCCAGTGTGCCCAGGTCGCCGTGGCTCCGAGTTCCGGACAGACATCGAGTTGAATCTGGATGGAGCTGCAGTGAGCTCCGGACAGCCGAGACTCGCCCGACCGTTGGTGACGTACATGACTTGAGTGGAGACGACCTTGGTTGGTCGTTCGGTCGGTCATCTCATCGGGCGACATGTATTTGGTCATTCGACCGTTTCTGGGCCTCGTCAGTTGGTCATCTTGCCGGACGTGGATAGGTTTCTTCCTTGTGCAGAGATGTCGGATGCACAAAGGGCAACTATTCCCTCTGCATGGTTGGATCGGAGCCAGTGTGCCCAGGTCGCCGTGGCTCCGAGTTCCGGACAGACATCGAGTTGAATCTGGATGGAGCTGCAGTGAGCTCCGGACAGCCGAGACTCGCCCGACCGTTGGTGACGTACATGACTTGAGTGGAGACGACCTTGGTTGGTCGTTCGGTCGGTCGTCTCATCGGGCGACATGTATTTGGTCATTCGACCGTTTCTGGGCCTCGTCAGTTGGTCATCTTGCCGGACGTGGATAGGTTTCTTCCTTGTGCAGAGATGTCGGATGCACAAAGGGCAACTATTCCCTCTGCATGGTTGGATCGAAGCCAGTGTGCCCAGGTCGCCGTGGCTCCGAGTTCCGGACAGACATCGAGTTGAATCTGGATGGAGCTGCAGTGAGCTCCGGACAGCCGAGACTCGCCCGACCGTTGGTGACGTACATGACTTGAGTGGAGACGACCTTGGTTGGTCGTTCGGTCGGTCATCTCATCGGGCGACATGTATTTGATCATTCGACCGTTTCTGGGCCTCGTCAGTTGGTCATCTTGCCGGTCGTGGATAGGTTTCTTCCTTGTGCAGAGATGTCGGATGCACAAAGGGCAACTATTCCCTCTGCATGGTTGGATCGGAGCCAGTGTGCCCAGGTCGCCGTGGCTCCGAGTTCCGGACAGACATCGAGTTGAATCTGGATGGAGCTGCAGTGAGCTCCGGACAGCCGAGACTCGCCCGACCGTTGGTGACGTACATGACTTGAGTGGAGACGACCTTGGTTGGTCGTTCGGTCGGTCATCTCATCGGGCGACATGTATTTGGTCATTCGACCGTTTCTGGGCCTCGTCAGTTGGTCATCTTGCCGGTCGTGGATAGGTTTCTTCCTTGTGCAGAGATGTCGGATGCACAAAGGGCAACTATTCCCTCTGCATGGTTGGATCGGAGCCAGTGTGCCCAGGTCGCCGTGGCTCCGAGTTCCGGACAGACATCGAGTTGAATCTGGATGGAGCTGCAGTGAGCTCCGGACAGCCGAGACTCGCCCGACCGTTGGTGACGTACATGACTTGAGTGGAGACGACCTTGGTTGGTCGTTCGGTCGGTCATCTCATCGGGCGACATGTATTTGGTCATTCGACCGTTTCTGGGCCTCGTCAGTTGGTCATCTTGCCGGACGTGGATAGGTTTCTTCCTTGTGCAGAGATGTCGGATGCACAAAGGGCAACTATTCCCTCTGCATGGTTGGATCGGAGCCCAGTGTGCCCAGGTCGCCGTGGCTCCGAGTTCCGGACAGACATCGAGTTGAATCTGGATGGAGCTGCAGTGAGCTCCGGACAGCCGAGACTCGCCCGACCGTTGGTGACGTACATGACTTGAGTGGAGACGACCTTGGTTGGTCGTTCGGTCGGTCATCTCATCGGGCGACATGTATTTGGTCATTCGACCGTTTCTGGGCCTCGTCAGTTGGTCATCTTGCCGGACGTGGATAGGTTTCTTCCTTGTGCAGAGATGTCGGATGCACAAAGGGCAACTATTCCCTCTGCATGGTTGGATCGGAGCCAGTGTGCCCAGGTCGCCGTGGCTCCGAGTTCCGGACAGACATCGAGTTGAATCTGGATGGAGCTGCAGTGAGCTCCGGACAGCCGAGACTCGCCCGACCGTTGGTGACGTACATGACTTGAGTGGAGACGACCTTGGTTGGTCGTTCGGTCGGTCGTCTCATCGGGCTACATGTATTTGGTCATTCGACCGTTTCTGGGCCTCGTCAGTTGGTCATCTTGCCGGACGTGGATAGGTTTCTTCCTTGTGCAGAGATGTCGGATGCACAAAGGGCAACTATTCCCTCTGCATGGTTGGATCGAAGCCAGTGTGCCCAGGTCGCCGTGGCTCCGAGTTCCGGACAGACATCGAGTTGAATCTGGATGGAGCTGCAGTGAGCTCCGGACAGTCGAGACTCGCCCGACCGTTGGTGACGTACATGACTTGAGTGGAGACGACCTTGGTTGGTCGTTCGGTCGGTCATCTCATCGGGCGACATGTATTTGATCATTCGACCGTTTCTGGGCCTCGTCAGTTGGTCATCTTGCCGGTCGTGGATAGGTTTCTTCCTTGTGCAGAGATGTCGGATGCACAAAGGGCAACTATTCCCTCTGCATGGTTGGATCGGAGCCAGTGTGCCCAGGTCGCCGTGGCTCCGAGTTCCGGACAGACATCGAGTTGAATCTGGATGGAGCTGCAGTGAGCTCCGGACAGCCGAGACTCGCCCGACCGTTGGTGACGTACATGACTTGAGGGGAGACGACCTTGGTTGGTCGTTCGGTCGGTCGTCTCATCGGGCGACATGTATTTGGTCATTCGACCGTTTCTGGGCCTCGTCAGTTGGTCATCTTGCCGGACGTGGATAGGTTTCTTCCTTGTGCAGAGATGTCGGATGCACAAAGGGCACTATTCCCTCTGCATGGTTGGATCGGAGCCAGTGTGCCCAGGTCGCCGTGGCTCCGAGTTCCGGACAGACATCGAGTTGAATCTGGATGGAGCTGCAGTGAGCTCCGGACAGCCGAGACTCGCCCGACCGTTGGTGACGTACATGACTTGAGTGGAGACGACCTTGGTTGGTCGTTCGGTCGGTCATCTCATCGGGCGACATGTATTTGGTCATTCGACCGTTTCTGGGCCTCGTCAGTTGGTCATCTTGCCGGACGTGGATAAGTTTCTTCCTTGTGCAGAGATGTCGGATGCACAAAGGGCAACTATTCCCTCTGCATGGTTGGATCGGAGCCAGTGTGCCCAGGTCGCCGTGGCTCCGAGTTCCGGACAGACATCGAGTTGAATCTGGATGGAGCTGCAGTGAGCTCCGGACAGCCGAGACTCGCCCGACCGTTGGTGACGTACATGACTTGAGTGGAGACGACCTTGGTTGGTCGTTCGGTCGGTCGTCTCATCGGGCGACATGTATTTGGTCATTCGACCGTTTCTGGGCCTCGTCAGTTGGTCATCTTGCCGGACGTGGATAGGTGTCTTCCTTGTGCAGAGATGTCGGATGCACAAAGGGCAACTATTCCCTCTGCATGGTTGGATCGGAGCCAGTGTGCCCAGGTCGCCGTGGCTCCGAGTTCCGGACAGACATCGAGTTGAATCTGGATGGAGCTGCAGTGAGCTCCGGACAGCCGAGACTCGCCCGACCGTTGGTGACGTACATGACTTGAGTGGAGACGACCTTGGTTGGTCGTTCGGTCGGTCATCTCATCGGGCGACATGTATTTGATCATTCGACCGTTTCTGGGCCTCGTCAGTTGGTCATCTTGCCGGACGTGGATAGGTTTCTTCCTTGTGCAGAGATGTCGGATGCACAAAGGGCAACTATTCCCTCTGCATGGTTGGATCGGAGCCAGTGTGCCCAGGTCGCCGTGGCTCCGAGTTCCGGACAGACATCGAGTTGAATCTGGATGGAGCTGCAGTGAGCTCCGGACAGCCGAGACTCGCCCGACCGTTGGTGACGTACATGACTTGAGTGGAGACGACCTTGGTTGGTCGTTCGGTCGGTCATCTCATCGGGCGACATGTATTTGGTCATTCGACCGTTTCTGGGCCTCGTCAGTTGGTCATCTTGCCGGACGTGGATAGGTTTCTTCCTTGTGCAGAGATGTCGGATGCACAAAGGGCAACTATTCCCTCTGCATGTTTGGATCGGAGCCCAGTGTGCCCAGGTCGCCGTGGCTCCGAGTTCCGGACAGACATCGAGTTGAATCTGGATGGAGCTGCAGTGAGCTCCGGACAGCCGAGACTCGCCCGACCGTTGGTGCGTATATGGCTTGAGTGGAGACGACCTTGGTTGGTCGTTCGGTCGGTCGTCTCATCGGGCGACATGTATTTGGTCATTCGACCGTTTCTGGGCCTCGTCAGTTGGTCATCTTGCCGGACGTGGATAGGTTTCTTCCTTGTGCAGAGATGTCGGATGCACAAAGGGCAACTATTCCCTCTGCATGGTTGGATCGGAGCCCAGTGTGCCCAGGTCGCTGTGGCTCCGAGTTCCGGACAGACATCGAGTTGAATCTGGATGGAGCTGCAGTGAGCTCCAGACAGCCGAGACTCGCCCGACCGTTGGTGACGTACATGACTTGAGTGGAGACGACCTTGGTTGGTCGTTCGGTCGGTCATCTCATCGCTCGACATGTATTTGATCATTCGACCGTTTCTGGGCCTCGTCAATTGGTCATCTTGCCGGACGTGGATAGGTTTCTTCCTTGTGCAGAGATGTCGGATGCACAAAGGGCAACTATTCCCTCTGCATGGTTGGATCGGAGCCAGTGTGCCCAGGTCGCCGTGGCTCCGAGTTCCGGACAGACATCGAGTTGAATCTGGATGGAGCTGCAGTGAGCTCCGGACAGCCGAGACTCGCCCGACCGTTGGTGACGTACATGACTTGAGTGGAGACGACCTTGGTTGGTCGTTCGGTCGGTCATCTCATCGGGCGACATGTATTTGGTCATTCGACCGTTTCTGGGCCTCGTCAGTTGGTCATCTTGCCGGACGTGGATAGGTTTCTTCCTTGTGCAGAGATGTCGGATGCACAAAGGGCAACTATTCCCTCTGCATGGTTGGATCGGAGCCCAGTGTGCCCAGGTCGCCGTGGCTCCGAGTTCCGGACAGACATCGAGTTGAATCTGGATGGAGCTGCAGTGAGCTCCGGACAGCCGAGACTCGCCCGACCGTTGGTGACGTACATGACTTGAGTGGAGACGACCTTGGTTGGTCGTTCGGTCGGTCATCTCATCGGGCGACATGTATTTGGTCATTCGACCGTTTCTGGGCCTCGTCAGTTGGTCATCTTGCCGGACGTGGTTAGGTTTCTTCCTTGTGCAGAGATGTCGGATGCACAAAGGGCAACTATTCCCTCTGCATGGTTGGATCGGAGCCCAGTGTGCCCAGGTCGCCGTGGCTCCGAGTTCCGGACAGACATCGAGTTGAATCTGGATGGAGCTGCAGTGAGCTCCGGACAGCCGAGACTCGCCCGACCGTTGGTGACGTACATGACTTGAGTGGAGACGACCTTGGTTGGTCGTTCGGTCGGTCATCTCATCGGGCGACATGTATTTGGTCATTCGACCGTTTCTGGGCCTCGTCAGTTGGTCATCTTGCCGGACGTGGATAGGTTTCTTCCTTGTGCAGAGATGTCGGATGCACATAGGGCAACTATTCCCTCTGCATGGTTGGATCGGAGCCCAGTGTGCCCAGGTCGCCGTGGCTCCGAGTTCCGGACAGACATCGAGTTGAATCTGGATGGAGCTGCAGTGAGCTCCGGACAGCCGAGACTCGCCCGACCGTTGGGGACGTACATGACTTGAGTGGAGACGACCTTGGTTGGTCGTTCGGTCGGTCGTCTCATCGGGCGACATGTATTTGGTCATTCGACCGTTTCTGGGCCTCGTCAGTTGGTCATCTTGCCGGACGTGGATAGGTTTCTTCCTTGTGCAGAGATGTCGGATGCACAAAGGGCAACTATTCCCTCTGCATGGTTGGATCGGAGCCAGTGTGCCCAGGTCGCCGTGGCTCCGAGTTCCGGACAGACATCGAGTTGAATCTGGATGGAGCTGCAGTGAGCTCCGGACAGCCGAGACTCGCCCGACCGTTGGTGACGTACATGACTTGAGTGGAGACGACCTTGGTTGGTCGTTCGGTCGGTCATCTCATCGGGCGACATGTATTTGGTCATTCGACCGTTTCTGGGCCTCGTCAGTTGGTCATCTTGCCGGACGTGGATAGGTTTCTTCCTTGTGCAGAGATGTCGGATGCACAAAGGGCAACTATTCCCTCTGCATGGTTGGATCGGAGCCCAGTGTGCCCAGGTCGCCGTGGCTCCGAGTTCCGGACAGACATCGAGTTGAATCTGGATGGAGCTGCAGTGAGCTCCGGACAGCCGAGACTCGCCCGACCGTTGGTGACGTACATGACTTGAGTGGAGACGACCTTGGTTGGTCGTTCGGTCAGTCGTCTCATCGGGCGACATGTATTTGGTCATTCGACCGTTTCTGGGCCTCGTCAGTTGGTCATCTTGCCGGACGTGGATAGGTTTCTTCCTTGTGCAGAGATGTCGGATGCACAAAGGGCAACTATTCCCTCTGCATGGTTGGATCGGAGCCACTGTGCCCAGGTCGCCGTGGCTCCGAGTTCCGGACAGACATCGAGTTGAATCTGGATGGAGCTGCAGTGAGCTCCGGACAGCCGAGACTCGCCCGACCGTTGGTGACGTACATGACTTGAGTGGAGACGACCTTGGTCGGTCGTTCGGTCGGTCATCTCATCGGGCGACATGTATTTGGTCATTCGACCGTTTCTGGGCCTCGTCAGTTGGTCATCTTGCCGGACGTGGATAGGTTTCTTCCTTGTGCAGAGATGTCGGATGCACAAAGGGCAACTATTCCCTCTGCATGGTTGGATCGGAGCCAGTGTGCCCAGGTCGCCGTGGCTCCGAGTTCCGGACAGACATCGAGTTGAATCTGGATGGAGCTGCAGTGAGCTCCGGACAGCCGAGACTCGCCCGACCGTTGGTGACGTACATGACTTGAGTGGAGACGACCTTGGTTGGTCGTTCGGTCGGTCATCTCATCGGGCGACATGTATTTGGTCATTCGACCGTTTCTGGGCCTCGTCAGTTGGTCATCTTGCCGGACGTGGATAGGTTTCTTCCTTGTGCAGAGATGTCGGATGCACAAAGGGCAACTATTCCCTCTGCATGGTTGGATCGGAGCCCAGTGTGCCCAGGTCGCCGTGGCTCCGAGTTCCGGACAGACATCGAGTTGAATCTGGATGGAGCTGCAGTGAGCTCCGGACAGCCGAGACTCGCCCGACCGTTGGTGACGTACATGACTTGAGTGGAGACGCCCTTGGTTGGTCGTTCGGTCGGTCATCTCATCGGGCGACATGTATTTGGTCATTGGACCGTTTCTGGGCCTCGTCAGTTGGTCATCTTGCCGGACGTGGATAGGTTTCTTCCTTGTGCAGAGATGTCGGATGCACAAAGGGCAACTATTCCCTCTGCATGGTTGGATCGGAGCCCAGTGTGCCCAGGTCGCCGTGGCTCCGAGTTCCGGACAGACATCGTTTTGAATCTGGATGGAGCTGCAGTGAGCTCCGGACAGCCGAGACTCGCCCGACCGTTGGTGACGTACATGACTTGAGTGGAGACGACCTTGGTTGGTCGTTCGGTCGGTCATCTCATCGGGCGACATGTATTTGGTCATTCGACCGTTTCTGGGCCTCGTCAGTTGGTCATCTTGCCGGACGTGGATAGGTTTCTTCCTTGTGCAGAGATGTCGGATGCACAAAGGGCAACTATTCCCTCTGCATGGTTGGATCAGAGCCCAGTGTGCCCAGGTCGCCGTGGCTCCGAGTTCCGGACAGACATCGAGTTGAATCTGGATGGAGCTGCAGTGAGCTCCGGACAGCCGAGACTCGCCCGACCGTTGGTGACGTACATGACTTGAGTGGAGACGACCTTGGTTGGTCGTTCGGTCGGTCATCTCATCGGGCGACATGTATTTGGTCATTCGACCGTTTCTGGGCCTCGTCAGTTGGTCATCTTGCCGGACGTGGATAGGTTTCTTCCTTGTGCAGAGATGTCGGATGCACAAAGGGCAACTATTCCCTCTGCATGGTTGGATCGGAGCCCAGTGTGCCCAGGTCGCCGTGGCTCCGAGTTCCGGACAGACATCGAGTTGAATCTGGATGGAGCTGCAGTGAGCTCCGGACAGCCGAGACTCGCCCGACCGTTGGTGACGTACATGACTTGAGTGGAGACGACCTTGGTTGGTCGTTCGGTCGGTCGTCTCATCGGGCGACATGTATTTGGTCATTCGACCGTTTCTGGGCCTCGTCAGTTGGTCATCTTGCCGGACGTGGATAGGTTTCTTCCTCGTGCAGAGATGTCGGATGCACAAAGGGCAACTATTCCCTCTGCATGGTTGGATCGGAGCCCAGTGTGCCCAGGTCGCCGTGGCTCCGAGTTCCGGACAGACATCGAGTTGAATCTGGATGGAGCTGCAGTGAGCTCCGGACAGCCGAGACTCGCCCGACCGTTGGTGACGTACATGACTTGAGTGGAGACGACCTTGGTTGGTCGTTCGGTCGGTCGTCTCATCGGGCGACATGTATTTGGTCATTCGACCGTTTCTGGGCTTCGTCAGTTGGTCATCTTGCCGGACGTGGATAGGTTTCTTCCTTGTGCAGAGATGTCGGATGCACAAAGGGCAACTATTCCCTCTGCGTGGTTGGATCGGAGCCCAGTGTGCCCAGGTCGCCGTGGCTCCGAGTTCCGGACAGACATCGAGTTGAATCTGGATGGACCTGCAGTGAGCTCCGGACAGCCGAGACTCGCCCGACCGTTGGTGACGTACATGACTTGAGTGGAGACGACCTTGGTTGGTCGTTCGGTCGGTCATCTCATCGGGCGACATGTATTTGATCATTCGACCGTTTCTGGGCCTCGTCAGTTGGTCATCTTGCCGGACGTGGATAGGTTTCTTCCTTGTGCAGAGATGTCGGATGCACAAAGGGCAACTATTCCCTCTGCATGGTTGG
The DNA here is from genome assembly GCF_021461395.2 of Schistocerca americana. Classification (NCBI taxonomy): domain Eukaryota; kingdom Metazoa; phylum Arthropoda; class Insecta; order Orthoptera; family Acrididae; genus Schistocerca; species Schistocerca americana. The sequence continues at coordinate 236,682,643 of NC_060126.1, forward strand.
ATCGGAGCCCAGTGTGCCCAGGTCGCCGTGGCTCCGAGTTCCGGACAGACATCGAGTTGAATCTGGATGGAGCTGCAGTGAGCTCCGGACAGCCGAGACTCGCCCGACCGTTGGTGACGTACATGACTTGAGTGGAGACGACCTTGGTTGGTCGTTCGGTCGGTCGTCTCATCGGGCGACATGTATTTGGTCATTCGACCGTTTCTGGGCCTCGTCAGTTGGTCATCTTGCCGGACGTGGATAGGTTTCTTCCTTGTGCAGAGATGTCGGATGCACAAAGGGCAACTATTCCCTCTGCATGGTTGGATCGGAGCCCAGTGTGCCCAGGTCGCCGTGGCTCCGAGTTCCGGACAGACATCGAGTTGAATCTGGATGGAGCTGCAGTGAGCTCCGGACAGCCGAGACTCGCCCGACCGTTGGTGACGTACATGACTTGAGTGGAGACGACCTTGGTTGGTCGTTCGGTCGGTCGTCTCATCGGGCGACATGTATTTGGTCATTCGACCGTTTCTGGGCCTCGTCAGTTGGTGATCTTGCCGGACGTGGATAGGTTTCTTCCTTGTGCAGAGATGTCGGATGCACAAAGGGCAACTATTCCCTCTGCATGGTTGGATCGGAGCCCAGTGTGCCCAGGTCGCCGTGGCTCCGAGTTCCGGACAGACATCGAGTTGAATCTGGATGGAGCTGCAGTGAGCTCCGGACAGCCGAGACTCGCCCGACCGTTGGTGACGTACGTGACTTGAGTGGAGACGACCTTGGTTGGTCGTTCGGTCGGTCATCTCATCGGGCGACATGTATTTGGTCATTCGACCGTTTCTGGGCCTCGTCAGTTGGTCATCTTGCCGGACGTGGATAGGTTTCTTCCTTGTGCAGAGATGTCGGATGCACAAAGGGCAACTATTCCCTCTGCATGGTTGGATCGGAGCCCAGTGTGCCCAGGTCGCCGTGGCTCCGAGTTCCGGACAGACATCGAGTTGAATCTGGATGGAGCTGCAGTGAGCTCCGGACAGCCGAGACTCGCCCGACCGTTGGTGACGTACATGACTTGAGTGGAGACGACCTTGGTTGGTCGTTCGGTCGGTCATCTCATCGGGCGACATGTATTTGGTCATTCGACCGTTTCTGGGCCTCGTCAGTTGGTCATCTTGCCGGACGTGGATAGGTTTCTTCCTTGTGCAGAGATGTCGGATGCACAAAGGGCAACTATTCCCTCTGCATGGTTGGATCGGAGCCCAGTGTGCCCAGGTCGCCGTGGCTCCGAGTTCCGGACAGACATCGAGTTGAATCTGGATGGAGCTGCAGTGAGCTCCGGACAGCCGAGACTCGCCCGACCGTTGGTGACGTACATGACTTGAGTGGAGACGACCTTGGTTGGTCGTTCGGTCGGTCGTCTCATCGGGCGACATGTATTTGGTCATTCGACCGTTTCTGGGCCTCGTCAGTTGGTCATCTTGCCGGACGTGGATAGGTTTCTTCCTCGTGCAGAGATGTCGGATGCACAAAGGGCAACTATTCCCTCTGCATGGTTGGATCGGAGCCCAGTGTGCCCAGGTCGCCGTGGCTCCGAGTTCCGGACAGACATCGAGTTGAATCTGGATGGAGCTGCAGTGAGCTCCGGACAGCCGAGACTCGCCCGACCGTTGGTGACGTACATGACTTGAGTGGAGACGACCTTGGTTGGTCGTTCGGTCGGTCGTCTCATCGGGCGACATGTATTTGGTCATTCGACCGTTTCTGGGCCTCGTCAGTTGGTCATCTTGCCGGACGTGGATAGGTTTCTTCCTTGTGCAGAGATGTCGGATGCACAAAGGGCAACTATTCCCTCTGCATGGTTGGATCGGAGCCCAGTGTGCCCAGGTCGCCGTGGCTCCGAGTTCCGGACAGACATCGAGTTGAATCTGGATGGACCTGCAGTGAGCTCCGGACAGCCGAGACTCGCCCGACCGTTGGTGACGTACATGACTTGAGTGGAGACGACCTTGGTTGGTCGTTCGGTCGGTCATCTCATCGGGCGACATGTATTTGATCATTCGACCGTTTCTGGGCCTCGTCAGTTGGTCATCTTGCCGGACGTGGATAGGTTTCTTCCTTGTGCAGAGATGTCGGATGCACAAAGGGCAACTATTCCCTCTGCATGGTTGGATCGGAGCCCAGTGTGCCCAGGTCGCCGTGGCTCCGAGTTCCGGACAGACATCGAGTTGAATCTGGATGGAGCTGCAGTGAGCTCCGGACAGCCGAGACTCGCCCGACCGTTGGTGACGTACATGACTTGAGTGGAGACGACCTTGGTTGGTCGTTCGGTCGGTCGTCTCATCGGGCGACATGTATTTGGTCATTCGACCGTTTCTGGGCCTCGTCAGTTGGTCATCTTGCCGGACGTGGATAGGTTTCTTCCTTGTGCAGAGATGTCGGATGCACAAAGGGCAACTATTCCCTCTGCATGGTTGGATCGGAGCCCAGTGTGCCCAGGTCGCCGTGGCTCCGAGTTCCGGACAGACATCGAGTTGAATCTGGATGGAGCTGCAGTGAGCTCCGGACAGCCGAGACTCGCCCGACCGTTGGTGACGTACATGACTTGAGTGGAGACGACCTTGGTTGGTCGTTCGGTCGGTCATCTCATCGGGCGACATGTATTTGGTCATTCGACCGTTTCTGGGCCTCGTCAGTTGGTCATCTTGCCGGACGTGGATAGGTTTCTTCCTTGTGCAGAGATGTCGGATGCACAAAGGGCAACTATTCCCTCTGCATGGTTGGATCGGAGCCCAGTGTGCCCAGGTCGCCGTGGCTCCGAGTTCCGGACAGACATCGAGTTGAATCTGGATGGAGCTGCAGTGAGCTCCGGACAGCCGAGACTCGCCCGACCGTTGGTGACGTACATGACTTGAGTGGAGACGACCTTGGTTGGTCGTTCGGTCGGTCGTCTCATCGGGCGACATGTATTTGGTCATTCGACCGTTTCTGGGCCTCGTCAGTTGGTCATCTTGCCGGACGTGGATAGGTTTCTTCCTCGTGCAGAGATGTCGGATGCACAAAGGGCAACTATTCCCTCTGCATGGTTGGATCGGAGCCCAGTGTGCCCAGGTCGCCGTGGCTCCGAGTTCCGGACAGACATCGAGTTGAATCTGGATGGAGCTGCAGTGAGCTCCGGACAGCCGAGACTCGCCCGACCGTTGGTGACGTACATGACTTGAGTGGAGACGACCTTGGTTGGTCGTTCGGTCGGTCGTCTCATCGGGCGACATGTATTTGGTCATTCGACCGTTTCTGGGCCTCGTCAGTTGGTCATCTTGCCGGACGTGGATAGGTTTCTTCCTTGTGCAGAGATGTCGGATGCACAAAGGGCAACTATTCCCTCTGCATGGTTGGATCGGAGCCCAGTGTGCCCAGGTCGCCGTGGCTCCGAGTTCCGGACAGACATCGAGTTGAATCTGGATGGACCTGCAGTGAGCTCCGGACAGCCGAGACTCGCCCGACCGTTGGTGACGTACATGACTTGAGTGGAGACGACCTTGGTTGGTCGTTCGGTCGGTCATCTCATCGGGCGACATGTATTTGATCATTCGACCGTTTCTGGGCCTCGTCAGTTGGTCATCTTGCCGGACGTGGATAGGTTTCTTCCTTGTGCAGAGATGTCGGATGCACAAAGGGCAACTATTCCCTCTGCATGGTTGGATCGGAGCCCAGTGTGCCCAGGTCGCCGTGGCTCCGAGTTCCGGACAGACATCGAGTTGAATCTGGATGGAGCTGCAGTGAGCTCCGGACAGCCGAGACTCGCCCGACCGTTGGTGACGTACATGACTTGAGTGGAGACGACCTTGGTTGGTCGTTCGGTCGGTCGTCTCATCGGGCGACATGTATTTGGTCATTCGACCGTTTCTGGGCCTCGTCAGTTGGTCATCTTGCCGGACGTGGATAGGTTTCTTCCTTGTGCAGAGATGTCGGATGCACAAAGGGCAACTATTCCCTCTGCATGGTTGGATCGGAGCCCAGTGTGCCCAGGTCGCCGTGGCTCCGAGTTCCGGACAGACATCGAGTTGAATCTGGATGGAGCTGCAGTGAGCTCCGGACAGCCGAGACTCGCCCGACCGTTGGTGACGTACATGACTTGAGTGGAGACGACCTTGGTTGGTCGTTCGGTCGGTCGTCTCATCGGGCGACATGTATTTGGTCATTCGACCGTTTCTGGGCCTCGTCAGTTGGTCATCTTGCCGGACGTGGATAGGTTTCTTCCTTGTGCAGAGATGTCGGATGCACAAAGGGCAACTATTCCCTCTGCATGGTTGGATCGGAGCCCAGTGTGCCCAGGTCGCCGTGGCTCCGAGTTCCGGACAGACATCGAGTTGAATCTGGATGGACCTGCAGTGAGCTCCGGACAGCCGAGACTCGCCCGACCGTTGGTGACGTACATGACTTGAGTGGAGACGACCTTGGTTGGTCGTTCGGTCGGTCATCTCATCGGGCGACATGTATTTGGTCATTCGACCGTTTCTGGGCCTCGTCAGTTGGTCATCTTGCCGGACGTGGATAGGTTTCTTCCTTGTGCAGAGATGTCGGATGCACAAAGGGCAACTATTCCCTCTGCATGGTTGGATCGGAGCCCAGTGTGCCCAGGTCGCCGTGGCTCCGAGTTCCGGACAGACATCGAGTTGAATCTGGATGGAGCTGCAGTGAGCTCCGGACAGCCGAGACTCGCCCGACCGTTGGTGACGTACATGACTTGAGTGGAGACGACCTTGGTTGGTCGTTCGGTCGGTCATCTCATCGGGCGACATGTATTTGGTCATTCGACCGTTTCTGGGCCTCGTCAGTTGGTCATCTTGCCGGACGTGGATAGGTTTCTTCCTTGTGCAGAGATGTCGGATGCACAAAGGGCAACTATTCCCTCTGCATGGTTGGATCGGAGCCCAGTGTGCCCAGGTCGCCGTGGCTCCGAGTTCCGGACAGACATCGAGTTGAATCTGGATGGAGCTGCAGTGAGCTCCGGACAGCCGAGACTCGCCCGACCGTTGGTGACGTACATGACTTGAGTGGAGACGACCTTGGTTGGTCGTTCGGTCGGTCATCTCATCGGGCGACATGTATGTGGTCGCCGACCGCTTATGGAAACTCTGCGTGTGACCACTTGTGATTCGTCTTTGTTGTTCCACAGTGATTGGTTTTAGGATTGTCGGAGTTCTTGGTGCAAGTGTCTACGTGGAACTGTGTGCAGCTTGTGTGATTTGCACTGAGCAGTTATGAATGATGTCTGCGTACTGGAGTAGGCATTCGGTCGGTTGGGGCAGAGCAGCGAGTGTATGTCTCCTGGCCGTGTTGATGTTGTCCGGCACGGCGTGTAGTTCGACAGCCTTTGGTGTTGTTCATATTTTTGAGTGGTTATTGTGGCTTGACTGTTTTTAGACGCCAATTATTAAGACATAGCCCTGCTGCGATCCTCGTCCTCGCTGATATTTTTGGTTGTCGTGTCGTTGGTCGGGTGGAAGGGAATTGATTGGGTTGTTGGTTGGTTCTTCAGCCGTCCCTAGATCGTGCTGCCACCCGATTATTTAGTGTTGCGCTTGGCTGCCTGTCTCACCTAAACTGGAACCGAGCGACTGCTACGGTCGCAGGTTCGAATCCTGCCTCGGCCATCGATGTGTGTGATATCCTTAGGTTTAATTAGTTCTAAGTTCTAGGCGACTGATGACCTCAGAAGTTAAGTCGCATAGTGCTCAGAGCCATTTGAACCATTTTCACCTAAGCTGTTCTTAGAGTTTCCTCCCCAGGCCAACACTTGGAATACTTCTGAACACCACTGTTCTATTGTTTGTGATGGTGATTTTCTTTTGTCGCAAATGCTGTGCCAGGCCTTCAGCCGTGTATTAATTTTGTCTGTTCTATGTTCAGTATTTTAAGACTAGTGCTTCAGCAGCGTTTTATTTAAAATTCTTGTTTGATCCGTATCTAGGCCTTCAGCCGCATTTGTTTTGAAACTGGTGGCTTTCAGCCGTATTGTGCAAATTCCTGTCTGTAAGGTTTCTCTTCAGTTATCTTGAATTTTTAAAATGGCATTCAGCCACACTGTGTAAATGCTTATCTTAAGGTTTGTCTTTAATTATATTGAATAATTGTTTGGGCCTTCAGCCGTCAATATATTCCAAGTTTTCTTAAGATGATTTTCTGTTGTACTGTGTAAATGATTGTCTTTATAGGTTGCCTTTTACTATGTTGAAATATTATTTGGCTTTCAGCCGAGGAATTAATTTAAATTTTCTTAATATGGTTCTTTGCCGAGATTTGTAAATCCTTGCCTTTTAAAGAATTTCCTTTGCTGATTTGAAATATTATTTGGGCCTTTAACAGAGAAAATATTTTAACTTTACCTGAGTAAGGCCTTCAGCTGTTTGTCCAAATTATTGTGCCTTGAAAGGAATTATTTGAGGATATGTTAATTTTACTTAAGTAAGGGTTTCAGCCGTTTCTCTACATCCTTGTGTTTTCAAAGGGATTATTTAAACTTTATTATTGAGAAGTTACTTGGACCTTCAGCAGTCAATTGATCCTTGATGTTTTAAAGATAAAACTGTGCATTGGTTTTCGAGGAATAAAGTTGTGTGTTCTCTTGTAAGTAACAGTAACTTTCCACAACCTGATACGCTATGTCCTGCGAAACCAGATTTCAGTCACCTAATTCTTTTTTCATCTTCACATTTTCTAAAATGTTGTGGGACTTCCGTATTAAATTCACAGAAATATTTCGTGTAGTATACGATGTTATGCAACTACACGGCGTTTCAGAAAGTATGACCTGATTTCAAAAGTCCGTATTTATTGACTAAGGATATGCTACAAACATGGAATAAGTTGCAAAATATTCAAACATCAGGAAGTTTTAGATATGTATTACAAATGCTCTCTGTGTCCAGCAGCACGAACGACATCTAGACGATAGCACGAACAACATCAAGACGATAGCACAAACTTCACACGATGTATCTACTTTTACAGAAGTTATGACGGCTGTTATTCTGTTCTTCACTTCTTCTGTTTCACGAAATAAAGGAGAGATGAACGCACTTTCCTTCACACATCCTCGCAAGGAAACATCACATGCAGTCATGTCCGGCGATTTTAGAGGCCAACAATGCAAGGAAGAGTCTGGGGGTCCCTTGCGCCCCATCCAGCGTTGTGGCAGAGTGTCACTGAGAAACTGACGTACGTAGTTGATCCAATGTGGAGGAGCACCATCCTGTCGGAAAGTCATCGGAGTCCTCCAGAAGTTGTGGAAAAATCCAGTATTGGCAGATAATTCAACACAGGATAGGGCCGCCGGGACCCCAGACACTGCCCTACATTCTTGGCCTCCAAGATCGTCAGACATGGCCTCACGCGATTTTTTCTTTTGGGGATGTGTGAAGGAAAGTATGTTCATCTCGCTTTTACCTCATGAGATAGAAGAAGTGAAGAACAGAATAACAGCCGTCATAACTTCTGTAAAATCAGATACACTGCGTAAAGTTTATGACGGATTTAGCTATCGTCTCTGTGTTGTTTGTGCTGCTGCTGGACACGTAGAGCATTTCTAATAACACAGTTAAAACTTTAAGATTTTGCGAGTATTTTGCAATTCGTGCCATGTTTGTAGTATGTTTTTATGAATAAATATGGTTTCTAAATCGGGTCATTCTTTCTGAAACAGCCTGTATATGTGCGCCCTCTCTTTGGAGTGAGTTTGTCCGATTTTTTGCAGTTTTATAAGCTGATATTCTTAATGACAGGACATGGCTCGTTCCTGTTTATCTTATAACATGTTTATGTATATCGAGCTTTTTATCTATACAGAGGGGTCCAAAAAAATGTATCCACTGTTTAAAAGTTCATAGCCGGCAAACTAACTGACGAAGTTGTCTCATCTTTGGTAGTGTAATAGTTTGTAGTTCCAGCAATCGCCACACAAGCGCTGTATTGCGTTGTCTTGTTTTGTCAGATGACAGTCGCCAGATAGTCAGTGTTTTGTTCTTAGTTGCACCTAGTTACTCGGGTAAACATGGCTGGCGCAAGACTTAAATTGGTTCAAATGGCTCTGAGCACTATGGGACTTAACATCTCAGGTCATCAGTCCCCTAGAACTTAGAACTACTTAAACCTAACTAACCTAAGGACATCACACACAACCATGCCCGAGGCAGGATTCGAACCTGCGACCGTAGCGGTCGCGCGGTTCCAGACTGAAGCGCCTAGAACCGCTCGGTCACCAGAGGCCGGCGCAACACTTACATTCGATGAAAGGAAGTCAGTTTTGAAGTGGTATTTTAAGTAGGAAAACATTAATGAGGTTCAACGGCAATGGCAAAACGAGTATCAAACAGAGCCACTGACACGTTTAACGATTCGTCGCATTCGAGGCAAATTTGAAGCCGAAGACTGTGTTAAAGATGTAAACAAACAACGATCTGGACGACCTGTAACAGTAACAAGTGCAGCTAACTCCCATCGTTTGTTACAACAATTCACTCGCTCACCACAGAAGTCTGTGAGACAGTGTGCCCGTGAAACTGGAGTGAGTCGCTCAAGTGTTCGCGAATTTTGAAGACAGCAAAGTGGACGTGCTACATTCCACGACTGCAATGAACGAGGACGACACAGATCGTAGAACGAAGAACTGCGAGTGGTTTACTAACATGGTGCGCAATGATGAAGAGTTTGCAGAAATGATTGTGTGGTCTGATGAGGCACAGTTCAAACTCAATGGTAGAGTAAATCGGCACAGTTGCATCTATTGGGCCGCCGAAAACCCGAACGCACATGTAGACAAAGCCGTGAATTTGCCAGGAGTAATGTGTGGTGTGGGTTGTCTTACCGAGGCCTGATTGGGCCATTCTTCTTTGACGTCCAGTTATCGGTGAGGTGTACCTTCAGAAGCTTCAGACATCCATTTTACCTGCCACCCGAGACTTGTATGGAGACGGAAAAGTTTACTTTCAACAAGATGGTGCCCCAGTTCACTATCAAAATCGTATTAGGGCGTATCTCGACGAAAATCTACCAGGAAGATGTATAGGCCGTAGAGGTGCTGTGGAGTATCCACCACGTTCCCCAAACCTAACTCCTCTGGACTTTTACCGAAAAAGGACGTCGTTTATCGACAAAAGCCACGCACATTGGATGAACTTCGAGAATCCATCGTAAATTCATGTGCAAATATCCAACTGAACACGTTGCAGTCAGTAGCTCGTGCTGCAGTTCGAAAAAAAAATGGTTCAAATGGCTCTGAGCACTATGGGACTTAACATCTATGGTCATCAGTCCCCTAGAACATAGAACTACTTAAACCAAACTAACCTAAAGACATCACACAACACCCAGTCAACACGAGGCAGAGAAAATCCCTGACCCCGCCGGGAATCGAACCCGGGAACTCGGGCACGGGAGCTGCAGTTCGGCGGCATCGTTTGTGTGTGGATGTTAATGGTGACCATTTCGAAAAGCTACAGTGATGTCTTTAAGTTGGACTTGAAGTTACACTTTCACCAAAAAAGAGATAACTCCGTCAATTAGTTTGCAAGTTATGGACTTTTAAACAGTGGATACATTTCTTTGGCCTCGTCTGTATATACTGCAGACAGAGCAACAGGAAGGAAATGTGCGTTTCTTACGCAGTACCTTTACGAGCGTCTGTTTTTGTAAATAATTTGTGTCTCTTGCGAACCAAATAGATCGGACAGCTGACGCTGCGGAGGGCTACAGACGCAAATCGCGTTAACCAGCGCGTCCCACGTGACGCGGGTGCTGTTGTGTCGCCCGGTTGGATTTCACGTCCGCGTCCACGGCAATATTAGTTGCCTCAACCGAGTGTGAGGACGACTTTTCTGGGCGCTCACCAGCCACGCTGGAAACCACGTCCGCGTTAGTGTTGGCGTCCCGTGTGACTCTGGTTTGAGCCACGGTTCCCTGTATAAGCGCTTCCAGAGCTGAAGTTACGACCGGCGACCGCGTTAGGCATCCTCGTGTTTCTCGGAACGCCGAGGGTGTTCTACGGCTGCCTGCGCTGGGAGCCGCTGTCAGGACTCGCGACAGCGCATGCGCCGCGCCAATTTATCAGCGCGGACGGCGCGCGACAGCTACACGTCCCGCGCAGCGCCACATCGCAGCCTCGTTTGCAATTAACAGCGCGGCACAGCTCTGCCGCATGCTGTTGCTCCCCCCCCCCCCCCCCCTCTCTCCTTCCCCCTCCTCCTACCACTCCCCCACCCCACTACTCCCTTCAGCATCCTGCCACAATCCTTCTGTTCTCTCTGCTCTTCTCTTTCCCCTGCCGCAAGGACGCCATTCCCAACACGGAGCTCTCTGTTCACCGAGAAATCTTACGTGATAAAAGAGGAGTCCACAAACCTGATTCGAATACGTGGGAAACGACAGTTTGTACAGTCAAAATACAGCCTTCGAATATATTGGTAATTTTCCGTGCACGTCTCAGGAATATTCACTCAAAGACATCCTACGCATTGCAGTATCACAGGCAACACTGTTTCTCACTCTACGTCTCCACGTCTCATTGACACGTTCATTATTTACCAGATTTCCCTGAGAAATTTTATGTGAAACCAGTTTGCAACAGAAGATTGTAATTAACCCTCAGTTACAAGCGTCATGATTTCTGATAGGCTCACTCGCATGGATGACAGGTATCATCTACAACATAAACAGTGTTAATGGTGTTGAGACAGCAACCAGCCACAAGATTATTTTAAGTTCCTTTATTCAAAAGGTACCGTTACCGGTTTCGAACCATTACGATTCATCGTCAGGCGGCTTTCATGCTTTCATTACAACATGTGCTGCGTTTTTTACTGATCAGTTATCCTAAAATATAAATAATACATAATTATAAGCACGCTATAAAAATGGTTGAGTTACAGATTTGCGTTGGGATGTGACTCACGTGAAACAAGTACTCCAAACCTAAATTTCACGTGAGTCACATCCCAATGCAAATCTGTAACTCAACCATCTTTATGACGTGCTTATAATTATGTATTACTTATATTTTAGGATAACTAAACAGTAAAAAACGCAGCACATGTTGTAATCAAAGCATGAAAGCCGTCTGACGACGAATCGAATGATTCGAAACCGGTAACGGTACCTTTTGAATCATCATCATCAGTTATCTGCTATATTAGCAGGTCCTTTGCCTCTCCATTTTCTGCGATCCATTGCTTCCTTCTTAAGGCTGCTGTATGTTGTACCGTCCATCATGTCATCCAGTATCTGGAATCTCTTCCTTCCTCGCTTCCTTTTCCCTTCTACATAACCTTCTAAAACTGTTTTTATCAGTCCGTCATTCTTTCTTAATATATGCCCAATCCAATTTCTTTTTCTTCTCTTTATTACATCTAGTAACTGCCTTTTCTCTCCCACTCTTCTCAGTACCTCTTCATTTTTTACTCTGTCCATCCAACTTATTCCTTCCATCTTCCGCCATGTCCATATCTCAAAAGCCTCCAGCCTTTCTCTGTCTTTTTTCCTCATAGTCCATGTTTCAGCGCCATATAGAACAACACTCCATACAAGACATTTTATGAGTCTCTTTCTGAGTTCCCTGTCCATACCGCTGCAGAAGATTCTCCTTTTCTTATAAAACGCCTCTTTTGCCATTGCTATCCTTGTTTTAATTTCTGTGGTGCACTTCCAGTCGGTGTCTATCCTGCTTCCAAGATACTTAAAATTCTGCACCTGTTCTAGTGTTTCTCCATTCAGCACAATTTTTATTTCCTTATTTCCTCCTATTGCCAATACTTTTGTTTTATTTGTGTTAATTTTCATTCCATATTTTTTTCCGTTAGTTGCAATGGTGTCCACCAAATCCTGTAATTCTTTTTCCCCTGTGGCTAGAAGGACCATGTCATCAGCAAATCTCAAGCACCCTACTCTTCTTCCTCCAATTTCTACTCCTTTGTCATCTAATGAGCATTGGTCAATCATATTTTCCAAGTACAGGTTGAAAAGAGTAGGTGATAAACAGCATCCTTGTCTTACTCCTTTCCCTAGTCTGATCCAGTTTGTACTTTCTCCTCTCACTTTAACTGAAACTTTTTGATTAAGGTACAATGAGTTTATAAGTCTTCTGGTTTTCCAGTCCACTCTCTTTTCCTTCATAATAGTCGACAGCTTGTCCCTTTGAATAAAGGAACTTAAAATAAATTTGTGGCTAGTTACTGTCTCAACATTATCAGCAATTGTATTCAAATAACAGCCACGGTCTCCAACCATTTCATCATATGACAAAATCGCAATAAACCGTGTGTTGGGAGACTTTTAACCGTCTACGTGAATGCTATTAGGACAGTTTTAATCAACTATAAATATAAAACATTTACTACAAGTATGCAGTAAGGTATCCAATATGTGAGAAATATGAGGGTCATTCAACAAGTAGTACCCCACGTTGTTTTTCTCATAACATATTTGTTGAGTCAGAATTTGGTGACAATATACATCACGTTTTGTTCATATCCTAGTTTTCTGCCTAATCTCCATCGTGTTCTACGGCTGTACGCCAACGTTGTGGAAGATCATGTATTTCCCGTAGCTGTAGCCATGTTTACACTGCATGACTGACACTCTCGTCATATTCAAAGTGTGTTCCTCGTAGAGAATCTAGAGCGATGTGTTCCCGGATTCTCAGACGTGTGTGGGCGTGCATTATCGTGCATGACCGACAACTGTAGAGCCAATTGCCGAGCTGTGATGCGCCGGTCGGCACGAATAATGGCATCCGCTCAATTCAGCGTGTCTGGACCAGTGGCTGTGACAGGACGTCCCGATCGTGGCTGATCATGGAGTTCTGTTTCTGCATTTCCCGAGGCTTTAACTTTCTTTACCCATCTCCCAACTGTACTTCTATCAACTACAGCATCGCCATACACACCACGGCTTCTTTTTCTGCACACAAGAATTCAATAACAGTACGCTGTTTGTAGCGTAGTCGTATGTAGACGCCATTTTGACGCTATAATACAGCTGTGCCATTTGCCAGAACTGTTCAAAACATCAACGGCGCACAGAACAAACATCAAATGTGAAGCACCAACAAGGACGTTTGTCTATGCATCTTAATGGCTATTTTTTTTTTTTTAAATTGGAGCATTAATCATTGAACGAACCTCTTATTTATAATAATTGTTCGTAAATTGCTGCAGACCATCTCTGATAGCAGCCAACTTGCTAATCTCTCTACGAACACCTCTCCCAAAGATACTACCAAATTTCAGACATCTCAAAAGCAAACCGAATCGGTTTTCACTCACGTGTAAGTAGCATGACCCAAGCCTATTCCCTTTGAGTCATCCCAGAACCTCCATAAATTCTTTGTAGGATGTCTCAGAGATCCAAAAATACATTAAAAACCAATGTAAGCTTTCACCTCTATAACATCTGTTCCTTTAGACATCCCTTTCCGGAAAAAAGTTACATGAGCCTCACTGATGTTAATACATGTTACTAAAATGTGTACTACACTCATACTCATAAATGAAGGATAATTGCAAAATGTGGTGCCACACAACATGGCACTACACAAAACTGGCGCTAATAGTGTAGGCACATAGGGAACACACACGACACAGATCTGTAAGTCCACGGTATTGGTGATAAGTTGAGAAAACCGTCCCGAAACACATGTGCTACAAAACGACACTGTTTCCTGCGCATGTACCCCGATATCAATATGGCATACGAGCAACACGCACACGTACACTGGCCGCACAACAGGTTGGCATACTCTGGATCAGGTGGTCTAGCAGCTGCTGGGGTATAGTCTCCCATTCTTGCACCAGTGCCTGTCGGAGCTCCTGAAGTGTCCTAGGGGTTTGAAGATGTGCAGCGATACGTCGACCGAGAGCATCCCAGACGTGCTCGATGGGTTTTATGTCTGGAGAACAGGCAGGCCACTCCATTCGTCTGATATTTTCTGTTTCAACGTACTCCGCCACGACGGCAGCTCGAGGGGGCCGTGCGTTATCATCCATCAGGAGGAAGGTGGGACCCACTGCGCCACTGAAAAGGCGAACATACTGGTGCAAAATGACGTTCCAATACACCTGACCTGTTACATGCTCTGTCAAAGACATGCAGGGGTGTACGTGTACCAATCATAATCCCATGCCGCACCATCAAACCACGACCTCCACACAGGTCAATTTCAAGGACATTAAGGGATTGGTATCTGGTTCCTGGTTCACGCCAGATGAACACCCGGCGAGAATCATTGTTCAGACTATACCTGCACTCGTCCGTGAACATAACCTAGAACCATTATTCCAATGGCCAAGTACTGTGTTCTTGACACCAGGCTTTACGGGCTCTCCTGTGACCAGGGGGCAGTGGAATGACCTTGCAGGTCTCTGGGCGAATAAACCATGATGTTCAGTCGTCTGTAGACTGTGTGTCTGAAGACAACTGTTGCAGTGGCTGCGGTAAGGTCCCGAGCAAGGCTACCTGCTGTACTCCGTGGCCGTCTGCGGGCACTGATGGTGGTATATCGGTCATCTTGTGGTGTTGTATACTGTGGACGTCCGGTACTATATCGCCTGGACACGTTTCCTGTCTGCTGGAATCGTTGCCATAATCTTGAGATCACACTTTGTGGCACACGGAGGGCCCGTGCTACGACCTGCTGTGTTTGACCAGCCTCCAGTCGCCCTAGTATTATACCCCTCATAATGTCATCAATATGTGTCTCGGAGCCATTTTCAACACGCAGTCACCACCACCACGTGTTAAAACGTCTGCACACTTACTCGCTGCACCGTACTCTGACATGCACCAACACACCTCTGCGTTTGTGGACTTCAGCATTATCCTTAATTTATGAGCATGAGTGTATATTTCCTTCCAAGAATAACTCCAGAGAATCTATTTCTTCTTTGTTATATGTGTTTAATTTTTTAGTCCTGCCGAACGGGTAGTAATACACGACGAGTTAAATGAAAGTGGCCCGGACAGCAAAGTTCCATGCCACAAAGAAACAACAGAGGAAAGGAAATACAGTACTAACCTGACTATAGTAAATGCTGAAAGAGACGTCTTGGCTCTTTTGGACCCTCGTCAGCCAGTTGCTGAAGGCAGATCTAAGCTGGACAGCTAGAATTCCTGCAGTCTCATCTGAAACGTTCTGCTGCAGTTCTTGAAATGGTTGTTGCGATACACCTTAGACTTGAGGGACTGCCTCTGCTAACAACTCTATCAGACGTGGAGATTGTGTAAATGTGCTCCAAGTTCCGACCGGCTGTATGACCAGTTGCTCCATCCTATTGGAGGTAACTGTAGGTCTTTTCTTCCTTCGTTAATAATGGTACAAATGGTCTCAAAATGCTGACAGTGTAACGCGCCGAGGTCAGCGTCTGATGAAAGGAGATGGGGCTAGTAATAAGGCTCGCAGACACCGCACGCTATACCCCAACCTTCTGATTATTCAATGGTGTCTCGTGGAAGTTATGTGGGTTCTCCGCTGTCCAGAAGCTGTGGTTCTGTGAGTTGACATGGACACTCAGGTGAAACCAGGCTTTGTCACACATAAAGAACAGGTCCATGTCCAAGCCATTCATCGTTATCTCAGTGCACTGCCACTCACAAAATGGAAGGTGCTGAGGAGCATTTGCTCATTGTAATGCGTGAACAACAGATACTTGGTGGAGATGCATGTGCAGGTCCAGGTGTAGTATTCGACCTTAGGATCGAAAACTGTCTCTTGCGACAGGCGTCGGGTTGATTTGGTGGAACTCTGAAGCACTTTGTGGTGAACTGCAGCCTCATTTTCTGGTGTGCGGACACGTTTCGGAGTGTTTTTTACTTCTTCACAACAGATCATGTCTTACTCTATTTTCAGACAAAGCTTTGCATGACACTCATTTCTGTCACTCTGACACCTTTAAGCTTCTCGGAAAACAACTGACCACACAGTCTCCACGACTTCGTTGTCACATAACTTCCCACAACGAACGCCCGCTTCTCCACTCTGTGGATCACGTGGCGGAGGTACACGTGGTGTGCGAGTCACTGGATGTGTTCATGTGCATATATTCACGTCAAATCGTATCCGCTCGACCGGGCCACTTTTATTTGCCACATCCCGTACTACAAGATCTGGTTTTAACATTGGTAGGAAATTTACTTTTCTGCCATTAAGTTATTCCATGTTTTGCTGAAACAAATCCGTCTTCTTGTATTAGTCCTTCCTATGATTCAAATTCATCATTTTCTGGCACTTCTTGTTCTGTTCCCGAATCATGACAGCTTTCATGTACACATTCCTCGTTTGCTGCGTCAGCAGTATGACTGTCATTATTTTCATCATCCAGCTCATGACACCATTCCAGCGATACATCAGGATCTCTGCTTAACTATGTATTCTGACCTCTGACATTTATTCCACACACTAAAAGTAAAGAGGTAAGTATTCTAGAGAGAAACCAAGTTAAATGTAATTAGTTTCGATACCCTTAAAATGATGTACATGAAAGTTGGGTTGAATATATGGAAGTAATAAAGCAACACATACTTAGTACGTTTCACACCGTACAGGTTGAATACTCCCAGATGACCAGTGCCCTCGGCGCAATTAACAATGTTTCATAAACAATTCAACACAAAACAATGACACCCACTAATGGCAGAAGCTAACATATAGTGAGTTAACGGAGAGAACTAAAAAGGTTGCGAACTCAGTCCAGTCCAGTCAGACAAAACAGGGCGGGAAAATCGTGCCATTGACGAGTGTCCTCGCACGAGCAACGGAGGGGTAAACACATGACATATTTCCGTGCATAAAAGCAATTAAAAACCCTTCAACAGCAGTCAACCACATTGAAATGCTAGCTGACAACCCCACATCTCCCGGGTATTCATTTTGCCAATTTTCAATTAGTAATGAAAACGCAAATTAACTGTGTTTCTAGTGCAACATCGAAAAAGTTTCATTTCCATGTATTCGTGAAAATACCTGTGAAATTATGAAACAGTCATACAAAGAAACACGCATAAAGTGCAAATGTACAATTATAGTATCCAAAATAAGAAATGCAATACGAAAAACCCAAATTCTCCCTAATATTTATTCAACTCATAACTTGATTATGAATAATATTTCTAGTTACATGTCCAGCCAACTGACCGCAGCTGCTTCGCGTGCCTACAAGGGGCTCTATACCAACACCCCTTCATAGCTCACGGAAAGCTTCACAGTTGAAAGCTGTCAAAAGCGCCACAAGTGTCAGGTATTTCTTTAAATTGAGTCAACTGTAGGAATGTATTATAAGAAGAGAATAAAGTATTAAAACTTCATACATGATACGGCAGTTTTTCACGCATTTCGGTATTTGACGTCATATATCCTGAACTATGTGTCGCACAATGATACAGATCTGTGGGTACAGTCAGCGACTTATGTGGATACTGTGCAGATATATGTAGGGTGTACCGGGTACAAGTTCAGATATTTTTACTAGCGACTGACATCACTATTTACGTGATTTGTTAACTATTTATTATAGCCATTGAATGTCGTACGTTTTTAAGTTGGGTAGTATTCCAAGTAGATGTGGCAAGAGCAAGCCATAATGCTTATTTTTCCCTGAGCAGTAGATCAGTTGCTGAACGGCTAACTTCACGCCTTGATGTTTTCAGCATTGTCATAGCTGCACCACTACGTACATTACACCTGTTGGTGTAGACTAACCGTTTTGCATCCACACTTCAAGACTTGACGTGCTGCCTGGGAAAAAATAGGCACATACTTGGAGATGCTACCGAACCGAAAAACACACGACTTGCAATAACTATAATTATTAATCGACAGATGACGTGAATACTGATGTAATGTTGTTCAGTACACCGTTCTCAGTCACCAATAGAAATTCTGCATTTACACCTGTTACACGCTGTGCACGTACTGTATAAGCGATAACTATTTACAACATACCACAGTAGTGTCGGGAGAGCTGAAGCAACCAATTTGACATACAGTAGAACACTTGCGGTGTGTCAAGCCAGGAAACAGCTTCAAATCGGTTGATGAGAGCCACATAGGCATATGTTGACCACACGAGATTATCAATATTCTCTGTCTCTCTTACGCCACTGACTTAATCGTCTATTTGATTAATATTATTCATTTAAACTTTACCATGGGGGTAATAAAAGAAAAAAGACGTGTTGTAATTACATTAACAAGTGCTCATTAAAGCTCGATTTTAGCTTAAATCTCGCGCAGAGGGTTGCGTTGTACTTTAGGTGGCATTTTTAGGCTAATTTGACAGTTTCCCGGCTCGATAGACCACTAGTGATATCTATCAATTTGTTCGTCTCGACTTCACTTCGACTTCAGCTGTGGTACGTTGTAAACAGTTATCGTTTGCACGCTGTCTGCATGTATGTGTCTGTACATACATCTGTATACACCGAGCTAGGTGGCGCAGTGGTTACCACACTGCACTCGAAATCGGCAGGACGGCGGTTCATATCCCAGTCCACCCATCCAGATTTACGTTTTGCGCGATTTCCCTAAATCAGTCTAGGCAAATACCGGGATGATTCCTTTGGAAAAGGGACGGTAGACTTTCTTCCTGGTCCTTTTGTAATTCAAGCTTGCGCTCCGTCTCTAATGACCGCACTGTCGACGGGGCGTTAAACTCTAAACTTTCTTCCTTTTACGTGTGTATACACACACACAGGGTGTATCGTAATTAATAACGAAAACAA
The DNA here is from genome assembly GCF_021461395.2 of Schistocerca americana. Lineage (NCBI taxonomy): Eukaryota > Metazoa > Arthropoda > Insecta > Orthoptera > Acrididae > Schistocerca > Schistocerca americana. Next base: position 236,701,378 of record NC_060126.1, read on the forward strand.
ATACGGCTAAAGGTGTATCCGATAATAGAAACAAAACCATTCCAGTAAACATTAAAAAAAGCTTCACTGACCGAAATCGGAACCTGCTCTGCTTCATGTAGAAATTCTTGAATGTAGGATCAGTTTGAGGAAAAGCACAACATGTAACGGATACTGACTGGTAGCACGTGTACCTAGAGATCTTTGCAGTGAAATCTCAAATTTATTGTACCATTCACCACGACAATGATATACGAGGTGCATTCAAGTTCTAAGGCCTCCGATTTTTTTTCTAATTAACTACTCACCCGAAATCGATGAAACTGGCGTTACTTCCAGAAGTAATCGTCCTGCAGACGTACACATTTTTCACAACGCTGACTCCATGATTCCATGGCAGCGGCGAAGGCTTCTTTAGGAGTCTGTTTTGACCACTGGAAAATCGCTGAGGCAATAGCAGCACGGCTGGTGAATGTGCGGCCACGGAGAGTGTCTTTCATTGTTGGAAAAAGCCAAAAGTCACTAGGAGCTAGGTCAGGTGAGTAGGGAGCATGAGGAATCACTTCAAAGTTGTTATCACGAAGAAACTGTTGCGTAACGTTAGCTCGATGTGCGGGTGCGTTGTCTTGGTGAAACAGCACACGCGCAGCCCTTCCCGGACGTTTTTGTTGCAGTACAGGAAGGAATTTGTTCTTCAAAACGTTTTCGTAGGATGCACCTGTTACCGTAATGCCCTTTGGAACGCAATGGGTAAGGATTACACCGTCGCTGTCCCAGAACATGGACACCATCATTTTTTCAGCACTGGCGGTTACCCGAAATTTTTTTGGTGGCGGTGAATCTGTGTGCTTCCATTGAGCTGACTGGCGCTTTGTTTCTGGATTGAAAAATGGTATCCACGTCTCATCCATTGTCACAACCGATGAAAAGAAAGTCCCATTCATGCTGACATTGCGCGTCAACATTGCTTGGCAACATGCCACACGGGTAGCCATGTGGTCGACCGTCAGCATTCGTGGCACCCACCTGGATGACACTTTTCGCATTTTCAGGTCGTCATGCAGGATTGTGTGCACAGAACCCACAGAAATCCCAACTCTGGAGGCGATCTGTTCAACAGTCATTCGGCGATCCCCCAAAACAATTCTCTCCACTTTCTCGATCATGTCATCGGACCGGCTTGTGCGAGCCCGAGGTTGTTTCGGTTTGTTGTCACACAATGTTCTGCCTTCATTAAACTGTCGCACCCACAAACGCACTTTCGACATATCCATAACTCCATCACCACATGTCTCCTTCAACTGTCGATGAATTTCAATTGGTTTCACACCACATAAATTCAGAAAACGAATGATTGCACGCTGTTCAAGTAAGGAAAACGTCGCCGTTTTAAGTATTTAAAACAGTTCTCATTATCGCCGCTGGCGGTAAAATTCCATCTGCCGTACGGTGCTGCCATCTCTCGGATGTATTGACAATGAACGCGGCCTCATTTTAAAACAATGTGCATGTTTCTATCTCTTTCCAGTCCGGAGAAAAAAAATCGGAGGCCTTAGAACTTGAATGCACCTCGTATTGAGAGATTTAAGATAAGAAATCGAGAGGACGTCGCCGGATGACCGACTAGAAGGAAGAAGACAGGAACCAGAAGGAAGGAGTATAAGTACAGTTGAAGTTCAAGGAAACGAGATTTAGCCAAACACGATGACAGGACACTTACCCAAGTACATATAAGGATTCAGTGGATCTGTATCGCCAGAACAGATGAAAGACCATACTGATGTCCTGTAGAACTAGTTATTTATAAGTGAACTACACGCCGTAAAAAAGGAGCAAAATACTTTAATTTTCTAGACAAGTTTTATGATTAATAGAAATCTAATGAGGCACGTCAAGGTTTCAGATAAACAGAGAACGTTTCTCTAGTCGATACTCCATTCATGTCCCAACAGACATAACTTACGTTCCGCAAACGGATGTATTCGTTTGATGGCTAATTCTAGTTAGCATCTCAAGAGGAAGCAGCAAGTAGAATGTGTGGAGAATGCATTGCACGCGCTGAGCTGCCCTTGATTTACGTGTTTGTTGCGTTGATACCATTATGTGATGTTCACATATGTAACAGTTGAGCATAAATTATTCTGCCTTAACGATCAGAATACAAAGTGATGTCCCATTGCAGTACTACATTTATAAATAGGGTAAGAAAACGGATCACATTATGAGAAACATTTTATAATGAATATTAGAATATTAGATATTATCAAACAAGGTACATTCAGATTTTTGTTGTCTCAAGGAACTATTGACAGACGACGTGGATTGGATTGCTAGGGCAGTTGGACTGATTACTTTGGACGTACGTATTTGAGCCTGATGACACCAGGACGTATTAGAGATAATGAGCGTAACAATTAATGAGATGTAGTTCTCATTTAATTTCATATAAGCAATTTATAATTCATATCTTGTAGCAGCCAAGTAATACATGATCCTGCGATGTGTGTAACAACAGGGAATGTATTCTGAAATATATGATCCTTTTTTCTGTAGTGCCAATTAGTATAGTTCTCCATAGCTATTAGACGGCAAGCATTACAGACGATTGTAAATAAATTGACAATTGAAGTCACTCCTGCTATCAGAATCTATTAATACAGAAAAGTGGTATGTGTATCGCAATGACATATGTGTGTATATTGCATATCTCCTTTTAAACCAAACAAGTTTTAACAAAACTTCGTACACAAATTACTTCCTGTCTGCAAAGTATCGCTGTGGGGGTGAAAATCATCTACTTATAAAGGGGGCGGGAAGGGGGTGAAAAGTAGTGCAGCCCTCGACGCGAGAGTACCCGGACTATATTCATCCAATATTTCAGAATGAGAGCTCCTATTGACTTGCAACAAATTTTACACATGATTTCAAACATTTACGAAACATTTTCTGTCTGACAACAGCCACAAAATGATGAAAGGAAAGAAGTTTATCGCTTGCTGCAGTTTTGATGTTCATGGAGTAAAACAGCCGCAGCAGGAATGACCTATTAATTTATTACTTCCTTACTACTAACACTATTCGTGACATATTTCGCAGGCAGTATGCACATCCGCCGCTGAATTAATCTAGGAAAATATATCGGTTTGTGACACATATTTCAGGAGATATGACGTCATGAACACTGGGCTGCGCGAAAAACTGCTGCATCATTCATGATGTCTGTTACTTCTTTGCTACTAATTCCATAGCACCACATTTAGAAGACAGCATCCACATAGGCCGCTGAATGTATCTACAGAATTATATCATTGTGCAACACGTAATTGAAGAGACATGACGTCATAAGCATTGAGCTGTGGAAAAATAAAACTGTAGCGCGAAATTCGCTAGTGATCCAGGTGAACTATGTGTACAAATATATGTAAAATATACAAAATATATGTGACTATATGGGATATGTGCGTATGCGGGTAAATCTACAGACGAAGAGCTCCTCATCTACTCCTGGATTGATTTCAGAATATTTCACAAAATCCGTTTCAATAATTGCGACAGGAAGTCGTAGGGTAGCGAACGTCAAGGCCAGGACTCCCAAGAGCAGAAGGAATTGAAGTGGTTTACAAAATTTTACGTATTTATGGATACAGAGAAAATAACTGCTAACGTGGAAGGGATAAGGGACTGGAGAATAGCATTCATCATTTTGTACCTACCTCTATGCTTAGGCTATCCAAGTCTCACTCATCGACCTCTTATAATAAATGGCAGGCTGTCACTGGGCGTTTATATGGGCCTCGGAAGTTTTACTTTGAATTTAACAAACTCAAAAATGGTTCAAATGGCTCTGAGCACTATGGGACTTAACATCTGAGGTCATCAGTCCCCTAAACTTAGAACTACTTAAACCTAACTAACCTAAGGACATCACACACATCCATGCCCGAGGCAGGACTCAAACCTGCGACCGCAGCAGCATCGCAGTTCAAGACTGGAATGCCTAGAACCGCTCGGCCACAGCGGCCGGCATTTAAGAAATTAAAATTTTTTCCTGAAACTATTTTCTTCATGCGTATTTTTACTTCGCGGGAATCTGAGAAGTCTGAACTCAAGATCCTTCCGGAAAAAATGGGCCCTGAGGTAATATGCGGACAGAACAGACAGCGAGAAAGAGACGAGCTAAACGAATGTGAATAATGAGTAGCTGATGACATCAATAAGCAACCTACGACTAAAGTTCTGCAGACATCTGCTCAGGCGGGATGGAGCACGAGTAACGAAGCAGACTTCTAACTTTCAAACAACATAGTTCAGTCTCCAATTAATGGTTCAAGGAAATAAGGAAAGAACACAGGATCATTTGGCTGAATCAGAAGGACATCTCTAACCGATAAAACTACAGATCAAACTACAGATAAGGGATTGAGAACCTTAAGGGGGGTAGGACATGAAACGGGCCGACTTGGAGCAGCAGAGGCACCACAGGACATTTTAATTTACGCTGTCTATACTTTTACAAATAAATTCAAAAACATATCAAAACAATTTTTTTTAACATGTGAAATTTCATCATTTTTTCACTTGGTATAGGCTGCATTTGTTGCTGTAGGTACACTTTTCTTTATAAATAAGAGAGATTCTTCTATGAATTTTGCACAGCATAAAAACCATACTTACAGGTGTATCAAACTCTAGAATTTACCCAAATCTGTTAAAAACTGTGGTAAAAATTGAGATAATTAACTATAAAATTCGAGTTTTCTCTAAACGCAAAGTTTAAAACGTAACAGCCCATTCATTTTTCCATAGATTAAATAAATTCTAGAGTTTAATACACCTGTAAGTATGGTTTGCAAGCTGTGCAAAATTCATCCAAGAATCTCTCTTACTTATGAAGAAATGTGTACCTATAGCAACAAAGACAGCCAACAGTAAGTGAAAAAAATCATGAAATTTCACATTTTAAAAATATTATTTTTTCCTGTTTTTGAACTTCCACTGCTATGAGTGTGAATCCTGAATCCTTCCTGGTCACGCTGACAAAGTTTTATGAATTTATTTGTAAAATTGTAGACAGTGCAAATTAAAATGTACTGTGGTGCCTCTCCTTCTCGAAGTCGGCCCGTTTGACGTCCTACCCCCCTTAACGGCTTCTAGTATTAACAAAAGCAGAACAACGGCCTGACACAAAAGAGAAAGCAAGTTGGCCAGAGAAAGAATGAAACTACAATGAAATGAACACCCTTAGCTGCTTACAGGCGTTGACATACGTCAACGAGGACAGATGAAAATGTGTACCCCGACCGAGATGTCCTGCTTACATGGCAGACGCTCTATCCATATGAGCCACCGAGGACACAGAAGATAGCGCGACTGCAGGGATTTATCTCTGGCACGCCTCCCGCGAAACCCACATTCTCAACGCATTGTGCCGCACTACATTTGTAGTGCCCCCGCCAATTATACTCATTGCTAGCGGCGCGTTGCCGATTCCCGTAAGAGTTCGGGCACTGTTTGTGCATTCGCACAGAAGAAGATGGTCAAGTGGCCGGTGAGCCTTAACTATATATATAATAAGATGGTGTCTGTTCTTTCGGACATGTCCGCCTCGCGGGAGGCGTGCCAGAGAGAAATTCCTGCAGTCGCGCTATCCTCCGTGTCCTCGGTGGCTCAGATGGATAGAGCGTCTGCCATGTAAGCAGGACATCCCGGGTTCGAGTCCCGGTCGGGGGCACACATTTTCATTCGTCCCCGTTGACGTATGTCAATGCCTGTAAGCAGCTAAGGGTGTTCATTTCATTGTAATTTCATTCTAAAGAGCTGCATGGTCACCGATGGTATCTGTTCTTTCGGACTTGTGCAACAAGGAAGGCTTCCAAAAATGCCTTGTAGTTGCTTGGCGCGGTCTTCAGTGACCTGAAACGAAAAATAGATTATTATCCTCGTAATACTGATTTTCAGACGACGGACGCTGTGACTGAGAATTGCGGAGACTCCTAGTTCACTCCCCGCAACAGCCAGGCACATCCGCTCGCGCACAGCGCCGCGCGGCGTCTGGCTGGCGCTGCACGCAGCGCCGGAGTCCCGCTGCGAGGTCCTCCGTGGTTGGCGGGCGGTGCGAGGGGTGGGGGAAGGCGGCCGCGACCAGTGCGCCCCGCCGCGGCGACGCCGGGAAGCAGCAGTGGGACGCGACGCCTCGCGCCGTTCGGTTGTGTTCTCTGTGGAGTGCCGGTGTGAGTGGCGCGTCGGCCGCGGTGTAGCTCTGTGACGTGTGCCGACACAGCGGTCGCGCCTCCACTGGATAAACGCGCACCACGATCCCGGGCGCCACAGCGCCGTAGTCTTGTATTCTGCATTTTGTAAGTACTCTCGCTAGGGGACCATCCTGCATAAACCATCTAATTTGTTTCTTGTTGCTAAATAGCCCTCTGTTTCTTCGCGGCACGAGGAACGGTTTCCAGTGTCAACCGGCGCGTCAGAATTCGAGAGAAGTGTCAGCATAGCAATTCTCGCACACAAACTGCGAGAGATGACCTGCACTGAGTTCTGACGTGTGCAGCAAGGAATATCAAGGAAAACGACCGTGACGTTACTTCCCAACAGAGATGGTTTACTAGACGGGGTGGTCTGCCATCACCTTTCAAAGACGTGGACACCGTCTCTCAGAGCCAGTTATATGGCAGTCCTACAGTTTAAAGCGGAAACCGAAACACAGTGAAACTTGTTTGCTGCAAATACAGAAAGCGTACCAGAGGCGCAAGGAAAAGTCCCGCCACCAATAAAGAACTTATGATGTCATATCAGTCATCCGATACTTGACATAAATAGACAAACAAACACAAATCGGTACTACTTATACAGCGTTCTTTTGCCCATGACCGGTATCAGTCGACTACAATTATTTATCCTCACCACTCATCTGCAAAGTATCGCTAGACAAAGCCTTAACCCAAACTTTTCCATGCACTGCAATATTCAGCTATACGCATCAACATTTCTCTTGCATGAATTCTACTCTCATTTTCCAACCTTCCTTTAGAACGTCTTCTTATGTATTGTATGCAGTAAAAGACTTCCTTGGTTCGTCTATCTGTCATCAGTTCCCCCTACTCCCTTGAAATCTCATCCATTACAGTTTCAGAACCGTTACAAATAGGTCTTTCTCCTCTGTCAGTTCCCTGCTACATTTGTTTGTTTCCTCGTCTCTTCCAGTAATTACACGAATATCCCTCTCTCTCTCTCTCTCTCTCTTTCTCTCTCTCCAAGCTCGTTTGCTCATTATTAGTCGACAAATACCACAGTATGCAGCTAAATGAAAATGAACCAGAGAGCACCAGACATGAGCAAAACACACACACGTTGAACAGTGGGCGATTGTAGACGCTGTCTGGCGTATTAGTAAAAAGAGGGTTGTATTGCCCTTCTTGCATATGCCGAATGACATTTTTCTTTGCGGTCAGTTCCCCCGGCTCCCTTGAAACCTCATCCATTACAGTTTCAGAACCGTTACAAATAGGTTTTTCTCCTCTGTCAGTTCCCTGCTACATTTGTTTGTTTCCTCGTCTCTTCCAGTAATCACACGAATCTCTCTCTCTCTCTCTCTCTCTTTCTCTTTCTATGCTCATTTGCTCATTATTAGTCGCCAAATACTACAGTATGCAGCTAAATGAAAATGAACCAGAGAGCACCAGACATGACCAAAACACACACAAGTTGAACAGTGGGCGATTGTAGACACTGTCTGGTGTATTAGTGAAAAGAGAATGGTATTGCCCTTCTTGCATATGCCGAAAGGCCTTTTTATTGCGGGTGATGTCTTTTGCATGGCACAACAGGTTTGTTAAATGATTCGTAGCCTCGATCCTGAACATCGTATATTAATAAAAGAAATAGATTTTCTGTATGAGTCCGTACTCCGTCATGAACTCTGTATGACTAAAACCGTCTTGATCGCTATATATATTTTTTATTTATTTACTATGCCGTTTCGGCTGTTACCATCATATGGTTCAAATGGCTCTGACCACTACGGGACTTAACATTTGAGGTCATCAGTCCCCAAGAACTTTGAAGTAGTTAAACCTAACTAACCTAAGGACATCACACACATCCATGCGCGAGGCAGGATTCGAACCTGCGACCGTAGCGGTCGCGCGGTTCCAGACTGAAGCGCCTAGAACCGCTCGGCCACACCGGCCGGCTGTTACCATCATGAAGTATAAAAAGAAACTTTGAACTTGCTCAACCGTCAACATCAAAATCACTGTGCAATCGGTGTTAGTTGACGGCCCTATTAAACCTATGTTTTAATATCGACGCTAAACTCTGTTTCGCAAATTCAAAGTTTCTTTTTAATATCTGATGATGGCAACAGCCGAAACGCTTGATAAATAAAGAAATTTATTTAATCATCAGTACGGTTTTATGCACACGAACTGATGAACATCCGTCACAATGTCCTCTAAAGTAGATGTGTACGAGTCCGGCTTAAAATTACACCTCCCTCCGCAACAGCAGCGCCTGGAACGTCTCATAGGCGACGATGCCCGCTCAGCTGTCCGGAAATACAGCGGATGGGATGCGTCCCGGCCCGCTCTTCCCCGCGTTTTAACTAGCGTCGCATCGGGCGACGTGTCTACACGTCTTTTCTTTTAAGAGCGCGCGCGTGACAAAAGCAACGAAAGACGTTAATGAGCTTTTATTTTTGGAGGCCGCCTCCAGCGTGCGTGCAGCAGCCGCACGGCAGACCCAACTGCGCCGCTCTAGCGGCGTCGCGCACCAACGGGAACACTTTTGTTTGTTTCCTCCTGCCAGAAGGAGCCGGGCAGGCAGGTGTCGCGAGCGTCGCCAAAAAGATACGGGCGCTACGTGAGGGGGCCCGCTAACTGCGGGACCCGATCGGCGGCGCTCGGGAGGCGTTTTTGAGCGGCGGGGAGGTGGGAGGGGCTGTATCCGGCGACGTGCCGGCGCCTTTAAGAGAACGGCCCGGCGATGGACGGCAGGAAGTTCACCTCGCCCGAGGCGCGATCGGCCGGATACACTAATAACTGGCGCGCCAGTGTGTGAGCGCGTGTGCTTGTGTGTGTGTGTGAGAGAGAGAGAGAGAGAGAGAGAGAGAGTGTCTGTGCGTGAGAATGTGTGCGGGTGTGTCTGTGAGTGCGTGTGCGTGTGTCCGCGCTCCGGGAAATGGACGGACAGACGGCGGAATCAGATCGTAATTTGTACGTGGGGCTATGTTTCCCGGCCGGCGGTGCGTGACGCGAATGCTGGGTCGGATGGCGGCTTCCACTGGACGCGAACCGCATGGTGGGTCTCCATTAAAGACGAGAGCCGCTCTCAGCGGTACAAGCCGCCGCTGAATGAGGCCCTAGCGGTTGCTACAGTGTCGGAGAGAAGCTAAATTGTGTTGAATCTACAGGGTGTACCAAAACTAACAAAGCGCTAAAACATAGAAACAATAAATGTAGCTGCTCTTCTACGTCTCTTATGATATTTCTATCGAACACCTAAATCTACTTCTATACCCAGAAATCCCTCCCCCCTTACGTTGTGTAGCGGAGGGTACTTTGTGCAAAACTGTCATTTCATTCCTTTCCTGTTCGCGGGGAAGAACGATTACACTAAGCCTCTATGGGAACTAGTCTCTAATTCCATCATCATGGTCTTTTCAAGAGACATATGTCGAAGGAAGCAATACACTGTATCTTACGAACAATTGTCAATATTCATGGGTACGACGAGAGCGATGATTAAAATCAAAAACAGTTTAGTAAACATTAGCTCTAAAATGCATACCTTAAGGGCTACTATCATTTCTTCAGTTTCGATACTGTGAAACTAATTTCTTCTGCTATAAGCTTTTTACTTTCCCTATTTCGGAGGAGGTAGTGCAGACATAAAAAAAAGAAAGAATTGTGTAGTAATCATGGGCTCTAAAACACGTAACTCAAGAGTGCTTGTTCAGTACAATAGACGTACTTTACAGTAGCAGAGATGAACAAGTGTCGCCGCGCGGGATTAGCCGAGCGGTCTTGGCGCTGCAATCATGGACTATGCGGCTGGTCCCGGCGGAGGTTCGAGTCGTCAAACGGGCATGTGTGTGTTTGTTTGTCCTTAGGATAATTTAGGTTAAGTAGTGTGTAGGCTTAGAGACTGATGACCTTAGCAGTTAAGTCCCATAAGATTTCACACACATTTGCACATTTTTTTGAACAAGTGTCCACAGCCCTTAAGGTATGAACTGAAAGAGCCCATGTATGCGGGAATTTTTTTTTTTTTTTGTGAGTACTTCCACCTTGCAAAATATGGAAAGCAAAGAACTTGCAGTACAAGAGATTTGTTTCTAAGTGTCGAAGATGAAGCGCTCATGGCTCCAGTATGGTATGCATTTTGGAGCCCACGTTTGCTAGGCTTTTTTGCTTCGAATTATCGTTCCTGTAACACCCCTGAATATCGACCATTCCTCCTGTGACACCCTTTACATTGGATGACTCTTCTAAGAGCGTACACCCTCGGAACTTTGACAGTAAACTAGATGCAGAGCCCCTCTCTTGCAGTGTCTGCCAGTGGTGCTGGCTGAATATCTCCGTGACGCTTTCCCGCTTACTAAATGAACCTAAACAAACAGCGCTCCAGCGTCAATCACAAAAATAAACATTCAGTTCACAAGTGTTTAAGTGCAGCAAGCACTATGTTAGAAACATAGTACCTAATCTACAGCTGAATTCTCATCACCCCGTACAATCGTAGAAACTACCGAACGCTGATGCTGGGGGTATTCTACAGTTTCACCTGTATTCGCTTTCGCTGAAATATAGAGTGACACACTAAGCGCAGTGTCTTTGTTAGCCGTTAATCCACACGGCAGAGCTCGACGAGAAAGTTTAAGTTTAGTACTGTGGGAGCTCCGCTGGAATGTGGAAACCAGTCTGCTTCTACATCTACACTGTGCAAACGACTTTGAAGGGCATGGCAGAGCATAATTCCTGTTTTACCATGTATAGGGGGGAAGCCTTTGGTCTACTGAGGGATTTCTCCTCAATTTTAGGCGATGACGAAACAATAGCAAGAAAATTTGGTGACTTTTGTTTGTCGTCCGAATTCCTGACTGGGTAGAATGCACGAAGGTTTTAAAGTGTTTCTTGGACGACTGGTTCGTCCTGTTAGTTTTGCGATCAGCCAGCCAACTTTATGAGGTGCATCGTTTTATCAATATTATTAACGTGTGACAACGGTATGAATAGATACTCGGAACAATGTATGTGATTTTTTTTATGGTTATGGCTGTAGTTGTAATGCATTTGCTTTTCATTTTGGCAAGACTAATTATTCATACAACAGTATGACAATCTCGAGGGAGGGCGCCGATGAGCACGCTATTTAGCGCTTAACAATTTTAAATCAATCCATCCATCTGTCCATCTTCCCGCTTCGTTCTAATATGGAGTGCAAGAGGAATGACATCTTGGATTCCCCGTTGCGTGTTGTAATTGGCGTAATCTTGTGTTAATGGTCCCCACGGGAGAGACATATACGGTGTCGTAATGTATTTCCTACTGTACCGTAATATATTTCCAGGTTCCTCGGTAACGCTGATTCTTCAGACTGGCTTGATGTGTATCTTCAAGTGTCGGCTAGTTCAGTTTTTCAGCATTTCCGTCGCGTTGTCCCATAAGTCGACCAACATTTCGTGCTCCTCTTCTTTGCAAACGTTGACTAACGCTTCTTAAAAATGGCTCTGAGCACTATGGGACTTAACATCTATGGTCATCAGTCCCCTAGAACTTAGAACTACTTAAACCTAACTAATGCGTTTTAGACAGGTACGTGCCGAGTAAAACTGTGAGGGACGGGAAAAACCCACCGTGGTACAACAACAAAGTTAGGAAACTACTGCGAAAGCAAAGAGAGCTCCACTCCAAGTTTAAACGCAGCCAAAACCTCTCAGACAAACAGAAGCTGAACGATGTCAAAGTCAGCGTAAGGAGGGCTATGCGTGAAGCGTTCATTGAATTCGAAAGTAAAATTCTATGTACCGACTTGACAGAAAATCCTAGGAAGTTCTGGTCTTACGTTAAATCAGTAAGTGGCTCGAAACAGCATATCCAGACACTACGGGATGATGATGGCATTGAAACAGAGGATGACACGCGTAAAGCTGAAATACTAAACACCTTTTTCAAAAGCTGTTTCACAGAGGAAGACCGCACTGCAGTTCCTTCTCTAAATCCTCGCACAAACGAAAAAATGGCTGACATCGAAATAAGTGTCCAAGGAATAGAAAAGCAACTGGAATCACTCAATAGAGGAAAGTCCACTGGACCTGATGGGATACCAATTCGATTCTACACAGAGTACGCGAAAGAACTTGCCCCCCTTCTAACAGCCGTGTACCGCAAGTCTCTAGAGGAACGGAGGGTTCCAAATGATTGGAAAAGAGCACAGGTAGTTCCCGTTACCAAGAAGGGTCATCGAGCAGATGCGCAAAACTATAGACCTATATCTCTGACGTCGATCTCTTGTAGAATTTTAGAACATGTTTTTTGCTCGCGTATCACGTCATTTCTGGAAACCCAGAATCTACTATGTAGGAATCAACATGGATTCCGGAAACAGGGATCGTGTGAGACCCAACTCGCTTTATTTGTTCATGAGACCCAGAAAATATTAGATACAGGCTCCCAGGTAGATGCTATTTTTCTTGACTTCCGGAAGGCGTTCGATACAATTCCGCACTGTCGCCTGATGCACAAAGTAAGAGCCTACGGAATATCAGACCAGCTGTGTGGCTGGATTGAAGAGTTTTTAGCAAACAGAACACAGCATGTTGTTATCAATGGAGAGACGTCTACAGACGTTAAAGTAACCTCTGGCGTGCCACAGGGGAGTGTTATGGGACCATTGCTTTTCACAATATATATAAATGACCTAGTAGATAGTGTCGGAAGTTCCATGCGGCTTTTCGCGGATGATGCTGTAGTATACAGATAAGTTGCAGCACAATTGTAGCGAAATGCAGGAAGATCTGCAGCGGATAGGCACTTGGTGCAGGGAGTGGCAACTGACCCTTAACATAGACAAATGTAATGTATTGCGAATACATAGAAAGAAGGATCCTTTATTGTATGATTATATGATAGCGGAACAAACACTGGTAGCAGTTACTTCTGTAAAATATCTGGGAGTATGCGTGCGGAACGATTTGAAGTGGAATGATCATATAAAATTAATTGTTGGTAAGGCGGGTACCAGGTTGAGATTCATTGGGAGAGTGCTTAGAAAATGTAGTCCATCAACAAAGGAGGTGGCTTACAAAACACTCGTTCGACCTATACTTGAGTATTGCTCATCAGTGTGGGATCCGTACCAGATCGGTCTGACGGAGGAGATAGAGAAGATCCAAAGAAGAGCGGCGCGTTTCGTCACAGGGTTATTTGGTAAGCGTGATAGCGTTACGGAGATGTTTAACAAACTCAAGTGGCAGACTCTGCAAGAGAGGCGCTCTGCATCGCAGTGTAGCTTGCTGTCCAGGTTTCGAGAGGGTGCGTTTCTGGATGAGGTATCGAATATATTGCTTCCCCCTACTTATACCTCCCGAGGAGATCACGAATGTAAAATTAGAGAGATTAGAGCGCGCACGGAGGCTTTCAGACAGTCGTTCTTCCCGCGAACCATACGCAACTGGAACAGGAAAGGGAGGTAATGACAGTGGCACGTAAAGTGCCCTCCGCCACACACCGTTGGGTGGCTTGCGGAGTATCAATGTAGATGTAGATGTAGAACCTAAGGACATCACACAACACCCAGCCATCACGAGGCAGAGAAAATCCCTGACTCCGCCGGGAATCGAACCCGGGAACCCGGGCGTGGGAAGCGAGAACGCTACCACACGACCACGAGATGCGGGCAAACGCTTCTTAGCCCCATATGTTATCGGTCCTGCAAACTTGAGATATATTCTAGAACGTGTAACACTAGTGAAAGATGAGCTGCGTTCTGGCATAGGATACCCCCATATACATTTCTGGCTCATGTTAGACACAGGTTTACATCACAGACATTTTATTTTGTAACGCTTTGATATCGCAACACAGTTCCCTCAGTAATAAGACGAAGCACTTACAGTGGATCTATGCCTCTAAATTAACATTCCTGAGTCGTAAAAACGGTGCTTTTACGGCAGGAGACGGGAAAGGCATTTCATTTACTTTATCCTGTAGGGCACCCGTAGGTTAGCTGCTTTGACTGTCATAAAACAGACGCACATTTTTCCATTATTTCTTGCGAAAGACGAGGAATACAGTCTTAACGGTGGAGAAAATATAATTTTCTTTCGCGGTTTTATGAGATAATTGGCGATAATTTATTGCATTCTAGACGCGGTACTGAAATATTTATGTGAGTTAATTCCTGAAACATTAATGAGATGGACTGTAGGTTGCCACAGTACAAGTTTGCAGGAGCCTAAAACGTGCTAACAATGATACTCATGTTGGTTTGCATTTTGACATACGCTCTTCCGGAGACTGTAGATATGCAAAGCCTCACACGCTAGTGGACAATCTGTTTCACGCTCCTACGCAAAATGTAACACAGGATGATGATAATGTTATCATTCATCCGAAAAAAAAACAACTTTCCTTGTGCTTTCCAGAATGGGTTCTCAGATGTAAGGTGGACGAAGGTAGCTCATCTCAGAAGGATTATGACAAACATAGCACTCTGTTGTTAAACCTAAACTTCACGTTGATGGGTGCTTTCACTTACCTATTTTTGCACTTTTTTAGGAGCTGACACTTCTGCGACGGTAACAATACAGAATTCGACGTTGGGAACGTTTATGTGTCCTATATCAGTTCTTTTGGGTGCATGGATATTTAATAGTAAGTATAGAATACTTACAGCAAAGCCAAAATGTGAAAATTTAGCTTGCATTACGCTGCTTAGAGAAGAAAATGAAAATTGATGGGGGATAATGGTAATTCTATGAACATTTGTCAAGAGAAAACGTCCTTCAAACATATACTGTGTTACAATATTGCAGTGTCTGTGTTGTTAAGAAGAACGATGCTGTGTTGCTTCGGGCTGTAAAAAAAGGCTTTAAGGCGACCGCTCGCGTGTTCGAGTCCCGGTCCGACACTAATGTTCATTATCATTGCCTCATACAGCTGATGGTTGTCCGTATTCGCGACTGCGAATACATTTCAGGAATATACTCTATTGTGAATGGTTTTCGAGGTGCCACAATTGAAAACTGCCAGGTAGAAACGAAACTAAATCAACTTAACGTTTTTGGTCGTATTTTGTTAAGAATTTCCCTTAGTATCTCGTGTAAAAAACTGGTGTCTTCAACTTCAGCTCGAAACAAAACATGCTGGATAGTTACATCAGAACTGGTGTGTCAGCAAAGAGAACCAGCAAACATTTGCAAGTTTACTACCAACCTTTCCGTGATCGTTTGTGGCAGCCGTATATGGAAAATTAGAATAAATATATTTGGTCTTCAGAAAGCTCCGTACTACCATCTGTTAACGTATGTGCTTTGCATCATGCAGCACCCGGAATGTGCACGAGTCGAAGACTTACTGCTTATGAAATTTTAAATCGTGTTACAATTTTAAGACTTAGAAATAACTACAGCTGCTACAAGCATCGCTCGTTCTAGAAGCATCGTTCGTTCCATCCCCTACATAAAAGCATGTTTCCTTTATAATTTATCATGGAAATGGTAAGAATCAATTTCCGCTATAAAGAAGATATAAACTCATTATATGTACTGCGTCAAAATGATTTTCCACTCAGATTTTTGTCGGTTTGCTGAAGAATCCGGGAGCGCCTGACTGAACCTCGGTGGGTTAACTACGTGCTAGCTTTATAAACATAGCGCGCCGGGGCAGCAGATGTAAATAAGACTTTCATCTCATTCACCACGGCTCTGTTATTGGAGTACATCACTCATCCGATACGAGCTGTTAAGTCTCCTAAGGGTGAGATATAAATAAGTGAACTCTTTGTCTGTAAGCAACTGTAACGTCGAACGCAGCTCTCTGAGGCTGTTCCCATGCGACGTAATTGAGAATGAGGAGGTCATGACGTTGAAAAATTGTTAGCAAATCATGTTAGTTAACGTGTATTATAGAAACTGGCAGCTAACTCTCGACTTAAATAAATGTTACCCGTTGCAAGAAAATATTATCGTTTGATTATGCGATCGAGCATCTGTCACTGGTATGAGCCTTAGCGTCCAAGTGTTTGGGAACGTACTACCAGAGATATCCAGATGCGGAGACGCAGACACCATACTGAGACTGACGTCGAGTATCCCAAGCAGGTGTCAGTCGTTGGTGGCCAGAGTCGCTTCCATATTGCTTATTGGATTAATTCATGTATCTGAGATCCTTAACTAGTCGGATTAACAGCGGAAGGAAGGTAGGAAGATAGATCAGAATTTAGCGTCCCGTCCACATCGAGGTCAGTAGAGACGGAGCAAAGCCCGTATTGAGGAAGGATGGGGAAGAAATTCAAGTGTGCCCCTTTCAAAGGAACCATCCCGGCATTGGCCTCGCGGACCAGTGAAGGAAATCACAGAAAACTTAAAACTGGGTGGCCAAACGTGGATTTGAACTGTCATCATCCAGAATGCTAGTCCGGTATTCTAACCACTGCGCAACCTCGCTCGCTGGTTAACATAGATACAGTAGTTTCAAAGGCAAGCTGCGCGCTACGTCATGAGTCTGTTTAGTCAGTGAGGGGGCGTTACAGAATCGTTCAATAAACTTCACTGATAAGCAACACAAGAACGGCGTTGTGCTTCACAAAGAGCCTTACTTGCTAAATTCCGACATTCCACGTTCCATTACGAGCCAATAAACACGCTACTTCCACCAACGTAGACATCGCGTATCGATCCCTTCCTGCGCACCATCTGCTAGTGGAATAAGAAGAGGGTAACGTTTCTAGTAGACTAGATGCTCTCTGTCAAATATCGTGATGTGACTTGCGAAATACAAATACGAAAGATCGAGGGAACGTCATTAAGTTACACATTGTTACGACACGCCACGTATCTTTTATTGAACGCTGTGCTATTGTTCAGAGTGACAGATACAGCAATCTACTTTCCAGCATAGTCAACAAGTCTCTGTAAGCAACGGTCGGAACGTTCTATCAATGGTTCAATTTCTCAACGACAGAAATCCGCTCGTACGTCAATGGTCCATTTTAGAACCGCTGTGTGAAATTCCTCATCGTTGTAAAGCCAGTGATTTCTGCGAATTAATTCCTGGATTGCCTGGACACTGTCATCTGTGGTCGATGTCGATGGCCTGCCTTCTCGATCAGCGTCACATAAGTCTCTGCGGCCTTTATTTAATAGTTGGCGTCATTTCACTACATCGGAACGCGACGTTGACTTTGGTCCACAGGCTGTCAAATTGCACAACGATTCTGTGTGATATTTAGACGTTTTACCTACAAATATAGTACTGTCGCACCCACTTCAGCGTTGGAGTACCGGTATGTTTCCAGTAACCGCGTCATTCCACCAGCACTCTGTGATAGACCTCCTATCAGTACAGCAGCAGAACTGCGTCTGCAGGAAACCCAGAACATGTACTCTCTTCTGGCAATGCACCATTCTTCTTGCGTAATATTATCACAGCGGGACGACACGTATAATCTACATTCGAAGACCCCTCGTGCTTCTTTAGCGTTACATATTGAAAGTTAGCCGGTTGTTTCTGACGATTTTAAGCACTGTTCATTTGCCTGTCATTTTGTTTGTTGTTGTATTGATTTGGCATCGAACTAGTATGCACACACCATTACATATGAAACTCACTGCCTAGGTACACGTGTCACTATAACAACTTTATTATAACCATGTCCCTACGTGACAAGTATGCTCTCAATTTACTGCTTCCACTCTTCGGTATAACCGAGTCAGCTAAAAATACTAAGATGAAAGGGGATCGTCAAATTAAACAGTTTATAAATCGCATGTAATATCCTGAGTTGATCAAGAAGGTTCCTCCGTCGATCTAAGGACCATTCAGTTAATCGCACACACACACACACACACACACACACACACACACACACAGACACAGACACTGCTCGTATTTGTCACTTGAGTTTGTCATTTCCGTTTAAGATTCGTTTCGGTTGCCGTAAAATAATATATCGAACAGACTTAACCCACAGGATAATTACTTCGCCACTATTCGCGCCAACTTTTCCGCAGCTATACTCGTGCATGTTCATTCCATGTACGGATCCGGCAGGTTGGCTACGTACGTGTGTTTACTGCAAGCGTCGAAAGCTCCCTCTGCTCCCTAACTCACGGGACAATCCCACGCCGATCTTGCTCTCCGATCCAGCAGAGATGTGATGGTACGATCCGATAAACCGCAGCAGTGAATATATCTGTACCATTGTGTGTTCAGACTGAATTCACCCGAGGTTTGTGATTAAAAAGCTGCTGAGAAACACAGCAACATTACAGCAGCAATCTCACCAAGCTTAAAGCTAGTCTATGACTGCGTGAACAAATCTACACGACAGGCATTGCATCAGAGGATTAGTGAATTCTATCACGAAATGATTCTCTAGAGCATGGGTGTCCAACCTTTTAGGTTACTGGGCCACATTGGAAGAAGACGAGTATTTTTAGGCCCACGCGTCATATACTTAACAAACAATAACCGATGAAAAACAAGGGATGGACGCATGAGAGAGTAGCTTCATGTGGCTAGAGTTTCCAACTGAAAATATTCAAATAATGATAACTTTAAATAGCCTGTCTTTTTTTCAAAATCGTGTGATAGATACTCACTTCTTGGGCCGCATTGATAGTTTGAGCCGCATGCGAGACGCGGGCGGCGCGGCGGTATGGACACCCTTTCTCTAGAGCCTTAAAAAGAGGATCACCGTGGGTAATCTTTGTGATACATATGAAGTTTATCACCTACGTACAGTATTGAATGGGAGTTGTCATCTATCCTTAAGACGTTACAGAGGATGAGACGTCGTTTGACAAATAAAAAGATTTTCAGAGCAACACTGACAACAGATGTATCCAAATGAATACTTGGATTAATCGCAGTGCAGTTATTTTCCAAAAACAAATCCAAAACAATTACTAAAGGTATGTAACTCAGTGCGCGCCGATGTAACAACAATAAGCAAAGACTGGAAGGAGGCAAACAGTGGCGAAGTACCTAGTGATGGTAAGTGAAATTTTGTCATTTCACGAAACTGCCGTCTGTTTTCAGGGCAGAGTGACACTGATGACATTTAAGAATCTTTACGGTTATAGTCAAGAGACGCTAGGATGTCTCCGGTATATCAATATTTAATTTCATTTCCATCACACGTAGAAATTAAACAAACAGTTTGCTAATGGTACGAGGTATCTTCCGCCTTAGCGAGAAGAAATGTGAAAGCCAACATAATTTTCCGCCGTCTCGAAAGAGGCTGGAGGTTTCACTGCGACGTCTGTTTCTTTCGAACCTGTTCTTTCTTCTATGAATAGCTTTCATTGTCAGTCATCGTGTCTGAACTCTCCGTTATCAACTGTTCCACCAAATTAATTTCATTAAAACATTTCATTCTCAGACTATGAATTTAAAATGCAGTCTTTTACGCCGGGGCGGCGGGGGTGGCCGAACGGTTCTAGGAGCTACAGTCCGGAACCGCGCGACCGCTACGGTCGCAGATTCGAATCCTGCCTTGGGTATCGATGTGTGTGATGTACTTAGGTTAGTTAGTTTTAAGTAGTTCTAAGTTCTAGAGGACTTATGACCTCAGCAGTTAAGTCCCATAGTTCTCAGAGCCATTTGAACCGTTTTCTACGCCGGGAACGTCACACGTGTTACAACATACTCGTTATTATGGCTTCGTC
Source organism: Schistocerca americana (assembly GCF_021461395.2). Classification (NCBI taxonomy): domain Eukaryota; kingdom Metazoa; phylum Arthropoda; class Insecta; order Orthoptera; family Acrididae; genus Schistocerca; species Schistocerca americana. The sequence continues at coordinate 236,721,254 of NC_060126.1, forward strand.
GAATGAATTTCTTGGTGGAGTTTTATCCGCGTCTGAGAAGTGTGGTGTCACCGCCAGACACCACACTTGCTAGGTGGTAGTCTTAAAATCGGCCGCGGACCGTTAGTATACGTCGGACCCGCGTGTCGCCACTGTCAGTGATTGCAGACCGAGCGCCACCACACGGCAGGTCTAGAGAGACTTCCTAGCATTCGCCCCAGTTGCACAGCCGACTTAGCCAGAGATGGATCACTGACAACTACGCTCTCAATTGCCGAGACGATAGTTAGCATAGCCTTCAACTACGTCATTTGCTACGACCTAGCAAAGCGCCATAGCATTTGATAATTAATAATGTTAAGCTTGTACAGTAACGAGAGATGTACACCAATTGTGGATTAAAGTTAAGTATTATATCAACTACGTACTTTATTTGCTACTATTAATTCCCTTAACTGTTCCAGACCTCGCGCCAGTCAGCGTGTAATTAGACGCGTGCATTTCGGCCTCCTCTAGCAACACAGTGTTGGCTCTTCTGCCAACACTACATGAAGAGTATCGTCAAGAGGGTCCATAGCTGTAATCCCACTTGAAGATATCCTCCACAGATGAAGACGAAACGTATTTCTACAAAAACTTCATTCGACCAAGGCATAATAAAAGCGGAATATTTTCATAACTTTGAGTCTGCGCCACTGAAAAATAAATCAACTCTGGTTGTCATCGGTATACTTTTCGTCGTTTGAAAAGGAAACTGTTACAAAGTCGATGCTGTTATTGTCTTCAGTCTAAAGACTGGGCAGCTCTCCATACCAGTCCATCCTGTGCAATCCTCTTCATATCTGCGTAACTGCTACATCATACACGCATTTGAAGTTGCTTATCATAGTCAAAGCCTTTGTCACCCTGTCTAGCTTCACCCCCCCCCCCCCCCCCCCGCCTCCCTCACCAGCACCACCGCCACATCGCTCCATTACCGAATGGACTACTCCTTCACGCCTCAGAACGTTTCATATCAATCACAATTCAGTACGATTTCAGAACTGCGCAAAATTTATGCTGGCTCGCTTTTCCGGGCGAGATAAACGTGTTGCACGTTTCGGTAATGAAACAAAACGGCACGATACTGCACACGAATGATGGTAACAGTAAGAAAATGGCGTCAGTGTGACGGTTTAGAATGCCGGCGCGGGAGAAAAGCGATTTCGGCGCGCAACTGCCGTGGCCTGGTATCGCAGCCCCCGCGATAAGGCACGGCCGGAAGAGCGCTGATCACCACATAAGGCTCTCCGCGCACGTTTTTTACAGAGCGAGCACACAAGCCGACTCACACTGTTGACTCCCGCCGCCGCGTGGGACTGAATAACGCATTAAGTCTATTAAACTGGGCTTCCAGGCTAACCGCAGCGACACGACCTCAGCACGTGGCTCCAGGCGCTACACGCCGCGACTTGCCTGTACACCGACCGCCTCTCTGCGTCTACGTCCATAACAGGCAGTCAAATGAAAACAATACATATCGAAACAAGTAAGTAAATTGTTTATTATTTCAGAAGTAATCGTCATAACTGTTAACATATTTACCCCACTGTAAGACAAGGCTTCCAGAGCCTTCATGGAAAAATGTTTTCGGTTACCTATGTGACCCTGATCGCACCTAGCCGCACACCTCTTAGTCCTCAGCAAATGGTAGCCCACAAATGTCCTTCTCCAGTGCACCAACGGTGTGTAAATCGCACGGGAGGAGATAGGGACTGTATGGAGGACGCGAAAGGGCTTCCCAGCGAAACGTCTGCAGCTTAGTGGAAACAACGTTTGCAAAACATGGGCGGGCGCTATCCTGTAACACAATGATGCCTTCGTCAGCATTCCTGGGCGTTTAGATTTGATCTGCGCTTCAGTTTTTTCAAAGTGTCCATGTACCGCTCTGCCTTCGATGTAGTGTCGTGTTCCAGAAAGATAATGGGTAGCGAGTGCTTAGAGTCAAAGAAAAAGGTTCTCATGATTTTCCAACAGCTGGAGTGTCTATGCTTGCGATTACGCTGCACAAGTTTCACTGATATCTCTTACACTTCCTCCATACAAAACCTATCTCTCCCAGTGCGATTTCCGTATTTCTGGAGCCATGAAGAAAGACATTCGCAGCCATCGAATTACTACAGACGACGAGGAGCAGGTCTGGGTACAATCATGGTTCTACCGACAGCCGCAAAGAATTTTCCATGAATGCACTGACCGTCTTATCTCATAGTGGGATGAATATATTAACAGCTATGGCGATTGCTTTTGAAATACCAAACAAATTACGTGCTTTTTTTTTATTTGTCTCGTTTCTATTTGGCTTAGCAAGCCACTATACAGTGCATGGTGGAGGGTACCTTGTACCTCAGCTAGTCATTACCTTTCTTGTTCCACTCGCAGATGGAGCGAGGGAAAAACAACTATCTCTATGCTTCTATATGAACCCTGATTTGTCTTATCTTGTCTCCTCCGACCTTGCACAAGATATGTGTTGGGGGCAGTAGGATATTTATATAAATGATTCAAATGGCTCTGAGCACTATGGGACTTAACATCTGAGGTCATCAGTCCCCTAGAACTTAGAACTACTTAAACCTAACAAACCTAAGGACATCACACACATCCATGCCCGAGGCAGGATTCGAACCTGCGACCGTAGCAGTCGCGCGGTTCCGGACTGCAGCGCCTAGAACCGCGTGGCCACCACGGTCGGCGGATATTTATATAGTCTGTCCCAAATGGTGATGCTCTAAGCTATCTCAATAGCGTTTCATCAAAGGAACGTACGTTTCCCTCCAGGTATTGCCATTCGAGCCCAGGGAGCATTTACGTAACATTCGCGTCCTGATCGCACAAACGTAGGAAGCAATACGCCTCAATTACTTCGATATCTTCCTTTAATGTGACCTGGTGGCGGTGATCGAGTAGTACACAATAATGGGTCGTACGAGTGTTCTGTACTTGGTCTCCTTTATAGATGAACTACATTTTCTTATAATTCTCCCAATAAATCGAAGTCAAGCATTCGCTTTCCCTACAATCGAACTTACATGTTCATTTTATTTAATAAGGCTTTGCAGTAATACATATAGATGTTTGATCGACGTGACTGTATCAGACAGCACACCTCTAATATTGTATTGAAATGTTACAGGACTGTTTCTTTTTCTACTTATCCTCATTAGCTTACACTTTCCATATTTAGAGCAAGCTACTATTAACCAACCCAAGTAGAAATTTCATTCAAGTGATAATGCAGCAGTACAGTCGCTGAAAGACAATAGTTCCACGTATACCTAGTGATCGTCTGCAAACAGCAGCAGATTACGGTTCACTCTACTGGTTAGATCGTTTACGCAGCCTACATAGGGAACAAGAGTGGTCCTGTCTCGCTTCCCTGAGACACTTTTGACGACATCTCTGATGAACATTCCCATTCAGGAGAACGTACTAGGATCTGTTCGTTTGAAAATCTTCGAGCCGCTTAAGACACTTCATAACCTAAAACTTCGTGGTAGCTTGAAACTTTGTCTCGGTCCGAGCTGTACCGACATGCAGGCGAAAGGCAGGGGTCCCGAGTTCGAGTCTCGGTCCAGTACACAGTTTTAATCGGCCAGAGAGTTTCATATCAGCCCACACTCCGCAGCAGAGTGAAAAATTCATTCTCGATCTAATAACCCATTTCTTATGCTGGGACCGTCGTCACCATTCTGCACTAGGTTACTGTATCGAACAATTTCCAGAAATCTAGGAATGTATTTCGAGCGAGAAAAGGCCAGGGCTAAGTTTCGAGCGAGCCATATTTTTTTGATTTGTGGATATAAGCTTTTCATTCCCAAGAAAATTAATTATGTTTGAACTTAGAATACGATCAATAATTCTGCATCAAAATTATGTCTAGTATATTGGTCCGTAATTTTGAGGGTCACTTCTTCTACCCTCCTTACATACAGGAGTCACCTATGCTTTCCAGTAGTCGCTTGGAACGTTGTGTTGGGCGACACATTCGCAATAAATACAAGCAGAAGTACTAATGATGCTTGACAGGAATATCCGGCATTACTTTGAGCAAAAAATATGTAAATCATTCGGCTTCTGTTTGCAAGATTACGAATTAGCATGCTTGAAAAACAGCTAAACTTATTTAGTAATATTTTACGCTTTCCAGAAGCGATTTGCTGATGATGTGTATTTTTGGATGCTTACCAGCGTTGATGATTCCATTCCCACGCACAGTATTTTCAAAACTCATTCGGTCTTCTTTATCAGGTACCGATGGTCATGACTTGTAGACGCTGCCTGAATTCAAACAGAACTTTGGAGGTCTCTGTTTACCCTACAGTCTTTCATTAAGTTTAGTGCTGGTCATGCCGGTGTACTTTTTCATTTACGCTGCGAATGCTACGCGATCTTGCCCTGTTAATTATATCATATGCTTTGTAGGAAGAGCGATATTATATTTACACGAAGACATCCATCATTGCTACGTTTGTTAAAATGTTTATTTAATGACACAATCGTGTATTTATTATTAGTTAGTGGGTTTCAGCCGTACCTAAAGGTCATTTTCACATCAATGTTCACTATAGTGCTCTTAGCAACGTTCAGGATGATGCATTTTCAAAATTCACAACGCTGTACTTTGACCTGAGAATTACCACTAAATACGATTGAAACCGAACGTGTAAAAATAAAAACGTGTTTGAATTAGGAAAGGAAAGAAATTTCTTAAACAAATATCACAAGCGCCTCTGCTGTTGGTATTCTTAACGTGGCGTACTGCACCAACAAACCTTTTTAACTAATTTTTCTCAAAAAATTATTTACTAGTTTACATGATTCTCAGAATTCATTACTCATACTAAAATTTAAGCTAACAAAAGACTATACTTTTTGTTTTCTTGAAGTACCATGTTTCACAAGAATAATAGTGTCAATCTTCGGTCTGGATTTGTTTATTCACATGAAACTTTTAAGACGTGTTTCTTCAGGTTATCGTAGCCAACAATACGAGGATTCCAACACTAATATTCAAAACCTACCCACCAGAATACCTGCTTATACTTAAAGATCCTTCTTCTTTTCTATACGACTGCTATAAAATAGGCTTTTTATCATAATTTTTGGGTATAGACACTACTAGATTATTGTTTGTCAGTCTATGACCATTAAGAGGTAGTATAAATGGAAGAGAAAGATAACATCCGAAGAAGGTGCAAAACGTTTGCACAACGGTTTTATTTATAAACACCAGCATGTCACAGAGATGCTCATCAGTCTACGTTGGGCAAGTCCTGCAACAGAGGTTGTGCACGTTACGAACAGGTTTCCTGTTACCAGGATTCTGGAAACATCCCACAGGCTGTCGCTAAGCCATGTCTCCGCCATATCCTTTCTTCCAGGAGTGCTAGTTCTTCTGGAGAGCCTCTGTGAAGTCTAGAAGGTAGGAGACGAAGTACTGACGGAATTTAAGCTGTGAGGGCGGGTCATGACTCGTATTTGGGTAGCTCGAATGGTAGAGTACTTGCGCGTGAAAGGCAAAAGTCCCGAGTTCAAGTATCGGTGCGGCACACAGTTTTAATCTGCCAGAAAGTTTAGGTTTCCTGTTAAAATTCCGAGAGCGAGCGTTCGCAGAGGATTCAGACAAGACATTAGTTACGTTCAAGTATGTCCCGCAAATTAACCAAGACGGCGAAACCAAATAAATTCTTGTTCTTTAAGAGGTCTACTGACAGCAGTTCTGTCTGATGCACAATTCGCGAATGCAGTAGAAAAGAATGGAAATGCGAGTGTTACCCGAAGTACCCTCCAGCACACAACGCTCGGTGGCTTGTGCAGTACTCTTATAAAGAAAGTCTGATTGGTTGCGATACTGTGGAGTATACCTGCGCGTGGGCAGCGGCCTGGCTGCCATTGTGTCAGCCAGAAGCTGGCGCCAGTCCTGAATGGATGGTGCTTGCATCACGACGGAGTCTGACTGGGTTACGAGACCAGCGCGGTGCTGGCGGCTCTGCATTCACGTCACAACGCGATCCGTATCGAGGGACTCGACCACCGCAGCTGTTCGTCATTCACCGACTGTTAGGGACTTCACATTCGTCAAACAGACCACCCAGACACTTCACCTAAGACTTTCGCAGACCGCTATCAATAATAATCGTTTCACCATTTCTTCACTCAGTGTATTAAGCGTTTCGGTGCTGTATACGTTCATTTTCATCAAGCGGTGTCAGAATTTAGTAACAATACTTGATGTAAATGCATCATTTCATTGTTTTTTATTGTTTTTTTATTTTTTTTATTTTTTGTACAGCAGCTGCAGAATATCTGATACTCCGAAAGTAATAGTGATAACAATCGACGATGACAATGATTAAATTAAAATTCATCCAATCACCACACATAGATCCTCGCAGAGTGTGAGTTAACAGATTAGCGTGGAACTGTACAGTGCTGTATTTCCTCGATTGTCCGACGTGCAAAACGACGTCAAACAGAAAGGATATGGTAGTGACCGTTAGCAAAAGGTTTCATGCACTGAAGAGACCGAGTAAAGGAGAATTATGTGTTGGAGCTTCAGCAGAGTCTGAGTGGCAGAAAAATCGGAAAGATTTATGGCTCAAAACGGTGATTCCTGACGAAATTATCAGCGCAATGACGGTAGTGTTGATTATCTGACGAAGTATATTAGTAACATATGATAGATTGGAATTATTGTCATTCTAGTTATTTTTTCCTTAGCTCTGCTCCCGTTCTTGCACAAAATATGATTAAAGCACTTACATATTATTTGCATATGATAGATTGGAATAACTGCAGCCGGTGGTGTGGCCGAGCGGTTCTAGGCGCTATAGTCTGGAACCGCGCGACCGCTACGGTCGCAGGTTCGAATCCTGCCTCGGGCATGGATGTGTGTGCTGTCCTTAGGTTAGTTAGGTTTAAGTAGTTCTAAGTTCTAGGGGACTGATGACCTTAGAAGTTAAGTCCCATTGTGCTCAGAGCCATTTGAACCATTTGGAATAACTGCCATTCTGCCCTTTTTTCTATCTCTGTACCATTGCTTGCATAAAATATGATTACGAGGTTTGCCTTCTAGCAGAACCCACTTATATGTTTGCCTTTGTACCTAAACATGTTTCAGCAGATTTCTAGTTCCCTTGTAAGTCTCCATTAATTTCTTCCAAAAATATAGTAGTAGAGATTTCTTTATTCAAGGTTTTGACTGTTGTTCTCATTATGTTTATGCCTGTAGTATTACACCTTCAGATTACCTTCGTTTTTTTTTCTGTAACTGTCTATCCATTTCAGCTCAAATTATACCTCTATCTGAGCTTAGCGGTGCTGAGATCAAGACACTGCGGAATGAGTTTGCGGACCTCTTGTAGATCGTTCTTCACACACCCTATATATCTAACTCGTGACATCCCTGTCCACCCTCTCCCACGTGACATTTGTGGTCACTACCACGATGCATTCAGAAGGAACTGCTGAACGCTACACACATAAACGACTTTCATTTGGACAGCACCTCCCTGGAAAACTTAAAGTAAATTGTCGATTATTGCAAAAGCAGTTTTTCAAAATTTAGGAAACGAGATTAATGAACTTCGCCATTTTTCAAAAAGCCTGGAGCTAAAGCATTGTTTGTGGCACATTCATTCCAATTCTGTATGATCCCGTTGCAGTACTTCAAAGCTTTCCTCTGTATTCTGTTATTTAACACATATACAGGTACAAATAAGTAAATAAAAGCGGAATTCATGGCGACACATTTAGGCCATAACACTGAATAAATTTGATAAATATCTGCCCTTTTCTAGAAGAAGATTCCCTTACATCAGGTACATCCCCATATTTTGCCTATAGATCTTATACAAACACTTGGAGAACAGCCTCGCAGGAAGAAAACTCAAGATGAAGTACTGTAAAGGGAAGGGAAACACGTATAGCTTCGTCATTAGAGACAGATAGCAAGTTCGGTAACGACAGATGGTGGGGAGAGACTACGACAAATTAGAAGAAATTCTACGGCTATCGTAGAGAAATCAGTTAGGGAAACAGCAGGAGACTCAAAACAAAACAGTCAAATGGTTGCAGTCAGATGGTTGTTTATACACCTCTCCTCCCGAATGCGCCACTGAAACAAAATGTTACTTTGTTTAACTCAAGAAACTAGATTTTTTACGTTTAGAAGGTATAGGCATACGATGTGCAGAGTGTATCGAGCTGACCTGAAAGTAAAATGAAATGCGATGTAGTGTTGTTTACGGTTCCTTCATTTTCCATCTGTCCCGGACAGATACTCACAGCACACCCTCACCCTCTTGTTCTCTGGCCAGCAGCAGTAATTTTTGTCTGCGCCTCATTAATTCGCTTCCCTTATCGCTGTACTCGTCTGGAGACCATAAAAGGGAGCGACGAGCGACGCAGAACGGAGCGAGCGGGTCTCAGTGGCAGACAAATCACGCTCCGACTGTCTGATTAGCCAGCAGGCCGCCTGAAAGCCGCTGGCTTTTGCAGTCTTACCAGCCCTGCTCGTAAACCTTACTTATTAGATGGCTTCCTACTCCGTAACCTTTACGTTCCTATAAGGAAATGGGAATACTTCGTGTTCCATCTAACGCCACTTGTCGACACTTTATCATTACCAGGCAAAAAATGAGGACAACTGTGAGGTATAAGGCAGTAACTCCAGGCAACTGGAGTAGATATGGCTGTATACATCAGTATACATCCTTTGTAACACAACAGGAGAAGACCCGTTCTGTATTACTTAATCTGTTCTTAGTTTACTAGTTTATTGTCTTCTGAAGACGTCACGATAAATCATTAAAAATTGTCTTGTAAAACTACTCTTTCTTTCATGCTAGTACTCAACCTACAGGATAGATAGAATGACAGCTAGCCCTATATATGGAAAAATGTAAGTTAATGGGGAAGAGTAGGAAGAGCAAACCTGTAATGTTCGGACAGAGTATTACTAGTGTCCTGCTTGACGCAGTCATGTCGTTTAAATGCTTAGGCGTGACGTTGCAAAGCGATGTGAGGCGGAACGAGTATTTGAGAAGTATGGTTGGGAGAGCCAATGGTCAACATCGGTTTATTGGCGGAATTTTAGGAAAGAGTGTTTCACTTGTAAAGAAGACCGTATATAGGACACTGGTCCGACCTATTCTTGAGTGTTGCTCCAGTGTTTGGTTTCCGTACCAGGTCTGACAGAAGGAGGACATCGAAGCAAATCAGAGTACAGTGTAGACGCATGTGACGGTTGTGCCTATAGAGCGTAAAGTCATACTTCTGTGGTTGGTGATGTAAGAAGAGCATGGAACCGCACGGCGGTAAACAAACTACTGCTATCATATAGGACCGAGCGAGCCTTCGAACTTTGCTTCTGCGTCCAACAGATGAATCACAGTCATCAGTGTCAATTTCCATCACTCTACATACAAGTGGTATATAACTTTTTAATAGTATGTAAAAGATATTAAGAAGATGAGTATAATGACACAATGCATTTTTAAGGTGGCTTTACATCATGTCACAAAAGTATCTGAGAAACGTGCAGAAATTGAGAGGGAATGCGGCTGAAATCGAAACTTACATTGTAAACACTTCTAATCTTCTTCCTGCACAAAATGATGGAGCCTGGCATGAGAAGCCCCCATAGATTTGATCGTCTTACCTTTCCGTTTCAGGATATTTCTCATATCTACAAGTAAAATGGGAGCTCTGCGTCATCCGAGAGAACCACGCTAAGCTGATCGCGCCATAGTCTGTCTTGCAGCGTCATTTGCTTTATTTATGGAGCGGCATGCGTTAGCACATCGCACTACCGGACACTACAGCCGCTACTTCTCATTCAGCTAGCCTAGTTCCTCAACCGTCCTCATGAAACTGAGTGGACACAGGTTCAGTCCTCTCACCTAGATAAAACACCTGCGTATCTGAAAGCAGGTCCTCTGCTGATCACTAAACTTCTGCGGTGGACCTATTTCTTTTCTTGCTAAAAGTTTCAGCGCCATCGTTAATAAGTGTTGTGGCTCTATTACCATCTTTTCAGGAGTTGTCGAATCTCACTAAAAGAGGAACACGTTCAGTTCATACATTAAAAAAAAAAAATAACTAAATTCCTCAGTATCGCGGTTGGCACAAGAACGTTAACCATGTAGCAGAATTACGTACCCCTCTCCGTTATGTCATGCGCGAAAAACCAAGTTGCAACGTCTCGGACTGTTCATGAAACAAAGAGGTCTTTAACGTCACCTTTCCCACTGGTTGTAGTGTCTTCATTTTTCTCGGCTACGTTGTGTCCAAATGTTTCCACTTTTTACAACGCTACTTCGTCTCGTGGTCATAGTAATATACCCAGCACTCGTCCACAGTGATTAGGCGGTAAAGAAGACATCCTAGTCGGGCCCGATACGGCTACGACATTTCCGATGCTGTCTCGGTTCGGCAGCATTTTCAAGTGGATGTGAGTAGTTGCGGAACCTCACGGGGACCACCTTTGTCTTTTTTAAAATGTTGTACAAGACGGCAAAATCTGATCAGTGACTGATTTGAATTTTTTGCTCTATGATTTCGATTGTAAAGCGCCAGGCTTCGTGCACCACGAAATCCACTTCTCCTGTGCGATTTCCAGTGCTTCACAGAGAGGTGATCTGCCTCTTCATTCTTTGTCGTTCAGACTTGTTTGATCACAATGGAAGCATCTGCGTCACCCGATCGATGTCAAAATTATGACGGAGCATTATTTTCGTATACATCAGCTAATTCGGCACGGGTGTTGCACCTTTGTTGCCCTTCAAATATAGAAATCGAGTTGCCGTATTCCGCTTTGCCAGTGGGCTGCGTTATTTCTTTTTGGGTCCACTAACGACGTGCTATGGTTCTATGGTGCGGGAATTTCATTGTTTCCCAGGACTTCAAAGGTGTATCCGCAACTTACTTACTCACTTATTCTTACTCTCCTGGCCTCAAAAACCGCAGTCTGTCCTTGGCCATCTTCTTTCTTTGCTCCAAGTATTTGAAGATCTCTGGCCACCTGGTCTTTCTAACCCGTTTTCGATCTGCCTAAAGGTATTCGCGCTTCGGGTTTCTTCTCCGACACTTCTCTCAAAGATGACCCCTTCTGTCTTCTATGGACGTAACCGACCCATCTCAGCCTCCTTATCTTGGCTTCCGGAATAATACCAGGTTCATTATTTGCCTCTCTGAGCTCCCTGTTTCTTTTTTTTCTTCTAGTCTATTCTCTTCCCTCCCAAACTTGACCTAATACCTTTCGCAGGATGTTATTTTCGATAACCTCTGTCTTTTTCTCTGTTTACTTATCTATTCTCCATATTACTGCCCAACATAGCAATACTGGAATGTTTGCAGTTTTATATATCCTAATTTTGGTTTCTCTTCATAAAATTTTGGATGTCAGTTGTTTGGAGAGTAAACATTATGGTCTGGAAGTCGCTTTTATCCTCGCTTCTATGACTTGTTTCTAATCATTTGTGTTACATACTCCAACCCTCAGATATTTAAAGTCATCTGCTACTTCAAACACATGACCATTAACCTGTATAGTCCCCCGACTTTTTTCGTGTAATTTATTTCTAGCCTCATCAGTTTTTTGTTCACTATTCACATCTAATGAAGCTTCCTTTACTTTTTGAAATCGCGTACTTGTCAGTATTTCCAGATCATCTAAATTCTCAGCGATTAACGCTGCATCATCCGCAAGAATTAGTACACTCATTTTTGTTCAAATGTATGTGAATTCCTAAGGGACCAAACTGCTGAGGTCATCGGTCCCTAGACTTACACACGACTTAAATTAACTTAAACTAACTTATGCTAAGAACAACACAGACACACACACCCATGGCCGAGGGAGGAGTCGAACCTCCGGCTGGAGATGTCGCACAGTCCATGATATGGATCCTCAAGCCGCGTGGCCACTCAATTTTATTCCAGGGGTTATTGCTTCCTCTGCTTCACTTGTTGCATCCAGTGTTTCCTGCATTATGACACTGAACAAGAGTTGTGAACTCCATCTTCTTGCCTGTCAATAGCAGTGGAATAGTCTCCATAGATATTCATTATCCCTTCCCAGTCTTCAAGTGTAACATTTACTAGATCAGTAATCTTCTTTAGTATTTCCAAACTTCTGCATTTTCTGCGCAACTTTTCCCTCTTTATACTACGTAGACTTTCTTAAAAGCAACTAACAGTACTGTCATATTCTGTTGTGTTCCCAGTATTTTGATACAGCTTCTTTAAGTACAAATATCGGATTAGTGACAGATTGATTCTTCATAGACCTTGCTTGCTTCTCACCTGTTATCCCCTTTAACCACGTTTCCAGTTTTTCTCGAGAATCTTGAAGTATATTTTATGCACAATGCTAATTAATCAGATGTCTGTGTCGTTTATGCATTATTGTTTATTGCTCTCTTATGGATTCGTACTATGACCGTTTTCTTCCACTTAAATGGGCTTCGTTTTTCATTTCAAAACCTTGCTCACCAGTTTGTGAGCTTGTGTGCTCGTTTCTCAATTGTATCTCCTCTTCTTTTAAGTAGTTCAGTTATTATTCCATCTTCCCCCGTAATTTTGTTGTTTTTTTAGTATTTTGATTGTATCTGCTGTCTCTTTCAGCCTCGGCGGTGCAACTAAGGGCTCTAAGTACCCACGAAGAAACGAAATGATAATAACGTAACTTCATTTATTTGAGCTGAAAGTTAAAACTTCATGACTACCCCTTGTACAGGGTATCACTCAGGTGGCAGAAGTCATTGGATTCCTCCTAATGTGTCGGACTAACTTTTCCCTCGTGGTCTCGCGGTAGCGTTCTCGCTTCCCGAGCACGGGGTCCCGGGTTCAATTCCCGGCGGGGTCAGGAATTTTTCCTGCCTCGAGATGACTGGGTGTTATTGTGTCGTCTTCATCATTGTCATTTATCCCCATTACGGTCGGAGGAAGGCAATGGCAAACCACCTCCCCTAGGACCTTGCCTAGTAAGGCGGCGCGTGTCTCCCGCGTCGCTTCCCTACGCTCTGTAAAGAAGTATGGGACTCATCATCATCAACTTTTGCCCGACATAGTGCAGCAACTCGACGTGGCATGGACTGAACAATTCGTTGGAGGTTCCCTGCAGAAATATTGAGCCATATTGCCACTGTAGCCATTCATAATTACTAGCGTTTAGCCGGTGCAGTTTTTTGTGGACGAACTGAGCTTGTTTTTTTCTTTTCCTTTTTCTTTTTTTTTTAAAAAAAAAGAGGCAATGTTGGAGAAATCATTTGGTGTTATGCAGAAGGTTCATGTGTGGAATCCAACACGTGTGTGGCCTACAGACTAAGTACCAAGCACGAAGAGTCGCGCTGCGCTACGCCAGCCCGTCCGGCGGCCAGCCCAGCCTAGTTCGACGAAATTTATGTCGGGCGATCTGTGTGGCGAAATCATTTGCTCGAACTATGCACAATGTTCTTCAAAGAAATCGCAAACAATTGCGGTCCGGTGACAGGCACATTGTCATCCATAAAAATTTCATCGCTGTTTGGGAATATGAAATCCATGAATGGCTAAAAATTGTCTCGAAGTAGCCGAACATAGCCTTTCCACACCTATCGATTCAGATGGAGCAGATGACAGTCGATTCAACCTAAGCACAGCCCACACCATTATGGAGCCACCACCAGTTCGTGCAGCGCCTTCTTGACAGGTTGGATTCACGGCTTCATGGGATTTGCGCAACACTCGAATTCTGCTATTATCTGTTATCAACTGAGATCGGGACTCATCTAACGAGTCCACGCTTTTCCAGGCGTATAGGGTCCAAACAATCTGGTCACGAGCTCAGGAAAGGTGCTGCAGGCGACGTAGTGCTGTTAGTAAAGGCATTCGCATCTATCGTCCAGTGCCACAGCCTATGAAAACCACATATCGCCGCAGAGTCCTAACGGATACGTTCATGGTATGTCTCACATTGATTTCTGCGGTTATGACAAAAAGTATTGCCTGTCTGTTACCATTGACAACTGTACCCAAACTCCGCTGTCTTTAAGTGGAGGCCGTCGGATACTACGTTGTCCGTGGTGAGAGGTGATGCCTGAGATTTGGTATTCTCGGTACACTCTTGCCACTGTGGATCTCAGAATACTGAATTCGCTAACGATTTCCGAAACGGTATTCCCCATGCGTCTAACTCCAACTACCATTCCGCATTCAAAATCTGTTAAATCCCGTCGTGCAGCTATAATCACGTTAGAAACCTTTTGACATGGATGACCTGAGTAACATTACAGCTCCGCCAGTGCACTGCCGTTTTCTACGCTGTGTACGCGATACTACCGCCATCTGTATACGTGCGTCCCGCTATGTCCTGATTCCTGTCACCTCATTGTATCTACATCGCACACTGTCGCTGCTGCGTCTATCGAGAAAGATTCAGTAGAGAATTCGCACGTATTTGCGAGTTACCTAGGGAAAAGTATACGGCAGTGTCTGAGAGGATGTCCTCGACGCTCGTGGAGCGTGGCAGTCCTCCCACGCAGACGCGTGTGCTTGACGCCGCGTGGCGGGCTGGTGCTTAGCGCGCGACGGAAAGGGGGAGGGGCAGTGCCGGAGGTTGGGGGAGGGAGACGTGACGCGGCTGCCAAGCGAGCAGCGGCCACCAGCGGGCTGGCTGGCTGGCTGCGGCGGCGGGATGCAAGCGCCGTGGGAAGCCGGCGCGGTTAGGCTAGGCTGGGCTGGCCGCCGGACGGGCTGGCGTAGCGCAGCGCGACTCTTCGTGCTTGGTACTTAGTCTGTAGGCCACACACGTGTTGGATTCCACACATGAACCTTCTGCATAACACCAAATGATTTCTCCAACATTGCCTCTTTTTTTTAAAAAAAAAAGAAAAAGAAAAAAAAAACGAAGCATACAGTAGGGCACGAGCAAAGGAGACGGAAGATAACGGGTTGACAGTCTCGTTTCAATTTGTATTGAACGGATTGACGTGTACGGTTATGGAGACAACCTCATGAATCCATAGACCCTGCATGTCAGCTGGTGGAGGCTCTTTAATGGTGTGAGGAATGTGTAATTGGAGTGAGACGTCTAGAAACGACTCTGTCAGGTGACACATACGTAAGCATCCTGTCTGGTCACTTGCATCCATTCATGTCCATTGTGCATTCCGACGGACTTGAGAAATTCCAGCAGGACAATGCGACATCCCACACGTCCAGGCTTGCTACAGAGTGGCTCCAGGAACACTCTTCTGAGTTTAAACACTTCGGCTGATCACCAAACTCCCCAGACAGGAACACTATTGATCCTGTCTGGAATGCCTTGCAACGTGCTGTTTGGAAGAGATCTCCATCCCCTCGTTCTCTTACGGATTTACGGACAGCCCTGCAGGATTCATGGCGTCAATTTCCTCCAGCACTACTTCAGACATTAGTCGAGTCAATGCCACGTCTTGTTCGGCACTTCTGTGTGCTCGCAGGGGTCCTATACGATATTAGTCAGGTGTACCAGTGTATTATCTTCATACGAAAGTCCCTGTATGTGTTAACAACAGTAAGATGAGAAAAAAGTATGTGGTGCGATGCGAACCTAAATCTTCCGACTCAATTTGCCATGGCATTTCCCAATTGCTGCTCTACGTCGGCCAAAAGGAGGTCTGGCACGGTATTAGCAGGTATCCCATGGCTTTTATTACTTCACTCTAACGCCGTTATATCCTATTCCGAGAGAACATGACCCGCAACTGTTGTTAACTGGTCGTCTATTTCGTGGATACTGCCACCCGAACAGATCTGACATCCAAGCTCCTCCGACACATGTTCGACCAGGAAAAGATATGGCGATCTTGTTGGGCGCGGGAGTAGTAGTTTACGGAGACGCAAGCGTTGCTCTGTTGAAAAATAGCGCCACAGTAATGTCGCATAAGAGGTAACACATCAGGACGCAGTAAGTTTGTGACGTATTGCTGAGCCTCTAGAGTTCCATCAATCAAAAACAGCGGTGACTGAAGTCATACTCACTGGCTACCCACACTGTGACGCCAGAAATAACACCAATCTGTCTAAAGCATTGGAAGACTGGGACGTCTCTCCTGGTTGTTCATACTCGCGGTCCGCCGGCCAGTGTGGCCAAGCGGTTCTAGGCGCTTCAGTCTGGAACCACGCGACCGCTACGGTCGCAGGTTCGAATCCTGCCTTGGGCATGGATGTGTGTGATGTACTTAGGTTAGTTAGGTTTAAGTAGTTCTAAGTTCTAGGGGACTGATGACCTCAGATGTTAAGTCCCATAGTGCTCAGAGCCATTTGAACCATTTGAACTCGCTGTCCGCAGCACGTGGTATCGCGGGCGCATTCTCGCTTCCCGAGCACGGGGTTCGATTCCCGGTGGGGTCACGGATTTTCACCTGACACAAGATGACTGGGTGTTTGTGTTGTCCTCATCATTTCATCATCATTCATGAAAGTAGCGAGATTGGACTGAGCAAAGGTTGGGAATTTGTACGGGCGCTGATAACCGCGCAGTTGGGCGCCCCACAAACCAAACATCATCGCCATACTCGTGATTGTCATAAGGGGTATTGCCGAACAGGGAAAAGGGGGAAGCGAACTGGCACGCAAATTCCCTACACCACACACCGTAGGTGGCTTACAGAGTATAGATTTAATGTAGGTGTGTTGTGGTGATGGGGAACGCCCGAAACACTTTAGAAAACTAGTGACTCGTTGATCTCAGCTGTCTAATGAATCAGTGATACAAAGAGTGGTTTGAGTTTGCATTGTGGTCACCGATTTCGTGCGCTAATGTATGTTGCAAAAAAAAGTTGGTTCAAATGGCTCTGAGCATTATGGGACTGAACATCTGAAGTCATCAGTCCCCTAGAACTGAGAACTACTTAAACCTAACTAATCTAAGGACATCACACACATCTATGCCCGATGCAACACACCTACATTAAATCTATACTCTGTAAGCCACCTACGGTGTGTGGTGTAGGGAATTTGCGTGCCAGTTCGCTTCCCCCTTTTCCCTGTTCGGCAATACCCCTTATGACAATCACGAGTATGGCGATGATGTTTGGTTTGTGGGGCGCCCAACTGCGCGGTTATCAGCGCCCGTACAAATTCCCAACCTTTACTCAGTCCAATCTCGCTACTTTCATGAATGATGATGAAATGATGAGGACAACACAAACACCCAGTCATCTTGTGTCAGGTGAAAATCCGTGACCCCACCGGGAATCGAACCCCGTGCTCGGGAAGCGAGAATGCGCCCGCGATACCACGTGCTGCGGACAGCGAGTTCAAATGGTTCAAATGGCTCTGAGCACTATGGGACTGAACATCTGAAGTCATCAGTCCCCTAGAACTGAGAACTACTTAAACCTAACTAATCTAAGGACATCACACACATCTATGCCCGATGCAGGATTGAAACCTGCGACAGTTGTGGTCGCGCGGTTCCAGACTGAAGCGCCTAGAACCGCTCGGCCACTCTGGCTGGCTGTATGTTGCAACTTGAGCTAGAGGTAATATTGCACAGTAGGAGAGTGATCCCTAATGGGTAGAGACTAAGTTACGGTCTGGTGTGCTTGCGTCACCCTTCGCTCCTGATGGTGTTACACTTATTTACAGCTTATATAGCAAGCAGGAAGTAGCCCGCTAGAGCTGCGATACGTCGGTGGGGCTCGCCGCTGGGACTGGAGCCGACCGACCGAGCTCCAGTAGTCGAGATCCGCCTTCCACATAGCGCTGGGCCGTTCCCAGAGCTGGCTCGGCCGGTTCGCGGATACAGAGGCGCCTCGGGCCCACGGGCGCGGCCGCTGGCAGCTTATTAAGGCGAGTGACTGCCGCAGAACACCTGTGCGACTGGTGCGCATTAGCCGACAGCCGCAGGTGTACCGGATCCGGTGGCCGCCAGTCGACTGGCGACCTTAGCAGCAAGTCCACTGCGGTCAGCAGAGTGTCGACTTCTCGTCGGTACAGCTACTGGCGCCAGCGCTGTTGAAGTCTGGCCTTGGCAGGATGGAGAGAGGGAAGATTTCAATTTGACACCATATTGACTTGTGGGACATTGCAAACGGAACTGTTGCCCGTTTGGAGGAAACTTGGATATGTCATTCACACCATCGCAGAACTACGAAATGGCAGCTGGAAAGCGTGCCCTTGGCGCTGTTATTGTGCAGAAACGGTTCTAAAGTTGGTGGAAGGGCGGGGCCAGCCAAAAACAATTCCCAGTGGAACTGTTTACACTGCTGACAAAAAAGTGAAGCAACAGACGTCAATGTAACTTCGTACACGTACACGCCATCGGCAGGCATGTAAATGACCATAAAGCTGCAGTTATCTGAGACACGTCTAATGGCCACCAGAGTACATAGTATTGTTGGTGTTTAGTGTTGTTACCAGGGCACGTAGGGTATATAAGGGTCGTGAACAACTTCAAATGTTGAGCGATTACTGTGAGAGGAACGGAGACGTTGCATACTCGTGTAAGACAGCGTTGTCCCACCTTTCGGAGTCCTCATTTTGGGACTCCATTTTGCCGAATGGTAAAATTGTCCAACATCCAGATTTGTGGGGCATTCAGACGCGTTAGTGGCCCAGTGTTGGGCTGGATGGGAAGGTGAGGCAGGCATACTCGTAGTCAACATTAAGGTTCAAATTGCTCTGAGCACTATGGGACTTAACATCTGAGGCCATCAGTCCCCTAGAACTTAGAACTACTTAAACCTAACTAACCTAAGGACATCACACACATCCATGCCCGAGGCAGGATTCGAACCTTCGACCGTAGCGATCGCACGTTTCCAGACTGAAGCGCCTAGAACCGCTCGGCCGCCCGAGGCCGGTCAACATTAAGGTACACTACGTGATCAAAAGTGTCTGGACAACCCCAAAACATACGTTTTTCATATTAGGTGCATTCTGCTGCCACCTACTGCCAGGTACTCCATATCAGCGACCTCAGTAGTCATTAGACGTAGTGAGAGAGCAGAATGGGGCGCTCCGCGGAACTCACAGACTTCGAACATGGTCAGGTGATTGGGTTTCACTTGTGTCATACGTCTGTACACGAGATTTCCACCCTCCTAAACATCCCTTGGTCCACTGTTTCCAATGTGATAGTGAAGTGGAAACGTGAAGGAACACGTATAGCACAAAAGCGTACAGGCCGACCTCGTCTGCTGACTGAAGGGGGTCGTAATGTGTAATAGGCAGACATCTATCCATACTATCACACAGGAATTTCTAAACTGCATCAGGGTCCACTGTAGGTACTACGACAGTTAGGCGGGAGCTGAGAAAACTTGGATTTCACGGTCGAGTGGATGCTCATAAGTCACACATCACTGTATTTACATATAGTCTCCGAGTCTCATCTACAGTGCCTAACTCCAGAATAGCACACCTTAATGAACAACCGCCCTGAGTTATTCTCCCAAAACATTCCAAAAGTATGTGATCCGTTCAACGGATGAACTCATGAAGTTCGACGGTGCCCTTGGTGGCATTCCAGAGAAAATACTCGAATCATCCCGTGCTCATAAACAGCAATACGGTTTCTATATAGTCATCTGCACTAAACAGTTTAAAAATAACATGCATGAGTCTCTAAGGAAATACGCCAAGAGGAGCGAGGATTGACAAACATTCCCAATTACATGACTTAATCTCCCCCCCCCCCCCCTCCCTTCCCGGCGGCCAAGGTTATATGGATTTACTGATAAACACAAAACATGGTCACTCAGCACGCAAACAGCGTCATCTGCTAAGTATAAATGACAAAAAAATTAAATGGCCTTTGACTTAGGCCTGATAGTTTTATGCAGTCTTTAAACGATTTACTTCGTAAATCTTGAAGCTGCGTGCGGCGTTGATCATTGACTGACAAGAATAGCGATCCTGGCGTGGCGACTTTTCAAAATTGGACAGGTGGTATATCTGTAGCTGATGGATTTACTCATTAAACTCTCCATCCCATAATATTGTATCATCTGATGGAGAGAGAACCGTACTGCGATAATTCTCCAGCTTTGGTGCAATGTCTCATAAAGGAGTGTGGTTTCGGGGCTAATTGATCAGGCGTCAGTTTCCAAGCCCGAAGATTCGTTTGATTCCTAGTGACTCAGAGGGTTTGTTCCTGCAATTCATGTGACATTCACTTATAGAAATGCATCTTCAGCAATCGATTTTGACATATACTTCCAAAAGCATCATCATTATAAATCCAGTCCTCATAAGCACTGTGCACTGTGCCACTTTGGTTTCCAGTCGCTATTGCCTGCAAGCCACACAGCATCTCCGTTGCTTGAATCATTTTCCAGCTTATATTGCTGACCAAAAGCTCTCGATTTCCCAGAAGAGCGCCAGCATCGAAATTCCGAGACATTTCGGCAAGTGTCATTTCTGTCATATTCCGAAAGAGGTGCTAGATGAAAATGTAGTACATTCGTCACGGCATCAAGGAATTTGAACGGGAACGCGAGAGCTTTCTATTAGCGTTTCCATTATTAACAGTTTTAATCTGTGGTAGTAACGTTTATTTGTTTTAAAGGAAATTGTTCACATGTTTATACATACATTAAAGAAAGCATTTCAACACTCTGCTTCATAAATTCTTTTGTCTCATAAATTTTGCTGTTAACTGCAAACGGAGACATATAAATTCTTTCTGCGCACTGGAAGGTATTTGTCAATTCAGTGTGGCAGTGGTTCACAAAGCAGAGTCTGTTATTCTGCAAACCGATAAGAGGAGAGAAATCTGGATCTCGTTTCATGGAGAACGGTGTTGCGAGAGGTATTTTTAACGGTCGCGTTATCTCAGTTCCGACACGTACGTGAAAAGGACCGTCTGAAAACTGCGCAGAAATAACATAAAGGAGTCACAGTCTAATGGTGCACAGAGAAATCACAGCAGGAATCTCTTTCTGATTTAGCAAAACGAGAAAGGCACACGAGGCGAATAAGAGTGTCGATGAAAGGCACTTCCCAGAGAAAAGTCGAGAGCATGTAGCTGAATAGTTAGCGCACAGTGAAGTGACTTGTATGCCGCCTGAATCGCAAGGGTATGCATTCACCTGGCTGTAAATGTTTCTTTTACAGTCACAGTTTGGAATTTCAAGAACAGAAGTGAAGTATTCCACTTCTTTTGAATGGGATTGTTGCACCTTTTAGAGGAAATGTACATTTTCATCTACAACTACATATACATAGATACTTCGCAAGCCACCGTACGTACGGTGCGCGCGCGGGATACCCTGTACTATTTCTAGTCGTATCTTTTCCGTTCCATTTGAAAATAACGCGAGGGAAAAACGACTATCTATATGCGTCCATATGAGCCGTAATCTCTCGTAAGCTTCGTGATCCTTACGCTCAATGTACGTAGGCTGCAGAAGAATCGTTACCTTCCGATCCCGGTTCCCTAAATTTTCTCAATAGCGTTTCTCGAAAAGAACGTCGCCTTCTCTCGAGGAATTCTCATTTGAGTTCCCGAAGCATCTCCGTAACAATTAAGTGTTGCATAACCTACCCGTAACAACTGCACTTGGTAGCATCCATGGACCACGCAACTCGTGTTAGTGCAATTTTGATCTGTAATATTGCAAGCATATTTCGATTGTAATTTCATAGTGATGCAACCGTTAGCATCCAGAACAGCAGGCGTGATGAAGCTAGGGATTATTTTGATATTACTAATTTGTGCTACCCCTGCCTGGGCTTCAGTCATCTCAGTTCTCTTGGATAGCAATCATTTTAACGTAACTCTCAATGCATTCTCTCTCTCTAAACAGGAACCGGACGAGTTACACAGGCGCTCGTTTATGTGCCAGTTACTTTCTTTATTTGTCCTGACGTGCAGTAAGATGTTTTCGTGCCAGGTTTTGTTTATTGTGGTTGGAGTAACCGTTTTCATATTATAACAATCTGGCATTGGAAGAATGTATTTAAATTGTACCAGATCGGTGTGTCTCCTGATCTGTGGAATTGTCCTGTTGACTTCTTTTAATGTTCTTTTCAGACATTGGAAACCCCTACTAGATGAAACGGCGTCCTTTGCTGGCCGCGTTCAAGACAACAGCAAATTAGGCACTGCAATATCTTATTTATCCGCCGATAGCAGGATAGGGACTTTAGGTTAAATGTGTCCCCTGCACAGGAATTACAATAAGTGTTCGAGTGCAGGTTATTGACACATGGACGACGACATTCTGTAGTTTGCAAATTAGCAGATGAGACAAAGTGTTTCCTCTAGGTGAGACTCAGGCGGCAGGCAACTTAATCTTATCGCCACGTTCAGTTAGTAAATTAACTACTGTACCTACAGCAGTATATATGAATTATGTTAGTTTTGTTGTTCTAAAATCGTAATACCACGGTATGCTCAGTATCCTTGTAAAAGTGATCTACGAACGAATGAAACTACTTCTACCACAATTACTACTATCCTTGCTACTGTAAGCGCCCATTTTCTGCACATACTTCTCGGTTCCATTTATCGATCTGGTTGTCGATCGACACCGACCTCTTGAAATCCCATCTAAAGTCATTTTAACTTCTTCCATACCACTCATCAATGCCACATGGTTCGCCCATCACAATCTGGCTTATTCCAAGACGTGTGTGTTTATGTACAGTTCAAAATTGTACCATCTCCTCCATCTTCCGTTGCAAAGGTGGGCATACGATTCTTCGATGCACCCTTCAGTGAAAGGCATTAAGCATTCTATTTTCTATAGATGTTCCCTTTTTTGTGCTTCCTCATTTTTTTCGCCTGTCAGAAAACTGCTCCCCTGCGGAATTGGCCATAGGGCACGACCACAGGTTGCTACGGCGCGGCACAAATCAGTGTTTTTTTTTTTCTTTATTATTCAGATAGACTTTGGTGTACGTCTTGCAGCCAGAGCGTTATCCAATTATCCGCATAAAGGCGGTGATTTTGACGTACCGTAAAATGATATAAATAACTTCATAATACAATTTTGTACAACAGCAATGGAAGAGACTATTGCAATAATAACGAGAAATAAATATACATAGGAGTTGCAGAGAGTAGCCCCCGTATACCGCTTCTAATTATCTTTAACATGTGAATTCCCGTGAAGACTGCATCGACGACATCAAGACTGCGTCGTCGATATACCCCTCGCTGATCACCGGTTGTGCAACACAGTCGATATGTCACATCTCGTCACGCTGGATTCTAATTAAATGGGAGGGGAAGGGAAGAATCCATCAGACAGCGTGTTGACTATGGGAGTTCCAGCTGTGGTGGAGTTTCCTCTACCTCTGCTTCTGATTTATAACTGTATATCCGCTTATCGCAGAAACCGGGCCATACTGACGTAGTTCGTAGTCGACAGGTACCGAAACAGGCCTGTGACAGACGTAGATTGGGAAATTTCTGCTCTGATCAAGTCCGGGAGAAGTTTGCATCGTTGTCTGTCACAACGCGAACAGCCTAGTATCATATGGTTGAGATATACTTCTCAGTACGCAGATGGCAGAACTTTGATCGTATAAAGATACGAAGGATAACAGCATGACCAAACCGAATCCCCGATATAGTAGTGGTGTGCTGTCTATCAATCTTTGTTTGTGAGAACCACAGCCAAGTGACTGTCCCATCCTCGTCGAACGAGAGCTGTGTGTACGAGTGTATACACCGAAGGGCCAAAGAAACTGGTCCATCTGCCTTATATCATGTAGGACCCCCACGCGAGCACACAGAAGTGTCGCAACACAACGGGACATGGACTCAACTAATGTCTGAAGTATGCTGGAGGGAACTAACACCATGAATACTGCAGAGCTTTCCACAAATCCGTAAGAATACGTGAGGGTGGAGGTCTCTTCTGAACAGCACGTTGCAAGGAATCCCAGGTACGCTCAATAACGTCCATTTCTGGGGAGTTTGGTGACCAGCGGAATTGATTACGCTCAGAAGAGTGTTCTTGTAGCCACTCTGTAGCAATTCTTGACGTGTGAGGTGTCGCATAGTCCTGCTGGAATCACCCAAGTCCGCCGGAATGCACAATGGAGATGAATGGATGCAGGTGACCAGACACGATATTTACGTTCGTTTCACCTGTCCGAGTCGTATCTAGACACATCAATTGTCCCATGTCACTCCAATTGCACACACCCCACACCATTATACAGCCTCCACCAGCTTGAACAGTCACCTACTAACATGCAGGGTCCATGGATTCATGAGGTTGTCTCCATACCTGTACACGTCCATCTGCTCGATACAATTTGAACCGACACTCGTCCGACCAGACAACACGTTCTAGTCATCGACAGTCAAATTTCAGTGTTGACTGGCCCAGACGAGGCGTAAAGCTTTGTGTCGTGCAGTCATTAAGGGTAGACGAGTGAAACTTCGGTTCCGAAAGCCCATATCGTTCATGTTTCGTTGAATGGTTTGTGCGCTGACACTTGTTGATGGCCCAGCATTGAAATCTGCAGCAATTTCCTGAAGGGTTGTACTTCTGTCAAGTTGAACGATTCTCTTCCGTCGCCGCTGATCGCGTTCTTACAGGATCTTTTTCCGGCCGCAGCGATGTCGGATATACACGTTTTACCGGATTCCTGATATTCACGGTACACTCGTGAAATTATTGTACGGGAAAATCCACACTTTATTGCTACCTCGGAGATGCGGTGTCCCATCGCTCGTGCGCCGCCCATATCACCACGTTGAAACTCATTTAAACCTTGATAACCTGCCATTGTAGCAGCAGTAACAGACCTAACAATTGCGCCAGACACATGTTGTCTTATATAGGCGTTGCCGACCGCAGCGCCGTATTCTGCTTGTTTACATATCTCCGTATTTGAATACACATTCCTGTACCAGTTTGTTTAGCGCTTTCGTGTATATCCCTGTATGTATGTATGTATCTATTACGTTTTATGCGGAATGCTCGGCCGTATTGCACGATGTTTCCTTTCGACTGTTATCAGAGCTGTCATATCTGTGACAGTTTTCCGCTGTGGCGAGCGGTTCTAGGCGCTTCAGTCCGGAACCGCGCTGCTACTACGGTCGCAGGCTCTAACCCTGCGTCGGGCATGGACGTGTGTGACGTCCTTAGGTTAGTTAGGTTTATGTGGTTCTCAATCTAGGGGACTGATGACCTCAGATTTTAAGTCCCATAGTGCTTAGAGCCATCTGAACTATTTGCGAACGTTTTCGAAAAATCTGCTTATTTAAAATTCGCATGCGGTCAACATTTGAAGTGCAGTTGGTCATCAGTGATAGTATATTTCGCGAGGTGTTTCACCAACTTGTTATATGAGATACCAGAGTCACTTTCCATCCACAATAACTGGATACCTTTACGGTGACACTTACACCGGCAGAGTAATTTAAGTACATGAAACGCATGGTGCTTAGTTTGGGAGTAAAGTTAGTGCTACTCAGTGACCGAATGAAGTAGTGGAATGACTGCGCAAAGCGCCGCCAGTAATGTAGAGGCGGGCACTGTGCAAGAGGCTGTTCCACCGCACAAGCGAGCCTTCGCCACCGAGCTGACAGCGGTGGCCTGTTCACAGTAAATAAGTCGTTTCAAACGAAACGGCCGCGAAAATCAAGCTGGACGTGTTGTGTCAGCTGCGTCTCTCCTGCCGCAAGCAGTGCCCGTTTCTCAGGCGGCGCGCCCTACCTGCTACCGAGTGCTGGCAGCCACCCAGCGTGCGTCAGATCGCACCTGTTGGCCGGCTGTTCGCGTCCAGCAGCGAAAGCCGCCGCATTCCCATTCCGCGGCATTCCAGGACAGCCGTGCGCTGTCCAGCCAGGGTCTCTGACCGCCAGCCGCCAACAGCCGACAGCTCCCGGAGTCCTCGCCGGCCGAGGCTGCCGTCTGACACAATGCGAGGCACTTGCAAACGTCGGACTACCTGCCGGTGGTCAGTCGTAAACCAGTGAAAGGTGTTAGGCCGACTGGTTAGTTCCACTTTTGAGCACGACATTTCAACGATCGACCGCGTCGTCGTCTTCAGATGCTGCGAGCTGTGTTATTAAGCATATTGTCTGACTGCACTCCCCAACTGGACTAAATTATTGTGGGCACCCGCTACGCTCTTTGATGTTCATCAGTTTTTCGAAGTTCACACTGTTACACCTGAGTCGAAACAAGGACCCGGGAGTGGACAACATTCCATTAGAACTACTGACAGCCTTGGGAGAGCCAGTCCTGACAAAACTCTACCATCTGGTGAGCAAGATATATGAGACAGGCGAAATACCCTCAGACTTCAAGAAGAATATAATATTTCCAATCCCAAAGAAAACTGGTGTTGGCAGATGTCAAAATTACCGAACTATCAGTTTAATAAATCATTACTGCAAAATACTAACGCTAATTCCTTACAGACGAATGGGAAAACTGGTAGAAGCCGACCTCGGGGAAGATCAGTTTGGATTCCGTAGAAATACTGGAACACTTGAGGCAATACTGAACCTACGACTTATGTTAGAAGATAGATTAAGGAAAGGCAAACCTACGTTTCTAGCATTTGTAGACTTAGAGAAAGCTTTTGACAATGTTGACTGGAATACTCTCTTTCAAATTCTGAAGATGGCAGGGATAAAACACAGGGAGCGAAAGGCTATTTACAATTTGTACAGAAACCAGATGGGAGTTATAAGAGTCGAGGGACATGAAACGGAAGCAGTGGTTGGGAAGGGAGTGAGACAGGGTTGTAGCCTATGGTTCAAATGGCTCTGAGCATTATGGGACTTAACTGCTAAGGTCATCAGTCCTCTAGAACTTAGAACTACTTAAACCTAACTAACCTAAGGACATCACACACATCCATGCCCGAGGCAGGATTCGAACCTGCGATCGTAGCGGTCGCGCGGTTCCGGACTGTAGCGCCTAGAACCGCTCGGCCACTCCGGCCGGCGTTGTAGCCTATCCCTGATGTTATTCAATCTGTATATTGAGCAAGCAGTAAACGAAAAGAAAGAAAAATTCGGAGTAGGAATTAAAATTCGTGGAGAAGAAATAAAAACATTGAGAATGAGATTTTCACTCTGCAGCGGAGTGTGCGCTGATATGAAACTTCCTGACAGTTTTAATCTGCCAGGAAGTTTCAAAAACTTTGAGGTTCGCCGACGACACTGTAATTCTGTTAGAGACAGCAAAGGACTTGCAAGAGCAGTCGAACGGAATGGACAGTGTCTTGAAAGGAGGATATAAGATGAACATCAACAAAACCAAAACGAGGATAATGGAATGTAGTCGAATGAAGTCGGGTGATAATGAGAGAATTAGATTAAGAAATGAGACACTTAAAGTAGTAAAGGAGTTTTGCTATTTGGGGAGCAAAATAACTGATGGTCGAAGTAGAGAGGATATAAAATGTAGACGGGCAATGGCAAGGAAAGCGTTTCTGCAGAAGAGAAATTTGTTAACATAGAGTAAAGATTTAAATGTCAGGATGTCGTTTCTGAAAGTATTTGTATGGAGTGTAGCCATGTATGGAAGTGAAACATGGACGATAAATAGTTTAGACAAGAAGAGAATAGAAACTTTCGAAGTGTGGTGCTACAGAAGAATGCTGAAGATTAGATGGGTAGATCACATAACTAATGAGGAGGTATTGAATAGAATTGGGGAGAAGAGAAGTTTGTGGCACAACTTGACTAGAAGAAGGGATCGGTTGGTAGGACATGTTATAAGGCATCAAGGGATCACCAATTTAGTATGTGAGAGCAGCGTGGAGGGTAAAAGTCGTAGAGGTGCTGGTTCTCATTCAAACTGATTTTGACAGTGTAGCAGAACAGAGAATCAGTTCAGTCCACAAACAGTCATTTCTGATTAAATCCGCGGAACAATGCGTTGCGTAATTGGTATCAAACGCCGCACATCGCTAAGAGTGGGTGGATTCTCGCCACGGCTGCGTTGGTGACGAGGACGAGACGGCTTCGTGACACGGTGGAAAGGAACGTTTCAGCTGTATCCAAAAAAAAAAAAAAAAAAAAAAAAAAAAAAAAAAAAAAAAAAAAAAGTTTAGTATTGGGACTGAACATCTGAGGTCATAAGTCCGCTAGACTTAGAATTACTTAAACCTAACTGACCTAAGGACATCACACACATCCTGCCCGAGGCAGGATTCGAACCTGCGACCGTAGCAGTCGCGCAGTTCCGGACTGAGCGCCTAGAACCGCGAGACCACCGCGGCCGGCTCATCGAGTAGTCCCCTGTTCGATATTTCAGAGGAATACAATGTTGCGAATGGCGTTTCCAGTTAGAAGCTATGAAATACTGGGCTGCCCTGCCCTTGCAGCATGGAGATGGGGTCCCATGTGCCATTGGATACTCAAGAGTCATTGAGTAGCACGTCGTAAATTACGATTGTGTATCCATTTCTGTTCTTTCATTTACAGCGCCATCTGCGGCGAAAGGAAGAAAATGCGTCATACAAAATGTATATAGATTTTGTCGTAGAATCGTAACCTACAACAAAAGACGCGAGTTCTCACTGAACATTCCAAAGCTGCAGGGTGGGGTGGGCGGTCGAGCGTGATATCATTGTATGTCCCCCATCGAGACAGAACATCGGAATTATAACTTTTTTTGATGTGATGCGTAGTTTTCTTAATATTTCAACGTCTTCAGTTCAAACATTATCCGGTATACATGGTGTCTGAGAAAGAATGGTCAATATTCAGGGATACGATAGGAACGTAAAAAACTTCGTATGTACGTCTGTTCTATTCTGAATGCTTTTCGGGATACCTCACGTGACATGTGCACTTTTCTTACGCTAGTCTTTGATATTTTTTTCCGGCTCAACCTGCCTCCTGGCTTTTTTCCTCAGGATGTCTTTCTGCTATGGAACTAGCCCATAGAGCGAGGAACTGTCCGCAGTATGTTGTGGGAGAAGTAGCGCGAGGGACGGAGAGTGCATCAGAGAGAAGCATCGGGTAACTGCGTTTGAAGTCGCGCTCGCAAGAACGCCACATGTCTACTCTAATGAAGAATATACTGATACGGTGTATGTTTACCGCTTCTGCGATGGTAGTGCTCCTGCTGGTGTCGAAGAACACCGTCGGCATTTTCCGACACGTCTAATTCCCGATAGCAGCGTTTTTGCCAGAGTTCTGATCACACTGCGTGGGACAGGAATTCTTGCAAGTTCCAAATTACCTTCTGGACATTTAAGTCAACGCCCTGTGCTCGAACAGCAACACATTGTTGAAATGTTGCAGCGTAGTCCTACTACGGCGACTTTCTGCATGTACCAGTGTCCCAACAAGACATGTATGGCGAACATTGCATGCGAAAAACACGTACCCATTTCACAGACAGTGCGTCCAGAATCTTCACATTTATGCCAATCCCACATGGCTTCAATTCTGTCACTGGCTAAATGACGATTATCATTTGCTTCCATTAATGTTATTCACTGATGAAGGCACGTTTACGCGGAGTGGAATCAACAACATATGTAATAATTATCGGTACTACCAGGAAAATCCATATGCTATAGTGGAAACCGATTTTCGAGTTCGTTTTCCGATCACTGTTTGGTGAGCCATGATCGAAAACATTTTTCCAATTCCGTTCGTTACAGAAAAGCGAATGGCGGGAGCGAATTACATTTTTTTTTCATTTTTTAAAGTTTTTTTAAGTCGCTAGATGAACACCTTACTTACGTTTTTTTGGCCACGTGGAGTGAAATGTACATCTAGCATGACGGAGGCGCTCCATATCTTACCAGACGTGCAGACGTGTAAGGAACCATCTCAAACCTACTTAGCCTAATTGCCGGGTTGGTCGTGGTAGTAAAGTTAACTGGCCATCATGATCGGCAGACCATACGCGATTAGATTTTTGTTCAAGGGGTTGCATGAAGCCTGAGGTGTATAAATCAAAGGTGGATAAGCGATGTGAATTTCTTGGTCGCATCATGGACGCTTCTACCCTCATTAGCGAACGTGCGGAGGCACTCAGACAAGCGACACAACTTGTTCTCCCAAAAATGCACAGATACAGAATGAAGTTGAAGGTCAGCTGTTCGAACATCTGTTGTGAACTGTACAACAGCTGTAATGTGACGCCGGCCGCGGTGGTCTCGCGGTTCTAGGCGCGCAGTCCGGAACCGTGCGACTGCTACGGTCGCGGGTTCGAATCCTGCCTCGGGCATGGATGTGTGTGATGTCCTTAGGTTAGTTAGGTTTGAGTAGTTCTAAGTTCTAGGGGACTAATGACCACAGCAGTTGAGTCCCATAGTGCTCAGAGCCATTTGAACCATTTTTTAATGTGACGTGTACGATAATTCTTAGAGCTGAAAGTGTTAAAAATACGTATCTTTCAATTGATATTTTGTGAAAAGCCTGTTGTTAGTAATACTGACTGTTACACATGTGTAAACCTGACAATGCACTGAATAATACAGAAAATAAATATCAGTGTACATTAAACATGTTTTCCCTCGGAAATCGTTCAGAATATGCCATATTGCCATATGAAGTCTTTTGCTTCAAATTACCGTTCCTGTGTTTCGCCTGCTTAGCTGAGTGGTACCGTGCTTGCCTACTACGCGGTGGGTCCGGATTCGAAGAAGGACCAGGTAGGAGATTTTCTCCGCTCGTGGACTGGCTGCCGTGTTGTTCTCATCAACATCATCACCAACACGCAAGTCGACCAATGCGACGTCACTTGGAATAAGACTTGCTACCCGGCGGCCGATCCTCTCACTGCCATCAGTGCCACACGATCATTCCATTTCATCGTTCCTGTCATATCCCTCTGGGACACACCGTATAACACATCAGCCGACGAAACGAAAGCCACAAGTAAAACTGCAAAAACTAACCGCTGTCGAAACGAAGAAGTCGCAACAAGCTATACTGCTTAACGGCCGGTGGAAGAAGAAATATGAATGACTGAAACAATTTTTCATTTATAGAAGTAAGTCATTTACTCGCAACACTAGTGAGGTATCTTAAGTACACTCATTTACTTTGATCTAGATTCGAACTCTCAAGTCTAATACCCGGATTCTTCATTCACAAAGATTCCCACTTCAGAAAGAATCTATTGCGTGGTATTGGGACGAGAAATGGATAGTATGTGTTTTTTGGAGAATTGCTTCCTGTTGAGGCCGTGCTGCTTGCCCAGTGTCTGATGTCTGATAGGAACGGCAAACTTCCTGGGGGTCACTCATCAAGAGGCCTCTGCTGCCTGGCGACGACAAACTTCCTCTGTGGAGCCAGAGCCAAGTCACACTGCAGAGCGATACCACAGGGGGCAGAGTGTGAGCCGAAGCTCACAGTCGTAAGAACAGAGTTTATTTAGAGAGAAAAGCAAAACACAGCAACGGCACGTCTGACATGACAACGCGCAACTGCTCTCCAGTTGTCGGAACAAAATAGAAACGGTCGGTTTAAACATTGTAAGATATTTTTATATACAGGGTGAACCAGAACTCGACCGCCAAATTTCTGAGATGGTTCTCTGGTGGCTCGTCACACATTAACGGAGCGTTACAAATTAATTAAATTTCGTTTGATTTCTTACGCCTTGTATTGGCTTTGCAGTAAAAATATATCCACAACAGTGCAAATGTGGACGGTATACACCACGTGCCTTTATTTAGAAGCAAAATAGTTCCGTTCGCTGACGGTGCTTGGTGTTGAAAACAGTAATACCCATTTCACTTTCGATACTCAAGCTTGCATTCAGTACCGCTCGGTTCTGACTTCGTCTCGTTTTCCTGGCAGTCTTAGTTGTAGATTAACAGTGACTGTGCGTTGTGTATTGAAGCGGCGACCTAAAAACGACGGAGAGGCTTCGTTCACACCGAAGACGTCTGTGGTTCACAACCCCACAACAGGCCACAGTGGACCCCCCCCCCCCCCCCCCCCCCACCCCATCCCGGGAACGTCTCATACCAGACGAGTGTAACCTCAAATGTTTGCATGGAAGAGAAATTATGAATTATGGTGTACGAGTGTAAGGGGAACCAGCCCGCATTCGCCGAGGCCTTAAAAACCATCCACAGGCTGGCCGGAACACCGGACCTCGACCTAATCTGCCGGGCGGATTCGTGCCGGGGCCGGCACGCCTTCCCGCTTGGGAAGCAGCGTGTTAGACCGCGCGGCATGGAAATTTCTGAAGAGCAGTTCGACGAGATGCACCTCGTACATACGTTCCTGAATGCAACGGAAGGGTGGCGCGGTAACGCTATGCCCAGCTGTTCCCTTAGCGATGGCAAGCCCACGACGGTAGTTTTGCACCTGTCGTTGTAGCCTGTCCCCGATGTTGTTCAATCTGTATATTGAGCAAGCAGTAAAGGAAACAAAAGAAAAATTCGGAGTAGGTATTAAAATTCATGGAGAAGAAATAAAAACTTTGAGGTTCGCCGATGACATTGTAATTCTGTCAGAGACAGCAAAGGACTTGGAAGAGCAGTTGAATGGAATGGACAGTGTCTTGAAAGGAGGATATAAGATGAACATCAACAAAAGCAAAACAAGAATAATGGAATGTAGTCTAATTAAGTCGGGTGATGCTGAGGGAATTAGATTAGGAAATGAGGCACTTAAAGTAGTAAAGGAGTTTTGCTATTTGGGGAGCAAAATAACTGATGATGGTCGAAGTAGAGAGGATATAAAATGTAGGCTGGCAATGGCAAGGAAAGCGTTTCTGAAGAAGAGAAATTTGTTAACATCGAGTATAGATTTCAGTGTTAGGAATTCGTTTCTGAAAGTATTTGTGTGGAGTGTAGCCATGTATGGAAGTGAAACATGGACGATAAATAGTTTGGACAAGAAGAGAATAGAAGCTTTCGAAATGTGGTGCTACAGAAGAATGCTGAAGATTAGATGGGTAGATCACATAACTAATGAGGAAGTATTGAATAGGATTGGGGAGAAGAGAAGTTTGTGGCACAACTTGACCAGAAGAAGGGATCGGTTGGTAGGACATGTTCTGAGGCATCAAGGGATCACCAATTTAGTATTGGAGGGCAGCGTGGAGGGTAAAAATCGTAGGGGGAGACCAAGAGATGAATACACTAAGCAGATTCAGAAGGATGTAGGTTGCAGTAGGTACTGGGAGATGAAAAAGCTTGCACAGGATAGAGTAGCATGGAGAGCTGCATCAAACCAGTCTCAGGACTGAAGACCACAACAACAACAACATATGCATTTTCGCACGAATACCCGCATCCTTCCGTCTTACTACGCTTTGGTGGTAGCGTATTACAGGCTTTTTAACTGTTGTGAGATTAATTTCAAAGAAATGAAGATAAGAGAAAAATGCTTTCCTTTCCTTCCCGCGGTAGACCTCTATGAGCTCGTAAGGCATGCCTGACAGAACGACAGGTATATATATATACGTGGTATATGCTTATTGAGCCTGGTTCGTGCGCTGCTGTTTCCGTCCAAATAGCGCTCAAGATTCCAACCACGCACGGGACATTTTGTGCTTTGATACTCAACTTCCATCTCCGTCACACCAAGCTTGCGCAAAACCGTGCCTTCCTTATAGTGATGAAAGCGTAGAACGTGTGCGCAAAGTTGTTGAGCAGAAGCACCAGCCGTGTGGATCTCGCGTAACAGGTGCAGAGCTTCCGGATGTACGAGGCGTGCCTGAGGAACAGTGCGTCAGCAGCCGCGTGAGACTGCTACAGTGCTGCTGCCTAGCGGACGAGGACCGCCGTAAGCCTCTTAGCGCCGGGAATACTCGGTGCCGGCTTCCCGTTCGGTTGCCGAGCAACACAGGCGCCCGTTGAATGCTGTCCCAAGTGCCGCCGCGTTTCTGTTTGAATTTAGTAACTGTGAGTCTCAGACTGGAAGCCGGAGAGCTGTGGAGCACTGTTTCGCCACGTATCTTCTCGTGTTTGTTCTCTCCAGAAACGTTTTAGCACAATACGGGAGTCGATGAAGTGTACTTAGACTTCTCAATCAGTTTCCACTCCTATGCATCGAAAAAGACTTACAGAAGGGGTTCCAGCAGCAAGATACAATCAGATACTTCAGCTGCGATCTCTCAACTCAAGATATGCGCAATTTTGCTCGTTTTTCATTTTAGTACTAACGGTCTCTTCGAAGTAGATGACAGATAAAACAGTACCGTTACATTTTGTAATTTTCACTTCAAAAAAATTTGGCGTCGTTTATCGCTGGAGATATCTACGTGGACAAGTGTCAGATAGGCGGAAACGGTTGATACAGGGTAAGAAGTCTCACATGCCAACTTAAACTGGAGTGAAATTCGAGAGTGTTTCACTCATCATCAGAAATACTTGACATATAAATAATAACATAATCTTAAACTTCAGCTTAATGTATCTAATGGTACTATAAAGCAAAATAAATGGTGTCTCAGGAGAAATAGTCACTATTCAGGGATACGACAGGGACGGACATTTAAAGCAAAAAACGTCCTACTCCTAATTGTTTCTAAGATAGAATACATTTAATGTACAGTTTTGTTGGGCTACTGTCGAGTATGTACAATTCTTACCCACTCAACCTCTTCGAAAAGCAACACAACATGTTAATCTAGGAGTAAACAAATGAATTGAAATTGGCGCTAGGATGTTCGATCATTTATTGTGACCCATACAACAGCTACAATGTCAATTGTACGATAATGCTTACAGGTTTTTACAAATACGTATCTTTCAGTTGATAGTTTCTAAACCACGTGCTGTAATGTTTACTAACAGTTGTACATGTGTAAATCCCACAACGTACTGAATAATACTGATAATACATAACAGTGTATAATCACTGTGTTCTATCTCGGAAACTATTCGCAAAGGGGCATATGTTCATACCAAGTTTTTCTGCTTCGAATTAGCGTTCCTTTCTTACCCATGAATATCGACCATCCCTTCCGGGACACTCTGTAACTCATTGCCGGCAAGGAGAAGTCATGAAATTCATCTTCGTTTGCGTCCCTACTAGATCTCCTTCCACATTTTACAGCTCTCAGTCTGTGTGGTATTAGGGTACTATACAAATGTATTTGAGAATGCTCATTACGATACGTATATAATAAAAACTACAAAATATCGTGTTTTTATCTTTTTTAAAAGTGGATTTGTGAATTTTTTGTCATTACGCTGTTTCTACTACGTAACACATACATGACATTGCATCATGTTCAATGTGGTGTTATGTCCAGTACTGCTTTGTCCATTTAACACATCTCACATGTACTCACGATGCAGTTCTACATAACATTCTTTTCTCCAACACTGTATTGTGGACTTTCGATTGTTAACAGATTTTCGGCTTGTGGTGGTCGAAAAATTCACTATAACGAAAAACCAGTCCAAAGCTGCAAATTTTACTTTTTTTTATTCACTCGATGACTAATTTCGGGCCGACACCCATTTTCAAATCATCGCAACATCGTCAAAAATAGTATTTCTGAAGATGTGAAAACCAAGGCCAATATGTGCGACGAACAGCTACAGCGCATACAGACTTGCAACTTTAGACTGGTTTTTCGTTGTACTGATTTACAGAAGTTGCTGACCCATAGCTACTTTAGCATGCTGGAAATTGGCAGAAAATTTCAGTGCTTTGCAACGTGACACGACGTGTGGTTCCAAATGATCGAATGGTCATTTATGAAAATACATATGATAATAATTACTTAACTGAAATAAAATGGTAGCGATTTAGTTAGCGTAACCAACCATCAGAACACAGTTTTAGACAAGAATTTGATCCCATCAAGATCTCATCTCTACGTATATCATCTTATCGCAGACAATTATTCAAAAAGGAACGATAATATGTAGTTATTACAGTAATAGGGCATAACGGCTCGTCGGCGACGAGGTTGTTAGAAACGAAACATGACAAATATATTGAATAAATGGAGCCATATGTGATTCCTGTTTTATAAATTAATGGAAAAATTGTAGGAAAGCAAGCGGAACAAACATTACATTTATTTGTTAGTGCTGTTGCGATAAAGCCCGACAGTACTGTCAATCTAAGGCAATATTACTAATGGAACGACACTTTTCTTATAGGAGAAACGGTACACAATTTTCGAAATTGAGGGCTGCATCCTGTTTAGCAGGTTGTTTCAGAAGTTGCCACTTAGGCTGAACCTCACCTCGTTGCAGGATTCTGAAATATTTTCGGGACTATGACGCATTGTACTTGTATTTGTCGATTCTGCGTTAAAATTATATCTCCAGATCCGCTATATGTCCGTTCTATGTAATTGTAAGACTCCTGTAATGTCACATCTGTCGACGGGAGGATGATGGTGTGGGACTGCAGCTAAAGAACGCGCGTGTTTTATAACACGTGTCACTGACGTATTTAGCGGGTATGTTTATCTATATGTTGTTCTAACACGTGGTACCCGGGAAACAGTTCCAATTCATTGAGTAACACGACGCAATTCAAAGCATATTCGCACAAAGCACTGTCCTCGTAAAGTTCAAATCTGATATTGAGCACATGCGCTGTTTCTAGGGCCATACCGACATCCGAATCTTGCAAGCACCAAACCTGAGTGCATCTAGGAATGAAAGCACAGTGAAAAGTTCACAGTTTAGTCAGAAGGAATTACTGTCTTCCTACACTTTACAGTGATGCAGTGCACGTATTAAACAGTTTGATAGTGTACCCACACAAGACGCACAACCCACTACCAGTGGAGCAATGGCAACCCTTGGTTTTTCAGTTTTAGAACTCGAAACAGACGACTTTCGTACAGCAGAAATACATTGAAATTGAAAATTTGTTTTCAGATAGATGTTGTTTTTGTGATTTTCAGTCCGAGTACCTGTCTAATGCGACTCTCCACGTTATTCTATCCCCTGCAAGTCTCTTCATCTCCTAATAACTACTGCAACCAAGAACCTCATTACTGTGCTCGTCTCTTGATCACCGTCAGAAGTTTTTACCCCTCCCTCACATTTCCCACCAATAACAAACTGACGATTCCTTGATGTTATAGAATGTGTTATGTGAACCGATTCCTGCGTTTAGCCAAGCCATACCATCAATTTCTGTTCTTCTCTATTCTATTCAGTATCTCCTCCTTAGTCATGCGATATACTTATGTAACCTTCAGAATTCTTCTGTATCACCACATTTCAAAAACTTCTATTCTGTTCTTGTCTGAAATGCTTCATTACCGTAGAAGACTACACTCCAGAAGACTTCACTCCAGAAGAATGCTTTGCATTCGACATAAACAAATTTGTCTTCTTCAGAAACGCCATTCTACATTTTATATCCTCTCCGCTTTGGCCATCATAAGTTATTTTACTACCGAAACAACAAAACTCATCTACTACTTTTAGTGTCTCATTTCTTAATCTAATTTCCTTAGCGTCGTCTGATTTATTTCGACTATAATCCAGTACCATTGTTTTGCTCATCTGGTATCCTCCTTTCGAGACACTGTCCATTCTGTTCAGCTGCACATACAAGTCGTTCGTTGCCTCTGATGGAATTACAACGTCATCAGCAAACTGAAAAGTTTCTATTTCTCCTCCCGGAACTTCCATTTCTTTCCCAAGTTTCCCTTTCGTTCCTTTTACTTCTTGCTCAACCACTGTTTCACTTCTATGTCCTTCGATTCTTATAACTACCGCCTAGTTTCTGTACAAGTTCTAACTAGTCTTTCGCTCCCTCTGCTTGCTTCAGAAATTTAAAGAGTGTATGCCAGTCAACATTATCAAAAGCTTTCTACAAGTTCTATAAACGTAGGTTTGCATTTTTTTTTAATGTGCTGAAGTTTATTAGTAAATCTATAAGCAGAGTATGTCTATGTGTGTATGTCCAGGATATACTCGCAAACCCCTGGATTGATTTCAGCCAAATTTCGCACAGAAACATTAAGTGTCACAAGTATCAACAGTATGGGGCTATAACCTCCTGCCTCCAACAGGAGTGGAGATATTGGCAGAAACGTGTTTTTTTTCATTTTCTGGTGTATAGACTGCACTGCAAGACAGACATGTTGCATGGGAACAGTATTGGTCTACTAAATCAACCTGCTTTGCAGGGCAGCCTAAATCTCAGTGTCCAAAAATAGGGTTTCCAAACCCCGACATGTAACTTGCCCTGCATGACAATTGTGTTATGGCAACAGTATCGGCCTCCTTTATTGAACTTTATTGCAGGGGTTACAGATCCCAATGGAAATGGCGACGATGTGTTGAGATGGCTTGAGGAGGGGATGGATACAGCTAGAGATAGGACGAAATAGATAGAGAGAGGGAAAGGAGAGAAGCTTGAGGCAGGTGGAAGGTGTAGAGCAGTAGTGGGCAGGTGGAGAAGGAAGAAGGGGAGGTAGAGATGGAAAGAGGTTCAAATGATTCAAATGGCTCTGAGCACTATGGGACGTAGCAGTCGCACGGTTCCAGACTGTAGCAGCTAGAACCGCTCGGCCACCCAGGCCAGCTGGAAAGAGGAGGAAGGAGGATATGATCAGGGGGAGAGGGAAGGAAGATAAGGCCGGAGAGAGAGGGTGGAGGAAATGAACAAAGAGAGGGGAAGGAGGATATGAAGAGAGAGAGAGTAGGGAGGAAGAGGTAGATAGATAGATGTGGGGTGTGGAAGGATGAAGTGGACAGACAGATGGAGGAAGAGGTGGGCATGGAGAGGGAGATGAGGAGGTGTGTGCAGTACGTGTGTCGAACACACACAAGTGAAGCCACAAGGAAAAGGCTAGTATAATTACTAAGATAAAGTAATATTTGCATAAGATCCCTAGAGCCATATCTTGACACTTAAAGTGATCAGCAGGAGGAATGTAAAGATGGAAGAAGGCGTCAAACCTGATATGACACAAGAAAAAATATCATTTGGGACGAAAAGATAGTTAGGATGGGAAGTTGGCACTCGATAGTTAAGAACTTGTTCTTTACGAGAGTACTGAGACTGGCGGTCCGTCCCACCTATTGTGTCCACAGCTAGCGTGAAAGCGTGGGGCGGTGGCGCGCCGGTTCGATACGGCGAGAGCCTTGAGCCCTGCGCCGGCACCTGATGCTCCTAAATCACGGACCCGCCACACCGCGCTGGCCTGCTCGTATAAGGCCGGCCGCGCAGGCGCAGCTTTTGTTCTGCGCCGCTATTACCCACCGGGCCAATAAAGCGGGCCACTATGTATCCCAGGCCGGACCTAATCCACGCGCCTCGCACTCGCCAGGTGCTGCTGCGATCGTGAACACCGAGTGTGGCCGCAGACGGCGTCCCCGCTTTTGGTTTGCGTCGACGTGCCGGCATTAGTGACTACAATGGGCTTTGTTATGTGGAAGGCTCACCCCAACACGGCCGCTTGCGATACTGCATATAAATACCGGACGTACACTGATTAGCCATAACGTTATGACCACTGACCACGGCGAGACTAAATCCCGTGCGGCGGTGTTGTGGGCACATGACACAGTTAGTTAAGTACACTGATGTGAAAAACTTAAGGGTGTAAGAAACATTTGAGGAGCTTAGTGTTTAACGACCCGTTGTTAACGAGGTAATTAGAGATGGAGCACAAGCTCAGGTTAGGGAAGAATGGTGAAGGAAATCGGCCGTGCCCTTTCAAAGAAACGAACCAGCATTTGCCTTGAGCGATTTTGGGAACTTACGGAAAACCTAAATCTGCATGGCCGGATTCGAATTTGAACCGTCGTCCTCCCGAATACGAGTCCAGTGCGCAAATTACTGCACTACTTCGTTTGGTCAGACCAAAACCCCCTAACAGAAGGTCAGATGTTTTCAATAATCAGCTGGAAGGACCTTTATTGGAGACGAGGGCTTTCACTGGCACTTGATCTGCTAACTACTAACCACGTGGCCTAAATTTTTAATCATCAAGTACCATTCAGTAACTTGTTCCTGCTATTCAGTGAAATTCATGAAACTTAATTCTTTGAGACAGGCAGTCTCTGTCCAATGCTGTTCCAATGGATACTATAAATTGCTACTTAGTAAGCAGGCCGAGAGGTTATAGGCGCTTCAGTCCGGAACCGTGCTGCTGCTACGGTCGCAGGTCCGAATCCTGCCTGGGGCATGGATGTGTGTGATGTCCGTAGGTTAGTTAGGTTTAAGTAGTTCTAAGTCTAGGGGACTGATGACCTCAGATATTAAGTCCTATAGTGCTTAGAGCCATTTGAACCATTTGGACTTAGTACGCAGTTGCCGCGTGTCCACCACAATCTAACACCGTCGTCTCGTAGCTGAAGTGTCTATTGTTCCATCAGATGCTGCTGAGAAACGTCACAGCACTCCGTCTGCTCGATTTGCTCCCTGAAACTCTACTCTCCTTTACGCTGCCCCTTTCTGAGCTTTCATACCGTTTTGCATTGATTGTGGGTGCACACGACGCTCTACAATATCTATCAGGATATTCCCTTGGAAGCCTTCCTTGATTTTTGATCGTCTTCATATTTGGCTATTATTCCAACTTCAACCTCAAATTCATCCATTACATGCATCGGAAGATTAGGCGGAACAGAGACAAATGGGGAATTAGTCTAGCGAAGATACATGCCTTAACGAGGGATATATGTAAAATTGTTCATAAATGAGTTTTCTGCCACCAGATAGTTCTCCAGCATGTTAAAAAGATTGTGTCCAATTTTCAGAATGTAACTCGTGCTACAGATGATGTAAAAGCCATCTTGTTTCAACAAATGCTCAGTGCCACGCCCACTTTTCTATACGACACTATCCTTGTTTGCTATATTTTATTATTTCTTGCCATCTGGTAAGACACCTGTAAGGTATTGTGAACTAATTTACTATACCGATAATTATGATTTCTTAAAGAAATGCAGACAGCGCAGAACACAAAACCCGAACGAAACTACTAATAACCTTATTCAGAAGACACGCCCAGAGAAAACTTTTTGCCCTTGTACTATTGTGAAAATTTCCTCATTGGATGCTTATCTGGTGTTCAATAGCGGTAACACTGGAAAAATCAGGACTCTTATGGATTTCGAATTTTGTGCAGGTTGCTTCACTGAAAACCTACTTGCAGAAGTGCAATTTTGAAATGTAAAGACATAGTTGGAGTCGGTGGTTGTTACATAAAATAAACTGTTGATGAGGTACAGCATCCAGCCACAAATTGGTTTCAAATTACTTTATTCAAAACGTACCGTTACCGGTTTTTTTGACAGTCGTGTACTTTGCACATTGCGTATTTGTTTTCATATGCTATGAATCAAAACATGTGGTGCACAGTGAAAATTCGTTTTGTGACGAACAAAAGTGTCTTACAATGGAAAGCAGCGTTTGTGACTGAAAATACAAACATGCTTAAGAATGTATTTCACTGCAAGAAAACTGCCCATGAAAATGCGCCAGATGGACATTTCACGGCAACTCACGGGAAACCAATGTATAACCTGTATTGATGAAAAAAACCATCTGATGACGAGCCGTAAAATATTCGAAACCGGTAACGGTAATTGTTGAATAAAGCAGCCTAAAACCAATTTGTGGCTGGTTGCTGTATACCATCAACTATATGCAGGAGATGGATGTTTCGCGTATTGCTGGTTCTGAAATGTCGGTGAAGGATATTGCAAAAGGGGCGCACCAGAAGGATCGGACTTGAAGAAATGAGCTACCTGAATTCCAAATGTATGGTTATGGCCAACATTTAGTTACTTGTTTCTGGCATAAATGCTAGTAAAACATTTTCTGCTTTTCCCGCAACTTTCAATTTTCATGTATAATGAACATTTCTGCGAAATAAAACTGCTATGCATCACACATATAAATTTTAGAAAAATGTTGCGAGAGTTCTAAGACTGAAAAAAGACCGTTGAAAAACCAGTACGCAGATTTCTTTGTGTGATTATTAAGAAGAACCTCCCACATCTTGAAAGTGATACGTAAAGTAACCTATGAGATCTTCTTCATATGATAGAATGTATTGTAAAACTATTTGCTAACGTTCTGATCAAATTATTTGACAAAAAATTGAAAACAGTCCGGATATATGTTAATAATATGATGACAACATTAGCAAAATTTGGTTCAATTCTCTCTCAAACAATGAAAGTTACATTAGCTTATATGTACTCCTGTATTTTCTTATAGTCGCCCACCAGATGGCGAAATGCGCTGGAATAAGCGGCACTGACAAAGACGGGATTATTATGACCGTGCGTCTATGAACGAACATCTCGAAAACAG
The DNA here is from genome assembly GCF_021461395.2 of Schistocerca americana. Taxonomy (NCBI): domain Eukaryota; kingdom Metazoa; phylum Arthropoda; class Insecta; order Orthoptera; family Acrididae; genus Schistocerca; species Schistocerca americana. Next base: position 236,763,417 of record NC_060126.1, read on the forward strand.
CGAATCTATTCGGCTGTTAACGTGCTGCCGTCGTGAGCATCTACAGAAACTTGCTTGAAGGTCGGTGAAATCACGAGTAAGTGACATGATGCTGAAAATTAATTCCTCATCATAGAAGATGGTGTTCGGAGCCTTTCCCACCCTGAAAAGCAGGATATGCGGCGATCAGTGGCAGATCTCACGACGTATTACATCACTGATACAGGCGCAATTCTTTTGGAGCACACTGTTCGACAGACGCTGTTGAACATTGGCCTGCGCTTTAGACATCACCTATGTCTTCCTGTGTTGATCCAACGACGTCGTCAGTTATGGCTGCAGTGGGCGTAGGTTCATCGATATTGGACTGTGGATCAAACGAATGTAAAAGTCGTGGTTGTACGAATCACATTTCTTATTGCTACCGGTTAATGTTCATTTCCGTTTACGTCGCTGTCCAGGCAAACGGCTGAGAGAGACACACAGCGCCACGGACGCAGGACGGGGACATTCATATGGGTTTCCACGAGGCCTGTGACACAAACAGAAGGCGCCATGACTCAATTATATACGTCAATTTTACCACGGACCACGTCAGTCTCTTCTTTTCATGTGGCTATGTCATCTACTAGCACGATAAATATCGTTATTAAAATGTCAGAAAAGTGCTACGGTGATTCGAGAAGCGTGATACTGGATTCACAATAATAACTTGGCCATCAAATTCAGCTGATTTGAACCAGATGAAACACAATTGGGACGCCAACAGGTGCCAGCTCCGTGCCCACAAACTACCAGTCGGCAGTTTATAGGAACTGTGCGTGCACGAGGGGAATACTATCAGCAATACAACACATAGGTTTTTCTGGAAGCAGGTTGGTTTTATTCGGAATTCCAGTACACCAAATTATTCCCCACACTCCTGGCTACAAAACCATATATACAGGGCTATTACAAATGATTGAAGCGATTTCATAAATTCACTGTAGCTCCATTCATTGACATATGGTCACGACACACTACAGATACGTGGAAAAACTCATAAAGTTTTGTTCGGCTGAAGCCGCACTTCAGGTTTCTGCAGCCAGAGCGCTCGAGAGCGCAGTGAGACAAAATGGCGACAGGAGCCGAGAAAGCGTATGTCGTGCTTGAAATGCACTCACATCAGTCAGTCATAACAGTGCAACGACACTTCAGGACGAAGTTCAACAAAGATCCACCAACTGCTAACTCCATTCGGCGATGGTATGCGCAGTTTAAAGCTTCTGGATGCCTCTGTAAGGGGAAATCAACGGGTCGGCCTGCAGTGAGCGAAGAAACGGTTGAACGCGAGCGGGCAAGTTTCACGCGTAGCCCGCGGAAGTCGGTGAATAAAGCAAGCACGGAGCTAAACGTACCACTGCCGACGGTTTGGAAAATCTTACGGAAAAGGCTAGAGCAGAAGCCTTACCGTTTACAATTGCTACAAGCCCTGACACCCGATGACAGAGTCAAACGCTTTGAATTTTCGGCGCGGTTGCAACAGCTCATGGAAGAGGATGCGTTCAGTGCGAAACTTGTTTTCAGTGATGAAGCAACATTTTTTCTTAATGGTGAAGTGAACAGACACAATGTGCGAATCTGGGCGGTAGAGAATCCTCACGCATTCGTGCAGCAAATTCGCAATTCACCAAAAGTTAACGTGTTTTGTGCACTCTCACGGTTTAAAGTTTACGGCCCCTTTTTCTTTTGCGAAAAAAACGTTACAGGACACGTGTATCTGGACATGCTGGAAAATTGGCCCATGCCACAACTGGAGACCGACAGCGCCGACTTCATCTTTCAACAGGATGGTGCTCCACCGCACTTCCATCATGATGTTCGGCATTTCTTAAACAGCAGATTGGAAAACCGGTGGATCGGTCGTGGTGGAGATCATGATCAACAATTCATGTCGTAGCCTGTACGCTCTCCCGACTTAACCTCATGCGATTTCTTTCTGTGCGGTTATGTGAAAGATTCAGTGTTTAAACCTCCTCTACCAAGAAACATGCCAGAACTGCGAGCTCGCATCAACGATGCTTTCGAACTCATTGATGGGGACATGCTGCGCCGAGTGAGGGAGGAACTTGATTATCGGCTTGATGTCTGCCGAATCACTAAAGGGGCATATATCGAACATTTGTGAATGCCTAAAAAAACTTTTTGAGTTTTTGTGTGTGTGTGCAAAGCATTGTGAAATATCTCAAATAATAAAGTTATTGTAGAGCTGTGAAATCGCTTCAATCATTTGTAATAACCCTGTATTTCAACATAATCTCAGTTCGCTACGCCCGCTTTACGCCATTTTACTGTGAGAGCATGTATTTTCCCGCATCGTGGCACTCTACTAGACGAAGCCGAAGGCAGCGGCTTGCTGCAGCAATAACCTCTGCATCATCCACGTGCCGCTTCCCGCGGAGTGCATCCTTCATTAGGCCAAAAAGATGAAACTCGGAAGGTGCTAGATCTGGGCTGTAGGTTGGATAAGGAAGAACAGCCCAATGAACTTTAGTGAGCATTACCGACAGAGACGTCCAGTTGACCAGTAAGTGTTCGTGGTCCGTCGATAACTCTGATTAACAGTGTACGCAAATTCCAACACTGCTTGCGTCACAACTGTGTGAGGCAGGCCGGCACGCGGGATATCGGGCAGGTGTGCGCGACCTTCACTATTCGACTAGTCGCAAAGATAAGTAAATCTTTTAAACTCATTTGTGTGACTTTGTTACTAATTTATTGGAGTGTGTATTGTGTATTGAACCTGGAACGTAGAAACGACAGAGAGACTTCGCCCCGCCGTAGCCCTCAGTGGTTCACAACCCCACAACAGGCCACAGCAGCCCACCCACAGCCCCACCGCCCCACACCGAACCCAGGGTTATTGTGCGGTTCGGCCCCAGTAATCCCATAACCTTATTCTATCCTCATAAACCTCTATTTTCTATTCACAAATCGTTAATTTGAAGATTTCACAACCCCACAACAGGCCACAGCAGCCCACCCACACCCCCACCACCCCACACCGAACCCAGGGTTATTGTGCGGTTCGGCCCCAGTAATGCCATAACCTTATTCTATCCTCATAAACCTCTATCTTCTATTCACAAATCGTTAATTTGAAGATTTCACAACCCCACAACAGGCCACAGCAGCCCACCCACACCCCCACCACCCCACACCGAACCCAGGGTTATTGTGCGGTTCGGCCCCAGTAATGCCATAACCTTATTCTATCCTCATAAACCTCTATCTTCTATTCACAAATCGTTAATTTGAAGATTTTCATTTCTTAATTACTTTGAAGCCTATAACTATTTGAAGTTGCAATATTATTAATCCTTATTATAAATAAACAGTATCAGCTAAGTATCACATTTTGCACATTTACAATTTCGTATTGTGAAAATGCGACCTGTCTTAGTAACTAGGTGGCAGGTCGTTTGTAAATGGCAGCAGCAAATAAAAAACATATTCATCATGTCTCACCCGCACTCGCATCACACATAAAATTGTTATGAAAATTTACACTCATTATTTCTCAAAGTTTTTGAATTAATTTTTAGTCTGGGGTGTTTAATATTCTTCAATCTAAGTAATTCCAAAGTTTTAATGCCATCCCTTGAGAGGGTGGCATCACAAGTGGTGCAATTACGGCACTTAGCGGGGCCGCGTGTGTTGCGAAGTTGCGGAGCGCGTAATCTGCCGCACAGACTTGCTTTTGAAGGAGGAGAAGAGTGCTGTTACGAAGGTTAGGGTATTTCTGCTGCTGAGTTCAAACAGCAGTATAAATATTAGACTTGCATCCTCCTTCTAGAGTGTTAGGTACTGGTAGGGGAATAATTTTTGATTACCCTTGACGGATGCAGCTTGATATTTGTGGCTTGTAGCTAATTCCAGCGATCTCTCGCTGATTGTGAGGTCAAACTACAGCGAGGCTTTTCTACTATTCATGTGTACTACGTCCAATTTAATTGTGGATGGGGTCAGCCGTTAGCCTTCACACAAACCGCTGATAATATTCAACTATTATTGAAATCCGCAATAATTTTCATATGACGTGAATGGCATGTCTGCAGCTACGTTGTGTATGAACTGCTTCGTAATGAAAAAACATTTTCTGTCAGATAGTTTCTGTATATCTTGAACAACAGCGGCCCTATCGCATTTCCTTTGAGGTGCACCAGACAAAATGGGACCATTAATCTCTTTTAACGTTTCTCCTGATCGGTCAAATTGCGAACAAAAGGGCAAATGGATCATTAGGTTTAAAACCATGAGGAACTTTAATAGCGTGCTCCACAAACTTTCCTTAGTTAGGTAATCGATAATATGCTTGTCTAAGAATTATAGAGAACGGTTTCTCATACCTTAATGCGCGGCATGGGAGTAACCAGTAGGCTGATAAAATTTATGACCCGTAATTAAATTTTATGAAGTGACTTGCTAGCAGATTTGTGAGGCAACCGCGCTAAGACAGGTCATCTATTAATAAAGTTTAGCTACGGGGTGGAAAACGTGCGAATAAACATTCCACTGCCTTCTAAAATAAAACAATATGTAATGTTACATGGAATTGCCAGTTGTTCTCTAGGCAGTAGTATTCAAAAAGTAGTTCCAAGTGTGCATGTTCATATCCGTGGACATTTCTCTTGTTTGCAATCAGATATTCAGCTCTGGCGCTGGTTAAATTGAGGAAACAAATGGATTCAAGCTGTAAATTAGTTCGGAGTCCACGTGAAACTATTAAACTCTGTAACTATGTGATTCGAGTCTGAAGTGGTGGAAAACTAAAAGCCTACCACGTTGTGGTAAGAGTGGCTCTGTGTTATACAAAACAATCCTTAGGTTCATTTTCATGAAGTTGTGCTTGAAAATGAAAGACAAGGTTGCCCAATCTCTTAGTGACGAACAGTGTGGAGCAATGGGTCCCTTTTGAGAGTGAGGGTAGTATACGATGTTTCGACAGGAGATGGCCGTCGCTAACACAACTTCGTCTGATGTTTGATACGATTTGTGCGTATTTCGTTAATTTCGGTGATAACTGTAGGTGCGCCTGACTTGAGAAAGAATATGGTAAAGAAAGGAAAAATTTTTCTCTTATCACACTCAGAATTTGTCGTAACATTGAGTTATTCATTTTCTCAACGGCCCAGAACACCGGCGATATTGTTTGAACAGACACGCAACAAAATCGACGAATCGTTGGTTTCTGCGCTAGTATCCCACATGAAACTAATATTTTTAACAGTAATTTGTCACAAGATTATTTCTCAGGTGATCGGTCTGCATACTTTTCATCAATATACAATTTATAATTGTTTCCGATCCTGGAAACATTCTTTTGTTAATTAACGCCTTCGAAGTATTATAGAATCGAATAAGTAAAATGAAAGATATACGTTTGACTTTAAGCACGTCTCAGAATTAAATTTCTTTTTATTATGCATCTAACCAGATGATTAAAATTCTGTAACAGGCGCAACTGAAATAATCTTCTTCTTGAATGTATAAGGTAGCTTGCATTATCACTCCATCAAAGTTAGTCATTTTTCATAAAACACTTTAACTTGGCTTATTTCCACCAGAGATATGCAAATGTAGACTGGGTAATAAAAAGTCTTAACTCATTTTATGAAAATGAACTTCGTTCGAGAGGGGCCCAGAATAGATTGATTACATTTTTAATCATTTATTTCATTATAACATCATAATGCCCGCAGGAAATGTGGTCCAGCTTAAGACTTCTTGTTGCACCTGATGGCAGTCGAATAACTGGCAACACGATAACTTCGCACCACAAGAAGCATAGACTCGTTCACCTCGGTAGCCGCGCGGTCAGCGCGGCGAATTGTTAACGGAAAGCGCCCGGGGTCAATTCCCAGTTAGCTAGGAGACTTTCTCCGCTCTGACTAGGTGTTGTGTTATGCTTACGTCAGTATCGTCAGAAATGTCACTCCACTGTTGAGATTACATCCAGTAATCCAACTTCCTTGGATCTTCATTTCTAAGTATCCAGCCCGTATCTGAGTTGAAAGTGAAAGCTCGTAACTGTATCTCCTGCTAAGAACAATTTGGTCATCAATGAATTGGCACTACTTTATGTTGTCTTAGATGTTTTTCGGAGCCTCTGAGACTTCATCTTATAGGATTAATAATGTATTCTTCATTTGTGTTTCTCGTTGCTTTATTTATTAAAGTTGCAACTGCTGTAATGTGAAGTCAAATCATTAAGATCGCCTGTGTAGGAGCGTGTTGCTACACGTTTTGAAAACAATACAATAGTCATTCTGTGTGGCAGAATCGACACGTCCTAGGTACTTATAGATATCCAGCGGTGTGTAGCTCTAGATGTCTACGGACCGGGCATGCAATTCCCGTAAATTGGGTTGTCTGTCAGCATGGTGTTGGCGCCCATCAGCGTCTCAGAGGCGTTCCATACGGTTCAGATCAGGTGAATTTGGTGGGCTAGACGTTAATATGAGTTCACTACCACGATTCTAAAACTTTTGTAGAACGATTCTAGTCATGGGACACGATTAGTTATCCTGCTGGAAGATGCCATCATCAACGGGGAAGAAATCACCCACAGCTGTGATTATGTCTTCGATGAGTCCCACGGCTCGATGGAAGCCCAGATGAATATCACTCATAGCATTACACACTGAGGTAACCAAAGTCATGAGATACCTCCTAAGAGCAACTCGCATCTCCTTTTGTCCAGTGTTGTGCTGAAAATCGACTTGGCATGGACTCAACAAGTAGTTAGAAATTCCCTGCAGAAATATTAAGCCATGCTGTCTCTATAGCCGCCCATAATTGTTAAAGTCTTGCCGGTGCAGGATTTAGTGCATGAACTGACTTCTCCAGTATGTCCCATAATAAACATTTCCCGTCAGTGATCGGTTCAGTTGGACCAGAGGACCCAGTCCCTTCCACGTAAACACAGCCCACACAATTACGGAGCCTCCAGCAGCTTGCACAGTGCCTTGTTGACAACTAGGGACAATGACTTCGTGGGATCTTCGCCACACTTGAATCCTACCAACTGAAATCCGTTCTCATATGGCCAGGTGACACTTCCAGTAGTCTAGGGTCCAACCTATGTGGTCACGAGCCATGGAAAGGCGCTGCAGGCGATGTCGTGCTGTTAGCAGTCTCGCGTCGGCCGCCTGCTGCCATAGCCCACTGACGCCAGATTTCGCCATATTATCCTAACGGATACATTCGTCGTATATCCTACATTGATTTCTGCGGTTATTTCAGGCAGTGTTGCTTATCTCTTAGCAATGACAACTCTAGGCAAATGCCGCTAATGTCGGTCGTTAAGTTAAGGCAATAGGCCACTGCGTTGTCCGTGGTGAAAGGTATTGCCTGAAATTTGGTATTTTCAGCACAGTTTTGACGCTATGGATCGGGGGAATGTTGGATTCTCTAACTGTTTTCCGAAATTGAATGTGACTGCGTCTAGCTTCAACTGCCATTCCGCTTTCAGAGGGTGTTAATTTCCGTCGTGCTGCCATAATGACGACGGAAACGTTTTGACGTGAATCACCTGAGTACAAATGACAGCTCCGCCAGTGCACTGCCCTTTTATACGTTGTGTACTTGTTACTCCCGCCATCTGTATAAGTGCATATCGCTATGCCATGACTTTATCGTCACCTCTGTTTACTACTCCCACCAGGCCGAGGGCGCGGTGAATACTTAGAGCAGCTGTACGCCTAGAAGACGACGTATCCGGACACATCCACAGACCCAGTGTGTAATAAGATATACGATTCTTCTGACCACGTGACGCGTTTCTATTTATCCACAGTCCAAACTCATTGATCACCCTGCCCACTACAGACGTCATTGACTATGTCGTTGGGCCAGCATAGGAATATGTAGGGGCCCGTTGCTGAGGAACCCCGTGTTCAGTGCCGTGTAATGGACGGTGTGCTCAGAACCCTTGCTCCTGCACCAGAACCGTATCCTGTCCTCAGATCTGCCACAGGTCTCCGGTCCCCACTTTCTATTATGAGGCAACAGGTGCGCTACAGATCGCAGTCCGACTTATGGTAAAAAGAGGACAAGCGTCTAATATCCAGATTCAGTTTTGAGATGTGGACGTCCATCAGCCTGTCACCTTCTCATTGTGTCACAGTTCTTCAGCCACTTTTCGCAGATGCTCATGAAAGCAGCCCAGCAACTTCTTCATTTCCAAAATGTTCATTACACGTTGCCATTTATCAAAGCTGCTTTCGTCAGTAGATTTCTCATTTGCGGCCCGTATCGTAGCTGTAATGATTGGAAAATCTCTGCACCATTGTTACTTCGCGATGATATTACAGATTTTTGGGCGTGGAGGAGAGGAATAAATACATCAATTTGACGTAAGGGCTCCTATTCTGGAAACGACTGACTCGAAAGGTATAAGCAAAAATCTACCCAAGCTCCGCCTTTGCCTGGTGCAGAGCTCAGGGAAAGGACCCTAATTCCCGAACCCTGATAATGACGAACAGATTCAAATGGTTCTAAGCACTATGTGACTTAACATCTGAAGTCATCCGACCCCTAGACTTAGAACTACCTAAACCTAACTAACCTAAGGACACCACACACATCCATGCTCGAGGCAGGATTCGACCCTGCGACCACAGCAGCCGCGTGGTTCCGGACTGAGGCGCCTAGAACCGCTCGGTCACAGCGGCCGGCTGACGAACAGAACTCCTCACTAAATATTACCCAATACTTTCACATAATTTCTCCTGTTGTTGGAACAGTAAAGGAGCACGTACGTAATGTGACAGAGGCCGAAAATCATAAGTCTGCAGTTCAGTAATAATGACATCCATTTACGTACACAAGTTTCACAGGCTGCAATATTTTCAACAGTTGTTGTGAATGGCGTCCCCCAGCATCAATGCAGAGATGGTATTGTTGAACAAAGTTCTGTCGAACCCGTTCTAGTATTCCTCGTGGCGTTTGAAAAGTGTCGCAAGCACTGAGAATTCTTGAGAGGAGATTGTCTACAGTGTCAACAGATGTCTCGTACACAAGACTTTCCGCATGATCCCACAAGAAGTAATCAAGTGGGGTGTGATCAGGCGAACATGCTGGTCACGAAACAAGACGTCCCCTGCCTATGCACTTCCCAGGGAACGTCTGAGGGAGGTGTTCACGAACCCTCAGTGCAAAGTGAGTTGGGGCTGCATCACGTTGGAACGAAACCCGTTGACGAATGACAAGTCGAATATATTTCAGGAATCACGGTTTTATTTTTCTGATAAATGTACACTGGTGCATTTAAGTCGGGAAAGCAAGAACGGGGCTAGCACATAATCAGTGACTGTGCCTGCCCACATGTTGACAGACAATATGTGTTAATGGCTTTTCACAAATGTAGTGTAGGGAATCTCGTCGGACCAAATATGACTGTTGTGACTATTTAACATTCTGTCCGTGGTAAAACAGGTTTCATCCGAACGATTTTCGCTTATAATCTTCGAGTCGGTCGTTTCTGAACTAGGGTCTCACCTCAGACTGACAGATTAGCCGTTCTCTATCTACCCTGAAAGTTTGTAACATCATCACGGAAGCGCCCTGTATACCTACCTTACCCTGTCACGAGCTCATAATGCCACAAGGTGCTATTTAGTCTCACGGTGGACAGACATCATAGTACACTAGTGGGAAAAGATCGCAGCACCAAACAATAATTAATGTTAAGTAATGAAATTCCTGGAATACATTTGCGTAGGTAACATATTTAAGTGATTAACATTGCAACATCAGAGGTTAATGTAAGCACGCGATAAGCTACTGCAAATTTAAAATGCTGATACATTAAAACCCAGTGTAACCACCAGAATGTTACATGCAGGCGTGGAAACGTGCGTGCATAGTGCTGTTTGAGGATATCGCTGAGGTTGCCGTCAGATGATGTTCCACACATGCTCGACTGGAGGCAGATGTCGTGATCGAGCAGGTCGAGATAACACGTCTACACTCTGTGTAGCATTTTGGGCTACAATAGTGGTACGTGGGTGAGCGTTATCCTGTTGTAAAACACTCCCTGAAATGCTGTTCATGAACAGCAGTACGAGAAGTCGAATCAGCAGACTGAGGTACAAATTGCATTCAGGGCGCGTGAAATAACCACGAGTGTGCTCTTGCTGTCTTGGGAAATCGCTCCCAAGACCATTACTTCCGATGTAGTTCCAGTGTGTCTAGCGCGTAGAAAGGTTGATTGCAAGTCCTCCTAAGCAACACACGGCCATCGCTGTCACTGAGGCAGAACCAGCTTACATCATGAAGAACAACAGATCTTGCCCCTCGCCACCAGTGATCTCTCGCTTTACACCGCTGAAATCGCAAATGGTGGTTCAAAAATGGTTCAAATGGCTCTGAGCACTATGAGACTTAACATGTGAGGTCATCAGTCCCCTAGAACTTAGAACTACTTAAACCTAACTAACCTAAGGACATCACACACAGCCATGCCTGTGGCAGGATTCGAACCTGCGACCTTAGCAGTCGCGCGGTTCCGTACTGAAGCGCCTAGAACCGCTCGGCCAGCGAGTCCGGCGCAAATGGTGGTGGTTTGGAGTCAGTGGAATGCACGCAACAGAACGTCTGGCTGGCAGCTGCCGTAGAAGTGACTGATTTGGAGCCGTTCTGTCACTGTGGTTCCAAGTGCTGCACAAATTGCTGTTGCAGATGCAGTACGATGCGCCGAAGCTATACGTCGAACCCGAGGGTCTCCCCTCTCGGTGGTGCCACCTGGCCGTTCGGACTCTGGTCTTCTTGCCACTGTACATTCTCGTGATCACCGGTGCCAGCAATCATGCACAGTGGCTACATTCCTGCCATGGCTCTCTGCACTATCGCGGAAGGAACATCCAGCTTCTCGTAACCCTATTAGACGACCTCGTTCAAACTCGGTGATAATGCCGTCTCTGTCGTTTTAAAGGCATTCTTGACTAACATCAGCTCACCACATCCAGTATCAAAGGTAACTAGCCCTCACGACCGTTACAGCGTGTATTTCAGGCAAGCCTGACTTTCATTGTCATAGTGGCACTACTAACGCCAGTCTTAAGCGACTGGCGGGAAACTTAAATAGTCATCATCTTTCAGATGCAGAAACGTGCCTACCAAATTTCATTTGTGACGCACAACTCCTTCTTCGTGTTGTAATTTTTTCCGTCAGTGTTTTTGGCTCACTAGTGTAAGTAGTTAACAAAATGGTTCAAATGGCTCTGAGCACGATGGGACTTAACAGCTGTGGTCATCAGTCCCCTAGAACTTAGAACTACTTAAACCTGACTAACCTAAGGACATCACACACATCCATGCTCGAGGCAGGATTCGAACCTGTGACCGTAGCAGTCGCGCGGTTCAGGACTGCGCGCCTAGAACCGCGAGACCACCGCGGCCGGCAGTAGTTAACAGTCGACGGGACATTATACCCTGAATGCTTCGTGCTTGTTTATCTACGAAATACCTGCACAAAAAAAAACAGCAATTTACGTATCGTTGATGACTGATACGCCACGAGCCCGTGTTGTGATCACTGGCACGAGATGCCGAGAGTGCCATGAAGTTCCATTAGGCGAGTGTTCATTTTATTTTGGCCGTCTACTGTGCAGCGTGGGAGCTGATTAGGCGAAGTGGCGCGTTGTGGGGCCAGCGTACAGCGCTCGCGAATGCGCTCGGTTTGCGAGGCTGGAGGGCAGCGGATCCGGCAGGCCGCGCGGTGTGGGAGCGCGGCCCTTTCAGGATGTTTGCGGCGGCCATTACTCGCGCCCGCGAACAAATTTACCGCCGGCCGGAGCTGGCCGCGGCCGCAGTGCAGGAAGCCCGGGAGCCGGCCGCCGTGTTTATGCTGATCTCAAATATTAGCCCCGCGTCCCGACCGGCCCGTCCGTTTTACTTTCCCACCGCTGCGGCAGGCGTACACCTAATCGAGTGCCTGCCCCCGTCGGAGCAGGACAAGTGGCCTGAGAGCGGGCCAGTCCGCTGTCATCGCGACCTCGTGCCGGTGTTTACAGAGGACGAGGCGGAGTCACTGTACGCGCAATTTAAACAACGCTGACTGGCGAAACTGAGTGACAGGCTGGCGCGTCTACTGTCTTTTAGGAGACAGTAACTACCGCAAACTTCATCTCTCAATCTGACATCATCATTTAATGCATGGGTACCTACAATGTTCCAAAACAACGCGCATAAAAACGAGGCCGGCCGAACTGGCCGTACGGTTCTAGGCGCTACAGTCTGGAACCGCGTGACCGCTACGGTCACAGGTTCGAATCCTGCCTCTGGAGTAGATGTGTGTGATGTCCTTAGGTTAGTTACGTTTGAGTAGTTCTAAGTTCTAGGGGACTGATGACCTCAGAAGCTAAGTCCCATAGTGCTCAGAGCCATTTGAACCAAAAAACGAGGCTTTCCGGTTCTCGTACCTCGGATTCTAGTTGGTGGTAAAGAGGTAGGGTCACGTGTTTCGCATATCCGTAGACCTAGGGACCATTTGTGCACCCAACAGATGGCGCGTCTTCTTGTCACTATCTTACAGCACAGGGTCAAAGTACGAATATTACTCACTTGCTCCTGCTTAGGCAGATGGAGCAAATCGGTTGGATCTTTTTTGCATTCTACATAGTCTATTGTGTACTTGATGTGACTTACGGAGGCACCTTTAGTTCATGTTCACTTTCTCGGAGAACACCACGAAGAGGTGATTTTTAGTATATTTTCGCCGTCACCAGAGGACCAAAATGTAGCCGAGGATTCCAAGACGGATACCCACAGCAAATAGCTGAAATTTTTGCTATGTACTCCTAAGATCCCGCTCTCGAAGCCTTGTGTATTTCCTCGTTATGTTTATCCGCTTCTAAAAGAGAGAGGCTCAAAGTTACCCTGTTTCTACACATAAAACCCGGTATGAGGCGAAATCTAAATAATAAATAACCACAGCAAATTGGGAAAATTTTAATGATATATTCTCTACACGTTTATCTAGAAGATCCATCTCTCAGTTTTCAAAAATCTCTATCCGTTATTGAGAAACGCCTCAAAAACTTGTATTTTGCTAAGAAAACTCAGCCATGGTTTCCTAGGTGGCTGTGCACAGAAAATGACTATAATTTTTGCGATGTATTCCTAAGATCCCAATCTCAAAAATCTTTGAAATCTCTCTTCATACATTTATCCGTATTCGAGATGGAGAGGTTCAAAGTTATTCTACTTGTACACGTAAAATCCGTACGCGAAATCCGGCATGAGGCGAAAATGTAGTTTATAAATTGACCTATCACAGATAAATATGCTGTTAAGTGTCTCCGTTATCATCTGGGAACCGCACGTTTTAGTACTGAAGCACATGCATATATTTTTGCACGTTATTATTTCAGTTTTACCTAAGTAAATTATCTACATTTTAGTGACATATTCTACCTTCAGCACCTTTAAAAATGTTCACAAAAATTTTGGCAGGCGAACATATACGCGCTTTTTTATACTGAGAGAGAAGAAGACAGTGGCAGTAGCAAAGAAACAGAAAAGTAATAAGTACTGAAAAGCAATAGTTGTGGTATAGCAAGAGCGAAGAAGACAATGACAGTGTGAGAGAAAAACAGGGACCCAGTGGCAGTTGAGAATGGTTGACAATGAGCAACGCTATGAAAAGTGTGAAGGAGACAACTCCTAATTTTAAACGCATTACAGTGGAGATCGTGGGAGTTCGAAGTGAGTTGCACGTTGAAAAAAGTGTGACGATATCCACAAGCCAAAATATTTATGAAAATTTTCAAAGGAGCTGAAGAAAGTAGAGTGAGAGAGCAGGTACCCCCAAATTTCAGTCAGAGTTTTCTAAATAAACAGGAATATTTTCACATTTTTGTGTTCCGATATGAGCCTTTTTCTGCCAGTTTCTTGATGTTTCTTCCTCTCTGCCTGGCTATGTAGCTAAGTGTTCAGTCTAGGTACATTACTGGCTATTAAAATTGCTACACCACGGAGATGACGTGCTACAGGCGCGAAATTTAACCGACAGGAAGAAGACGCTGTGATATGTAAATGATTAGCTTCTCAGAGCATTCACACAAGGCTGGCGCCGATGGCGACACCTACAACATGCTGACATGAGGAAAGTTTCCAATCAACTTCCCATACACAAACAGCAGTTTACCGAAGTTGCCTGGTGAAACGTTGTTGTGATGCCTCATGTAAGGATGAGAAATGCGTACCATCAAGTTTCCGACTTTTGATAAAGGTCGGATTGTAGCCTATCGCGATTGCGGTTTATCGTATCGCGGGATTGGTGCTCGCGTTGGTCGAGATCCAGCAGAATATGTAATTGGTGGGTTCAGGAGGGTAATACGGAACGCCGTGTTGTATCCCAACGGCCTCGTATCACTAGCAGTCGAGATGACAGGCATCTTATCCGCATAGCTGTAACGGATCGTGCAGCCACTTCTCAATTCTTGAGTCAATAGATGGGGACGTTTACAAGACAACAACCATCTGCACTAACAGTTCGACGACGTTTGCAGCAGCATGGACTATCAGCTCCGAGACCATGGCTGCGGTTACCCTTGCCGCTGCATCACAGACAGGAGTACCTGCGATTGTGTACTCATCGACGAACCTAGATGCACGAATGGCAAAACGTCATTTTTTCGGATGAATCCAGGTTCAGTTTACAGCATCATGATGGTCGCATCTGTGTTTGGCGACATCGCGGTCAACGCACATTGGAAGCGTGTATTCGTCATCGCCATACAGGCGTATCACCCGGCGTGATGGTATGGGGTGCCATTGTTTACACGTCTCGGTCACCTCATGTTCACATTGACGGCACTTTGAACAGTGGACGTTACATTTCAGACGTGTTACGACCCATGGCTCTACCCTTAATTCGGTCCCTGCGCCGGCCGCGGTGGTCTAGCGGTTCTAGGCGCGCAGTCCGGAACCGCGTGACTGCTACGGTCGCAGGTTCGAATCCTGCCTCGGGCATGGATGGGTGTGATGTCCTTAGGTTAGTTAGGTTTAAGTAGTTCTAAGTTCTAGGGGACTGATGACCACAGATGTTAAGTCCCATAGTGCTCAGAGCCAGCCATTTGAGCCTCGATCCCTGCGAAACCCTACATTTCAGCAGGATAATGCACGACCGCATGTTGCAGGTCCTGTACATGCCTTTCGGGATTTAGAAAATGTTCGACTGCTGCCCTGACCAGCACATCCTGCAGATCTCTCACCTATTGAAAACGTCTGGTCAGTGGTGGCTCTTGATGAACGGTGGTATCGTGTTGAAGCTGCATGGACAGCTGTACCTGTGCACGCCATCCAAGCTCTGTTTGACTCAATGCCCAGGCGTATCAAGGCCGTTATTACGGCCAGAGGTGGTTTTTCTGGGTACTGACTTCTCAGGATCTATGCACCCAAATTGCGTGAAATTGTAATCACATGTCAGTTCTAGTATAATATATTTGTCCAATGAATACCCGTTTATCATCTGCATTTCTTCTTGCTGTAGCAATTTTAATGGCCAGTAGTGTAATTGCCATGTGGAGAACCCAGGATAAATTCCGCTATAGTCAGAGATTTCTCCTTGGACTGGAATGGGATCGGATTACCCTCGTGCTGCCAGTTGAGAAGTTGCTAGAATGCTGATTTGTGAAACCAGGTTTGCTAAACCGATTGCCCTGACGCTGCTCTCCCCTGTAACCCCCGCCCTTCCTGCAACTACAAGTCGAATGATTACGTTGTCATTGGCTAAGCATTACACGGCGGTCGGGCCGGATTGAATCGTCTGTGGCCAAACCCGTGGTGCTTTTCTTCGATCTGTGGCCACACAAAACATAAATCTGGGCATATGAAGAGCCTCCCCCCCCCCCCCCCCCCTCAGCAGCCTAACTACTGCGCCGCCTCGTTCGGTGGGGGAAGCGGCACACAGTGATATTGAATGCGACTCAGGAGCGCACAGCGTTAGGGGAGTGACCGACGGGAACGCCGGTGAGCGCGAACAAAGCACTGTGTGCGTGGCTGAACGAATCCCCGGCGGTCCGCGTGGCAGGTGCGTGGGCGGCGCTGGGATGACGGACGGCGAGGCGCTGACGGATCGCCGCCGCTGATGGCCGCTCGTTACACTGATGGATACACAGCCGCGGCGTGCCGCGTACACACCGGGTGGGCGAGAGCGTCCGGCCCTGGTCGCTCCTGGATCGCGTGCCCTTTCCCTTCTGGCGGAACTTGGCGTGGGCCGAGGGCACCACACCCCCACCACTCGAATGGACGAGCTGCTAGATCTAAGATTAAAGTGCACGAAACAGTGTGACAACACTCACCACGATGTTTAAGGATCTCATTTTTGTAGTGGTCGAGTTACTTATAATCGGCCTTGATTGCACAATTTTTATTCATATGACCGGTTTCGGTTCATCTAGAACCATCTTCAGATCTGTAACGATAATGATACTAATTTACTATTTCACGAATGCAACTCTTTTGCATCAGCCGCCACATTTCTGCTGCGTTAGGGCCAGCGACTGTGATCTCTATTCGAAGTTACAGTTCGTTAGATATCAACGGGATAACGCAAGATCACACATAGGCTGTTCAGCTATTGCCTTGGGCAGAATATACCACTGGCGTCTCACCCAATGGAAACAGAAAGTCATAGAGTGCTGTTCAGCTATTGCCCCTGGCCAGAATATACCACTGGCGTCTCACCCGATGGAAACATAAGGTCAGAGGGTGCTGACGGATTGACAAACCATCTCTCAAATCGGACACAGAGTTGGAGTGGCATGGAATGACGCAACAATACCTGGCATTAAGCTCAGTTCGATTCGATGACCTGCCTTGTTAGACCCCTAGTTTCTGCGAGAGATGGCAGAAATTTTCGCATCATTTATATACCCAAATCACCTACAAGTTCAGTGAAGTATTATTACTGCTATGTTGTG
Organism: Schistocerca americana; assembly: GCF_021461395.2. Lineage (NCBI taxonomy): Eukaryota > Metazoa > Arthropoda > Insecta > Orthoptera > Acrididae > Schistocerca > Schistocerca americana. Next base: position 236,780,366 of record NC_060126.1, read on the forward strand.
TACATAGAATTAGGAAAATTTTGTTATTTACTAACATTCATTTTGTTGCAATTTGAGTTTGCCAGTGATGCAAACCCTAAATAGTGGTTAACGCATTACGTGTACCACACGTCATTTCACACGAGGCAAGCCACACTATCAAGATTAGAGACGATGAGAACTGCCTTTACGTTAGAGAGAAAATCGAGACACAGTCGCTGGACTCAGCTGGAGCAAGTCCAATTCCAATGTTGTGGGTGTCTGTTGTATGTTCCGTCACAAGTCCGAGAGTATCCAAGTAAGGCCCGTAAGGAAATACAGCAGTACAACAAACAGAGTAACAGTGGCTCATAACATTTCGAGAGATTTTGCACCACAAGAAAATGAGGGTAGAATTATACTTTGGAAATGAGTCATTTTTACCAATATCTTCCTATGACCTTTTCCGATACTTGTTGTTGTTGTTGTGGTCTTCAGTCCTGAGACTGGTTTGATGCAGCTCTCCATGCTACTCTATCCTGTTCAAGGTTCTTCATCTCGCAGTACTTACTGCAACCTACATCCTTCTGAATCTGCTTAGTGTAGTCATCTCTTTGTCTCCCTCTACGATTTTTACCCTCCACGCTGCCCTCCAATGCTAAATTTGTGATCCCTTGATGCCTCAGAACATGTCCTACCAACCGGTCCCTTCTTTTTGTCAAGTTGTGCCACAAACTCCTCTTCTCCCCAATTCTATTCAATACCTCCTCATTAGTTATGTGATCTACCCATCTAATCCTCAGTATTCTTCTGTAGCACCACATTTCGAAAGCTTCTATTCTCTTCTTGTCCAAACTATTTATCGTCCATGTTCCACTTCCATACATGGCTACACTCCATACAAATACTTTCAGAAACGACTTCCTGACACTTAAATCTATACTCGATGTTAACAAATTTCTCTTCTTCAGAAATGCTTCCCTTGCCATTGCCAGTCTACATTTTATATCCTCTCTACTTCGGCCATCATCAGTTATTTTGCTTCCCAAATAGCAAAACTCCTTTACTACTTTAAGTGTCTCATTTCCTAATCTAATTCCTTCAGCATCACTCGACTTAATTCGACTACATTCCATTATCCTCGTTTTGCGTTTTGCTTTTGTTGATGTTCATCTTATATCCTCCCTTCAATGCACTGTCCATTCCGTTCAACTGCTACTTGCACTTATTAGTTAAGAATATGAGTATAATGTTAAACGTCGGTGGCCGGCCGGAGTGGCCGTGCGGCTCTAGACGCTACAGTCTGGAGCCGAGCGACCGCTACGGTCGCAGGTTCGAATCCTGCCTCGGGTATGGATGTGTGTGATGTCCTTAGGTTAGTTAGGTTTAATTAGTTCTAAGTTCTAGGCGACTGATGACCTCAGACGTTAAGTCGCGTAGTGCTCAGAGCCATTTGAACGTCGGTTGTGCCATTACGTAAGGCGATACCAATAGAGAGCCGATTGGTAGCAGGAGAACACAGGAACAACACATTTTTTCACGTTCCATTCTCCATGGCGGTGTGCTCGGTTCCGTCCAGAGTAATTTTTAATTCCACTTCATAATTTCCGCCGTTCGAGGGCTCTCGTGGACCTTGCGATTTCAAATTCCAATTGGGCAGAATTTGGCCGTGACAAGTGTTAAGTATACAGCGCAGCGCCGAATCGACATGGTGGCGCTGCATGCGGCTGGCCGGCTGGTATGTTTGGGAGGCACTCCACTCGACACGCGGCCTCGGCAGGCAGCGGCGATACGCCACTTGACCGAGCGAGTGGGTGGCATACAGACGGCAAGCACGCTCCGCGCATTGTCAAACGGGCTGCTAACGCCGCCCGCCTTGTCCTTGTTTCCGGCGAGAGTTTATCGCGGCCGTGTAAGCTCCTCGTGTCGTTCCTGACGCTAATATTTACAAACCAGACCCCCACTCTCCGCAAGCGCGGTCATACGTCATATGCTAGGAATATTACACGGAACGGAAAAATGCCGGTTCAGGTGTGTTCACACGGGAAGTATTTTACGCAGTGTGTGACCGCAATAGTGTGGTTGTCAACATTGCTACAATAAACAGCAGTATTGTGATATGGCTGGACAATATTGCCGATGAAGCAGGATGTTGCTGGTAACTGCGGGCGTATTGCATATGTGTTAGCGGTATGTTCCACCAAGAGTGGAGAGTATACAGTATGACCGGGCAGTATCCATCTCCGTCCTCCTCAGTAAATACTACTACCCTCTCGCTCTCATCTTTGTTTCTTTGTTTTGTACTTAGCAGTTCAAATGGTTCAAATTGCTCTGAGCTATATGGGACTTAACTTCTGAGGTCATCAGCCCCTAGAACTTAGAACTACTTAAACCTAACTAACCTAAGGACATCACACACATCCACGCCCGAGGCAGGATTCGAACCTGCGACCGTAGCGGTCCCGCGGTTCCAGACTGAAGCACCTACAACCGCTCGGCCACTGCGGCCGGCCTCGCTAGCAGTGATTCAGTCACTTGTTTGAGCGGTAACAATACTGTTTCGGTTCTGGTCGAGAGTATTCACGTGAAGATAGAGCCATTGGTTTCGTTTGTTTTCTGTAGCAATGGGGAAGTGGAGAAACTAGAGAACTGTGAATCAGATAAATGTGATTCATCTAGATAAAAGCGATACGTCTGCGACAAGAGCTATGGAACGTAGAAAGTAATGTCATTTACTGCAGTAAGGCCTACTTCATTAGTTGAAATTTCTTGTGAACTTTCGTGTTATAAGCAGTGTATATTATTTTCTACGTTCCATAGCAGCCGTCGCAGATGTATCGCAATTGTATAACTTATAGTGATCTAAAATAAAGTATCAGCATGAAAACTCGATTTTTATTTTGAACCTAACGTAATAAAATCCTTAACTCCTTGTACAAAAGCACTGCTTACTTCAGGTATCAAGATGTACAATTGACTTTAAAGAGGTAAATTAAACTATATCTACATCTATAGAATAAACATGATTCATAATTCTACAACTGGTTGACGTTTGTTATACAGGCCTATACCCACGTGCATCTGTCCTGCGACCTTCCTTGAAACGGGAATGACCTGGACTGTTTTGCACTCGCTAGTTACAAATCTTCAGTAGCTGAAAAGTGAAGGGTGACGGCCAGTCACGTGGTAACTGGTTACACTCCCTCAAATTTGTGTTAGTTTTACCGGATCTCAGAGCAATTGTTTGTACGAAATATTTGAAATCGTGTCTCTAGATTCTGTTAAAATTCTGAAAGAGGTATGTTTCCAATTTCAGTTCGCGAGTTAAATTTCCTGAAACGTTTCGCTTACTTAAAAATGAATGCATCCTCGAGGTCCGATTTATCTTCTTCTCTCCAACATTATTCTTTGTGTGATTCGAAACTTCATGCCTTTCTTTTTTTTTTTTTTTTTTTAGGGTTTGTCAGTGAGGAAAGGTTTCCTTAAGGTGTGAATTAAGTGTAAAGTTTCTGGAATGCTGGATGATTACACAGAGTGTTAGATATCTTTATTGGTGACGGAAGACCGTGTACTGAACAACATTACATCAGTATTTACTTCATTTGCAGACTAAAAATTATAGCTATTAGGAATAGTACGTTTTTAGTTAGTACCTCCAGGTACATGTTGCAAGAGCAAGCCATAATGCGTATTTCACTCTGGGCCGAAAGTCAGGTGTTGAAGTGTGGAGGCGTGGACGCAAAACAGTTAGTATATAGTGACAGGCGTAGTCCAGTTACTAGCGCAGTTACAACCGTGCAGTAAACACCAGGTAGTAAATTATGTGGCGTGTTTGCGTGAAGACTAAGAGAAACAGAGGAAATGGGTACATATTAAGGTACCAATAGCATAAAGTCTGCACTTACGCTTCTAACACCGTGTAGTGTCGGTAACTTGCACATCGAGTTTAAGCTGCCTCAATACTTACACAAGATTTCAAGCTTTGGTACTCGACTTCTTTTGTTAAACGTTTAACGTAAGATTATACCCCTTTATGAGTAGATCATGGCAGCATTTTAAGTTTTTAAATTCATTGAATAGTTATACGAAATACAATGTGTGTATTTTACACTGTCTGCATAGCTCTATGCAGAGTAAAGCGGGAAATGCGGTTTAGAGTCTCGATCCGACACAAATCACAAATTTTCATGTGTTACTTATAAATGGTACAGCCGCTATACAGTCGTATTCACAATTTGCGAATCCATTTGTAATTTAAATCTGATGTCAATCATCAGCTGTGTGTGACGGCCGAAGTGGCCGAGCAGTTCTAGGCGCTACAGTCCGGAACCGCGCTGCTGCTACGGTCGCAGGTTCGAATCCTGCCTCGGGCATGGATGTGTGTGATGTCCTTAGGTTAGTTAGGTTTCAGTAGTTCTAAATCCAGGGGACTGATGACGTCAGATGTTAAGTCCCATAGTGCTCAGAGCCATTTAAGCCATCAGCTGTGTGTGTTCCTTCAGACATTCATGCATGTCCGAAGGGACATTGTATCTAATTACAGAGGCACTGTAAGATACAGACACTGCCCTACGTATTTCATGCCAAAGCAGGACAATCTGAGGAGTAAATCAATTTCTCTTCTTGTGCGCGAATGGCATGATTTATACTCGAGCACTATGGGACGTACAGACTAGGATATATGGAAGTTTTGGTTAGTCTTGGAGGCGTGCTTGGATGGCCGTGGTGCTTAAGGCTACCGCTTACGTAAAGCGGGGTATCCGGATTCGAGACCCAGTCCGGCACAAATTTTCGTATCTTGCCAGTAAACCGTACAGCTGTTGTACAATCGTATTCGCCATTTGCGAATGCATTTCGTAATTGTATGGAAAAGCGAAAATATAATTTTTGTTGCCACTGGAACCTATTAGATAAGCAACTTACAAGTGTGGCCGCTTTAGTAACATAGATCTTTATTTTTTTGTATACGAGGGCTGTTCAGAAAGTAACGACCGATCTATCTTGGAAAATCCGATGAAGCTTTGCATAAATGTGTTTAACAGGGTCTCTCGTATGCCCGTCGATAGTGTCACGTCACTCTTTTCGTTTCTAAGCGCACACTGAGCATGCAAAGATGCCTAGAAAATTGTCTCTCCCACCAAGTACCTGTGCTTGGAGAGATTTCACTAATTTCATGCAGCCCACACAACGTGCCTGTCATGCACTTCCTTCTTCATGACAATTCTCGGTCACTCATGCAGGTGCAATGAGACCATTTCTGCACCGTTTTCGATAGGAAGTGTCTGATCACCCACGATACAGCGTGGACTTGGACCTCTCTGATTTTCATCCACGCTCACATGATCCGCTGGATTATAGTGACAACATAATGTCACAGACAACGAGTTGCAGATAAGCGAACAGAATTGGCAGAAAGTAGCGGCTGCTGCCTTCTATGGCTATTCTGATCAACGCTAAACTGACACACAATATTTTTAGCGCAACGCAATTTGACTTTCAATAATCCCTACAAAAGAATGGCCCTGACTAACAATAACCTATATATTTCATGAATCACTTACCTCACAAAAATCTTCGTTACTCGAACTACTGCAATACAGCGTATTAATATGTAACGCAGCCAATGAGATTGCTGCTAACGTAGAATCATTTCTCCTTGCGGGTCACACTCACGCAGTGCTACATGAACGGACGAGGTATTATAACGAGTGTACAGACCTCCGATTAGTCAGTCTGCATTTGTCTGCACCAGTCTGTACCACTCTGCATTAGTCTGTACCAGTCTGTGCGCGTTCCACATTTGTCTGTACCAGTCTATAGTCAAGTTTCAGTCTGCACCCGATAAGACTACCATATTCCTGTACATGGCCATGAAGATAAATGTACAGACACAGTTGTCAAGTATCAGAGATATATGTGAGAATAAGATTAACGTACCAATACCAAAGGAACTTCAGATTGTCAATTGTAAATAGCATCCAGAACCATATTAAGTAATTTTTATGCTTGTTATTATTTTAATAAATGTGTGTGAAAATTAATCAAGTTCTGTGTAAAGTTGGTCACCGTTAATCTGCTACTCTAACCGTGCAAGTGGCATTTCTATCGTCTGACCTAACGGCAGAAGATAAACACGCCACGATAAGACCACGAGACATATTGCTGACACTCGCCTACTTCGTTAGAGCGACAAGTCAATTAATCTGATGGTGTGTGTACCGAAGGTCTTACAGTACGCTCACCATACAGATAAAGAAATGAAACGAGAATAAAAAAGATGCTACGATGAGGATGTAACAAAGCAAAGAATGGGGCGATGTCGGTAAGAATAGGGATGAGCAAAATTCGATGTTTGTCCTAAACGTCATATGCTCTAGTTGGGCCACTAAGCGTGCAGTGCGTCGCGACTTCCGAGCACGTGTCAGAAGAGCTCCACGCTTCCAGTGAACAAAACGCCAGCCATCCTTTCCGCGGCGTGAGGTCCACGTCCAGCGTGAAGCGGCCTTTAACCTTCCGGATAACCCCGAACGCCGGTCGTGCACACACACACACACAAACAATCGCAGTGAGAACAGTGGAGGGCGGCAGAGTCGCCCCGGGAGATTTCACAGCTCCCCTGTGCCGTCAAGTTCGACTTCACAGACTAGCGGACGGCGGCGGCTTGGTTCAACGCTCCGCCGAGTGTCCCGCGTCCCGCGGGCTGCGGTGCGATGCTTATCACCAGAGGCGGGCAGGCCAGCCACCGCCACGGCGACCGGCGTTTGTCACCGGCTTATCGCCTCCCCGGCTCTCCGTCCCGCACCGCACCGCGCAGGACAATGAAGACGCGGGACCGACTGCTGTGCGAGGCGCTGACGCAGGCCTGCCGCCGGTTGCACTCTTATCTCGCGCCGTTTCCGCCTGTGACGCCGATTCTCTAACGACGGGTTACACGCAGTTGCTCGACTGAAACGTGACAGTTCTTTTATTTCCTCCGTCAACGTCGAGCTTCCCGAGGCACTTGAACCGGCACCGTCCTGTTCGTCGAGATGTGGGTGGTTGCCGACATTATGTGGAGAACGATAATCAGTGGTCACTGTAAGATACCGTTGGAGAATTCTCCTTCAGCAGTTTGAGGGAGGAGTGGGCAAGAAGTCACGTATCTGCTACAGATCACTGTGACTGCGAAGTTGCAGTTTTCTCAATCACAGCTTTACAGCACCCGGCTGCAATGCCTGTAACAGCCAGAAGTCACAAGTAGTAAGTAGCAGTTAAAAGTACAATTAACAATCAACGCCGTGTGCCGTTCTGTTGGCCGAATTTCGCACATGTTTCTAAGGACATTGTGTCGCGCTATCGAGTATCGAGACCTGCAATCATTTCAGTGACAAGTCGCAACTGTAGCTCGATTAAAAATTCTTGGCCGGCCTGTGTGACCGAGCGGTTCTAGGCGCTTCAGTCTTGAACAGCGCGACCGCTACGGTCGCAGGTTCGAATCCTGCCTCGGGCATGGATGTGTGTGATGTCCTTAGGTTAGTTAGGTTTAAGTAGTTCTAAGATCTAGGGGACTGATGACCTCAGATGTTAAGTCTCATAGTGCTCAGAGCCATTTGAACCAACAAAAAATTCTTGATAGTTGACAGTTAGTTAACGCGTTGTAGCTCGTTTCCTCCAATCAAAGCGCTCAACGTCACGTCCAAACCGTTCGCCGTTGCCAAACTACCGCAACAATTAGGCACTACACTTCCGATTCCTTGTTCGGCGCCGGGATGGTTCCTTTCAAAGGGCACGGCCGACTTCCTTCCCCATCCGCCCCTAATCCGATGAGACCGATGACCTCGCTGTCTCGTCTCCTCCCCCAAAAACCAACCAACCAACCAACCTTGTTCGGCTTCCTCTCTCGATGTGTTTGGACCCAGAATCCAGGGTTTGGCCCTCTTATTCCTTTTTTCATCACACATGCTAACGGCACCAAAAACAACTCACGCACGCACACACACACACACACACACACACACACACACACACACACACACAGGCACGCACACGCACACACACAACGACGCTAACGAATAACACACGTTTCATACACAGCACTGACCAAACATTACTGGATCCTTCCGCACTAGATGCGATTCAGCTTCACGTATAAAGTTATGCTAATCTTAGAGATGGGCTTACGTTAAATTAGCTTCGCACGACATGGCGTGAAGACGAATTTTTGAAGGCTGCGATTATTGATTGCGACTGGGTCACCAAATTCTTAAATATAACAACATATAATGACGTAGTACAGTGGTAAGTGTATGGACCTGACGTGTGGAAGGTCGTCCATTCGAATTCCATCAAGCGCAAATGTTTGTATTTCTAAATCTAATCAAAATACTTTGATTACTATTTTAATTGGTTTAAATGCAATTTTTTTATTTCTAATACTTTGCCGCGTCATTTTCACTATCGTATTAACGTTTTTATTTGTCCTTAATCTTCTTCCTATCAATATTTTTTCGTTTGGAATGTCCTTGTGTCGCCTTTGATCTGCAACCAGATGCCAACCACGACCTCTCATCAGTTGCTAACACGACAGCTCGTTCACGCATTGTGAGGACAGCTTCAGGTAACCAATGACAGCGAGAAATAACAATTTGCTTTTACAGCTGAAACTGAAATTTTTATGTCTTGAGTTTGTTCGTAGAGGTTAACCTTAAACGCCATGTGCCGCCTACAACCGAGTGGTAGCCAGCAACGAATGTGACAACTCTGTAGCGCAAGTGACAGACGCCAACTGTCAAGTAATTTTAATCGGACTGTAGAATACGCAAGTAGAAACTAAAAGTAACAATCAACGCCGTGGGCCATATATTGACCGACGTTTCTACTTCATTCTTAGAACCTTTAGTCTCACACATGTATAACCTATGACCGAACAAATAAATCAAGAAACTAATTTTCTCAGAGAAGAGTTTTACACTTGATATTTTATCTGTGAGCATCAGTAATGCATAAATTATGTACATACGTCGCACAAAAACCACGAAAAATAAAAGAGAAAGGTACACAGCGTAAGTAAAATTAAATAATTAATTCAGAAAACGTATATTCGATAAGGAACAAGGTTCGGACGAGTATTTCCATGAATGACGCAGAAGTTGTGACGGGGAGGTGTGTGTGAGGGGAGGGGTGTAGTCCTCCACGTAATTTCTGTTTGCAGTTTAATTACCAGTACCGATAGTGAATTTACGAGATGAATATTTCTTTTAACACTCCCACATACACGTAAACTTACGTGTGCATCTTCTGGATTGGATTGGATTGTTTGGGGGAAGAGACCAAACAGCGAGGTTATCGGTCTCATCGGATTAGGGAAGGGACTCGGCCGTGCCCTTTCCAAGGAACCATCCCGGCATTTGCCTGGAGCAATTTAGGGAAATCACGGAAAACCTAAAGCAGGATAGCCGGACGCGGGATTGAACCGTCGTCCTCCCGAATGCGAGTCCAGTGGTATTTTCTGGTACTGCATTTAAATAACGAGGAAGAGAGGAATTTTCATTACTGACTCACAGTATATTTACTTTTATTTATCGTCCCTTTCAAATCAGATGATGAACTTCCATGACAGAATGTTGAGATATTCAGTTTACACACTGTACGTGCTACTTCCGTTGCACTGACACAGTTCACCTGGCCAAAAATACCAGTTAGTAGACGCACACTCTAAGGCAAAGAAAATGATACCCACGAAGGAATTAACCGAATGGGACGGAAATCAGTAATGTGATGCACATGTGCAAACAAATCCCCACAATTTCAGAAAACTTTAATAATTTGTTCAAGAGAAAGAGTTTCACAAATTGAGCATGACTGTAACACACTGGTCCACCTCTGGCCCTTATACAATCAGTTATTTGTGTTGTGATTGGTAGATTTGTTGGATATCCTCCTGAGGGACAGTGCGCTGATTCGCGCGTTAGATCGTCAAAATCACGAGCTGCGTGGAGGGTCCTTCCCACAATGCTCCAAGCGTTACTAGTCTACCAACAAGGGAAGTTATCAAAGGGTACTGGAGAGTGTTCAGTGGCAATTCTGCAAGTTATGAGCACCGTTCGGAAGATGGGGTCCTTAGTTTGAGCGCTGTGCGAGGATACGGCGGAACTTGAGTAGATTTTCGAATGTAAATTTCGACTCCGTTGTCTCCAGACCTCGGCTCCTTACCGCAGGTTGATACATTCGACCTTTTCCAACATGTCTGACAGTCTATAACATCAGCACAGGATCGCCCTGTAGATGATTTCCCAGTTTTATACCTCGATAAGTTTCTTCTTCTCTCGTAATATGATATCTTCAGTGGTAGAATCAAAGATTTCGATGAAATGGGAGCGTCTGCTTAATAACATTTAAAAGAACAAGGGACCCTTCCACCAGAACTCTTAGACGTTCCATACAACGCAACAGACCAAGCTGTAAAAATACCTTTTCTTTGTCCGCATCTCGTGGTCGTGCGGTAGCGTTCTCGCTTCCCACGCCCGGGTTCCCGGGTTCGATTCCCGGCGGGGTTAGAGATTTTCTCTGCCTCGTGATGGCTGGGTGTTGTGTGCTGTCCTTAGGTTAGTTAGGTTTAATTAGTTCTAAGTTCTGGGCGACTGATGACCTCAGCAGTTGAGTCGCATAGTGCTCAGAGCCATTTTTGAACCTTTTCTCTCGCTAAAGGAAAAAACGCCAACTCACAAAAGGCCAATACATAATAAATTAATACTCTTGAATGCGCATTACACTTTATATCAATGTCTGATGCATTTTTTGAAAACGTCCCAGCAGAAATTGTGCACAACTGAAACACAAAGGTTTTGGAACAGCGAAGAAAGCAATGCTGGCACGCAGTCGATACTCACCAAAGGCCATCACTGGAGCCATCATTAGTGGTGGTGCAGCAGTGCCTACCCCTCGCCAATTGATTAACTAATGAGGATGAAGTATGGAATGTACCTGACGTGACACATTACTGAGTCGGACTTGCTAACAGCGCTACTCGATCTGTCGCACGTGCACAGTTGCGTTGAGTGTTTCACGCGAAAACACTCCAGCCTTTTCCCCAGATCGTCCCCTAGCGTGACTTCGGAGAGGTACGCTTACTTCTTGTAGGTGCCTCGTTTCCCCTTTGGATTTCTTATCGTCAGCCGCAGATTCGACCATGTATTCATTAAATAGTGAATCTTTGGAGTACCATAGGGGATTATTTCGACTCTACGAAAACGAAAGTTCAAAATATGGGATGACACCTTATTTCTTATTACTGAAATCTCAAAAGCAAGAAACGATACGTTATAATGAATATTTTCTAAGAGTCAGTGTAGCAATAAGATTTGCATAAAAGATCATGTAAGCTAATTATCATTTATAGAGCACCATAAAATATGTAACAACTGTCATCACACGAGTTTGCTGACCTATAGAAACCGCAATAAATGTTCCCGATGTAATTCTAATTAACAATTCACTATTACGCGAAATAAGGTTATGAGGGGTTGCCGAGTCACCCCCTTGCCAAGTGGTCTATCAGTATATTGACCTACTGTGCCTCGGAAACTCTAGAACAAAAATGTATACAAGGCGTAATCTTCTCTTCTCTAATTGTATCACTTGGATTGCCGTTCTCCAGAGTTTGGTTTTCCTTTGATGCCCGCTATGCAGACAGCTGAGGTAGGCTCGTAGTAGGACAAACTTCGTTGCTCCGGACGCGGGCAGTAAGGTAACATCTTCTGCACAAACGCATTGCTACTCTGAAAGGTTGTCACGGTCTGTGTGGTGAGCAGCCTACAGTTTTTGGCCTGCTAGCTCTTGTTTGGTCGGTTCAGTCCAACAACGATATACAAGTTGATTCAGCTGTCCTTAGCAGTGGGTTTTGTCCAACCCACAACGCCGTCAAATACCACCCGCAAAATTTTCATATTATCTCCGCAAAATTTTCATATTATCTCCCTCGCAACGAACAAACTATTAGTCCTACAGAAATTATGAACTGGGCCCATTTGTGTGATATTTAATATAATTAAATTTTGTGGAGGATACCTTGCCGCTAGAGATTGTAGTTTTCGAGTCATTTAATGGGAACATAAAAGCGGCGTTGAAACGCATATTTATTGACTAATTCGAAAACTGTAGCCTACAACGAAAGACGTATTCGGGCATAAAATTTAACTACATAAAAATCCTACAAAAAGATCATCTTCATTTTTTGCGGAGGATAAATAGTTTGCGTGTAGCAAGCAAGAAAGTATGAAAATCTTGCACAATGATTTCGAAGACATTGGACGTTGCATAAAAGCTATCAGCAGGGGCAGCTCAATCACCCCGTACAACATTAAATAAGATCTTTAACTACGTAATGAGCGTGAAATCATAATTATTTAAATCACAATTAGAAAGCTGTCGGTTTGGATGTCATCAGCTTAGTTGGAATTCTACACAAAAGTTTAAACAATAAACACAAATAATTAAAGTTACGCTCTTGGTGCCAATGTTAACAAGTGAATCACAACCTTCTACGCATACTTTAGCACAACTCGGCTTAGTTTTAAGCTCTCCAGCTATCTGTCGTTTTGCCGGCCGGAGTGGCTGAGTGGTTCTAGGCGCTACAGTCTGGAATCGCGCGACCGCTACGGTCGCAGGTTCGAATTCTGCCTCGGGCATGGATGTGCGTGATGTCCTTAGATTAGTTAGGTTTAAGTAGTTCTAAGTTCTAGGGGACTGATGACCTCAGAAGTTAAGTCCCATAGTGCTGAGAGCCATTTGAACCATTTTTTATCAGTCGTTTTTCGAATGGGGTTTTCTGTTGATCTTACCTAGTGGCTAACTTCCAGTAGTGGGAGCCTTCATACGCTGTATTATAAAAAATGATAAAACGTCTGCTAAAATGGTGCACAAATGCACAGCTCGTGATCTTACCACGAGACAGCAGCACCTCACAAAGGAAAAATGCTGGTATTTCATACCGCCCAACAGTTCCATAATACCCGAATCTTCTTTACTACTGGGCTCACAGCATTATTCACGTAACGCGGAGAAGAATTTGCTCGGACGACATCCTGGGTAGGCAATTCTAACTGCACGCCACTCCCCGCTTCAGATTTTCGACGGAGAGCTCCAGCTGAGAGGGAGGAACAGTCGGAGCCCAGATTGGGGGAGGGAGGGACCATATGGACTGCCAGTGAACAATCGTAAAAATCTTCTTGCCGACCCGTGCTCGAGAATTTCCCGCGGGAGTATTGGATACCGCTGCAACAATGAGATGTAAATTGGCCATCCGCGAGAGAATTCGGAAAATTGAATGTATTATGAATGGATGGGCTGCCGGGTGTGCGAGGAGGAGAGAAGAGTTGAGATAGGAGGTGGAGGCGACCCAACCCTCCTCCTGTTTTCACGCTTCCTTTTCGGAATCTCGTTAAGGGGCCTAACGTCCGGGCATTAAGCGGCCGAGTCCAAACTCAGGTTGCTGTGCTGATTAAATTCGCGTCTGTGCCGATCCGGGCGCGGCGAGTAATTTTCCGCCAGGAGTGGAAAATTCGCCGTCACGGCGGGTCGCCCCCCGTCCTGCAAACATCGAGGGCCGCGTTTGCGTTGTAAACTCGCGTCCTTTCCGTGGAAGGACAAGCGACCGTAGTTGGTCGTGGCGAGTCTTTTCTTTTTTCCTGTCCAGACCACAGGGAAAGTAATTTCATTTCTGGCAGCTCTGTGTGAAGCTATAAAAATAACCAAATGCTCTCGTATTTCTGTCGCTACAGACCTCGAACGCCGTTACAATGAGTACAAGGAACCGGAAGTCCGTCGTATAGCTCTCTTCACGTCTTTTAATAAACGCTTGGACGCCACAAATTTTTGGAAGGGGGAAAGAGGCGTCTGCGTCGTGTATAATTTAGGGAGAATAACGCATAACGCCGACACGACATGTCATCTGCGTCCCGGGTAAAGGAGGCACGGCACAGTCTACTTACTACTATTTTTACGAACGTTTAGAATTCCTGTTTGAGTTTAGGTCCCCGCAGCGGCTGTCAGTTTAAAAAAAAAATGTATTCTAGGCTTGTGCCCATATCGTGGTCTATTTTCGATCAACGCTTAGGTTACTGTTCAACGCTGTCTTCATCAAATGGGCCATGTATATATGCCCTCATGTGGGCTTAGTATCATCTCATTTTTCCTACTGCAGTCAAAAATGGCTCTGAGCACTATGCGACTTAACTTCTGAGGTCATCAGTCGCCTAGAACTTAGAACTAATTAAACCTAACTAACCTAAGGACATCACAGACATCCATGCCCGAGGCAGGATTCGAACCTGCGACCGCAGCGGTCACGCGGTTCCAGACTGAAGCGCCTTTAACCGCACGGCCACACCGGCCGGCTCCTGCTGCAGTCCTTTAATTCCTGCAGTATTTACCGGTACCCAGCGACATGCGTGTTTTCTTACCCATTCTGACTACGAAATAAACCTTTCCGTCTGTAAACACACGCTGTTGTTACAGTGCTATTTCTACACTGTCATTTCGTCCAAGAAGCATTATAAGGAAACGTTTGCTACAGACAGACGTGTCTATCGCTAATGTGGTTTATACAGCTACGCACAGCAATAGGTTCAAACAGCTCACTCATTCTGAATAACGGAGATCTTGCTGGTACTTCGCTACAATATTGAAGGATCTCAAATGTCAGCGAGCGGGTGCTGAAGCGAATACGCTATATCAGTGAAGGTTTCCGATTTTTACCAGGAGAGCACTGGGCTGAGTCTTCATGGTGTTACGAGGTGAACAAAAAAGGGTGGAGGGGATTTGTAATACACTTTCCCCTCCAGCGAATACTTTTGCTGCTCCCAAAATTTGGTTCGTATCATCTGGGAATGCTCTGTTATCACCGACATTTACAAAATTTCCTTTTTGGGAGTTTAAAATTCGATGTTTCAATATCGATGATGAAGTTCCTGGAAAATCGGAACATCGATGAGAGAGACAACATATCGACCGTCGATGTTGGAAAGAAAACAGGCTGCTTCTTACCACTGTCTTTAATTTTTTCGTCATTTAAACGAACAGTATTGCGAACGTATCTCATAAAAACAGCAGTGGAGTACTTTTAACACTTGTCAAACGTAGCATTAGAAAGGTGGCGGGGAGGGGGGAGGCTGAGCGGTTCAACGCAAGTATTTTCAGAACGACTAATTATGTAGAGGAGTGATTTTCGCTAAGTTATTGCAAAGTAAGCCATCCGCTGTGGCCGAGCAGTTCTAGGCGCTTCAGTCCGGAACCGCACGACTGCAGCGGTTGCAGGATCGAATCCGGCCTCGGGCATGGATGTGTGTGATGTCCTTAGGTTAGGTTTAAGCAGTTCTAAGTTCTAGGGGACTGATGATCTCACATGTTAAGTCCCATAGTGCTCAGAGCCATTTGAACCATTTTGGTGGGGGAGGACGGGGGCGAGAGGGGAGGAGCAATATATTTCAACGGTCCAAGGCAGAAAAATTAGTTATTGTTGCAGTTCAGGGTAGAATAATCCATATCATTGTTCATTCAGTTCATGATTTCGTTGTGTAAAGCTATGTGTGAGCGTACTGTTTCAATGTTTTTTGTAACTGAAAATGATACTTGGAATTACGAATCAACATTTTTTTGTTTATGATGCGAAAGATTATATTTGACCTACGTAAATGTAAGTACTTGTATAAGAGAAACCGACAAACCGACCGAAAGTTCTTCAACTTTTATGTTCTGTCAGCCCTCGAGTAATTTTACTCTTTTCATTTGTTACTTCGAAAGACAGATATTACTAGTAATAAGTACTTTAAACTTTCTTTCATTTTCACGTGGTCTGTGTTAAAATTAAAATGATTACTAAGCGATACGGCGATGTAGGAACGTCGACTGTTCGTGGCAAGTGAGTCTACTGCAAACTTCCTGGACTGGAAATTTATTAACGGAATGTAGAAACAAGCAATGATAAGAGAGTTCATCAATGACCAAAGCAAAATTGACAGTGGATGTAATGGACAAAGGTCGTATCGTAAATTCTCCACACTAGTAAGAACTGAAAAGAAAACTCAAAACGTCGTTCTTAACGGAACAAAATCGACGGATGTACAGGTAATATCCGGAGTACCACACTTAAATGTGATTGGACCGTCGCTGTTTACAATATATACAAATGATCTAGTAGAAAGCGCCGAATGATCTTTAAGGCTACTCGCAGATGATGCAGTTGTCTACACCACAGTAGCAGCGCCAGAAGATAGTAAGAACTTGCAGAACGACCTGCAGAGAACTGGTGACTGGTGCAAGCTCTGGCAGTTGACCCTGAACGTAAATAAATGTAACATATTGCGCATACACGGGAAAAGAAATCCACTACTGTATAGCTACACTATTGATGACAAACAGCTGGAGACAGAGTCTGCAATAAAATATTTATGCGTAACTATCCAAAGGGACCTTAAGTGAAATGACCATATAAAACAGACAGTGGGAAAAGCAGACACCAGACTCAGATCCGTCGGAAGAATCTTAAGGAAATGTAATTCATCCACGAAAGAAGTGGCTTATAAGGGCACTTGTTCGTCCAATTCTAGAGTACTGTTCATCTATCTGTGATCCGACCAAGTAGGACTGGTAGAGGAGATAGAGAAGATCCAACAAAGAGCGGCGCGTTTCGTCACGGGATCGTTTAGCTGGCGACAGAACGTTACGGAGATGCTAAACGAATTCCACTGGCAAACATTAAAGGAGAAGCGTTGTGCGTCACAGAGATATTTACACTACTGGCCATTAAAACTGCTACACCAAGAAGTAATGCAGATGATAAACGGGTATTCATTGGACAAATATATTATACTTGAACTGACGTGTGATTACATTTTCACGCAGTTTGGGTGCATAGATCCTGAGAATTCTGTACCCAGAGAAACCACCTCTGGCCGTATCAACGGCCGTGATACGCCTGGGCATTGAGTCAAGCAGAGCTTGGATGGTGTGTACAGGTACAGCTGCCCATGCAGCTTCAACACGATACCACAGTTCATCAAGAATAGTGACTGGCGTAGTGTGACGAGCCAGTTGCTCGACCACCATTGACCAGACGTTTTCAATTGGTGAGAGATCTGGAGAATGTGCTGGCCAGGGCAGCAGTCTAACATTTTCTGTATCCAGAAAGGCCCATACAGTACCTGCAACATACGGTCGTGCATTGTCCTGCTGAAATGTAGGGTTTCGCAGGTATCAAATGAAGGATAGAGCCAGGGGTCGTAACACATCTGAAATGTAACGTCCACTGTTCAAAGTGCAGTCAATGCGAACAAGAGGTGACCGAGACATGTAGCCAGTGACACCCCATACCATCCCCCGGGTGATACGCCAGTATGGCTATGACGAATACACGCTTCCAATGTGCGTTCACCGCGATGTCGCCAAACACGGATGCGACCAACATGATGCTGCAAACAGAACCTGGATTCATCCGAAAAAATGACGTTTTGCCATTCGTGCACCCAGGTTCGACGTTGAGTACACCATCGCAGGCGCTCCTGTCTGTGACGCAGCGTCAAGGGTAACCGCAGCCATGGTCTCCGAGCTGATAGTCCATGCTGCTGCAAACGTCGTCGAACTGTTCGTGCAGATGGTTGTTGTCTTGCAAACGTTCCCATGTGTTGACTCAGGGATAGAGACGTCGCTGTACGATCCGTTACAGCCATGCGGATAAGATGCCTGTCATCTCGACTGCTAGTGATATGAAGCCGTTGGGACCCAGCACGGCGTTCCGTATTACCCTCCTGAACCCACCTATTTCATATTCTGCTAACAGTCATTGGATCTCGACCAACGCGAGCAGCAATGTCGCGATACGATAAACCGCAATCGCGATAGGCTACAATCCGACCTTTATCAAAGTCGGAAACGTGATGTTACGCATTTCTCCTCCTTACACGAGGCATCACAACAACGTTTCACCAGGCAACGCCGGTCAACTGCCGTTTGTGTATGAGAAATCGGTTGGAAACTTTCCTCATGTCAGCACGTTGTAGGTGTCGCCACCGGCGCCAACATTGTGTGAGTGCTCTGAAAAGCTAATCATTTCCATATCTCAGCATCTTCTTCCTGTCGTTTAATTTTCGCGTCTGTAGCACGTCCTCTTCGTGGTGTAGCAATTTTAATGGCCGGTAGTGTAGTATTGAAATTTTGGAACAGCACTTTTCAGGAGGAGTCGGACATCATGTTAGTTCCCCTCACATACGTCTCGCGTATTGACCACGAGGAGGAAATTCGAGAAATTAGAGCCAATACACAGGCTTACCGACAATCATTTTTCCCACTCACTATTCGCGAGTGGAACAAGGTTGGAGGGATCAGATAGTGGTACCGAAAGTACCCTCCGCCACACACCATCAGTTGGCTTGCGGAGTATGATGTAGATGTAGATGTAGCAGCTCCCTGTTTCTGCACATGCACAGTCTGCAGCATGCTCAAGATTTTAGAGAACTATTCATTCGGCACACTCAGTTGATCGCTGACATTACCGATACACTGGTGGTGTGGTTGGCGGCTGCTTTACACGTAAATAATTGACGAGCAACCGCAGCGAGTTATCGACTTCGACCTGGAAATCGCTCTTTTGTAATGGACTCAATGCAGTCAGACAGTAGTTCTCCAACGCCTGGGTGCGCCTGCAACCAGTGTTTGTCTGCACCAGGACTTAGGCGTTCAGATGCGGCTGACCGCCGGAGTGAGTCGTCCATCGTGGCGTCCTTGCAGTCATAGCGCGGCCAGTGCGTTATCTGGCGGAGCGACCTCCGGGGTGCACATCTCGGCGGAGCCGTAACATAACGCAGCGCGCCGGAGCCGTTGTTGCACCACGAAGGGCCGTTCGGCCAGACGCCGGAGAGCCGTTGCGGGCGGCTTGAGTGCGCCATAAAACAGGGGCCGACCTCGGTGATTGCATCCGGCGCGGTCTCGCGGCGCCTTGTTTATGCACCGGCAACAAGGCGGGCCTTGTACGGCGCCGGGACTCGCGTTCTGCAGAACACGGCGGCCGCTGTCTGCCAACTCGGCGCGTCTCCGCCGCCAGGGAAACGACCGCCCAGTGTTCGCCACGTGAGCGGCGGCTGTGGAGGAAACAACCTGTTCGCCGCTGTGCGAGAGAGCACTGGGCACACGTGTCGGTTTACGAAGCCGCCAAGGGCCTTTTATTAGGCCTCACGGAATTTACTGTCGGACTGAACACAAGATAGACTGATGAGTCGAAACATTGTTGCCACAGCCCACCACGAGATTGAGTGCCGACTGGAAAGTCGTGAGCACGTGACGCTGTAAGTGCAGTAAACATACAGTACGCGTATGTAAGCGGATCAGACTGCTTCCGTAGCCGATTGGTGGCGGCACGGTGGTTCAGCGTATGCGGCCAGCGTGCTTTTCACACTCTGTAATAAAATAACTGAGTGAAGCTCTCATCGTCGGAATCAGAGACGTCATGCGACATCCGCACACAGCCTATGACGAAAAATTGTGAAGATACAGATAGAAAAACGAAAAAAAAGAAAAACCGGATAATTTCGAGTAGAAGGTTTTGAGACTTTCGTACAAACTTAGTTATGTACGAAGCTAGTTTAGTAAGTAATGCCCCAAATTTCTTTTAAAAAAACCATTAATATACGTAGACAAACGTCCTTGTTGTTGCTTCACATTTGATGTTTGTTCTGTGCGCTGGTGAAGTTTCGAACCGTTCTGGCACATGGCAGAGCCGCAGTACAGCCTCAAAAGGCGTCTACATACGTTACGAGAAGCGTGCTGTTACTGAATTCTTGTGTGCAGAAAAGGAAACCGCGGTGAACATCCATAACGTTCGTGTGCAGTGTATGGCGATGCTGCAGTTGACGGGCGTACAGTTGGGCGATGGCTAAAGAAAGTTACAGCCTCAGGAAATGCAGAAACAGAGCTCCATGATCAGCCACGCTCGGGACGTCCTGTCACAGCCACTGCTCCAGACATGCTGAATCTTTCGGATGCCATTATTCGTGCCGACCGGCGCATCTCAACTAGACAACTGGCTCTACAGCTGTCGGTCTTCATTGGAAGAACATCTGCAATGTTCGAGACTCTCGGATATTCAAAGAGGTGCTCACGATGGGTTCCACGAATGTCCAGAGCGGACCACAAGATTCAAAGAGAGGACATTGCATTTGAATTGTTGGAGCGTTTTGAGACCGACGGAGAGGCCTTTCTGTCATGGATCATTACGGGGGATGAAAGCTGGGTGCACCACTTTGCGCCGGAAGCAAAAAGGAAGTCCATGGACTGGCATCATCCCCATTCGCCACAAAAACAACTCCCTGTGCCGGAAAATTCATGGTGACAGCCATCTGGGATTGGTGGCGTCATTCTCGTGGATGTAATGCCAAGAGGGTGAACCTTTAATTCAGAGGCATACGTGAAAACTCTGAATAAACTCAAGAACTGTTTCCATCGTGTTCGATCGGACAAGAAACCAGCAGAAATTTTGCTCCAACACGGTAGTACACCCCCACATACAAGTCTGAAAACCCGGGAACACATCTCCAGACCGAGCGAGGTGGCGCAGTGGTTAGACACTGGACTCGCATTCGGGAGGACGACGGTTCAATCCCGCGTCCGGCCATCCTGATTTAGGTTTTCCGTGATTTCCCTAAATCAGTCCAGGCAAATGCCGGGATGGTTCCTCTGAAAGGGCACGGCCGACTTCCGTCCCCATCCTTCCCTAATCCGATGAGATCGATGACCACGCTGTCTGGTCTCCTTCCCCAAACCAACCAACCAACCAACATCTCCAGATTGGGTTGGACATCATTGCTTCATCCACCATACAAGACCTGGCACCCTCGGACTTCCTTCTCTTTGGGCCGCTTAAAGATTCTCTACGGAACTCACTTTTAAGATGACGAGAGTGTCAGTCATTAAGTGAAAACATGGCTACGGCTACAGGACAAGACCTTTTACCAGCAGGGAATACATGTTCTTCCACAACGTCGGCGAAAGGCCATAGAATGTGATGCAGACTACATAGAAAAATAGGACATGGACAACACACGTCGACCAAATTCTGACTCTTAACTCAGAAAAAAAGTCTAGTATTTCTTATTGAATTACCCTCGTATATACAGGATGTCCCAGAAATGTTGCAGCAAACTTCCAGAGTTTGTGAAGGGTGTTGACAGGAGAAATGAAGGATAGGAGCCTGTCTCCGGAAACATCACCCAAAGACGCTACAGAGCATCGAATTTATAGGCCCTAGCACCTACTAATAGGCCATCCTTTCAGCAGCAAATCTGACTCTGTACGCTGACGTCTCGCTACGTTGTTTGTTATTCTGTGGTCGCGACTGATTGCCACGATCACCAGCGGAGAAGATGGAGCTACCTGGTGCGTACAAAGGACTTGTCTCCTACGAATGTTGCCTCCGTGGACGACGGTTTCGGAGATGGATTTCCATCCGAATTTTTTTCTCCTAGAATCATGTAATATGTCCAGTGTTTTTCGGTATAGAGAAGAGAAATAAACTGCGGATGGAAACCAGTGTCCGAAATCAAGGCAACAGAGCATCGCATTCACAAGGCCTGTCTGATTAAGCCAGTCCTAGCTGCCATCGGGAATATTCCAAGATTCGACCACTGGACTGGTAAACGCATCCCGTTAACTGCCATTACACTTTCTCCAGCTGGTCCTAAGTAGCTTCTGCAAATAATCTTGAGAAAATCCTAAACCGTTCCATATAAATACGTCAAACATCACAAGGAGATACCACAGTTCAAATTTCGGCTGAAACAAATGAAATTTATTGACGCCAATTAGACCTTGACAACCGAGCGGTTCTAGGCGCTACAGTTTGGAACCGCGTGACCGCTACGGTCGCAGGTTCGAATCCTGCCTCGGGCATGGATGTGTGTCATGTCCTTAGGTTAGTTAGGTTTAAGTAGTTCTAAATTCTAGGGGACTGATGACCTCAGAAGCTAAGTCCCATAGTGCTCAGAGCCACTTGAACCAATATGCTTTAAAATTATTTTGGCTTTCTGAAGTGACAAACACTGCCAAACGACCTTCCCTTTCACAAGCTTCAAGAAATTCAGGAAACTGTTTTGACATTCACTCTTATCAACTAATCAGTCACAGGAACAGAATGGAGCCACATTCACTGCTCATTTTCTATTCCAACTAACAGCTTTCCTGTAGAAAGTTGCTACTTCCTTCCGGAACTATTCACAGTGTTTACTTCCAACTGGCGCTATAATGAAAAAGTCTCTTGCGCTTCAGTACTAGCTTCTGATCACAAAACACTGTAGATCGATTGTGAGAAGACCAACCTATCAGTTCCAAGCTGGACAACCCCCTTCAACTTTATATCAGTTGCCTGATGTAATGTCTCATAATCAGAAGCACACTGACATCGGGAGACATCAGGCTAATAGCGTGAACTACCGTCGCTAGCTTTGACACTGGCCACAATTCCTCAATTCATTGAGGGAGAGGTTTCACAAGTTTCTTCAGGTTCGCCGTATCCAACAGAGGCCTCTCATTAATCATCAGATCCCACCGAGCTACAAAACTGCAGGGATTGCTAAATTCCACCTGCTGTTCCTAATAGCACCGAACACCTTTACAGGATTAAGATTGGGTGCTTTAGCGAGCCAATCGCCTTGTAGCAGCATACGTGAGTGTCCATCAAATCAGAAACATATGCACGCCGCCCTGTGAAAACTGATGTCGTCTCCTTGCAAACGAGAGTGACCACAACGCACTCATCATTAATATGTAGGCTTAATCGTCAATAATGTTTGAATAAGTTTGGTATTTCAGTTTTACGGTGACCAGTCCGGATAGTCGGGAGGGGGAACTGAGCCAGCCAAGGACCGAATCTATCCGGCGTATTAACGACGAAGGTCAGTGTGCTGGCCACCTTGGTTACTGTTTTTAGGCGGTGTCTCACGTCCCACTAGATGAGTACCGTGCTGGTATCCAAGTCCCGACTCAGTTACACGACTCGCAAAAATTTCGGAAATGTTCACTCAAATTCATATGGACAGCAGACAGTTGAGATACACACGTTCCGTGGGGTAACGGGCTGGTGACAGAATGACATCCAGCCAACCCTTCAATAAACGATGTCAAATCAGCAGTTAAGGCCCGATTGTGTACAGGACAACAGTGAAAGAAGTAGAAGGGCTCCAATATCCTGGTAACCTGAATGGCCCATGTCACACTACGAAAAATAGCCCGAACGTCACATATGGCTTATAAGACTCACGGAGACGTCGGTGCACTCGACTTCTCTCATTTTTTAAGAGATACAAAATCACTAGTCGCCAGACCACGCTATATGCTCACTGTCAGCCACTGTCCGGTTTGTGTGTTGTTCGGTCCGATGGAGACGTGCAGCTTCTTGTTCCGCTGCGAGCAATGGCATTTCACAAGTTAAACTCCGTCCGAACAGGCCTTGGAAGGCTCAAAGGTACCGACCGGCCGCCGGGTCATCCTCAGTCCACAGGCGTCACTTGATGCAGATATGGAGTGGCATGTGGTCAGGCTCTCTGAGCACTATGGGGCTTGACATCTGTGGTCATCAGTCCCCTAGAACTTAGAACTACTTAAACCCAACTAACGTAAGGACATCACACACATCCATGCCCGAGGCAGGACGTGTGGTCAGGAAACCGTTCTCCCGGTCGTATGTCATTTTACGAGACCGGAGCCGCTACTTCTCAATCAAGTAGCTCCTCAGTGTGCCTCACAAGGGCTGAGTGTACCCCACTTGCCAACAGCGCTCTGCAGACTAGATGGTCACCCACCCAACTGCTAGCTCAGCCCGACAGCGCTTAACATCGTACATCTGACGGGGACCTGTGTTACCACTGCGGTAAGGCCGTTGGCTATTTTACAAGTTAGGTGACTCCAAAAACCTATAACATGAACACACTTCCGCAGTGTTCGATTGAAAAATGCTTGAGATGGACCTGAATACAATGACAGCAGGGATTTCTGCCAGGATTAAAACCAGTTTTCACTATCACGGCGTGGATCTGATCTCCAGTCCCTGTAGATTAGGAGCTTTTTACGGGCACTTTTCTTACACAGTGTTGCTTAATTGTGGGTGGTACAGCATTCCTTGGAGACACGTTGGACAGTTCGCGATGACACATTAGCAAACCGGCGAACTTCCTCCAAGGTGTGGTCTAGGGTCCGTCCAAAAGCGATAACTCCATAACTCCATTCATCCCTCGTTTCCATTTTGACGCATCTTACTGCGCTGATTCCATACAGTCAATTGGCACATACTGATTACTCCTTTACCACAGTCCATGGCGTACATCAGTCGTGAAAAGTGTCATGACCGCATGGTCCCAGTTCTACACGATCTACAGTGCTCCAAAGCGAAGAGGGAGGGGGGATGACTAACATTTTGTTAAGTGATCTTTTTAACTGAGCGTAACACTGTTTTTCGCTTCTCACTCTGTAACACTGTTGTATTGGGGCTCAGCACATGAAAATCCTCAAACGACCTTCAGATTGAGTGTAAATGCTTAGTGCAGACAAAAAATTCGCTCACAAGTGAGAAAAGAAAATAGTGACGTGTGTGGAAAGCAGAAGAATTACTAAGTAAATACACGAAAGTCTGTCGTGTGTTACACTCCCGAGGAAAGACACTGCCAGACGTTCTTTTCTGGACAAATTCTTTTGCCGCGGCGATGTTGACCAGAAGCTCGGACGTAGGCGGAGGTCAATGGCGAGCAGGAATGTGGCCGTTGTCTTGTCTTGCCCTCTCTCTCTCTCTCTCTCTCTCTCTCTCTCTCTCTCTCTATCTCTCCGCTCTCTCACACAGCCGCGGTACCGCACGGCTGCTTCCTGGGGCCCTCGCTGCGCCGCGCCGTTCACAGAACACTGTTGTTAGCGTGCTGGCGTAAATCTCCGGGATAACCGGCTCCGACAAAAAGGCGCGCACGCACACAAAACACACACGCACGCATGACAAGACAGCCAATTGTGCGCGCGCCGCAGCCAGCGGACGCATGTGCGACCGTGAGGGCGGTCGCTGTTCTCCAGCGCCTTCCAGGAACTCGGTGATCCTCCAGGAGCCTTGCCATACGTCTGGTGGTGTCAGTGGATTCATTGTACGTGGCGCCGGCTAATTTTAAAAGAAAACAAGCTGAATGAAAACGCCAAATGCCACACTGCAAACTTACCTCGTGATGCGCACCTGGTGTAGCCAAGGCAACTGTAGACTCTAGAACAGTCAATTGAAACCAGTAATGCAATAAAGAAGTGCGTAAAGTTTAAAACAAAACGAGAAAACGACAAGAAAAGAGAAACTAAAACTGGCATGCAAAGTGTCGAAGAGGTGGGAGGAAGTAGAAACTTATTCATCTATATCCACTGATGATCCGAAGCACTAAGATCACTGCCCACCGCGGATTTGAAAGCCGACTGAGCTGTTTTCGGCAGGCGATGCGGTAAGGAAAGAATATGAGCGGAGAAAAGACGAATGAGGAACCATTCTAGTGACGTTATGGGCCACGAAAGGTCAAATATCCTGATAGAAACGACTTTGACGAAAGGCAGATTACTTAGCCAGACGCTTGGGAACGAGTAACTCGGGAACGACGAAACTGGCCGGGTGTTAGCGTGCTACTGTCGCTCCTCCTCTCGCTAACAGCGCTCTTCATCAAATGACTGTATACTGCTAGTGTTTTTTTTTTTTTTTAAATCTACTTTCAATACTGCTGGGAAAGTACTGGCCATCCTGGAGATCCAGAATGAATATTCCCTTTAAAGTGTTCACTGGTTTGACACTTCTTGGCAGATTAAAACTATGAACGGGACATGGATTCAAACGTGGGACATTTGCCTCTCCCGGACAATTGCTCTACCAACTGAGTTATCCAAGCACGACCAACGACTCGTGCTGGCAGCTCTACTTCCTCCAGCACCTCGTTCCAGGGAAGTCAAAGGACCAAGGTTCGAGTCCTTATGCACCACACGATCTTAATCTACCAAGGAGTTTGAAGTAAGTGCACACTTCGCTGCAGAGTGAATGTTCAATCCCCCAGACTCGGTCTAAGCCATGTCCCCGCAATATGCTTCGTTCCAGGAGTGCTAGTTCCGCAAGGTATGCAGGAGAACGCAGGTGAAGTTTGGAAGGTAGGGAATACTGGCGGAAGTAAAACAGTAAGGCTGGCTCGACTGTCACGCTTGGATAGCTCAGTCGATAGAGCACCCGCTCGTAGAAGCAAAACTCACAGGTTCGAGTCCCGGTCCGCACGCAGTATCAGTCTGCCAGGAATTTCTTCCTGCAGATATCAGGCACACTAGAAATCTGCGTAGTAGACCCAGACTACAACTCATTTAGAAGTATTGCGAGAAAATGAGCCCATCCTCTGCAGAGTGGACAGGAGCCTCCCTCCACCAAATACTGCAAACCGGCACGAGATTACACAGTAACCAATTTCGCAGTTCACTGACGTGACACTTAACTCAAGGGGACTTAAGGGGAGTCACTAATTCGGAGTAACGTAATCTCTACGAATCCACAACACCCATAGGGAATTACACTGCTAGCCATTAAAATTGCTACACCAAGAAGAAATGCAGATGATAAACGGGTATTCATTAGACAAATATACTATACTAGAACTGACTTGTGATTACATTTTCATGCAATTAGGGTGCATAGATCCTGAGAAATCAGTACCCAGAACAACAACCTCAGGCAGTAATAACGGCCTTGATACGCCTGGGCATTGAGTCAAACAGAGCTTGGATGGCGTGTACAGGTACAGCTGCTCATGCAGCTTCAACACGATACCACAGTTCCCCAAGAGTGGTGACTGGCGTATTGTGACGAGCCAGTTGCTCGGCCACCATTGACCAGACGTTTACAATTGGTGAGAGATCTGGAGAATCTGCTGGCCAGGGCAGCAGTCG
Organism: Schistocerca americana; assembly: GCF_021461395.2. Lineage (NCBI taxonomy): Eukaryota > Metazoa > Arthropoda > Insecta > Orthoptera > Acrididae > Schistocerca > Schistocerca americana. The sequence goes on from NC_060126.1 coordinate 236,807,273, forward strand.
AACATTTTCTGTATCCTGCAACATGCGGCCGTGCATTATCCTGCTGAAATGTAGGGTTTCGCAGAGGTCGAATGAAGGATAGAGCCACCGGTCGTAACACATCTGAAATGTAACGTCCACTGTTCAAAGTGCCGTCACTGCGAACAAGAGGTGGCCGAGACGTGTAACCAATGGCACCCCATATCATCACGCCGGGTGATGCGCCAATGTACGTTCACCGCGATGTCGCCAAACACGGATGCGACCATCGCGATGCTGTAAACAGAACCTGGATTCATCATAAAAAATGACGTTTTGCCATTCGTGAACCCAGGGTCGTCGTTGAGTACACCATCGCAGGCGCTCCTGTCAGAGATTCAGCGTCAAGGGCAACCGCAGCCATGGTCGTCGAGCTGATAGTCCATGGTGCGGCAAACGTCGTCGAACTGTTCGTGCAGATGTTTGTTGTCTTGCTAACGTCCCCATCTGTTGACTCAGGGATCGAGACGTGGCTGCACGATCCGTTACAGCCATGCGGATAAGATGCCTTCCATCTCGACTGCTAGTGATACGAGGCCATTGGGATCCAACGCGGCATTCCTTATTACCCTCCTGAAGCCACCGGTTGCATATTCTGCTAACAGTCATTGGATCTCGACCAACGCGAGCAGCAATGTCGCGATACGATAAACCGCAATCGCGATAGGCTACAGTCCGACCTTTTTCAAAGTCGGAAACGTGATGGTATGCTTTTCTCCTCCCTACATGAGGCGTCACAACAACGTTTCACCAGGCAATGCGGGTCAACTGCTGTTTGTGTATGAGAAATCGGTTGGAAACTTTCCTCATGTCAGCACGTTGTAGGTGTCGCCACCAGCGCCAACCTTATGTGAATGCTCTGAAAAGCTAATCATTTGCATAACACAACATCTTCTTCCTGTCGGTTAAATTTCGCGTTTAAGCACGTCATCTTCGTGGTGTAGCAATTTTAATGACCAGTAGTGTATATCATGCTTACACACTCAGCCGCGACCATAAGTTCTTCAGTTATTATCTGAACAGTACTAAGAATATCGCAAAGAAAGATAATTGGCTTAGCCCCAGTTATCATCGCAGTCATGTGCAGTGACGCAGTGTAAGCTTTGTTCATCTTTATCTAACAAAGTCTAGTGCTGTAATTATTGTCATCATAAAAATCAGACCTTTGTTCATCGCCGAAAGTTATTTCCTACGTAAAATTGCAAATTTCTCTTGGGAATATTAGCTAAACTATTAACTTACCATTTTGCCCCGCTGAGGTGCGACCACTGTTGACCACATGATTTGCGCTCGTCAATCCTCGTAACGATCTCTTAAACTCGCTCTGCCCCGTCTGTGACATTAGACACATCAGTTTACTTACGTAACGTAACCAAAACATTCTTGTTAGTACAATCTGTGCTGAACGCTTATTCTCACCCGGATCAACTAAAAGAGGTGGACAAAAATTTGGAAAAACCAAAAAACCAACACATTACCATTCCTAATACGACGCAGGAAATCTGTGGGTATTCAACACAGTTCCTAGCCTCTCGGAATGTATAAAAACTGGCCTTGTAAGGGGACCTTGGATTCTTCTGCAACACCCCACCCGTTGCTTGTCCGATTTTTTGCGTGTGTTCGCCCCTGACAAACAACTTACGGAGAAACTGGGAGTGGAACTGTACGCAAAAATGGATAACGCTAGATTTAAATGTGGCCCTGTCATCCCTAAGTAATCTGTGGTGGTAGTGTTGACGATGAATCACACCTGTTTTTACTTCCAAACATGAATGATCATGAACAGTTGGAGTGTTCAATAACATCAAACACATACACAAAAATAATATAACGCAAAAGGGTGAATTCAGGATCAACTACTCAAAGTAAAGGCTCACTCACAATAATTTTATTATAACCTTCAGATCAATGCTGAATAAAACACAATGAACAATTTACAAATTATCCTCCTGACTGGCATTGGCAGTGAACTGTGTTCAAATTGGTCCAAAACGCGATCTCTTATAACTTGGCTGACCGACTGACATCGACACAAAACGTAAAATACGAAGAACCACTACACCCCAAAGTACCGTGAAACCTCTGTGGAAACAGCAATTGCACGCGATCCAACTATTTAACGTTACTCCTAACACAGGCCGAAGCGGGAGCGATCTCACGGTAATGTTCCTGTTGCAGCGGCGGTCTCCGACGGCGACGGCGCGGCTGTGCGGTTGGCGTGTGGTGTCTCGGAAAGTTCACTCCTACACTACTCGGACAACAAACTGCTGTCCATAAAGTTCTCTATTTGCAACGATCTTCCCGGCATCAAAGAGCTGGCGCGGCTAACGTCCACTCAGAACGAAAAACCAAGACGGGAGATGACTCGGGTAACGTCCTCTCAGTACGAGAGCCCTGAACGTAAGACCATTGCCGAGAGTCCAGCAAGATCGCTCTTCACCTTTGTTTTCTCACCTCAACTTTTACCGAGCGAATCACGTCACTAGAGGCCCTCAAAATACCCAGTTTGCCAGTGCCGACCAATGTACGGCCTGGGAACAGAACTCTTTTTCCACCATTCTTTTATTTCTACAAAATTTCACAAGTAAACTCCGCCCTCGCCGGCTGGGAAGAACCACAGCTCTGGGCAATAACATGTTTACTGGAAGTTTTCTCCCAAGATACCACTCGAGATTTTCCAGGCAAGATTCCCCGTCGTAGCGAACACAGATTCTTGCATTGGAAGTTTGTTATTCGGAAATCCTGGCCTGTCCCACTTGAGTTACTCGAAGGTGTAAAATTAGTGGGACATAGGCGAGAGCACGCACAGGAAAGCCCGTCCAGCTATCCACTGCTCTGTTTTGCTAAACACTTGAACACCTGCAGCCGCACGTCCTTCAGAGGTTGGCGACCGCTGTGGCCTCTCTAAACGGATTACAGAAATCCCCGAGTTCACCATCCATACCGTTAGGCTGTAACCTTCGGCGGCTAGGCGGGGAGGTAATCGAGCTCTGTCTCGCGTACTGCCTTTCCGCAAAATCTTCTAATTACAAAATGGCGGAATTCTCGTGAGCCGATGCGTTTCCACATAGATTTCCTACACCGTAATTTAGAGTATTACTCCAACAAAACCTAAAGTGTCACGTTAAATGGACAAGGCCGTTGCCACCTTACACTTCCGGTGTATACAACGTTCAAATAACTTACGGAGACGCAACCAGGTGACCTCGTTTTGGCTTGAGGCTGACAGGGTGTTGTCGAAATATCGGCGATTTTGGACGTCACCCGGCTGCATTCTCGTAAGTTATTTGAGCGGGTCGTGTATGGTTTCCACCGTTCTAGTACTCTTTCTGCAAAATAGTGGGAAGTTCAGGTACAGACGATGAAGGTGGATAGCGATCACACACCCCTCTCTTCAAATTGGGCACTATTGAGACCTTGTGAATGTGGTGGCCAAGGAAATTGTGACAATTCGTTCTCGTACTCGCAAAATCAGTCCTGGACGATGCGACCGGTGTAAACTAGGGACGTGTCGTCTTGGGAGACCGCATCACCATTGGGTAATACAAATTGTATCATGGAATGAGCTCATCAGCCAAAATTGTCACATAGTCGTTGGCAGTAATGGGATCTTTCAGAGTAACCATGGGGCTTATGGGACACTATGACATGGCTGCCATCACTGAACTACCGCCATGTTCACTCTTGAGACGTAAACTCGATCAGATGTTGGAAACATTGTGAAACACTACTCACCCGACCAAATGACAATTTGAATCGTCCATAGTCGGGGTTTTGTGGCTTAGGCACCATCTTTTCCCGTTTGTATCACTGACGTGTGGTTTTAGAATTCCATCTCTCTTTGCAATTCCCTGTTTTTGGGGCTCCTTTCGTGTGTTTTTTTTTTTTTTTTTTTTTTTTTTTTTGTGCTGACAGGGCTCGCGGGTAAGATATTCGGCTGTGTAGTGACTTTTGCAGATGTTGTTCTAGTATTTTTCGTCACAATCGTCTTCAATGATCGTCCGTCACGATCACTCAGTACACACTTTCGTCCGTGACAATAGTGGATGATGTTCTTCTGCCTTCCGTGTATGTGGTGTGAATCTTCGAAACGGCACCTCATGAAGCACCAAGTACTGCGTCTACGTTAGTTACGGATGCATCCACCATACAGGTACCAAAAATGTATCCGATTTCGAATTCACTTAGCTCCGACATAATGGACTCACAATTACGCAGAACACTGTTTGATTACAACTGGCGGCTGCAACGTATCGAACACAATGCACTGGAGGCACTGGTGAACAGATACAACAGCATCACCCGCAGGCCTGACTATCCCCTACATTTATGTTCAAGCATGCATTTATCGCCATGTTCCCATATCTTTGTCTACCCATAGCATTACAAGAATGTTAGTGTGTATTTTTGTATTTTGATATAGTACTTACAGAGTTGAGGGGCATGAAAGGGAAGCAGTTCTTGAGAGGGGAGTGAGACATGGTTATAGCCTACCCCTGATGTTGTTCAATCTGTACTTTGAGTAAGCACAAAGAAAAATTTAGCGTATGAATTAAAGTTCAGGAAGAAGAAAAAAAAAGGAAAATATAAGATTAACACCAACGAAAGCAAAACAAAGATAATGGAATGTAGTCGAATTAAGGCAGGTGATGCCTCAGGAAATAGATTAGGAAACGAGACACTTACAGTAGTAGATGAGTTTTGATATTTGGCCAACAAAATAACTGATAATAGCCGAAGACGCGAGGTTATAAAATGTAGACTGGCAACGACAGGAAAATCATTTCTGAAGAAAAGAAATTTGTTAACATCGAATATAGACTTAAGGGTTAGGAAGTCTTTTCTGAAAGTATTTGTATGGAGCTTAGCCATGTTTCTAGGTGAAATATAGATGACGAACAGTTCAGACAAGAAGAGACTAGAAGCTTTTGATATGTGGTGCTACAGAAGACTGCAGAAGATTAGGTAGATGGATCACGTAACTGCCGCGCGGGATTAGCTGAGCGGTCTAGGGCGCTGCAGTCATGGACTGTGTTGCTGGTCCCGGCGGAGATTCGAGTCCTCCCTCGGGCATGGGTGTGTGTGTTTGCCGTTAGGATAATTTAGGTTAAGTAGTGTGTAAGCTTAGGGACTGATGACCTTAGCAGATAAGTCCCATAAAATTTCACACACATTTGAACATTTGATCACGTAACTAATGAGGAAGTACTGAATAGAGGAAAAAAGAAATTTGTGGCGTAACCTGTCTACAAGAATGATCGATTCGTAGGACATATTCTGAGCTCTAGGACATCCAGCGATCACCAATTTAGTACTGGAGATTGGAGTGAAATGCGAGGGGGGGGGGGGGGGGGGGGGATTCGTAGGATCGTAAAGGGAGACCGGGAGATGAATACAGTAAGCATATTCAGAAATGTGAATGTTGTAGTAGTTATTTGGAGATGAAGAGGCTTGCACAGAATAGATAGCATGGAAAGATGCATGAAACCAGTCTTCGAACTGAAGACCACAACAACAACACATGAATCTTCCGACCAATACAATTACTGATGCACTATTTCGTGTCTCCTTCCACTTCATGGACATGGACGAGTTCATTTCTCCGGATACATGGAGTATTCCTCCAGCCAAACTGCGTTGTACTTTTCTTTTCGCTGGAGTATTCTGATACTTAATCCTTCTAGAAAGTTAACAAGCCACTTAGTAACCTCAAAGCGATGCAGTTTCCTCCGACGCCAGCGTCACCGCTCCTTGCCCGGCAGCTTCTCCTCGCGTCCGTTGAAACACTAGCAAAAATGGCTGCCTTGTCAACCCATGAATTCTGCTGCTTTGCGCCCTTCAAAATTACATCAATGAACTGGAAAATTTTCAGTGCATACTTTAACGTCGAGTACTGAAGAATTAAATTAAATTTATGTTATATCGTAATATTGCATTTGGGAATTAGCATGGGCGAGGAAATGGATATATCAACGCCATGTCTCCATCCTCGTCTCTGATATCGTATTCTAAAGATCCCTATGCGATGTAGAAACATAATCATCGGAATGTCTTCTTCAAACATAATCTCTATAAATTTACTCGATAGCAGAACTACATCACTTTTCTTCCAAGGATAACAATTTAAGTTCCCCGAACATTTCTCTACACTGGTCTGTGAAGAGTCCTGAAGTGACTGAAGTGTTAAAACACTGCTCGTGAAATCTAGGCGTTCTCAAGCGACTGCAAAGTTGATTACCACAAATGAGGGTAATTTCGGCTGAGGTCGATGGTGAAACAGAAATCCAACGTCGTGCTCTTCTGCTGGGGTGCAGCTCCTCCTGCCGCGAGGGACAGAGGCAGCTGAGCTAATGAAGCCGTCCTAATAGAGCGGATAGTAAACAGCAGTTAGAAGCCGTCCCGGGCATCGGCGTATTTAATTGGTCGCTTCTTGCGCGTCGCGGCTCAAGTGGGACAAATTACCGCGGCGAGACGGCGCGAAGCTATCTGAAAAATTAAACCGATTTGCCGCCCGCCTCTGCGTGTGGGACGCTGTCTGCCGGTTACAAGCATATTAGCGGGTGGGTCCCAAGTACAGGGAGCGAGGGTCCTGGAGTAATCCGTACTACATGTGCGGGGCAGAGCAAGTAAGGGGATCCCGGAGATAGGCAACCCGCCGAGCGCGGCCGGACCGATGCGAGTGCAGACACAAGGGGGAAAACAGATTACACGGAGCCCGTCCCGCGCGAACGCTAATGAATGCTTCGGCGGGACAGGCAATTTTTACAAGAGTGACTCGCTTTATTAGTAGCGGTATGGGGGCGGGGACGAGAGAGTTACCATTCGGGACGTCATCGCGTAATAAGGATTAGTCTGAATACTGTGTCTGTCGGCTTATTGCGGTTTAGTTGCGAGGGGAAGCCGACGGAAGTGAATACGGGTGCAGCTTGCAAGCTTTCATCTGTCAGTGTCTCGCGAATTGGACTGAAATGAATGGAGAAGTTCAGTGTTTAAAGTAATCGCCTCTGGCGTGTTTGTGGTCCCTCGCTCATTAATAATAAGAACGTTTCGAAGTCGTCGTTAATAAATTGCCGAATAATCTGATGACGACATCAAAGAATCTGACGCGAGTTCTGGATATGCATTCAATTAAAAATTTGAGTTCCAGTCGTCAGTTTTTTAATATTCTCTGTGCTGAACGCTAAGAACATATGTCAGCGTGTGCGTGTTACTAATTGTTCCGCGTTCCACCAACTCATGTTGAGTTTTTCATTGCTGGAAACTTTCATATTGGCTATCGCTGCACCTTCCGAAACTTGTTTATGAAATCGGAACTCCAGGACTATAGGAAGACTGAGGTTTAATATCCTTCGGTCTTTCCAAAGCACACAGCCCTAAGCAATGTAAATAAACCTTGGAAAACGTACTTAACTTGCATTTATCGAGAATCTACAGCCCACCTCAAAGTCCAAAGCGACTGGAAAAAAGCGCAGGTGGCTCTTGTATATAGGAAACGTGAAAGAGCGGACCCTCAAACTTACAAACCAATATCCTTGACATCGGTTTGCTGCTGAATTTGCAAACATATTCTCAGCTCGAATATAATTAATTTCCTCGAGACGAAAAAATTTCTCTCCATGACTCAGCACGCTCTTAGAAAGCATCGCTTGTGCGAAACTCGAGCTTTCTCTTTTCTCACATGGTATACTGCAAACTGTGTATGAAGTGCAAAAGGCAGACTCCGTATTTCTAGTTTTCCAGAAAGAATTTAATATGGTGTACCACTTCAGACTGTTAACGAAGGTACGAACATATGGAGCAGGTTCCCATATTGTGGGCGGCTCGAAGATTTCTTAATTAATAGAACCCAGTACGTTGTAGTCGACAGCGAGCGTTCATCAGAGACAAGGACATTGTCAGGAATACCCCAGGGAAGTGTAATAGGACAGCTGTTATTTTCTGTATACATAAATCATCTGGCGGACAGTGTGAGAAGTAATTTATCGCTATTTGCTGATGATCCTGTGGTACAAAATGTGGAGATCGGGGCAGGGAAGGCGATTGGTGGACTTCAGTTTATTGGAAGAGGGGAACTACAGGAGCCCGGATATAGGACGCTAGTGCGATCTATTCTTCAGTACTGCATGAGTGTTGGGATCCAGACCAGAACGGATTAAAAGAAGACATAGAAGAAATTCATAGACGGGCTACCAGATTTGTCACCAGTAAGTTCGAACAAAATGCAAGTAGTATGGAGATGCCTGGGGAACTCAAATGGGAATCCTAGGAGGGAAGACGAAGTTGTTTTCGAGGAACACCACTGAGAAAATTTAGAGAACCCGTATTTGACGTTGACTGTAGAACCAATCTACAGCCTCTAACGTACATCTCGCTTAAGGTCTACGAAGAAGAGAACTCAGGGCTCATGGAGAGGCATATACATATTCATTTTCCCCTCGCTCTATTTGTAAGTGGAACAGCAAATGAAATGACTAGATGTGGGACATGGTACCCTCCGCCATGCACCTTACGGTGGCTTGTGGAGTATATATGTGGATGTAGATATCCTCGTATCATACAAGCTCTTCCACATGCATTGTACGATGCGGTCGCCTGTTGTCATCCACAAAAATGAAATCAGGGCCAAAGCACCCATGAAAAACGCCCAAGGGGTAAGGAGTAGGGTTTCATATTAACATTGGCCGGTGAGTGAGAACTGGAGGTCAGTATGCCCATGAAATACATATTATGCCCCTTACATTATAACACCTGGGCCACCAATACTATCATGTTCAGCATTGTTCCTGCGTGCTTTACGCACTCCCACGACTCGCCATATGAGATCACGTCTAACAATGTCGGTACATCATGCGAAAGTTACTTTCATCCTTACGTCTTGTAGACCAGTATTTTTAAACTTTAGCACTCTTCTCTGTTTATAGGTAATACTAGCTGTGTGCCGAAACGTGTAATTTAACTGAACTAAAACAGGTTAAGGCAGTGTTATAGTTAGGAATTGTAATAAAGAAGGTAATCATGATGCCTGATTCATATATATAGTTATTTTCCATTACTGATTGTCGTCGTTTGGGTGAGGTAATGTTCGTATTGCTTTAGTCGAGTGTTCACATCATAGAATGAACAGACACAACATGGCTTAAGTGGACTGACTGAACAAACTTTTCCATTTTCAGTTACTAAAGTTTTTGATGCAGTCTGTAGCCCTCTTGTGTTGATCAAAGGGCCTGCTATCAGCAACGACACTGGTCCATAGCAGTCCTAGAGGAAGTCATTGACTTTGCTCTGTAGCGACATAACCAAATACGCTAACCTAAACAGAAGGTTTTCATATTTTTGTTTCTGAAATATAACGCCAGAATTAAATTTAAAACTATTCTTATCCCCTAGATCTGCCCGACGTTGTCTTTCAGTTTCCCTCTATTGCAAGACAAGTGCTAGAGGAAGTCATTGCCTTTGCTCTGTAGCGACATAAGGAAGTCATTGGCTTTGCTCTGTAGCGACATAATCAAATACACTAACCTAAACAGAAGGTTTTCATATTTTTGTTTCTGAAATATAACGCCAGAATTAAATTTAAAACTATTCTTATCCCCTAGATCTGCCCGACGTTGTCTGGCAGTTTCCCTCTATTGCAAGACAAATGCTGGACTGGAAACCCTCCAAAATATTCCCAACTGGGACTGTCTTTGCCCCACTACTAGGTCGCCTGAGTTTTGGCTCAATTGACCCTGACTATGCACTGGGACAGAACTCAAACAGCCTGATCTACCTTTAGGGGAAGTGAATGAAAAGTTTTAGAAAAATCCACTGACAAGGTACTCCGGCAGTGGGTACAGTAACATAATGGAAAAGGAGAGCGGAAGAAGAATGGGATCCAAATATACCGGGAGTGTCTGCTAGAGTTCCCGTGGAGGAAAAAGCGACACCGCAATTGTTTGGGGCGCCGATTAATGAGCGGAGTCGGGGCGCTTCCGGAAGGCTATCTGTAAATCTGTCAGGCGCAGGTAGGGGTCGCGCGACGCGGATGTGCGGGAGGCGGGCAGCAGCGGGCGCGTCAGCGCCGCCCGTCAGCGCTGCTAGGTGTCTAGGTGTCGCGTCACCTGGCGACAAATGACTGCCGGCGCTGGCGGCGCGCCAGCCAACCAGCCGCAGTGATTCACTGGCCGGACTGCGCGGCCTGTGTGTCGCGTGCGCGCTGCCTGGTGCCTGAACCACGCGCATCTAAAACCGGGATCCGGCGCCGCCATTCTATTACCGAAGCGGCTGCCGCAGCCGTTCAGCCGTGTCGCCCCCTTCCCCTGTCAGCGAAACTTCGTACATATGCTAATGCGTAAATGTGGAATCGATTTACAATGGAAAAAAATTAGTTCTAATTTTGGGCACCAGATGCAAATCTGGCGTTTTACAGCATCTTCTCGACATGTCCGTTGCTCATATTGAGCAAATTGTGTAATAATGAGTTAATAATAAAATCAACATTACGCCCTTTTCACTTGCTTCACCTTTAATACTCACGTCCCGTTCGTAATTCGTTGATACGAAAACATTTCTATACGTCTTTCTTGCATTCATAGTGCCAGATCTGCAACCGATGATCGAAAAGGAGCTAATTTTGGGTCTGTACGATAACTACAGCCCACAATGCATATCTGTTCCTGCAATCTCTGTTCCTGCGATCTCTGTTCCTGCACTTTAATTATGGTCAACTTGTACTTTGCCAGTATACACTTCGAAGTCGTAGCTTCAACAAGACGACACAATTTGTATGTAAGAGGACCTTTGTTATGACTTAGCACCCGAGAAACACGCTCCTGCGACTTTTTTTTTGGGGTGGGGGGGGGGGGGGGGGGGTTCAGCGCATTGGATTCGCATTCGGAAGGACAACGGTTCCAACACGCGTCCGACCATCCAGATTTAGGTTTTCATGTGATTTCCCTAAATCGCTTGAGGTTAATGCCGGGATGATTCCTTCAAAAGGGCATGGTAGCTTTTCTTCTCCACCTTTCCCTAATCTGAGCTTGCGCTACGTCTCTAATGACCTCCTTGTCGACGGGACTTTAAACACTCCACCGAGACCAGCGCTGGCGCGAATCGGCTTGCGAGATCAAGAGGACACATCGAGCGGAACTAGGAATACGATAGTAAAATGAGAGAAAACCCTGGAGTATCACCGAGCAGTCGAACAGGACGAATTTGACCGGACGCCTGGGTAGTCAGGGTCCAGTCGGCGGCCGACAAGAATAATGAAATGTTCGAAGAGCGCAAGTACGGCACACCTGGCGCTACTTGCTATAAAGCAGTCTGTTTCTGGCGGCTCCTAGAAAGCACAAATACGGGCAGCGTCTTAAGCTGTTTGAGTGTGTTGTCATACAGTGCTTCCCTTATTTCTGTTGCAAGTTCTTCATAACTCTCTCCCATATACCACCGGCATCGGGCTTCTAGGAAAGAGCAGACAGTATTACTGGTGCGTACATAGGTTCTTGGTCTGTGCGAGATGGCACTGCGTGGCTATTAAGCGGTTTTGAAGTAGATTACTCCTAATTCTCTCCCGTAATAATTTTGGCCACTTTTGCGGTAGTACTCAGTGAACCACAGGGCAACGTATGCTACTGTAGTAATTATTAGGTAATGTAAGCACGTGTAAATGGAGCAAACAGTTAACGTATTTTGGGGTCTTCGATCTATTGTAATTTATGGTATCTCAAACGAGTCCCCGAAGAGACATATACCAAATAACTCTTTTCGTAGTATTAATATGGTTATTGATGTCACATTTTCACTTCAATAATGTGAAGTTATATATCATACCATTTGCACCCACGCATCCTAGGCCTGTTCGCAATTGCAGTCGCCGGCTGCAGTGGAAGGCGGTTTTTGTTCCGCCTAAAGATATTGGGCCAATCTTTCCCTCGTCCTCCTAAATAGGTGGTAGTTGGAGCCGACTGGGCTGAGATTAAGTACGAATAATTTCCCCATGACAGTCAGTTTTTTATACACTTGTTACACAAAATTTGTAAAAACTCGTTCAGAAAGCAGACGTTACAAAAGCTCTAATAGCAGGACCAGAATGTGGCTCATCAAAATGCCTACATTCTGCTCCTGATTTTCTGAAAGGCCTGTATGTTAATAATTTTGTGAGGCGGTTTTCAGGTTTCGAAATCGAGGAGGCAACCTGCAGCCCTCGAGGGGTGAAGAAATCGTGTGCCTTTCGGGTTGGAGGTGGTGTTTTCGCAGAGCAGTTCGAAAGACGGGAGAGGTGAGTCTTCGTTATCAGCTGAGTCATTTTTTGCAGTACGGAAAGACTACGAGATTCCGAAAGGCTGTCTCCTTGCGCGTGAGTGGATTTCGGTTTGAACTCTTCGGTGTTTTGGATGAGTGTTGCCTTCAAGTCACCGTACATGTGCTTGGTACACAGGGCTCTTACATCAGATTGCGGAGACAGTCGCTAGCTGAACGGTAGCGTTTCAGTGAGCGAGACGGAACTGGCGACTTTAATTGAAGGAAGTACCTTTCATTTATTTCCGTCAAAATGGAAGAGTGATGTTTTAACGATTCTTTCCCTACTAACATTCTACTGTATTCTTGACTCGTTGTTGCCCTGATTATTGGGGCAAGATCCTAGTAGCCGGTTATAGTCGGTGTATTAAACTGTTACCGTAGTCAGTATTCTAATCTCGATACCTTTCCAGAAAGTAATCGGACAGTGGATTGATGAAATGCTTCGTTCTGTGTCGCGGGTCACACTAACGCTGGCAAGTTTCTCTTAGTTTTTACATATGTAGCAGAGCACAAAATCAATCTGGCTCCGTCAATAAATGTTTTCATTAAATTTGCGAAGCAGTACGTCATGTAATTTGACTCGCACGGCACTCACAGCCAAAAGGGCGTGGGTTCCAGCCGCGAAACCAAGGGTGATTTCTCGCGATGCTAAGGAAGCTCCAAGGGACGGACAAAAGAAACGTTGCAATTATATTCTCATCACTTTCTGTAGTGTTATTATACGATGTGAACCAGAATACCAATGACAAACTATCAGGGGTATCAGTATGGATGAAAACATGAAAAAAGGCTAGTAAACATGAAGTCTCAAAAGCGTACTTAAAATCTGTGAGCACATAATCGCTTTCCCTACTGTGAAGCACATCTCTTCTACTGAAAGCTCTTTACCTTCCATATTCTCGCAGGCGGTAATGTGGACCACAAGAAGAAAATAATGTCCAGTAAACATGGGTTTTAATGTGCGCGTCTTAAAAGCTGTGGGTACCTGTTCATCTTCGCCGCAATCATACACACCTCTTCCACTAAACAAGTGCTTAGAGCTGCTCATTTATGCATTTTAGAGTCCACGTTCACTAGATATTTATTTCTTACTTCGGTTAATACTGTCTCGTCCCTAAACACGGAAAGCAAGGAGCTTTCAGCTTAAAACTCTTTATTTCATCGTATCGAAGATGAACCAGTGCCCATAGATCTTTAGGTTTGCAATTTAGAGCCCATCTTTGCTACACTTTTTTCTTGTTTTGTCCACACTGCCACTTCTGAAAGTATTTCGGTGGATTTCTGGTCAGACCATGTATGTACAAGCATTCAACATGACAGACAAGCTTCAAATAAGGAAATCAGATATTCACATGTGATATTTTTATGCATAAGATAATAATGTTAGTGTCAGACTGAAAATTAAGAATTTGATACTGAGAAACATGAGAGTAACAGAAATAATCCTGACGGACATTAAAAAACGTTTTGATGTGCCATTGGCTACTATCCATCGAAAATAGAAGAGGAGGAAATAAAAACTTGGATATCATAGTATGTTTCGGAAATTGACTTGGGGACAGAGCATGTTCCCCACACCAGAAGGAGAAAATAAATCTAGATAAATCGTGTGCTATTTTTCTCCAGTTTCAAAATTATAATGACAATTAAAGATCTCTGCATTCAAGGTAAAAACATCGAAAAAATTCAAAGAAGGGAAGCTCCTATGATATTATCACGAAAAAGAGAAGAGACTGTCACGGATATGATAAGTGAGTTGCGGCCGAAATTGTTAGGAAAAAAAAGCGTTTTTCATTGTGGGAAGACCTGTTCACAAAATTTCAATCTCCAATTTTCCTCTCTGAGTGCCAAAATATTTTACTCTCACATTTACTTAGAGAGAAATGGCTATTGCAAGTAATTGGAGTACTCTCTGTCCAAAGATTGTTTTGAACCGCACAGTGCTTTACGAGACATGGTCCTGTTGGAGATGGTACACCACAGCTTTCCTCCGAGATGTAAACTGACACGCCCAGCCAGTTGTTGGGGGACATACAGTTTAATGTGGATTCCGAACCATGGTACCGAGCGAGGTGGCGCAGTGGTTAGCACACTGGACTCGCATTCGGGAGGACGACGGTTCAATCCCGTCTCCAGCCATCCTGATTTAGGTTTCCCATGATTTCCCTAAATCGTTTCAGGCAAATGCCGGGATGGTTCCTTTGAAAGGGCACGGCCGATTTCCTTCCCAATCCTTCCCTAACCGGAGCTTGCGCTCCGTCTCTAATGATCTCGTTGTCGACGGGACGTTAAACACTAACCACCACCACCACCACCGAACCATGGTGCAACTCGGTATTTTTGATAGCAACAAACATCGCCAGAGATGAAAGAAGTGATAAGTGACAGTTAAAAATCTATAGAATCCGAAAACTTCAGATTTATAATCTTGCTAAAGTTGTGGAACTACCGTAGACCATCGTAAGTGAGTGTAGGCTACGGCAATTTTCCTAGTAGCTTTGGTCAGTGAAGGATGTATCCACGTTACCTGTACTTTTGGTGTGTTGCATACCTACTAGGCGTTATCCCATGTGCGGCCACTGTCTTACTAGACTACCCTAAGTTGGATATCCTGCGAAACATTTTTGCTTTACATAGTTTTCCACCTGTCTGTTACTTAAAAGTAAACAGTTTTTAAAGAAAAAATGAAATTGTCAATGCTTAATTCAGGTTGTATTCGAAAGCTATTGATTTGTAAGATGAAAGAGGGGATGCTGCAGCAAAAACAAGGAAAACAATACACTTTTTTTTCCTCAACGAAAGGGTAAAGTTAAAAAAAACACAGAATAACAGTATATATAACATTACTTCAATGCGTAGTCGAACTTACATAAAACGCGTTTCTTTTATTCATCAACAACTTCGGTATTTGTCGATAACAACAGGAATTGCTTACCTTTGATCATAATGAAGAACGTCCTACTAACTACAAAAGAACAAGAATAATTTTATATACTTTCCGTGTTCGTGCATGTAAACTCTACTTGCATCAAAAGTTGCTCCTAATACTACCGGTAATCCTATCATTTACTACCTCACTGATGTACCGTACCAAAACTACCGAGGCGTAGTTTTGGTACAGCGCAACTCTAAATGTGACACTTTGTCACTGGGCCGCGGAGTCATTCCCATCGTAAATTTCTACAATTAATTTGAAAGTGTTACTTCGTGTTCTCTATCGAACACTTAAGAGAGAACTGCAGAATATTCATATGTACTTAGCTGTGGGCTTCTAAAAGTGGCTGTGAACTGTTCAATGAATAAATGTTTT
Organism: Schistocerca americana; assembly: GCF_021461395.2. Taxonomy (NCBI): domain Eukaryota; kingdom Metazoa; phylum Arthropoda; class Insecta; order Orthoptera; family Acrididae; genus Schistocerca; species Schistocerca americana. Next base: position 236,822,880 of record NC_060126.1, read on the forward strand.
GTGTTGAAAATTCCAGCAAAGAACTAGTGCCTCACGGACGCACGCCTAAGCTTAGCCGACACTGCCGCCTGTCCAACTCCGCTTGCTCCTGAGAAGCCGTCTGGGGCTGTTGTGTGGGTGCTGTTTGTCGCCGCCGTGGCTTCCATAGACAGACGGCCTCGCTGTCGCAGTCGCAGGCAAACTCGCGCTAAATTAATTTCCGCGTCCCGGACTTATCGCCGAGTTATTAGCGCGCCGCGCTGTCCGCAGATTGCAATATTGCAGGGAGGACGGCCACTGTGATATATCGCTCCGTCGCCGCCTCTGGCGCCGCTCTCAAACTCGGCAAACCTCGTTACCGCCGCGCCGACTCGCTGCTCCGGCGCCGGCGCCGCGAGCCCTTGCGCCACCACACGGACGACTCGAGAACTACTCCCGTCCCGTCTTATCTTGCCGTTTCTGAGTCGCTTCCGTCAGCAGTCGTATCCTCTGTGTGCACTGCATACAATACGTACGGGACAGTCTGGGAGGGAATCACTATGATTTCTTGCTGCTTGGAATACTTCTCTCCCTTGTTATTCAATAGTTCTCTAGGCCATCGGTCAAATGAGAGAACAGGGTTGACGATTACATCCATACCCATATGCGGTCGTTGAATTCTACCGTGTGCCTTAAACCAACTGCTTCCTAAGCTCATAGACATACATACAGCGATCACAGGCACTGCAGACGATACACTGCTTTCGCAAACTGCCTCTGTTCCTTTCTGTTTTGTGAACCGCGCAACCGCTACGGTCGCAGGTTCGAATCCTGCCTCGGGCATGGATGAGTGTGATGTCTTTAGGTTAGTTAGATCTAATTCGTTCTAAGTTCTAGGGGACTGATGACCTCAGAAGTTAAGTCCCATAGTGCTCAGAGCCATTTGAACCTTTCTGTTTTGTGCTCCGTTGTTCGAAGGGACAATAATCCCCAAGGTTGGCAGGTCCTTCACCAGGTCGTCCAACTATCGCTGACGTGCTCATAATATGGGGTATGTGATGTTTGGATTGTCCTTAAGTGCCTTCAACTCCTATCTTTCTTCTGGCATATGAACTACATGGCTCGCCCACATGACTCCCCTGGTCTTCAGCTTCTGTACGGTTGTTGGTTGTCGCATAAAGGGGTAGCTCCCGTTCTTCGCAATCCTCCTCCTCCAAACTCCTTTATCTAAAATCAGTCTGTAGTCGCTTTTTTATCATGGATTTCGTGAGTGACGCGGGAATTAAAACGAATCGGAGACGTTTTAGTTAGATTTATGATTTTTGTGATCCAATTCAAACGCAGTTATGAAATGCAGAAGGTCAGAATATACCGAACAACTGGACTGAACAAATAAAAGTTTCAAACGTATCAGCAAATCATGGAAACATGTGAATTAACGAAATCGTCATGTAATGGGTACGCCTAACGTACGGATGAACAAGTGAAAAATTCGCACTTTACCACGTGCATCAATCGCCATCTACCTCTCTGAGCAACAAAAATTAGGTCTGAGCGTAAGTGAACACGCATTAAAGGTCTGAAAATGCTGCAGACTAACATTACACCAAGCTGCAAAAGGCATAGCGCAACCTATTCATACTTATTGTAGTCCGTTTCATGAGAACGGCCACCAGAAACTAACCTGACGGCAATCAAACACAGCAGTAGCAGCAATAAGAAACGAAAACACAGAAGCGACGAGATGAACTAACAGCCTGTAACACCGAATCAGAAAGGGGAAAGCGGAACAGAAAAAGAATACAGAACGACTTGTCCTCCCGTTCAACAGTCTCACAAACCTGTTTTGCCAAGTGCCCCCATGCTGGCCACAAGGTTAGTTAAGGAGTTGTTGTGTTAGGGTGTCCAATTTCCCAATCAGGACGTTTGACTATTGCTGGGTGGTCGTTGGGGCATGTGAACGTGCTGCGATACGTCTCCACATTCCACATGTACTCTATGGGATTTAAATCGCGGAAGCGGGCTGACCATTCCTTTCACTGGATATCCTCTCGTTCCTAGATGTCCCCTGCCTGAGCTGTTCGATGCAGTAGTTCTTTGTCATCCACGAAACTGAAATCAGGGCCTACCGCACCCTTGAAAAGGCGCACACGAGGAAGGAGCAAAGTGTCACAGTAACTTTGGCCGATGAATGTACCATGTTCAAAGATTTGGAGGTCAGTAAACCAAAAGAACATTATGCTTCCCCAAACGATAACACCTGCAAGGTGGCTATAATTTCGCACCTTAAAAGCTCTCATCCACATACTTTGCCGTGATCTACAACCACATTAGGTATTATTTGATAGGTAGTACATCGTATATATAAATATTTGAAGGAGACAGAAATTGTCACGTACGTCTTGTAAATAATTATTAACGCTTATTGCATGAAAGTGGCGGAGTGTCTTTATTATCATACTAGTAGAGGATGGAACGGCAGTGGAAATGAAACGGCAGACGGAACTCAAGCCTGGGAAAGAAGGCCCACACAGGTGTGTTGGTCCTGCTTAAACACAGGAAGTAGGAAACGGACGTCGCATCACCTAAGCGCTGGAGCACAATAGAGTCGTGACCGGCCAGCGTTGTAGCCGAATCGGAGGGATTATACTGCGGAAACTACGGAACTCTTGTACGCAGTTGAGAGGAACAAAGAAGCGTCACCTCGGAGACCACGTAGGCTCGGTTATTTCCAAGGATTTTTACTCGGAAGCGAACTTTCCGCGCTGGACGACAAAAGACTAAAATATGGTTGGTCGGCGTTCAGAAGAATCTGTAGAGAGAGAGAATATTCTGTGGTTTCGGGAATATGATTCGTTTTCGGAATTATGATGGTGGGGAGCCAAGCCTCGCTGGGTAACAAGCGCTGGAGAGACGAGGTCTTGTGTTTTGAGCTCCTATGTGTGACGGTCGCTCAGTATCAGCTTCTTGTTCGTGCAGACGGACTTGTTGCTTTTGATCTCACAAGATTTTATAGTTAGAACGGCTAGGAAATGTACTATTGTGAACTTATACGATTCTGCACTTCGCCTCCGGGTTGGAAGTCGTCGTTGAGAACGCAGCTTTCAGTGATTGAGAGCACTTCTTCTGCCTATACTTACGTAGAGGTGTTATCTGAACTCCGTCTTTGTGGCTGAGAGTTCGCGTATCTCCTCTGTAGAACACAGAGAGGAGAAGACAGTATTATAGTAGACAGAGGACCACCTTCAGGCATCCTACTATTTGATAGAGTTTATTTTGTGCCTGGAGTTCTTCCATCGTCTTAGACGTGTACGAGATCCATCACTCCGACGCACCGGACGCAGTACATACGGTGATATTGCTAATTGCTTTGGATTATTAGGGGCTATAAGGCTAAACTGCTGTGATCACGTAGGATTTATTTCCACTGACGTTGTACTCTATTGTAGATCATCTTTAAAAGTAGTGTCTTCTTGTGTTCAGTACGTAGATAATGTCAGTCATTTCACATTACATAATAAAAGGGTAGAGTTGTTCAATGGATCAGTAATTTTAGTTAGGAAATGTAAACATTTGTAATTAAAGGTTGTTTATAATATAGAATAAATGTATAAGCAGCAACAACGTTTATCATTTAGTATAATAAGTCCCTTTAATCATTCATTTCTGTTTAGGTTGGAATTTATATGTTAAAGAGCATTAAGAGATCCTAAGATCTGCTTCAGGGGGTAGTCAGACAGGACCAAATCTTCATTTTAGTGTTTATTATTTTTCCGTTGCGCACATTCATTTTACACCCGCCTGGAGTAGGATCTTGGACACCTAGTCCATCGAAACGGTCAATTCGACAGTGCTGTACTCTCAGTCGGCGAGAATTGGGAACGCTTAACTCAGCCAGGAAAGTTACCAAAATGGTCTTTTTGCTGTTCTGGTGTTATGGTATCAGGAGGTGTAATGTTGCTCGGGTGTAGGCCTACTGACCTCCAAATCTTTGAACATGGTACACTCACTGGTCAAAGCTACTGGGACACTGCACTGTTTCGCCAAGTGCGTCTGTTCAGTGACGCATTCAGCCCCGACTTCATTTCTGTGGATGACAATGCACGACTGCATCGAACAATTCAAGTGGAGGAGCTCATAGAACTAGAGGATACACGCCTGCCCGTACCTTCGAGGACGCATGGTATGCTTTCGGGAGACGTATTGCTCCACGTCCACATGCATCGACTACTGCGCATCACTTGTGAACGGCGCTGGAGAAGGAATGGAACGCCCTACCTTACCAACCTTGTGACCAGCATGGGAGCGCGTTGCTGAGCTTTCATGGTCATCCTTGATGGTCACACTCTCTACTGAGAACCACGTCCTGCTTTTAATAATGTCGAGAGGACCATCGTGAATCAAGTTGATTTGTAATTATTGTCTTTTCTCGTCCATAGCGTATTTATTTCCGGTTCAAAATGGCTCTGATCACTATGGGACTTAACTTCTGAGGTCATCAGTCCCCCAAAACTTAGAACTACTTAAACCCAACCAACGTAAGTACATCACACACATCCATGCCCGTGGCAGGTTTCGAACCTGCGACCGTAGCGGTCGCGCTGTTCCAGACTGTAGCGCCTAGAACCGTTCGGCCACCCCGGCCGGCCCAGGTACATTCTGTATTATACTGTAGTACAGGGCGAGTCAAAAGTCCTTGGACACCTTCATAAGTTGGTAGATTAAAGGGAAAATTGAAATATGATGATGGGAACATAGGTTTGATGTTGGGCTGCAACTTTTGGAGTGAATGTCATTCATGGCCGCCATGACACATGGTTATTAATTAGAGGTTATTAATGTTCAAAGTTGGGAAATTACCTTCACACCGACTGCTACAACACATGTTCTACGTGTTGTCCATCCCGTGCAATGCACAACTGTAGTCGCCGCAACCACTCCGACACACGGAGGAGAGTGCCTCCTGCAATTTGGTCACAGGCGTGTTGTACGCGTTCCTCCAGATGTCTCAAATCACGGATGCTCTCAGCATACACTATCTGCTTAAGATGTGCCCATAGATAGTAATCAAGAGGCGTTAAGTCATGGGATCTGGGCGGCCACTCCATGGGACCACAGCGACCAATCCACTTCCCTGACAGTTGTTCCTCCAACCATTCACGGACACCAATGCCATAGTGTGGAGGGGCTCCATCGTGCTGAAAATACGATGGGAAAATGCCGTCAGCGTTCAGTGTGGAAGGGAACACAAGGTCCTGCAGCAGCATCAGATATTGTGGTGCAGTATGAAAAATGGCCCAATGATGCGGGTGTCCCATATGCCACACCACACCATCACCTTTGCTAGCCTATGTTCTCGAATTGGGGCAACCCAGTGCGGATTTTCGTCACTCCAGTATCGACAATTACGTCGATTAACCTCCGCGTTCAAAGTGAAATACACCTCGTCGCTGAACAGTATGCCCTTGACAAACGAAGGATCCATTTCGTGTTGTACAGTAACCCACAGGCAGAACTCCAACCGGAACTTCTAAACTGTACAAGATAGACAAAAACAAATTACACCACTCTATTCCAGAGCTCAAGCGAGTGTTATTTGGTGTGCCCTACACCCCCTTCCCATTTAAAAAAATGACTTGAATCCAAAATGGCAGATTTCAAGATAGCGGCCATGAATGACATTCACTCCAAAAGCTGCGGCCCCACGTCAAATCTATGTTCCCATCATCACATTTCAATTTTCCCTTTAATCTTCCAACTTATGAAGGTGTCCAAGGACTTTTGACTTGCCCTGTAGTTCTTTCTACGTATGGTCCAAGTTTCAAATGTTCAAATGTGTGTGAAATCTTATGGAACTTAACTACTAAGGTGATCACTCCCTAAGCTTACACACTACTCAACCTAAATTATCCTAAGGACAAACAAACACACCCATGTTCGAGGGAGGACTCGAACCTCCGCCGGAACCAGCCGCATAGTCCATGACTGCAGCGCCTCAGACCGCTCGGCTAATCCCTCGCGGCGGTCCAAGTTTCATCGAGCTATGTTACCTTGGCAGTGACACATCACGCCAATTTTACTTTCGTCCTTAAATTTTGCACACCTAACACACAGGCCTTTACTGTACTAGTCAAATGCTTTAACACATCAGGTAGTCGATAATCTGGTGCAGGATGTCTCTGAAGCATACTTGGGACTCAGAAAATGTAGACTGACATTTTTTCCGGTGAGCTCAAGTAACATCTGTTGGCGGCAGACGAGTGTTTTACTCAGCTTCGACCCGTGACTGCTGAAAGCAGCAACCGGTTTCTCTCAGTATCACGCAGGTGGCACAAAACGAAAAAGAAAAACCGACGGACCCTTTGGTGGCCTCAGTTCGCCAGAGTCTTCAGCGGAAGGCTATCGCCGTAGGACGTCAGCGAAATGGAAGAAAAGTGCGGCGAGAAAATTGGACGCTGATGGGTGGAGAGCGCTTCCGGTCGCCGGCCCGACAGCGGCGATAACGTACGGGGCCGGCCCGCCAGGTCCGTGAGAAGCGCGCTGTGCGAAGGCTCTGCGAAACAGCCCTTCGAGGGGGCGGGGTGGGAGAGGGGTCCGTTTGTGGAACGGCTTCCGCTATACGGCAGGCGCCCGTCCGGCCTCCTTATGGCGCTGTTAGTCCCGGAACGGCACTTTGGTCTACTCCTGGTCCCCCTTTCTCTCTCTCTCTCTCTCTCTCTCTCTCTCTCTCTCTCTCTCTCTCTCTACCTTCCCTCAGAAACACAGAGGGGCACAAGTGAGCACGCAAGCGCTGCCTATCGTCCGGCAAAGTTCCATGCGGCGGCCCCCGGAGGCCACTTAAACGCAACGACCACTGCCTATGGTGCAAGAAGTATTGTTACTTTCCATTCGCTGAATACGCGCCCGTGCCAGGAGCTCTCGTGCGGACATTATCATACGCTGGAGCACAGCCGCGGCCGGGTCGCTTGGCGCGTGGACTTCTCGGCGCCGTATACGGGCGTATCTGCGGACGACTATAAGCATGGTCGATTTCTACAGGAAGATAACTGCGGCACAAACCGCAATAGCTTCTCTTTCCTGCCAAAAATACAAGATTAACGCACAAGAAGTTAAGCAAATCATCTAACTCGAAAACGCAATCACTCACTACCACACAAATAAAGTAAGGGAAAAAAATTATAGAAAATGTGTTCTGGTCAAATTCCTATACGCAAAGAAAACTATTACGAGATCTGTTACGGAGTTTGACAACTTCTGTTTATAATTTGACAGCAGTTGCTGAATGTGGAGTTGCCACTGAAAGCAGTGTATGAGGACTATTCGTCTGTTAACGTCCGATCAGTCGCGTAATGGAAAACACAGTGAAAATCAAAAATGTTTTATTTATAACATTTAGCTACACCTTCCAGCCACTTCTCTACATATTCGCCGCTTCCGCTTAGACATCTAGCTCAGCGTTGTACCGATTTTCCAGTACCCTCTCCATAGAAGGTAGCCGCAGCTGATTTCCTCCATTTCTCTACGCTGGTATGCACCACGTTCTCTGCCCCAAAATGTTGTCTTCATAGTCAGCGGCTCACGTGATCAAAAGGTGCCAAGTCCGGGTTCTATGGAGTGTGATCAAACACTTCTCAACGAAAACGCTTCAGGAGAATCTTTATTGGCGCTGCAGTGGGCGGCCGGGAATTGTCAAGAAGGAATTACACTCATGCTCATAAATTATGGATAATTGCAGAATGTGGTGCCACACAACATGGCACTACACAGGACTGCCGCTAATAGCATAGGCACATAGGGAACACACACGACATAGATCTGTAAGTCCACGTTATTGGTGATAAGTTGAGAAAACCGTCCCGAAACACATGTGCTACAAAACGCCACTGTTTCCTGCGCATGTACCTCGATCTCAATATGGGATATGATCACTATGCACACGTACACAGGTCGAACAACGGGTTGTCATACTCTGGATCAGGTGGTCGAGCAGCTGCTGGGGTATAGCCTCCCATTCTTGCACCAGTGCCAGTCGGAGCTCTTTAAGTGTCGTAGGGGTTTGAAGACGAGCAAAGATACGTCGACCGAGAGCATCCCAGACGTGCTCGATAAGGTTTAGGTCTGTAGAACAGGCACGCCACTACGTTCGCCTCATATCTTCTGTTTCAAGGTACTCCTTCATGATGGCAGTTCGGTGGGGCCGTGCGTTATCATCCATCAGGAGGAAGGTGAGATCTACTGAACCTCTGAAAAGGCGGACATACTGGTGCAAATTGACGTCCCGATACACCTGACCTGTTACAGTTCCGCTGTCAAAGCATGCAGGGGTATACGTGCACCAATCATAACCCCATCCCACACCATCAAACTACGACCCCCATACAGATCCTTTTCAAGGAAATGAAGGGGTTCGTATCTGGTTCTTGGTTCACGCCAAATGAAAAGCCGGCGAGAATCACTGTTCAAACTATACCTGGACTCGTCCGTGAACAGAACCTGGGACCGCTGTTCCAAAGACCGTATACTGTGTTCTTGACACCAGGCTTTACGGGGTGTCCTGTGAGCAGGGGTCAGTGGAATGCACCTTGCAGGTCTCCGGGCAAATAAACCTAATATTCTACCCCTCATAACGTCATCATTTTCAACGCACAGTCGCCATTAGCACGTCTAAAAACATCTGAACACTTCCTCGCTGCACCGTACTCTGACATGCACCAACACACATCTGCATATGTAGACTGTTGCCAGCACCACCGTGCGACAACCGCAGGTCAAATGCACCGCATGGTCATACCACGAGGTGTTTAAACCCGCAAACCGCCCACGAGAGCGTTGTTTCAACATGTATCAGTATTATCCTTAATTTATGAGCATGTATGTACATGGCACTTTCGTTATGTGGGCTGTATAAAATCAGGTGAAATCTGTTAGCAGGCACTCATACTATTCGGGATGCACTATTGTTGTAGGCATCTTTAAGTGATCACTATGAGCTTAGAACTGAAAAGAGCGACTTGACGCGATCATCGGTCGTACTAGAGGCACTATGCAACACATCTGTGCAGAGCTTCGTCGGATTTTCACCGTGGTTTCCATTTTGCAGCCGACCAGACCTTGATAAACGAATAGCTCTCGTATAATAGTATTAAAATAAAATTGTTCGTTTCATTCTGGTTCCGAAAGTGGAGCGTGCATTAATTTTATTTTTATTGAATATTACGTCTATCTTTTCTAATGTTAAAAGCCGTGTTTCATTTAGCATTTTTTTGTGCAATGGCTTCATTTTGTTACGAAGTGACTACGTAATGTTAGTAAAAGAATGTGAGGCATGCACAGTCTGTTGCTCAATACTCAATCACACTGCTCTCTTCTTCAAAGTCTGTCTTTATCTGTCCCCTCTTTGCACACAGTCATAGTTCTCGGTACATGGCTATAATAGACGGACATTAACATCACCACCACCTACGTTTGATGTCAATGTGCAATAACCATTCAGGGAGAGTGTATAATGCATGCCGGGGGGGGGGGGGGGGCGAGGAATCGGAGAAGCAGTGCAGTCATTGTCGTAATGCGGAAATGGAGTGATTTATATGCCGTCTAAAAATGATCATTAGGTTTCGAGTCAACGGCGAGGTTTGTAAACTGTCGCAAGTGTATCGTGATCGACCGACATCTCTAGGGATGCTGAAAGACAACATCCGAAGCCTGTGCCTCACCATTATTCCGGACATGCTTTACAGTGCTGTTCACAACATTATTCCTCGACTACAGCTATTGTTGAGGAATGATAGTGGACATATTGAGCGTTTCCTGTAAAGAACATCATCTTTGGTTTGTCTTACTTTGTTATGCTAATTATTCTATTCTGATCAGATGAAGCGCCATCTGTCGGATATTTTTTGAACTTTTGTATTTTTTTTTTTTTGTTCTAATAAAACCCCATGGCATTCCAAGCATGTGTGTCAATTTGTACCTCTCTATCTACATTATTCCGTGATGTATTCAGTTTTCAAATTTATACTGACTTTTTGATCACCCTGCGGCGCGGCACGTTTCTTTTTAGCGCCCTGCCAGTGTCCAGCAATGTTCATTTGTCTAGCTAAAAGCTGTAGTAGAAAATACTACACCACTACTGTCTACTGCAGGTCGCAACATACATAGAATTGTGCGGTAAACGGGATGTGGCTAGTACTGAAATAAAAGTTTTAACTTGGCAATGTAAATTTTCAGGTGTATTTTTACGATAAAGATCACAATTAATACTGCCAAGTCCGTACTAAATGTCTACACAATGTAAAGCTCCCACGCACACCACAATCACACACGTAGCCAGTTTATGGTATTTACACCCGTTACCGAAGCTAATAGAGTTCATTAGATCGATTAGTAATGAAAATGCTCGCTCAAATGTTGTGCACTCTGCTCCAGTCTTAGATCGCACAACACGCCACGCGGTTTTAACTAACAGTCAGAAGCAATAATTTTGATATTCCGTCCGAAATTCCACACGACTTCCATTACACCGTTCACTTAAATACGCTTTGTACTATTTCGCGAACTCGTAATTAGCATTTTTCCGCGATTTTATAGCACTTTCGTCGGAGCTGCTTTCAATGAGATCTTACTAGCTCGAGCCCTCAACCCCGACTTACTTAGATCACACCAAAGGTTTTGTTCCCAGCACAGATTGGCGCGAGCCTGCTTTTTTCTGATTGGCTGATATAACAAACAGCAAATCAGGTTGCAGTATTATCCCACGCTAACCCGCAATTTACTTCAATGACCAATCATAGTAAAATATTTGTTTCTGTAGCAATTGCTAAATAAATAAATTTAGAAAAGTATCAAATATAAAATTACTCCTTCCGAAATTACCGAGTAATTTTTCTACTCACGGTTTATTAGTACCATAAACTGACTGCACATTTAATTATAGTAAATCCCCTGTGTAATTTAACTGGTACTTCGTGAATAAACAAAACAATTTTCATTTACTTCTGTTCTTCTTCACTCATACAACACTCACACTGCTAATTACTACACATATAAAACAATTATAATTATGCAAATCATTAAATATTAATCAAACATAACTTTACAACATTGTTTTGACCACGACTGCTAGCACTGTCCGTCAACTGCTGAACTCTGCCGCCTACCAGTACAACTACATGCAGCTCTGTAACTCAGGTCCATGTCAGCTGGTGACATCTGTCGATGACTCATGCTTATAACGATATCGTCCTAACAAGTGACAGGAGCGAAGCGAAGGCGTTCAACCCGGTACTTTAAATAACTAGCATTTTTGTTCCGATAAAGGGGAACGAATCACCGCTCCAACCGAAAGTGTGTTTAACGCCATTGGGAACCATGCTGCTGTGAAAAGATTTGCCACAAAGCGTCTTGACAGTCGCTATTTCCTGCGACATCGGATGTCTCCTGCTGTTCCGCTTCCTGCATAGCGCGCTACCTTAATCTCGCGTGAATCAGGCTGCGTGTAATTTAGGGCCGTGTTATTTTTCCGTCGCGGTATTTATCTTGTGTGTCCGTTCAATAAACGGCCGAGATAAGGGCGCGGATCGTGAGCCGTGAGGAATGATCGCATTCCGGAAACCAATCTGGCGGGCTCGGCGGTACGTCTACGCCCGCGTCTGCAGGCCGCCGTAAACAGTTACCTGGGCGGCGGCGGCAGCAGCGGCAGGCAGCGGTCCGCTGGACCCGCCGGACCAGTTGCGGCCAGAGCCGCGATGCTGCGCCAGATTAAGAGCGCCCGGCGCCGCCGACAGGCTGCCCGCGATAAAGTCGCTTACCGCCGTCTAATTAATTCGCAGCGAGAAATACTGGCCGCTGCGGACTGCCCGGGAACCACTGCCAGTGGCTGCGCTCCGCACCGCCAGACAATGCGCTCTCTACAAGGGCTACGCGCTGGATGGTATCCAGTGGCCGTGCTCTCAGAAGCTGACTCGCGATTTAGTGTCTCTCTCGTCCCGAACTTGGAAGACATTGAGAGCTGCGTGGCAGATGAAATGCGAGCAAGGTTTATACACTATCTGATCAAAAGTATCCGGACACATATATCCGATGCGAACCGATGGCTTGACGTCGCAAGAGGCGAACCTGCCAGTACAAAAAGAGGCTTGCGGTATTGAGTTATCAGTAGGGAAGCACTAACAGCTGGATGTGTCGGTCAGGAGAGTTCAACAACTTTCGTCGTGGACTAATCACTGTATGTCATCTGAGTAACAAATGCGTTAGGGACGTTTCAACTCTTCTAAGGCTGCCAAAGTCGACAGTTGGTGATGTTGACGTGAGAGTAGCGCGTGGGCGTCGTATTTAGCCGGAAAATATTTTAATAAGAACGTAAAGTGGAATGCATTGTCGTAGGATAAATCAAAGGTAAAGGAGCAGGTAGCTGAGTGGTCACTTTGTTTGACTGCCATGCGGAAGACACAGTTTTGATTCCCGACAATGCCACGGATGTCTCTTTTGTAGTAAGACTAGACCGGGCTGCACTAAGTTTTCCGGTGCCAACTGAAGAGCTTCTTGAACGACAACAAGTGGCTCCGAGTTCTGCCAAGCTCACAAAGGCTGGGAGAGCGCTGCGTCGACCCACGCACCTCCACATCGTATGCAAGTGCTCGGACAGACGTTTCCGCAGAATAGCCTGATGTTTCTTTTTCCATTTACCTCACGTAATAAAGTCTATTGTATTCTGCTATGCTTCCAAATACAAAAAGAAACAGTAGGTTCCCCTGTCCTGTACCACTCCTCATATCGGTAAACAAGATGTAACTAGCATAAAAGTAAACCGATTAAAATATAGTTATTATAAAACACTAGCTATACCCGGCGAACTTCGTTCCGCCTCTGAAAATCTTTATATGTTATAGCTGACCCGGCAAATGATGTTTTGCCATATAAATTACCTGTAGTCTATAAGAATAATGTGTATGTGTAACACAATGTATACCCGGCGAACTTCGTTCCACCTCTGAAAATCTTTATACAGGGTGATTCAAAAAGAATACCACAACTTTAGGAATTTAAAACTCTGCAACGACAAAAGGCAGAGCTAAGCACTATCTGTCGGTGAATTAAGGGAGCTATAAAGTTTCATTTAGTTGTAGATTTGTTCGCTTGAGGCGCTGTTGACTAGGCGTCAGCGTCAGTTGATGCTAAGATGGTGACCGCTCAACAGAAAGCTTTTTGTGTTATTGAGTACGGCAGAAGTGAATCGACGACAGTTGTTCAGCGTGCATTTCGAACGAAGTATGGTGTTAAACCTCCTGATAGGTGGTGTATTAAACGTTGGAATAAACAGTTTACAGAGAATGGGTGTTTGTGCAAAGGGAAAAGTTCTGGACGGCCGAGAACGAGTGATGAAAATGTAGCACGCATCCAGCAAGCATTTGTTCGCAGCCCAGGAAAATCGACTTGCAGAGAGCTGCAAATTCCCCAATCAACTGTATGGAGAGTCCTAAGAAAAAGGTTAGTTATGAAACCTTATCGTCTGAAATTGGTTCAAGCACTGTCTGCAGCTGATAAGATGGATCGGCCGCCAGGCAGCCCGTGACAGAGCACTTCATCACTGGCCTCCAAGAAGCCCTGATCTTACCCCCTGCGATTTTTTCTTATGGGGGTATGTTAAGGATATGGTGTTTCGGCCACCTCTCCCAGCCACCATTGATGATTTGAAACGAGAAATAACAGCAGCTATCCAAACTGTTACGCCTGATATGCTACAGAGAGTGTGGAACGAGTTGGAGTATAGGGTTGATATTGCTCGAGTGTCTGGAGGGGGCCATATTGAACATCTCTGAACTTGTTTTTGAGTGAAAAAAAACCTTTTTAAATACTCTTTGTAAGAATGTACAACAGAAGGTTATATTATATTTCTTTCATTAAATACACATTTTTAAAGTTGTGGTATTCTTTTTGAATCACCCTGTATGTTATAGCTGACCCGGCAAACGTTGTTTTGAAATATAAATTATGTCTAGTCTATAAGAACAATGTATACGTGTAACACAATAGCCATTGTTGGCGGGAGCTCGTGACACAAACAATAGGGCCGAAAACTGTGTAGGGAGTGAGAAAAGACTCAGGGGGAAGTCCGGCAGTATCGGCCACTATTAGTTCTAGTGTTTCTACGGTAGATCGAGCGAATTTAACAATTGCAGCCGATACACGGGTCGTCCATGAGCACAGAAACATTGCGGAAATTTCGTGTCGAAACGTGTTCGCCAGCATTATCAAGTGATAATTGATCAGTTATCGACTGGAGTTGAAAATTATTAAATTACTAAAATCTCTATTAAAAAATAGGGGTTGGTGATATAAGGGTGAAAATTTAGGGTTGTGTGTATTTTTTAATGCCACATCATCAAAAAAATAAAAATAAAAAGTTCCGTCCAGAAAATAAGAAAAAGTTTTTGGGGTGGACCACACTTATCACTTTGGGGTATGAAAAATAGATTACGACAGATACATGAAAAATTTCATCAGAATCGATCGAGCCGTTTCGGAGGAGTATGGCAACTAACACTGTGACACGAGAATTTAATATATAAGGATACTTGTTAGTTACGTCTTCCTTGTCCGATTTCTCCCGTCTCGTGTCCCGGACCCTTCCACGCTAGCTTTCTGCTGTCACAGCAGTCCTACTCACTCGCTGTCGAAGTATCGGTTACTCTCCTTGTTGCTCTGGCTCCCTTAACACACATCCTTTTGCTGAATATTGTACAAGACTAACTTACGTTCGTTGTTGTTTGTGTTGTTGCAGTGGTCTTCCGTTTGAAGACTGATCTGCTGCAGCTTTCCATGCTGCTCTAACATGTAGCAAGCCTCTTCATCTCCCAGTAACTACTGCAACCAACATCCTTCTGAATCTGCTTACTGTGCTCATCTCCTGGTCTCCCTCTACGATTTTTACACACCACACTTCTCTCTAGAATTACACGGATAATCCCTTGTTGTCTCAGAATGTGTCCTTCAGGTGATTCCTTCTTCTCGTCAAGTTGTGCTACAAATTTCTTATCTCTCCAATTCTGTTCAGTACCCCCTCATCACTTACACGATCTACCCATTCAATCTTCAGCATTCCTGTATAACACCACATTTTAAAAGCTTCTAGTCTCTTCTTGTCTAAACTGCTCGTAGTCCTTGTTTCACTTCCGCTCATGGCTACACTCCAGCCAAATACCTTCAGAGAAAGACTCCCTAACACTTACATCTATATTCGATTTTAATAAATTTCTCTTCTTCAGAAAAGCTTCTCTTGCCATTGCCAATCTAAATTTTATATCATCTCTACTTCAGCCATCATCAGTTTTTTGTTGCCCAAATAACAAAACTTAGAATCTTGTTTCCTAATCTAATTCTCTCACCTTCACCTGTTCTAATTCGACAACATTCCCTTGCCCTTGTTTCGCATTTTATATCCTCCTTTGAAGACGCTGTTCATTCCGCTCTAAGTTCTTTGCTGAATGTCATAGGCAAACTTCAATTTTTTCTTCATTTTTCTCCCTAAATTTAAATTCCTACCCCAAATTTTTCTTTGGTTTCCTTTACTGCTTGCCTGAATAACATTGGTGATAGGCTACCCTGCCTCACTCCCTTCGCAACTACTGCTTCCTTTTTCATGCCCCTCGACTCTTGTAACTGCTGTCTGATTTCTGTACAAGTTTTAAATAGCCTTTCGCTCCCTATAATTTGCCTCTGCTACCTTCAGAATTTAACAGATAGTATTCCAGTGAACACTGTCAAGACCTTTCTTTAAGTCTGCAAATGCTATAAACATTGGTTTACCTTTCCTTAACCTATCTTCTAAGAGAAGTCGTAGGGTCAGTCTGTCTCGCATGTCCCTACGAAGTCCGAACTGATCTTCCACGAGATCGGCTTCCACCAGTGTTTCCACTCGTCTGTAAAGAATTCGTCTTAGATTGTGCAACCATGACTTATTAAATCAATAGTTCGGCAATGTTCACACCTGTCAGCAGCTGCTTTCTTTGAAATTAGAATTAGGATCACTCTGTCGAATAAGCACGAATATTCCACTTTGAAAAAAGAATATTTCTTTCTAATGAGAAACAGACTGACGTATTCCGTTACCACTGTCCGCCGTGTGAAACTCGTAAGTTGAATTGTTTGCTTGAAATGACTCCATCTAGACATTTCAAAATATAGATCACAAACATCTGTTGAAAGACCACAAAAAAGAGATCTAGTAATCAATGAAATTTATATAGGTAATATCGATTAGTAAAAATTGTTCATCAGTCTGAAACACTTGCCAGATAATACTAAGACGTGTGAGAAGAAGATCAAAGGAGAAAAACATGTTTCGTCTCGAGTCTATATAATAGCAATTATAGCGCTGGGGGATACCTCCGAGGCACCACTGGTAAGCATTGCAAGAGTGTCGTAAGCCACAGAGGGGTTATCTTAATATTCGGTTCCAAGTATAGTCAAGCAATATATAATTTTATCGGGCATACACCTCGCGGAATGAACCTGATGGAAAATTATGGGAAATTCAATCTTATACGGAGGATTACCGATATATTCATGTCGCACACCATTCACGAGCGGAACGGGAAAGGGGACAAGCGCTAGTGGTACTTGTAGTACACGCCTTCACACATAGCCTTGTGACTTGTGGAGTGTACTTGTAGATTAAACGCTTTAAAATATCCAGGACACGTCCTCCAGTTGCCATTGCAGATGAACAAGTTCCTCAGCAAAGATTCTTCTGCGTTTCATTTCTTCTTTACTTGAAAATCCTGAAAGCTACTTTTGTTTTGATTTTTTTTCAGTTTTGAGTACCGTAATCCCTTTAAAGTGTTTTTGGGTTTTGTTAACACAATGATCTATTTGCATGTCTATTTTTTCTTTAAACGGATTAGCTTGGTCAACCTTGGTTTCCTTGTTTCCTACACGCAAGCGAAAAACGTACCACGTTTTGTTGACAATTGAGACTGAGAATTTTGAGATGTATCTGCGATAATTTTGATTCCTCGGAATACGTAGTTATGGTTTCCCGTTTTATTTGACCCTAGAACTTTTAAAGAATTTTTTTCTCTTTTTCCCATCAGTTATTTCATTTGTGTTTTATTTGTTATCCCCTACTGTAGAATGACTTGAACTTATTCAGAACCCTCTTCTTTGTACTTCTTCTTCTCTGAACATCCCTTCATTCACTCGCTGTGCTCCTTTTCTGGTTCTTCACTTTGTCCTGTATTTTGTCGCGCCGAATTATCAGTAAATAAGTGTTCCAGTACTATATTTCTGAAATTCCATGTATCTCAAACGATTTCTCCTGGACTGCCAGTTTTTTTCAGATCTTCATTTATTTCAGTAGGACAACTGTCACGGTTTTTCATAAAATTTTAGTCTCCGCTTCCTGGTATTACCTGTTATTTGATGTGTAGCGTGAGATTTCATTTTAATCAAAATTGATAGCACTCCTACTACGTCCAAGGATTTACACAACTTTCGTTTTTTGACCCCTTTCTTTAAATTTTTTTCATGGATCTCCATGAGTAGTGGTCAAAAATGGATTTGTGGCTTCGGGATGTCCCCTAACTTTTGACTTCGTCGTAGGTTACTTTCTCTAACATCAATGATCACTAGACGCTGCATTACACATGAAAAACAGTAGAAAACTAGCGCTTCTCTTCTGTTAGCGCTGCGTTTACTATGAAACAGATACCTGGTATTTCAGTAAGGACCGCTTCGTAAAATAACTGTTTCTTTTGTCAGTTAAGCTGCAATGAAAAAAGCGTAGGCGATTCTTTCATCGATTTCTTCCCTCTCTTCATTTTTAAAGCGCCCATCACACGCCCTTCTCAGTTCCTCCATCAATGCCTTGCCGTTATCTTCTCCCACCACGTTACCTAACTGACCGTTCGTTTCCTGTGGCATTAAGTACAGCTCCGCCTAATCACAGCTCGTTTGGTGAGCCAGCGGCCACGGCTGTTTACAGATGTTATCGCTGTAGCCTGTAACCTGAGATCAGCTCACGGCACTAAATTCTTGTACAACGCCGTACGATAAAACAGATCGCTCCTGTGCCGCATAGCCCCGTTCCCGGGGCGGAACACGGTTTTAATTTCCGTCCACGCCCGCTCTCTACTTCTGAAACAAATGTGAGCCTTACAGATGTATATGAGCCACTGCTGCGCTGTAACATTACTGCACTGGATTGGAAGTACGCCACTTTAAATTTTGGTTCAGCTTATCGCTGCATCGAGACCACAAAATCGTTTTACGATATACGCAACATCAACTCAAAGTACTTCTTATCTCTCGCTCCCGTCGGTCGATACACATCGCCGTATACGGAGCACGTAATGAAGTGGTACGATTCTTCTAAAACAACGCACCTTCCTTGAGAAAAACAACGCACCTTCCTTGACATCATACAACGTCTCAGATCTTGGCTTCCCACCGTGGGAGATAGGATAGATCTTTCCGCAGAAAAGTTGTCACTCATTAATAACAATCTTCATCTTGAACGTTATGCTCTAGAATTCTAGATGGTTTGTGCATATGGGACTCGCTGCGAGGCTGATATCCTCTTAAAAGATCAAATGGCTCTGAGCACTATGGGACTTAATATCTGAGGTCATCAGTCCCCTAGAACTAACTAACCTAAGGACATCACACACATCCATGCCCGAGGCAGGATTCGAACCTGCGACCGTAGAGGTCACGCGGTTCCAGATTGAAGCGCCTAGAACCGCTCGGCCACAGCGGCCGGTTCTTAAGCGATCATTTGAAAATAATCTGTATTACAGTTTCTTTTCCTTGCATTAGCTTTGTGCAGTTTGCATTGTCAGACGTTATTGTATCTAGTTTTTGTTTCTTCTTCAAGAATAGATTATTGATTTATCAATATTTCTGGGTTTATTCTTGAATTTCGATGCTGTGATACTAAGCTGACGACTGTGTTCCTTGTTTCTGTTGTTCCCTACTGGTGATATGCTGGCGAGTAGTACAAGACGCAAAAAAAAGAAAAAAAGAAAAGTGCAGCATCAGGTTAGCATCTTTGACTATTAATCTGTAGTTTACAGAATGCGCTGACCTTCCGTATAAAAATCGTGATTCAAGTATGTCCCCAAAACAGAACAAAAATAACAAAAAAGAAGCTACCTGAAGCAGAGCAAGCTACCGATCCTAATAGCTTACGAATAGGAAATGATCATGGAATCGAAACGAGGACGCAAAAGACAACGAAGTTGCTGAGTTCGTAAACAGTCAAGCATAGCGGCAGCGAATGACGACCTCTAAAATAATCTCATGATGACGCTGTACTGTTGCTAAAGATCCTGTGGCTGAAATAAACCATCATTACTATGTCTAGGTGAGGAATGAGAAAATGTCTATAGTTATTCTATTTACATTCAAATATCCACTTACCAAGTCCTAACATATCTTCATTAGCCATTGAAACACAAAATTACGTCTGTCTGTTAATTTCGAAGATTCGTTAAATGTAAAAACCTGGCATGAATTTTTTCCTTCGTATTTACAACTGATATACATGTTCATAATTTTAGTACGTAATTTACACGAGTGACGTTGCTGTCAGGGTTCCTCCGAGCCATAATTCGTAGGTGGCGGTCATCCACTGTAGTAGTTGCCCTCGGGTGGCCTGAGCGAGGCATGTCATCGACAGTTCCTGTCTCTCTGTATCTCCTCTATGTCGGAACAACATCGGTTTGGTTCACTCCGAAACGCCTGCTGGACACTTCATTTGTTGAGAGCCCTTCCTGGCACAAAGTAACAAGCGGACGCGATCGAAAAGCTGTACTGACCGTCTAGGCATGGTTGAATTGCAGACAACACGAGCCGTGTACCTCCTTCCTGGTGGAATGACTGGAACTGATCGGCTGTCGGATCCCCTCCGTCTAATAGGCGCTGCTCAAGCATGGTTGTTTATATCTTTCGGTGGGTTTAGTGACATCTCTGAACTGTCAAAGGGAGTGATAACTCTGAACAGTCAAAGGAACTGTCTGTGATACAATATTCACAGTCAACGTCTATCTTCAGGAGTTCTGGGAACCGGGGTGATGCAAATATTTCTGATGTGTGTACAAAATATTTTTGCATTCGTAAATGCAATGGTGAGGCAGAAGTACATATGCTAAACTATGTTTTACTAACCATGTTATAAGACCCTAGCTCTAACCAGAAGAAAAAAAAATCCGAAAAGAAATCCGCGTAAATGTGTCCCGGTCTCCCCTGCCCTTCTCAGCCTGCTGCCTGGAGAAAACTTGCAACTAGCCGTACCTTCTAATGAAGCTGATAATATATTACACCACCCTTGCTCCCTTCATGTAAGTAAACTGTTGAGTTACATCCAGAATGAGATTTTCACTCTGCAGTGGAGTGTGCGCTGATATGAAACTTCCTGGCAGATTAAAACTGTATGTCCGACCGAGACTCGAACTCGGGACCTTTGCCTTTCGCGGGCAAGTGCTCTACCATCTGAGCTACCGAAGCACGACTCACGGCCGGTCCTCACAGCTTTACTTCTGCCAGTATCTCGTCTCCTACCTTCCAAACTGTACAGAAGCTCTCCTGAGAACCTTGCAGAACTAGCACTCCTGAAAGAAGGGATACTGCGGAGACATGGCTTAGCCAAGTGTCATATCAGCGCACACTCCGCTGCAGAGTGAAAATCCCCCAGGCTGTGTCTAAGCCATGTCTCCGCAGTATCCTTTCTTTCAGGAGTGCTAGTTCTGCAAGGTTTGCAGGAGAGCTTCTGTAAAGTTTGGAAGGTAGGAGACGAGATACTGGCAGAAGTAAAACTGTGGGGACCGGCCGTGAGTCGTGCTTCGGTAGCTCAGATGGTAGAGCACTTGCCCGCGAAAGGCAAAGGTCCCGAGTTCGAGTCTCTGTCGGGCACACAGTTTTAATCTACCAGGAAGTTTCATGTTGAGTTACATATTCGTGATGGACTCAACATGATCAAAAATTCCACCAGATTTATGTATGCTGAGCTGAGACTAACGCGGATCTGTGGCTTTCAACGCCATCAGTGGAGGAAGTAGGAACAGCTCCTTGACCTGCAGCAGACCGAGACAAGGAAGCCTTCAGAAGTCACATCGCCGTCGTGGGTTGTGGACTAATTGACTGAGCTACCCAGGCACTAGTGACGATTTGTTTGCAACTTTCTTTCCGCCAATACCTAGTCTGACCTGGATGCAAGAAAGGGACCAACGACGACTGAAGAGAATCACTCAACGTGACAGAAGTGCAACCCTTCCGCAAATTGCTGCAGATTTCAATGCTGGGCCATTAACAAGTGTCATCGTGAGAACCATTCAATGAAACATCATCCATATGGGCTTTCTGAGCCGAAGGCCCAGTCGTGTACCCTTGCTGACTGCACGACACAATGCTTTACGCCTCGCCTGGTCCCGTCAACACCGACATTGGATCGTTGATGACTGGAAACATGTTTACCAGTTCAGACGAGTCTCGTTTCAAACTGTATCGGGTGGATGGACGTGTACGGGTATGGAGACAACCTCATGAATCCATAGAACCTGCCTGTCAGCAGGGGAGTGTTCAAACTGGTGGAGGTTCTGTAATAATGTGGGGCGTGTGTATTTGGAGTGATAGATGCGACTTTGTCAGGTGACACGTACGTAAGCATCCTGTCTGACCACTTGCATCCATTTATGTCCATTGTGCATTCCGACGGACTTGGGCAATTCCAGCAGGACAATGTGACACCCCATACGTCCACAAGTGCTACAGAATGGCTCCCGGCACACACTTCTGAGTTTAAACACTTCCGCTGCCCACCAAACTCCCCAGACCACGAACATTATCGGGCATATGTGGAATGTCTTGAAACGTACCGTTCAGAAGAGATCTCCACTCCTTCGCACTCTTAGGGCTTTATGGACAGCCCTCCAGGATTCTTGGAGTCAGTTCCGTCCAGCACTACTTCAGACATTAGTGGAGTCTACGTCACGTCGTGTTGCGACACTTCTAAGTGCTCGCGGGGGCCGTACACAATATTAGGCAGGTATACCAATTTCTTTGGCTCTTCAGTGTATAGTACCACATGAGAGTACAGACTTCGCTATAAAGTGACAGATTTTTAAAAATAGTACTTAGGATGTACTGACATTAACTAGAATATTTAGCTTTGTCCTGGGACTAATGAATAAATTAATGACTGAGAAACGTTTCAACTGTCAGTAGTTTTCTTCCAGTAGAAATATTTTTGATGTTCCTTACCATTAATTTTGCTTTTTTGTAGGCACTTCTTTGCGAGCTACTACGAATTGTCCATACGGTTATAGTTCAGTCCTCTTCAGTCAAGTCCTATAATCGAAAACTAACGTAATTAAACCGTTGTATTTTAAAAATACATACAATTTTTCTTTGTAATTAATACAACAGTCATCACTAACATTCATTCTGTTTATTCAAAGAGGATTAGTTTCTTCTGCGAACCATAGAAGTTCAGTATTCGCACTACAGTGCATGTGTCACATAGTCTTTTACGTTTTGTGTTTACTATGAGGTAACTGCATTTCCCTGTCGCAGCTAATTCTTTTCTCTCTTCAGCCATGAGATCCGAGGTAAGGATAGATTCTTATAAGAAATGATATTTTATCCGGAAAATCTTGCGTCATTTCCGAACGACCAATGACCATCATAAACACTCTACAGCCTACACAATATGAAAAATGGAAAAAATGAAGTATAAAATACAAATTTACCATGTATTTTGGATGTGAATGATGTCAAGAAAACCGCACCAGAAAATTTGACAAGAGAAGACGTAACACAATTCAGTGATTCATACACCTCGCAACGGTGGTTTCATGTTTTAATCTCATCTCTTTTTTACATTTTTCCCTTTCCAGCCTACTTGTTGTTTGCCTCTGAAATATAATTCACTTGGAAAGAAAATGTTAGGCGCAGGTAAGAATTTATATTGCGTTGCGAGTGCTGAAAATTTAGAATGAAGTACAAGTTTATTGCTTACATGGCCCACTGGACGTTTTACTGCTGTAGAGCGAAAAGCCCCATTACTTGGTAACAAGGTAACTCGTTACGGCGCAGAGTCTCTCAAGCGATTATCTCATAAATCACGAGTGGCTTTTTTTTTTTTAATGGCCCTCACAGCCACTTCATTTCCCCACTTCCAGTTTACAGCCAGAAAAAAAAACGCTAATATCACTTTCATCCGCCTTCATTCTGATTTTTCGTTATGTTTTTTACAAAAGTTCGCACGGGTGAGCAACGACTTTACTGCTTTCCGCTACTTGTTGCTGTAACGTACCGCTGTCTTTCGATTTGCTATGCGTCTCTGTAGCAAGTTCAGTATTATCGTCGGAGAGAATACTGTAGAGACCAGCTGTTTAAGACATTACAGAGAACTGCCTAGTAGCTCACTGAGTGTGATACTGTATGCGTTATCCGGAAAGGAAAGATAAAAATGTACGTTATGTTCCAGCGTGTTTCCTATGCTTCATAGACAACGAAGAGCTGTAAAAAATGCGTTCTAACATGAAAATATAGCGTTTTTGGATCCACGTTCACAATACATATTTTCTTCTGCTGTGTGTGTCCAGGAAGTTGTGTCTAACTTTTAGTTATACCAGAACCATTGTAATCTTTGTTTTCTAGTCAGTTCCGTGATCTATCAGATTTTATTAAAGTGATCAGTGTTAGAATTGGAGGACGTTGTAATCTTCTTTGCATGTCACGGACGTCTGCTCTCCGTATATTGACAGTGAGTCTTCATGTGACACGTAACTTCTTTCATGGATTCTATTACTGAGCTCGCATTCTGGAGAATAGCGGTTTAAAATCCTCGTGCAGTAGTCAAGATTTAGATTTCCGTAGTTTTCTTAAGTCGCTTATGGCGAACATATGGATGGTTCCTTGTAAAAGGCGACAGCCGGTATCTCCCTATTCTTCCCTAACACTAACTGGCGCACTAATGACCTAGTCCTCAAAGGGACGTTAAATGCTGATCTTCCTGCCTTCTTGTCATCGAAAAAAATGACAAAGCTGAGCTGATATTAACGCTAAGGTTGGTTTGATTAACCAAGAGCTTTACCAGACATTTATCCTTTTGGAAATGACATGCCACTGCCTTCCTCCGACCTTTGAACTAACTGATCCACCACGTTATCGGACACCTGCAGTTTAACCTGGACTCCGAACCATGATGCAGTAGGTATTTTTCAAAATCATTGCCACAGATGACAGAAGTGATAACTGAGAGATATAAATCCTACGACAGAGCTAGTATCGAATGCCAAACCAATGGATCAACAGTCTCACACAAGTAAGCCTCGAGTAGTGGTTTGATAGTTCAGATTACAGCAGAAACTACGAACACGAAACGCAAAGCTGTACAGAATATAAACTTCCTTTCATTACACTACCCATATAAAATACAGTCTTTAATGACGTGTGACCGTGGTGGTCTAGCGAGTGTAGCGCTAGACTTAGACGCTGTAGATCCTAGGTCCGGTCCCAGATAGGGATCTGGATTTTTGCTCTTTCCAGTCCCACCACTAAGACGGAGGTCCATTAAGCCTGCTATCAAATCAGTACGGGAGATATTTTCCGGCTCAGCTGAACAGTCAAAGCTAGGAAAACTATTGCAGGTTCCGTTGGACGTGAATTTTTTGGGTCCATTATCCTAGTTGCAGGTTGGCTATCCAACGGTTTGCAAGGGCAGCACAAATTTTATTTTCAGTATTTTATATAATAATTTACTGAATTAAAATATTTAATCTACTCATTACAAGCTATAATTTATCGTTAAAAGTTTAGCTCGGTAAATGAAACATTGAAGTTATAAACCATGTATATGTCTTAAGGCGATGGACGCTGTGGCCGAGCTGTTCTAGGCGCTTCAGTCTGGAACCGCGCTGCTGCTACGGTCGCAGGTTCGAATCCTGCCTCGGGCATGGGTGTGTGTGATGTCCTTAGGTTAGTTAGGTTTAAGTAGTTTCTAAGTCTAGGGGACTGATGACCTCGGATGTTAAGTCCCATAGTGCTTGGAGCCATTTGAATTTTTGCCTTAGGGCAGCATAAATCACGGCTCAAAAATTAGCCGGATTATATTCTACCAGTATTTGAGAGAGAGAGCACTTACTGGATTGCAACAAAATTTGCAGATAATTTGAAACCTTGACGAAAATTGTTCTTGCTGACATCTCCCACAGAATGTTGAAGGCATAAAAGTGTAACACCCAATAGATTTTCTCTGTTCATGTGGCAAAACTTCATCATCAAGTACGACGTTTTAATTTAATGCATCTTTACTGCTAACTCTACTCGCAACACGTTTTGCAGACAGATCCACATATGCCACTGAATATACCTGCAAAATTAAATCATTGAACGACACACGGTTCGGAAAATATGACGTTTTATGCATGAGAGTTCGACTCTTTAGAGATGTGTAGGGGGCGGGGGAGGGGAGATGTTGCTGATGATATCTAAAAGCCACATGTTGTAACAAAAATGGTTCAAATGGCTCTGAGCACTATGGGACTCAACTGCTGAGGTCATAAGTCCCCTAGAACTTAGAACTACTTAAACCTAACTAACCTAAGGACAACACACACAGCCATGCCCGAGGCAGGATTCGAACCTGCGACCGTAGCGGTCGCGCGGTTCCAGACTGTAGCGCCAGAACCGCTCGGCCACCAGCGACCGGCACATGTTGTAACATTTGTTCAAGTGCAGAGGGCATGATCGAACTTCTGTTATAACAAATACAGTAGACATTAAAACGGGAACGATATATGACATTTCCCAAAATGCTGTCATAGACCTTCTGATGTCCTTATCCAAATAAATGATGCATGTTTTGTAAATGTGAGTGAAGACGCAAGAGAAGCTGAAAATCACATGTACAAACATCGCCAAACATATTCGTGTAAACAAGTGCACTAAGGCACTTGAAAAGGAGAAACAGTTCTCGAAACGCGTTGTGCTAAGCATCAAAATACAAGTAACTAGTGCAGTTTTCATTATTTAAATCATGAATGACACAGCTGCAGACTTTCCTGAAACATTTAATATGATGAACGAAATTAAGTTACAGTGTGGATCATGTGGCGGGCGCACACGTGGTGTGCGTGTCACGGTGTGTGGTTATAAGCATGCATTCATGTCCAATCGCATCCACTTGTCCTTGCCACTTTTATTTGCCCAATCCTGTAAACAGGGGTAACAACCCCGAACAACTGAAACTGGCACGATTACATAGGTAATGTTTCGGGGAAAGCGAATTAAAAAGTGTGGTTTATTGACAAAATACTTACCAGATGCAACAAACCCGCTAAAGAGACTGCTAACACTAGGCTTGTCCGTCATCTGCTACAGTACCGCTGCGCATTATAGCATCCTTGCCAGATAGGATTGACGGAGGACGTCGAAGCAGTTCAAAGAAGGGCAACTCGTTTTGTATTATCGCCGAATAGGGGAGAGAGTGTCACGGATATAAAACGCGAGTTGAGGTGGCAATTATAAAAACAAAGGTGTTTTTCGTTGCTGTGACATCTTTTCACGAAATTTAAATCACCAAATTTCTTCTCTGAATGCTAAAATATTTTGTTGAAGTCGATCTACATAGGGAGAAATGATATTGGTAATAAAATAAGACAAATCAGAGCTCGCATAGAAAGATTTAGGTGTTCGTTTTTTCCCTGTGCAGTCTGACAGTGGAACGGTAGAGAAATAGTGTGAAAGTCGTTCGACGAACTCTCTGCAGGCACGTAAATGTGAACTGCAGAGTAGTCGTGTGGTATCGTCCAGAGACGGGCGGTGCTATAGCACAGCCGGCAACGTGCGTCGATACCAGAGGCATAAGCAATGTCTCGCTGCAATTCGCAACGGCGTATGGGAGAAAATGAAGAAGACACGAACCGCTCTCAGCACCACAGTGCCCTCACAGGTAGGTCAGTGGGTGACCTCAGCTGAAGCAGTGAACAACATCGAGCAGGATTGCAGAGTTATTCAGGTCTGACGTGGAAAGTACTTTTGTAAATGTTGAATGCAGTACTTCATGAGAACCGTTTGTTAGTAAGTCCGTCAAGTATTGTTGTAATAATCAATGACAGTTGTAAATTACCAAGCACTCGTGTGGCAAATGATTGTATCAAGTTAAGCAAATATTTTTATCGTTAACGTAATTGAGTAAGAGGTATTTCATATGTTGTAGTTCCAATAAGCCGTCTCTCAGAGCAGTCAAAGAATCTACAGTTATGGCCGGACTGTAGTAGCTTCGTCAGGTCATAACAAGTCCTGTAGAAGTAGATGTAAACGTAAATGAGTAAGCGAGTTTAGTCGTAGAACACCGCACTGTTAGACACACTCAAACACGTCCGTTTACAGTACAAACTATCGCGCGCTACTCACCGATTGGTTGTAGTTTTAAGGTTTTAGTTCTCTAATAGAGCATTTCGGATCTATCGTTACCCAGAAAATGTTGTTCACTTCGACGTGCCCTACCCTGCTTTGACCTTGCTATCAAGTTGCTTTTCCTACCGTATACACTGATTACTATTGCTCTTGACGCAAAAAGAGACTCCCAGGGGAAAGAAAGGCAGGTTGTTCGGAGGAGTAGACGCTCGCTGAAGCGCAGCTGCCACCAGACTCACTCCCCCCCTACCCCTCGTCGGCGCCCCACCCCACAGTGATTGCTGGTGGACATTCAGTACCGCTGTCGCTGCGGCTGTCCGCCGTGTTCAACAGGTCAGGTCGGGCTACGAAGCTGCGCAGCCTATCAGGTTTCCGAACGACCCTATAGGAAGAACCAGCTGTTGCGCCCGTAATTTCACGGGAATTCCTTTATCCCTGCCGTGCTCCAGCGAGCCAGCTCGTACCGTGTCGGGTGACGCCTTACGGTCTCATCTGCCACCTCCCTCATCGAAAAAACCGTTACTGCCTGCCTTCGCAGCCCCGACCTAGACACAACGTGTGGCTGCTACGTCGATGACCGTTCCTTAGAAGAAACGCGGAAAAATGCTCGTATCAGGGCACAAAAATGCAGATATGTTCTTGTTTGCCCTGACTGAAAAGTGGGGTACCAGCTGCCTCATACTCCCTTCCTTAGTGCCTTTAAAAATTTTCCCAAAAATTTCGGCTTGCGAACATATTCGCTCTTTTCTTGACCCACCTTAAACTCCCACAAGGTCCCCTGACCGCAACTCACTCACACCCACTAGTCCATTGCTGTACGTCGCTCATACCCATCCATTCCCAGTCGCTCTCTCACATTCAACTATTCAACCCAACTCATTGTCTTTATCTCTTTGTCGTTGTCTCTCTCTACTACCTCCTGTGTCACAGCCACAGTCTCCTTCGTTCTTTCCTACTGCTACACTCTCCTGACACTGTCACTGTTTCCCCCTTGCTTTCCCTTACTGCTAATATCTCATTGCTTCCTTCCTACTGCTGCTGTTTCTTCTCACTGTCATTAGCTCTCTCTTCTTTGTTGTCAATGTCATTTATTCTGCCCCTCACTGTAATTGGCTCTCACTCGTTTCCACTTTCTCTTTTTCTGTATTCCTCCCTCTGTAGCACTGTCTCCTTCATTCTTTTCCTAACACTGTCAACTTTGTTTCATTTCCGCTGTGTCCCTCCCTTTCTCTCATACTGCCATTGTCTCCTTCGCTCTTTCTGTAACACCACCTCTGTAATAAACAGAAAGATATTAGCATTTTTGTGCTCCGATAGGAGCAGTTTTCCACCGTTTCTCTTTTTTTTCCTTGCTGGAGTAGGGCATGTAACTCATATGAAAAGAATTGTATTGGTCAGTAAAATTCAAATAGTTTACTTCTAAGAAATTGAAATAACTCAGAACTACTTTTAATCCTCACACCAGATTTTACGTACAAAGAGAATTTACGTGCCTCCAGTACTACAACATGTGATTCCCAGATGATAACGGAAATACTTTGTAGCATATGTCCCCATGACAGGTCGCTGTATAAACTACATTTTCGTCTCACGCCGGATTTTATGTGTGTATTTTTCATGTAGAAATACGGTAAATTTGAACCTTTGTATCTCGGAAACGGATAAAGATATGAAAATATGGAGATATGAAGATCGGGATCTTAGGAATACATCGTAAAAATTACAACCATTTGTTGCGCATAGCCGTCTCGAAATCCGTGGCTGTGGTTTGGTACCCAAGAAACAAGTTTTTGGGGTGTTACTCGATAACGGATAAGGATTTTTGAAAACTGGAGATGGCTTCTCTAAATAAATGCCTATATAACATACCGTTACAATTTGAGCAATATGCTGCGGTTATTTATTATTTAAATGTAGCCCCATACCGGTTTTTACTTGTGGAAGACGGATAATTCTGAAACTCTGTATCTCAGAAACAGATAAAGATATCAAGAAAATTTTCATGGTTATTCGAGATTTGGATATTAGGAATATATCGTAAAAATTTCAACCACTTACTGTGCATAGACGTCTCGGAATCCTTGGGTAGGTATTGGTTCTCAGGTTTATATACAGTAAATATAGTAAAAAATTGTAGGGTTTTCCGAGAAACGCCCATAAACTGATGGTGCCTCCATAAGTCCCATCAAGCCCATCGTAGACCGTATCAAGTACAAAAACAACTAACCGATTTGCTTCATTTGCATAAGCAGGAGGAAGTGTGTAATATTCATACTGTAGTGTTATGGGACTAAGGCTATCCTTCTGTTATGTATGAAAATAATTGCTAGTCCAAGGGCTATCCAAAACAGTTGACCCTGCCACTTGACACTCCATACAAATACTTTCAAAAACGACTTCCTGACACTTGTACTCGATGTTAACAAATTTATCTTCTTCAGAAACGCTTTTCTTGCAATTCCCAGTCTACATTTTATATCCTCTCTACTTCGACAATCATCATTTATTTTGCTCTCCAAATAGCAAAACACCTTTACTACTTTAAGTGTCTCATTTCCTAGTCTAATTCCCTCAGCATAACCCAACTTAATTCGACTACATTCCATTATCCCCGTTTTGCTTTTGGTGATGTTCATCGTATATCCTCCTTTCAAGACACTGCCCATTCCGTTCAACTGCTCTTCCAAGTCCTTTGCTGTCTCTGACAGAATTACAATGTTATCGGCGAACTACTTATATCTAACTAACCTAAGGACATCACACGCATCCATGCCCGAGGCAGGATTCGAACCTGCGACCGTAGCGGTCGCGCGGTTCCTGATTGTAACGCCTAGAACCGCTCGGCCACTCCGGCCGGCTGTGCTTTTATTCATTTCCCGGTCTCCGTAGACATTGTGCAAAAGCTTATGAATACCTGCGATCAGGCGCGGCTCGTGGTTTCTATACTGGGGAAGGCTGCGGCATTTATCAATCGGAGCCAATATAGACCTCTGGTTACGTTACAGATTAGTCTGACATAAACAAATAAGAATTCAGGGGAAGGGGGGTGGGCAGATCACTCTCTACCCATAATTTTACGTACTGTGTCTTCTATAATCAGGTATTTATTAAATATCATTAGAGGCTAACTTCGAGTTAAAATCTTTGGTTAGTGTTTTTATACGTCATCATTACATTTTCTGACACTTTGCAGCAAATCATATGAAAAGACGCGTTTCGGAGAGATCTTTAATGCGATGAATGTTAACTTTGCGGCTGCGTAATATTTTTGGTGTTTTCAGTTCTAAATTTAAGGCGTCTATTGTAGTTTACCTCCAAAGCTCGAAGTTAATTTGTTTTTCGCTGGAATTATGTTTTTTCACCTTTGCGTGAAAATTCTTTAAGTCAGTGATACCAGTTTCAGTCCAGGCACTGTCAGTACTATTTGTACGAAGACAGGTGAAACAGAAAAATGCATTTTTCACTTCACAACCACACAACCACTCGGCTGCATCGTACATTGCTCTATTAAAACTGCGGTTGTATCCTTGCCTAGATTTGCACTGTTTCTGTTCTTGATTGATCGTTAGATCGGGTCTGGGTGCACAAAGTTCTTTCACTTGCATCCTATGGCCGTGTTCCAAGTTTTTACCTATTGAATTGCACACTGAATTCACATTGCGCTGGTTTCACAAGCAAGTAAAAACTCACTAAAATCTTGCAAAATACACTCCGAAAAAGAAACTTGCTAATATCACACGATATCAACAAAAGCAGTCAGCATCAGCAAGCAAGGAAAGTAAAGTCACGGGACAAATTTCGCGCGCTTTGTCCTCTAATCACTTATGAAACTCTCGCTAGATGGCAGTACTGTTGTTACGGTTAGAGAGCCTGTAGTTACGGTAGCCTAGTGCACTCTGGCGGGATATTTGCAAACTTATTCTAAATGTGGATGAAATAGCCAATGGTAGAAACAAAACAACAATGTAAAACATTATCAAAACAATAATACTAAACGTCGATTAATGACGCATCGAAGCGTAGTAGAGATGTGCAGAGACAGAGATTGGATAGCGAAGTTTCGGCCACTCTGCATTCCTTTATTACATAGATAGTGGAACGTGAAAAACGTGTGGTGGTTGGTATGACACCCTTAGGCTGCAAGCTCTGAGTCTTCGGGTCGCCCATAAAGAGCGGTACTATGTAGAAGCCACGCCCCCAAACCGCTACTACATGCAGCTTACGGACGTTCCAAGGCGCAGCCTAAACACTACTAACCGTTCCGAAAACATCTATCGATACAAACAGTTCCAAAAACGTTGACCGTCGTTATTTTAATCGGAATGGGAAATGTGCGAAATTCTTCCTGATAATTTAAATTTTGTAATATGTTCTTGCGAAATTTACTTTAACATATATTTTGGGGCGGCTCCGCCTCAGAGCCTTTAATTACGAGCCGCGCCTGCCTGTGATGCTCGGGAGTTTCGTCAAAGGAAACTCCACGACAGCTCTCTGCTTTCAACTCACACCATTTTGGAGACTATGTATAGCACCGCCACCTATTGAAACTTCGTGGAACTATAGTGGGTGAATTGAGAATATTCCTCAATGTGCCACAACGAATGACGCATATTTTTAACCGAAATTAGCTGAGAAAAAAATTTGTTGTATTATTTATTGAGCAGCCCTCGTAGATATTGCGTCCTAGCCTGCCTTGGCTTCCGCTGTGGCGCTGTCGCCACCAAGGAAAGAAAAACTTTAACCTTTTTACTTATCCACCCTGAACGCCATTCTGGCGCTCAGCGGTTCAAATACTTGACTATCTCGGTAAGACGGTGCTCTCCAGGTAATGAGTATTCACGGGGAGTATTGATCTCGCGGCGTCATTCATCGGGCAGACTGTCACGGCGTATCACATGGCGGAGAAACAGCGGACAAAGGCCCTCGACACCTGACCGCGGTGCTTTCGCCACGACTAATGAGTGTTGTCGAAGAAAGGAGCGCATTGTGGCGGGCTGCAATCGATACGACCGCCCGCCCGCCTACCTGCCAGCGGAGCGCACCTCATCTCGACAAAGACCCACTCCGCAAGTCTCCGCCCGCCACGTGTGCCGGCACTGTTGCCAACATAGAGCCTGGCCGGGAACACAGCATGACTTCCCTGTCTTCCTTACCTGGTAAAAAAAAAAAAAAAAAAAGTTCAATAACATGTGGTGTGTTGACTTCTACTGCTTTCTTATTAACCGCTAATAGATGCATAGTTGCTGGTCTACAGCTGGTGCAATTTGTTAGAGATAGAGGAACAAGCTATTTTTTTTTTTCTTTCGAAACCACACAATAATCAGAATATTTGAGGGAACCTACTTCGTTTTCAGCTGTTTCAGAATAGGTTACTTTAGAATTAACTGATTTCTATTACCCTTTTTTTCCTTGCCTAAAGCGTACGACAAAACTGAAAAGTTCTTTTCCGTTGTTTTTCTTGGAAACGCAAAATGGAATTCGGGAACATCAACAAAGACGTTTCAAAATCAAGAGGGTAAAAATAATGACTTTTAGCAGCTATTGCTGAGGATGATGGCCACAGACACAAAAGGAAGGTGGTTGCTTCCACGATTCTCTTTTTGTGAACCATCTTTGCGGGACAATGCGAGTATAGAGCGATATCTGGCAATTAATCAATCTCTCTACAGAAATAAGGCCAAGAGATTCAATCTACTGAACAGCAACTGGAATGACTCAAGTGACTTTGGTCACGAGGATGCACTCTGCTGACTGGAAACCTTGTGTGGGTATTATATTGTGTTGTTGTTGTTGTTGTTGTGGTCTTCAGTCCAGAGGCTGGTTTGATGCAGCTCTCCATGCTACTCTATCCTGTGCAAGCTTCTTTACCTACTGCAACCTACATCCTTCTGTATCTGTTTGGTGTATTCATCTCTTCGTCTTCTACTATGAATTTTTACCCTCCACGCTCCCCTCCAATACTAAATTGGTGATCCCTTGGTGCCTCAGAACATGTTCTACCAACCGATCCCTTCTTGTACTAAAATTGCGTCACAAATTTCTCTTCTCCCCAATTCTGTTCAATATCTCCTCATTAGGTATGTGGTCTACCCATCAAATCTTCAGTATTCTTCTTAGCATCACATTTCGAAAGCTTCTATTCACTTGTCCAAACTATTTATCGTCAATGTTTCACTTTCATACATGGCTGCACTCCATACAAATTCTTTCAGAAGCGACTTCCTGACACTTATATCTATACTCGATGTTAACAAATTTCTCTTCTTCAGAATCGTTTTCCTTGCCATTGCCAGTCTTCATTTTATATCCTCTCTACTTCGACCATCATCAGTTATTTTGCTCCCAAAAATGGTGAAACTCCTTTACTACTTTAAGTGTCTCATTTCCTAATCTAATTCCCTCAGCATCACCCGATATACACTCCTGGAAATTGAAATAAGAACACCGTGAATTCATTGTCCCAGGAAGGGGAAACTTTATTGACACATTCCTGGGGTCAGATACATCACATGATCACACTGACAGAACCACAGGCACATAGACACAGGCAACAGAGCATGCACAATGTCGGCACTAGTACAGTGTATATCCACCTTTCGCAGCAATGGAGGCTGCTATTCTCCCATGGAGACGATCGTAGAGATGCTGGATGTAGTCCTGTGGAACGGCTTGCCATGCCATTTCCACCTGGCGCCTCAGTTGGACCAGCGTTCGTGCTGGACGTGCAGACCGCGTGAGACGACGCTTCATCCAGTCCCAAACATGCTCAATGGGGGACAGATCCGGAGATCTTGCTGGCCAGGGTAGTTGACTTACACCTTCTAGAGCACGTTGGGTGGCACGGGATACATGCGGGCGTGCATTGTCCAGTTGGAACAGCAAGTTCCCTTGCCGGTCTAGGAATGGTAGAACGATGGGTTCGATGACGGTTTGGATGTACCGTGCACTATTCAGTGTCCCCTCGACGATCACCAGTGGTGTACGGCCAGTGTAGGAGATCGCTCCCCACACCATGATGCCGGGTGTTGGCCCTGTGTGCCTCGGTCGTATGCAGTCCTGATTGTGGCGCTCACCTGCACGGCGCCAAACACGCATACGACCATCATTGGCACCAAGGCAGAAGCGACTCTCATCGCTGAAGACGACACGTCTCCATTCGTCCCTCCATTCACGCCTGTCGCGACACCACTGGAGGCGGGCTGCACGATGTTGGGGCGTGAGAGGAAGACGGCCTAATGTTGTGCGGGACCGTAGCCCAGCTTCATGGAGACGGTTGCGAATGGTCCTCGCCGATACCCCAGGAGAAACAGTGTCCCTAATTTGCTGGGAAGTGGCGGTGCGGTCCCCTACGGCACTGCGTAGGATCCTACGGTCTTGGCGTGCATCCGTGCGTCGCTGCGGTCCGGTCCCAGGTCGACGGGCACGTGCACCTTCCGCCGACCACTGGCGACAACATCGATGTACTGTGGAGACCTCACGCCCCACGTGTTGAGCAATTCGGCGGTGCGTCCACCCGGCCTCCCGCATGCCCACTATACGCCCTCGCTCAAAGTCCGTCAACTGCACATACGGTTCACGTCCACGCTGTCGCGGCATGCTACCAGTGTTAAAGACTGCGATGGAGCTCCGTATGCCACGGCAAACTGGCTGACACTGACGGCGGCGGTGCACAAATGCTGCGCAGCTAGCGCCATTCGACGGCCAACACCGCGGTTCCTGGTGTGTCCGCTGTGCCGTGCGTGTGATCATTGCTTGTACAGCCCTCTCGCAGTGTCCGGAGCAAGTATGGTGGGTCTGACACACCGGTGTCAATGTGTTCTTTTTTCCATTTCCAGGAGTGTAATTCGACAACATTCCATTATTCTCGTATTGCTTTTGTTGATGTTCATCTTATATCCTCCTTCCAAGACACTGTCCATTCCGTTCAACTGCTCTTTTACGTCCTTTGCTGTCTCAGAAAGAATTACAATGTCAACGGCGAACCTCAAAGTTTTCATTTCTTCTCCATGGATTTTAATTCCTACTCCGAATTTTTCGTTTGTTTCCTTTACTGCTTGTTCAATATACAGATTGAATAACATTGGCGATATACTACAACTCTCTCTCACTTCCTTCCCAACCACTGCTTCCCTTTCATGCCCCTCGACTCTTATATGTGCCATCTGGTTTCTGTACAAATTGTAAATAGCCTTTCGCTCCCTGTATTTTACACCTGCTACCCTCAGAATTTGAAAGAGTGTATTCTAGTCAACGTTGTCAAAAGCTTTCTTTAAGTCTACAAATGCTAGAAATGCAGGTTTGATTTCCTTAATTTATCTTCTAAGATAAGCCGTATGGTCAGTATTGCCTCACATGTTCCAACATTTCTACAGAATCCAAACCTATCTTCCCAGAGGTCGGCTTCTACCAGTTTTTCCATTCGTCTGTAAAGAACTCGTGTTAGTATTTTGCTGTGTTATAGAATTTGATTTCGGTGTACCTCGTTTATCGTAAACCGCAGCTACATTTCCATCATGTTCGAGTGAAGGTTACAGAAATGCTTAAACTCAAGTTTTCTAATCCAGACGACCGAGTGAGGTGGCGCATTGGTTAGCACACTGCCTTCGCATTCGGGAGGACGTCGGTTCAAACCGGAATCCGGTCATCCAGATTTATGTTTTCCGTGATTTCCCTAAATCGCTCCAGGCAAATGTCGGGATCGTTCCTCTGAAAGTTCACGGCTGATTTCCTTCCCCATCCCTGACACAACCTGAGCTTGTGCTCCGTCTCTAATGACCTCGATGTCGACGTGACGTTAAACGCAAACGTCCTTCCTTCCCTCTAATCCAGAAACTTGCACATCATTCGATACCTCGTCAAAAGACTATCTCATCTGTAACTGAAGAAAACTCCACAGTCAAGTCCAGCAGGCTATACAGTGCCAACTATGCAGTATTTTTTCCATTCTACATGTAGGTATTCACCCCACCACCTTAGTCCAAAAAATTTGAGACTGTATTAACAAAAATAAAAGAAATCAAAATAAAGTAAAAATTAAAGAAGCGTTATCATGGTGGTTTAAATGCTTCAGGTGTTCTACATACACTACTGGCCATTAAAATTGGTGCACCACGAAGATGACGTGCTACAGACGCGAAATTTAACCGACAGGAAGAAGATGCTGTGATATGCAAATGATTAGCATTTCAGAGCATTCACACAAGGCTGGCACCGGTGGCGACACCTACAACGTGCTGACATGAGGAAAGTTTCCAACTGATTTCTCATACACAAACAGCAGTTCACCGGCGTTACCTGGTGAAACGCTGTTCTGATGCCTCGTGTAAAGAGGAGAAATGCGTACCATCACGTTTCCGACTATGATAAAGGTCGGGTTGTAACCTTTCAGGATTGCGGTTTATCGTATCGCGACATTGCTGCTCGCGTTGGTCAAGTTCCAATGACTGTTAGCAGAATATGGAATCGGTGGGTTCAGGAGGGTAATACGGAGCGCCGTACTGGATCGCAACGGCCTCATATCACTAGCAGTCGAGATGACAGGCATCTTATCCGTATGGTTGTAACGGATCGTGCAGCCACGTCTCAATCCCTGAGTCAACAGATGGGGACGTTTGCAAGACAGCAACCATCTGCACGAACAGTTCGACGACGTTTGCAGCAGCATGGACCATCAGCTCGGAGACCATGGCTGAGGTAACCCTTGACGCTGCATCACATACAGGAGCGCCTGCGATGGTGTACTCAACGACGAACCTGGGTGCACGAATGGCAAAACGTCATTTTTTCAGATGAATCCAGGTTCTGTTTACAGCATCATGATGGTCGCATCCGTGTTTGGCGACATCGCGGTGAACGCACATTGGAAGCGTGTATTTGTCATCGCCACACTGGCGTATCACCCGGTGTGATGGTATGGGGTGCCATTGGTTGCACGTCCTTGTCGCCTCTTGTTCGTATTGACGGCACTTTTAACAGTGGACGTTACATTTCAGATGTGTTACGACCCGTGGCTCTACCCTTCATTCGATCCCTGCGAAATCTTACAAGCAGAGGTGGTTGTTCTGGTTACTGATTTCTCGGGATCTATGCGCTCAAATTGCGTGAATATGTAGTCACATGTCAGTTCTAGTATAATATATTTGTCCAATGAATACCCGTTTATCATCTGCATTTCTTCTTGGTGTAGCAATTTTAATGGCCAGTAGCGTATTTGTCACCCCACCCCCTTTTACCTAACTGCAGAAGAAAGAATGTTCACACAACCATGTCTAACCGTTGGAAACGTTCTTCTTTGGGATGTTGTTCAACTCGCGCGTTATTTTGGCTTGAATGTCGATTATGTCGTCAAAGCGTTGACACTTCGTGTGAATTTCTGGACTTCGCAGTATTAGGGTAGAATGACCCCTTCAGAGACCCAGGAGACCGTCGCTAAGACTTTGCGGCTCAGAGTGTGGCTTTGAACTTTTTCTTCGGAGGAGAGGTTGTGTGGCGCCACTGCATGGACTTCCGTTTCGTTTTCGGTTCGAGGTGATGAACCCATGTTTCATTTTTTGTGATGATGTACGCCAAAAAATTGTCATGATCAGTCTCGTTACGAGTATGCAGTTCCGCACAGATGGTCCTTCGTTTTCTGTTTATGGTCTTCTGTGAGGCAGAGAGGGACCCAGCGGGTACACACCTTTGAGCACCCCAACTGGTTGACGAATGTGCTCAGCACTACTAATAAAGACGTGCAGTTATGGTGTGTGATTGTGATCCGCCGATCACCTCGAATGAGAGTGTCCGCACGTTTCAACGTTCCAGGAGTCACAGCTGTTTGCGGCTGGCCGGCACGAGGGAGATCGGATAGATCTGCGCGACTTTGTTGCGACCGTGACCGACAGCTCGCGCAACGAGTCACCATGCTTTTGTTCACTGCCAGGCCTCAGCATAAATTCTGCATGCGCCTATGAATATTTGAGATGCTCTGGTTTTCCGCTAAAAGAAACTCGATGACAGCTCTCTGCTTCGAACGCATCTCCGTTACAGAGGTCATTTTGAAAGCTGTTTATAGGGCCGCTATGCATCGGAATATAGGGGCTAAAGTGGTAATATTTCATGATGTCCTACAGCAAATTGCGTAATTTTTCAACCGAAATTGGCTGAGAAAAATTTTGTTGCATTTCTTATTGAACGCTCCTCGTAATAATACCAATTCCAAAGAAAGCAGGTGCTGAGAGATGTGGATATTACCGAACTATCACATTAGTAGGATATGGTTGCAAAATACTAACAGGAATCCTTTACAGGAGAATGGAAAAATTGATAGAACCCGAACTTATGGAAGATCAGTCGGGTTCTGGAGATATACAGGAACTCGCGCGGCGCTAATAACTACACAATTTACTTTAGGAGACAGATCATGGAGAATCAAAGCTATATTTATGGCATTTGTAGATTTGGAGTAAACGTCTGACAGTCTTGACTGGAATAAACTCCTTGAATGAAGGTATGAATTGTAAAATACGCGGAGCGAAACACTATTTACAACTCGTACAGAAACCAGACGGCACCTATGAGGGTCAAGGGCAGTGAGAGGGTAGAAGTGGTTGGGAATTGGGACAGGGTTTAGCTTATCCCCGATGTTGTTCGCTCTCTACATTGTGCAAGCAGTAAAGGAAACCAAAGAAAAATTTGGAGAAGGAATTAAAGTTCAGGGAGAATAATAAAATTGTCCATGACAACTGTCAGAGACAGCTAACGATTTGGAACATTAGTAGTACGGAATAGAAAATGTCTTGAAAGAAGCATGTAGGATGAACGTCAACAATAGCAAATCAAGGGTAATGGAATGTATTCCAATACATCAGGCGACGTTGAGGCAATCTGAATAGGAAACGAGACACTAAAAGTAGTAGAAGAGTTTTGCTATTTGGCAACAAAATTAGTGATGGTGGCCGAAGTAGGGGGGATATAAAGTGTAGAGTGGCAACAGCTAGGAAAGCATTTCTGAAGACGATAAAGTTGTTAACAACAATATAGATTGTACACAATAATAAATGCCCATGCCCCGACAAATGATAAAAATAATAAAAAAGAACACAGAGAAGAGGTAGAAAAATTTTGGGAGCTCTTAGATCAAACGACGAATAACATTAATAAAAATCACATCAAAATTTTAATTGGAGACTTCAATGCCCAGCTAGGAAGGGAAAAGAGATATAGAGACATAATTGGGAAATGGGCAGCACAAAGAAGAACAAACAAAAATGGCATAAGACTAGTGGAATTTTGCAGAAACCATGACATGACCTCAAAGTCGACGTATTTTAAGAGAAGACCAAGTAAACTAAAAACTTGGAAACATCCAGACTGGAAAAAAGGAGAATGGCAACTGGACCATGTCTGCATGGATAAGAATTACCACAAGGAAATTTACAATGTGAAAGTACTGAGAGGGACAGATACCGGATCAGATCATTACATGATAAAAATTAAAATTAAATTAACCCCATTAGCAAAGAAAAAATCCCACCAAAAGAAGAAGAGAACCTATGACCCTCATAAACTGATACAAAATGAGGATTATGAAGCACAAACCAGGGATATAAAAATAACAGATGATCTGGAAGAAATAATTCCCAAATTGAAACAAATAGCTGAACAAGTTGCCCCTATAAATCCAAGGAAAAAACACCAGTGGTGGAACGATGAATGTGATGAAGCAGTGTTGGGTCGACACCAAGCCTGGTTAAGGCATCAAAATGAAAAAACAGAAAAATCATATTTGGAACTCACAAAGCAAAGGAAGACAACACAAAAAATAATAAGGAGAGTTAAACGTGAGTACCAAAAAGATATACTTCTAATGATAGAAACAAATAGTGAAAAAACAAACTCAAGAAACTATTACAAAATATTTGGCAGACAATTACAAAGATATGATCCTCCAACATTAATGTTAAAAGATAAAGATAATAACCTAGCCCATAGCAATAGTAAAAATACAGAAATTCTAGCAGAAACATTTAACAAGTTACTAAATTGTGAAGATCCCCCAGAACTTCTTCATATAAACACAGAAACCCCAGTTAAAACACCAGCAGAAAATATAAATCCACCTACAATTAATGAGGTCTACAGAGCTTTTAAAGAACTCAAAAACTACAAAGCAAGTGGAGAAGATCAAACGTTTGCTGAACTTTGGAAATATGCAGCAGAACCAGTAAAGATAGCATTACACCAATGCATAGTAAAAATCTGGAATGAAGAGAAATTACCAGAAAATTGGACTACTGCTATAATACATCCATTACATAAGAAAGGAGAAAAATCAAATCCAGACAACTATAGAGGAATTTCCCTTTTGGACTGCACGTATAAGATCATGTCAAGAATACTATACAACCGCTGTAAAGATCAACTAGAACTGGAACTGGGAGAATATCAAGGAGGATTTAGATCCTGGAGAAGCTGCCCAGAACAGATAATCACCTTGAAGTTAGTTATGGATGTCTACAAAAGAAGGCAAAAACAACTAGTCATAACCTTTGTAGATTTCAAAAAGGCGTATGATTGCATCCATAGATCTTCAATGATGAAAATATTAAGGAATTTTGGATTTCATCCTAAATTAATAAAAATGATACAGTTAACCTTAACAAACACCAAATCCAAAGTAAAATTTAGAGGAGAAATATCTGAACCATTTACGATTAAAACAGGGTTGAGACAGGGAGATTGTTTATCACCATCGCTATTCAATTGTGCTCTTGAATATGTAATGAGAGAATGGTACAAGGAAAATCCTATGAATATTAAAATTGGAACTAAGAAAGATAAAATAAACCTAAATTGCTTGGGATTTGCTGATGACCTAGCATTACTAGCTAATAATATTCAGGAAGCCACGAAACAAATAACAAGCTTACAAAATATAGCACAAAAATTAGGACTCCAGATATCATTT
Source organism: Schistocerca americana (assembly GCF_021461395.2). NCBI lineage: Eukaryota > Metazoa > Arthropoda > Insecta > Orthoptera > Acrididae > Schistocerca > Schistocerca americana. The sequence continues at coordinate 236,864,203 of NC_060126.1, forward strand.
GAAAAGACTGAAATAATGGTAACGGATCCACTTGTATTAGATCACATCACAGTGAACAATAGGGAAATTAAAATAGTGAAACAATTTAAATACCTGGGTGAAATTATAACACATAAATTGGACGAGAAACCTGCATGGCGAGCAAGAACTAATAAAATGATAAAAGCTCAAAAACTAACATGGTCTACGTACAATAAAAAATGTCTATCAATTAAAACAAAATTAAAACATTACAAGACGGTGGTTCAACCAGAGGTTACATACGGAAGTGAAACTCTTTTTAAAGTCACCCAGAAAAACAGAATTGACAAAATTTTAAAAGTAGAGAGAAGAATTGCTAGAACATGCATAAATAAGAAATATCAAAAAGCTGGGCAATGGCGGATAGTTCCAAATGAAGTGGTATACAGAGAACTGGAGCCCATCACTGATACTATACGAAAGAAAAGGATCTCTTTTTGTGGTCACATTCTGAGGACACTAGAAACCAGATTATTAAGGAAAATTATTGAGAAACTCTGGAATTTGAAACAACAAGGAGGATGGCTTAAGGAAATAAGAGAGGATATGGAAGAACTGGAAATAACTCTGGATGATTTGCAGAACAAAACGCCAAATTTAAAGAAGTTGAGGGACACAGAAATAAGATTTAAACCAAAAATTGACAAACGACATACAATGAAAAGGGTATTTACAGATGAGGAACGACGAAAAGCATCGGAACGAATGAAGAGATACTGGGCCACTCGTAAGGGGAAAATACCAAAGAAGAGGACCAGAAATGATTGACTGAAGTGGTCCAATGAGGCCGTAAAAGCAGAAGAAGAAGAAGAAGATTGAAGTGTTTGTGAGTCTTGTCTGAAGATATTTGTCCGAACTGTAGCCATCTATGGAAGTGAAATGTAAACGATGAACTGTTCAGATAAGAAGAGGATAGAAATTTTTAAAAAATGATGCTACAGAAGAATGCTGAGGAGTAGATGGGTATATCACGTAACGAATGAGAAGGTGCTCGTGTAATTGGGGAGACTAGAAATTTGTGGCATAACTTGAATAAAAGAAGGCATCGGTTGATAGCACATATTCTGAGACATTAAAGGACGACCAATTTAATACTGGACAGAAGTGTGTTGGGTAAAAATCATAGAGCGAGATCGAGAGATGAATATAGTAAGCATAATTATAAGGACGTAGATTGCAGTTTTTATCGGGAGATAAGTTTGCACACGACAGAGTAGCATGAATAGTTGCATAAAAGCAGTCTTCGGACTGATGACCACAACCATTTTAGTGCTTTATTACTACCCCTTCTACAACGAAAGATTGTGTACCAGTCGCAGATGTGGTATCATTGTCTTTACCGAGTGAACAGTGCAAAAGGGCAGTGTCAAAAGACTTTCTGAACAGACTCAAGTGCACGTAGTTCCAAACTGCAGGGCTCTTCCTCTGGACACACACTTCACTTGTTCCGGCAGTAACTGTATGCAGCTCGTTTGCACCTGAATGAGTGACACATGGCATTGTCTGCTGGCTCCGCGTTGCAGTGACAATGGAAGCCTCACACGTCGTGAGTGCCAAGACGCTCGCCTTGCCACGTACAGTTAGTTATTCGTCTCATTAGATTTCTCAGCAGCGGTGGGCGGGGTCGCTGAAGACCCGTTTGTTTTTTGGTACCCACTGGCTGGTCGTTAGCACGTTGCTCGCTTGCCTTCGCGAGCTGTGGTTGCCCCTCATCCCGCATTTGTGGTTATCAAAACAGTTCAAACGCAGCGGTGCTCATATTAAGCGGAAAGACTATGATACTGTAAAAGCAGAGTTAGGTCATTAACAAACAGAATGAATGCAGCGAATCCGTTGCTAATCTCACAAGTGCAACATGCTTTTAGTGTGCTATAGATGTTTCAACGAAACAAAAATCCGTAGTAACCTCATTCCAGTAATTGTGGAGTATGTATTAAAGCAGATATTACTTAAATACTTGTGACAGGCTGATATAGGTAGAATCACATTAAAACGTGAACCTCAAACACGTTTGAAATGGAAGGTGCAACTGATGTACCATTTTCACACAAATGAAGTGCAGCCAAGGGTCCATAGTTACAGACCCCACAAAGGTTTTGATAATCACTTGAATTTTTGTTTATTTTAGAAATTCACGTTCCTAAACTGGAACAGTTGCTATTGATTTTTAAGGTTGAATAACAAGTATACTGTTTTTGCGCTACTGATTCTTTTTTATTTCGAACTAGTTAGGCCATCTTCAGGAAATAACCGGCTAGCGTCTGGAAGGGATGCTGGTTCATAAGTAACCAAACATTACAGGAGAAGGTACAATCACTTGCATAGAGTGGTGTGTATCAGATTTGTTTCTTAATGTTGAAATTACACTTTACACAATGAACAATGTTAAGCGCAATAAATAATTAAACGGCACAATATGGCAGGTTAAATGGATTTTTTCTGGGATAATGTTAAACTGAGTACTCTTCATTTATACTGGGCCCTAAACATGTTTTTTAATGTTGTAAACTAAACTCTAGGCAATGGACGGTATTGTGCACATATCCACAGGCCACCACGATTGACTCATACTGCTACAAAAAATTAAACATAACAGAATTTCGTATTCCTCACCCCACAAACTTCAACAATATAACTTGTAATATTTTATCACTCTATATTTTAACCACGTACTATGTTCAATGTTGCCCATTGCATGACAATGTTATTTGCAATGTACAACATGTTTGTTTCTCAATATAAGTTGCTAGTGTTCAGTTAGATAGTACTCAACCAATTTCACGATCTCACAAACTACGGCATCATATCATACATCGTGTAAGAATGTAAGATTATGTATTTTAATTATTTTGTATAAAACTACCCATTGCCTAGAGTTTAGTTTGCGATGTTAAAAACCCCGTTTGTTGCACAAAATAAACGACCAGTACTCAGTTTTACAATATCTCAGGAAAAAAATCCATTTAATATGTAACATTGTGTAGTTTAACTATTTTTTGTGCTTAACATTGTCCTTTTAGTAAAGTGTAATTTCTACATTAAGAAACAAGTTTCATACACAGCACTTTATGCAAGTGATTCTACCTTCGCCTACAATTTTTGGTCACCTAAGGACCAGTGTCCCTTCCAGACACTAGTCAGTTGTTTCTTCAAGATGGCCTAATAAGCCAAAAACAATAGTCAGTAGAACAAGAACAGTGTATTCGTTATCCGACCTTAAGTATGGAATTGTTCTACCAAGAAGTAATGGAAGAATCCTTTAATAAGTTCTCATTGACATTAACTAAATCAAACTAGAATACATTAGAATGTCAATCGTGTATTTTACAGGATTCGATAACTGCAGCCTGCGCAGATATTTCTGATGGAATGCTGGAACATTGCATCAACCTTTACGTGCCACACTGGAAGTATGAAATGTAGCTGGTAATCAGCATTTTGAACATCACTTTTGAAGGACACTTCTCTTTTTTATTTAGAATCCAATGCACTCATTTATTCACATTTTCTTTAAGTTAGTGCTGACACATGGGGCAAACAAATGCCAGTATTTACAACTGTCAAGCTGCGCTTCGTCGTCGACTACTTGTATAAGAATAATGGGAAAAATCTATTGTTGTTCCAATTAACTCGAGTTTGGTAATATCAGTGGGGTGAAATTCGGTGTGACAGATACAACGGTCACGATGATGCATTAGTGTCATTCGTATTTAGTGTCGTTCCCAGACCTGGTAGGGTACATAAGGGGCGCGAACAGCATCAGATGCTGAGTGCGCACTGTGAAGGACACGGAGATACAGCAAACTCGTGTGAGACAGCGTTATCAGCACTTCACAGAGTCTTAAAGGCGCCACACTGTGGATCTCCATTTGGCCGGCTGGTCGAATCGTGCAATATACGGATTTCTGAGGCATTCGGATGTCGCAGTGACCCTTTATTCGAGCGAATGGGAACGTGAGAGTAGACATACTCGTCTCCAAGATTCCGGTCGACGTCTTCCGACCACCACAAGGAGGCATCGGCGCATTGTGCACCAGGCACATCGTAACCCCTTGGCATCTGCGCCTGACAGCCGGGAACAAGTCACCGACTCCTTGTGTCATCATGCTCCATTGGTCGGTGACTAGCAGTAGCCGAACTAGGGAATTATCGTCACAGGCGTTGGCTTCAGTGAACACCACAATAAAAACGGCTGCATCTGGGGTGGTGACCTGACCGTGAAGCATGGAATGCTGATTATTGGAGTCACATTGTGTCCAGAGACGAATCGCGATTCCACGCTACCTGAGATGACCAACGTCGGCGGGTATGGTGGCAACGTGGGGAGAGGTGTCATTCTTCCAATGTCCTGGAGAGGCACAGTGATGTTATTCCTGGATTCGTGGTTTGGGGAGCCACTGCGTGTGACTTGAGACCACTCCTGGTGCTGGTTGAGAGAACACTGACGGCACATCGGTATGTTACGAATATCCTTCGTCCTCACCTGTTCCCTCCAATGCGACAATATCGTGATACTATTCTTCAGCAGGACAATGCTCGTTCACATACGACACTTGTTTCTATGAAGTGTCTGCGTGATATTCCGGTACTCGCGTGGCCAGCAAGATTCGCCATACCACTCCCCCAATGGAACATATGTGGCACGAGCTGGAACTTCAGCTCTGTCAGAGAGCCAGCACCCAACGTATCAAGGAATGTTAACAGCAGTTGTGGGCTAACTTGTCTCAGGAGAGCATATAATGGCTTTACGACACTGGTCCGT